>NC_057808.1:303915219-304605576 GCF_018294505.1 Triticum aestivum | reverse complement strand
AAAGGAGTGGCAATCCTCAAAGACATCCACCAAGGCGAATGCGGCCATCACGCCGCCTCAAGATCCCTCGTGGCCAAGGCTTTCCGCCATGGGTTCTTCTGGCCGACTGCCTTGGAGGATGCTAAAGAAATAGTCAAGAGCTGCAGAGGATGTCAAGTCTTCAGTTCCAAACAACACCTGCCGGCTTCTGCCCTCAAGACCATTCCCCTCACCTGGCCTTTTGCCGTCTGGGGACTGGACATGGTGGGCCCTTTCAAGACAGCCCGCGGTGGCTTGACACATCTACTCGTTGCGGTGGACAAGTTCACAAAGTGGATTGAAGCCAAGCCAATTAAGAAGCTGAACGGGCCGACTGCCGTGACATTCATCACCGACATCACTACTCGGTACGGCGTGCCGCACAGCATCATCACCGACAACGGCACGAACTTCGCCAAAGGCGCACTGGCACGTTTTTGCGCGATGCAGGGCATCCGACTGGACTTAGCGTCCATTGCCCACCCGTAGTCAAACGGCCAGGTCGAGCGAGCATATGGACTTATCCTCTCCGGCATCAAGCCCCGACTGGTTGTACCACTAGAGCGATCGGCCGGCTGCTGGCTCGAAGAGCTGCCGGCTGTCCTCTGGAGTCTGCGCACTACACCCAACAAGTCAGCCGGATTCACTCCATTCTTCCTTGTGTACGGTGCCGAGGCTGTCATCCCAACAGACAACGAGTTCGACTCGCCTCGGATCACCATGTACACGGAGGAGGAAGCCAAAGAAGCAAGAGAAGACGGCGTCGGCCTACTGGAAGATGGCCGGCTGTTAGCCATCAGCCGGTCCGCCATCTACCAACAAGGCCTGCGCCGCCACTACAACCGCAAGGTCAAGCCAAGATCCTTCCAAGAGGGCGACCTTGTACTCCGGCTGATCCAGCGAACAGCCGGCCAGCACAAGCTCTCGGCCCCTTGGGAAGGCCCTTTCGTCGTCAGCAAGGCACTCGGCAACGACTCCTACTACTTGATCGACGCGCAAAAACCAAGAGCACGCAAGAGAGATGACTCCGGCAAGGAGTCGGAGCGACCATGGAACGCAAACCTCCTAAGACGATTTTAACAGCTGGAAAGCAGTATGTATCACGCTACCCCTTTTGTATTAAGTACAAACCAACAGGCCCCCCGACCAGTACTCGGGGACTGCCTTTTTGTTTATCTATGAATGACGAGTATCATATCCATGAATGTATTATTACATTTCGCATTCTTGTCCGACACCGGGTCCGACTAGTCGGCCCGGGGACTGGCCGCCTTGAGCTATATTCAAAGTTCTTCCCGAAGTCAGCAAAGTAGTGCGCCGGCTCCCAAGTCCTCTCTTGTTGAAAGTCGCAGCTCAAAGAACTGACTGTCCGACTAGCAAGAGAGAAGACAGAAAGGACGCCCACACGAAAAACGGCTAAGGAACAACTAACCTATATAGCAAAGAGACGGCCTCCAAATATGCCTGCCGACTATCAAAGCAGCCGGCTGGCCGGCTTCCTAAAAAACTTAGCTTAAGTCCGGCAGAGCTAAAAGTACTTCCCCCTCCCCAATCGGCCAGGCACCCCCCGGCCACAGATTGCAGAGCAACTGTTTGACTGGGGAGGCGGCAACCAAGGGAGGGCGGCAAAGGAAAAAAGCAGAAGGACAAAAAGCGAAAGTACAAGGAAAGACCGATTGCATAACTTATATACATAAAGCCGCCCACAGGCTGGCAACAGACTTGAGTTTGAATACACCCAGTGGGTGGAATTGTGCAGACTTAACCAAACATTGTTCAAAAGTAACAAGACAGGAAAACAAAAGAAAGAAGACTAAGGCGCGACAGGAAAGCTGAGCTGGTCGGTGAAGGCGGCCTCGCCGGCTGAAGGAGTGGCCGCCTAACTGGTCCCAGCTTGACCACCTCCCGCGGCAGGAGACGCACTCGCACGCGACGTAGTGCTGGAGGCGCGGTCAGGCTGGCCGGCTACTCCGCCAGCCGGCTCGGCGTCTTCACCCTCCTCCTCCTCCTCTTCGCCCTCGTCGCTGGAGTCGATCTCCTCCGCCGAGTCCTCGCCGTACGCCGGGTCCAGCCCGAACCAATCTTCCGGCTGGGCGACTCCATTGTCGTCCACCTCGGGGGCGAAGACGTTGGTGTCGGTGTAGTCGGCGATCGCTGAAGCCCGCCGAATGATGGCCGGCCGCGCCGGCTCCAGCTCCGTGTCGGCTTGCTGCCACCAGGTAGCCAGCTGGTCCAGGTTCAGGCCGGGATACCAGGCCTTGACGAACTCCAGCGCCCGCCTGGCGCCGGAGCGAGCTGCTGACGCCTTCCAAGCCTCGAAGCGGCCGACTGCCACCTCCAGCCAGTCGGCGGTCCGACTGGGGGTGCGAGGGACCACTTGGCCGGGCTAGAGGGCGGCCAAGACTTGCGATCCCGCGCGCTGAAGCCGGCGGAGTAGCCTGTGAGCCGGCTGGATGCGAGCCTGGATCGCCAGGAGCTGTTCTTCCAGCGAGCGGCCGGCGGTTGGCGAGATCTCGAAGCCGGCTTGCCTCTTCGCCTGGCGAAGGGCTTCGATGGCCTGGTTGGCGGCAGTTGAGTAGCCAGGGAAGTACTCTGCGCGAAGGAGAAAAGAAAAGAAAACACCGAAATCAGAAAAACAAGCCAAAGTGGCAGATGGCAAGAAAGGACGAAGGGGTAGACGACTTACCGTCAACTAGATCCTCAATCTGGCCATAGCCGGAGACCAGAGTCTGCCCAGCCGGCCTCCTCCGTCTCGAACTCGGCCTGGAGGGTAGCTTCGCGATCCTGCGCAGCCTTCAGCGCCGCCTTGTGGCCTTCCTCCTGGTCGGCCAGCTTCTTGACCAGGCGGTCGCGCTCCTGCACCAAGGCGGCGAGCTCCGCGTCCTTGGCAAGAAGAGCAGTCTGGGACTCCCCCAGCTGTGCCCTCAGACCGGCGTTGGCTGCTGCAGAGATAGAAGAAGAAGAAGAACAATGAGAAATCATCAAGGAAGATCCGAGCCGACTGCTCAGCAGTCGGCCCGAATCTCGGGGACTACACCCAGTGGGTGCGCTGACGCGCCCCCACATGAGATAAAGATCAAGTCACATACCTCAGCTCTCAGTAAGATCGGCGGTCTTCTGGGTCAGCTCCTGAGCCTGGGAGTTGAAGGCGGCCGCTCGGAGGTTGTGGTAGTCCTGCAAGACGGACAGAAGACCGAAGTGAGAACAAAAGCAGCAAAGACAAAATCTCCAAGAAGTTCCAAGCCGCCTGCTCAGCAGCCGACTCGGAACTCGGGGACTACACCCAGTGGGTGCGCTGACGCGCCCCCACGAGAGAAATCAAGATCAAGAAGAGAAATCAAGATCAAGAAAGAACAAGATAGGAATGCTAACCCGGATGGCTGCCCGCGTTGCGAGGAATTCGTCGGTGAACTGCCTCAGCGCCGCGGCTTGGCTTTGGAGCCGGGTCCGGACGTCTTGTGCAGCGACGTTCACCACGGCTGTTCCTCCGCCCGGCGTCCACCCCGAGGTAGCGCTGGCCGCCTCCGCATCTCGGGCCGACAAGCTGGAGCCCACGGCCGGCTGTGGCTCCAACGCAGCCTTCTGCGGCTCCGACGCGGCCTTCCCTGCACGCCGACTTGGCGGAACCCGGACCGCCACCTCAGCTCCTGCGGCCGGCTCGCCCTCCGCCGACTGTGCGGGCGCAGGATCAGGTTGGCCGCCTTGGGCCGCCCTAGTCGGAGGAGTCGGCCCCGGCGCCTCCCCCAAGATGATGAGTCGTCGCCGCTTCCTCCCAGCCTCGGCTGGGAACCGCTGGCTCCCCCTGGCGAGGGATCCACGTCCCCTGGCGCCATGGTGCGCAGGGGGGTGACCATCAAAGCGTCCCCTGCCGCCGCCTCGGCCTCGGCCTCTGCCTGGGCCTTGGCTGCGGCCTCGGCGAGCGCCTTCACCGCCTCCTCCTCCCGAGCTGCCTGGGCGGCGGCTGCCCTCCGTGCCTCCGCCTCCCGCGCTTCCTGCTCCTCCCGCACCTCCCGCGCGTTCCTTTCCGTCGCCTCCAGGAGGGCGGCGCAGGGATCTACGCGGCGGGTGGTGCTCCCAGAGCCCCCTGGCGACTCGACGACGGAGCCGGCAGCCGCCCGCTCAAGTGACAGCGGAGCTCTGACCGTTGAAAAAGAAGACGAAGGTTCAAGAACCACCCAAGAAAAGAAAGAAGGAGAGTACATAGAAAAAGAGAACTTACACCGACACAGCCTGCGGCTGCTTCACCACTTTGCGGAAGCGAGCTGCCTTCGCGGCCGCCTCTTCCCGCCTGGTGGCTGCCGCCCCACCCCTGGGCTTCTTCGTCCGGCTGCCGAACATGCCCTGGGCGGCGCGACGTTTCTGGCCTCTACCCCGAGCAGGCTGCGCGCCGGAGGAGCCCGCGCCGCGTCCGGATGCCGGCTGGCGGTGCGGGACGGCTTCGGCTTCGTCCTCGTCCGGCCAGTCGTCGAAGGTAGCGGTGAACCCGGAGCCGCATGCTTCACCGCCGGCTTGGCCACCGGCCGGCTCGACGGCATCCTCCATATGGACCGCCCCTAGGTCGGGGTCCTCCTGGTCGTGTTCGGTCCGGTCGGGGACGAAGCGGCGCTCCACGTCTGTCCCGCCGGCCGGCCGAAGCAGAGGACTCTGTCAAAAGAGCAAGCCGACTGAGTTAGAGTCGGCCCAGAGGAACTCGGCGACAAAGCTGAGAGAGAGAGAGAAAAAGAGACGAGGGGAGCGTACCGTAGGCGGAGGATTGGCACGGCTATATGGCTCCTTGCCGAATTGCCAGTCTTCGGAAAGTTGGCAGTTGGCGAGGTAATTCACCATGTCGGCGGCGTCGTGCTGCGGCATCTCCTTGGTGCACATTCGGCTCCGAGCTGGCCGCTCATCTGACATATCAGATGAGGCCGGCTCTGGAGCGGAAGGACCCGGCGCATGACGAACGCGGCCAGGAGGTCGGGCCCCGTCAGGCCCTCCGACTGGACCATAACCTGCAGGCGGGCGATGGCGGCGTTTCCTCCCTGCGACAGCGTCACCGCCCGGAAGGACCACTGGGGCAGCCTCCCCGCTGGTGGGCCGGCTACGTAAGCCGGCAGGTTGATGTAGTCGCCCCGTGGAGCGATGTTCCGCACGTAGAAGTACGACTTCTGCCACTTCTTCACCGATTGGATCAGCGTGATGACGGGGAAGGGGTTGTCGGCGCCCGATCTCCGCGACGCGATGAAGGCGCCAGTATGAGCCGGTACGCCTTTACTGCGCGTGCCCAGCTTCGACTGGAAGAACTCCCCCCAAAGCTCGAGGGTGGGGAGGACGCCAAGATAGCCCTCGCACAGGGTGACGAAGGCCGACAGCAGCACCAGCGCGTTGGGGGTGAGGTGGTGCGGCTGGAGCTTATAGAATTCCAGCCAGGAGCGGAAGAAGACGCTCACTGGCAGGCCGAAGCCGCGCAGGAAGTGCGAGCGGAAGACCACCCGCTCGCCTTCCCGCGGCGCCGGCCTGATTTCCTTCTCCGGCACGAGGCGGACCTCCACTTTGTCCGCGCTGGGCAGACGCCGGGTGTCGCGGAGGAAGTCGATGTGGTCGTTATGGATGATGGAGCCGTCCCAATCCCCGCCAAGCTGCTCTACGTGGGGAGGCATAGCGGAAGCTAGCACGGCGGCGGAGCGTGCGGAGGAAGAGCGCGGCGGCGAAGCACTGTCGCGATAACGAGCAAGGCAAGAAGACAGTGGAAGTAGGAGGAGCGTGCGAGGGCCTACCGCCCTCCACCTCCCCCTACTTATAGCCTCACGCGGCCGAAGAGGCCGGACGTGGGGGGAGACGTGGGATTAACTGCGCCCACTCCCCCCACGTCTCGCGTTTATTACGCATAAGTGCGAGCCGGAACTACCGCACGGAACGTGCGGGCGGTTTCGGGATACAAAGGATCCGCGCCTGGGCCGGGGCGCGGACGTGGCGGGCCCCCTCCCTGCGGCGACGTCCCGTCACGCGCGTGGGCTGGCAGGCTTTCCGGCCACGTGGCACGCCAACGGCCCGAGGCCGGCCCGCGGCCCGGTGCACGTGCCTGCGGGTTCCCGCCCCCCGATTCCAGAAGAATTCGACTAAGGCGGCGCGCCTGACCAAGGCCGGCTCCCAGCTGCCGGCTTGTCACGATAGGAAGCTGATCGAGCTTCTTGAACCCCACTCCACCTCGAAGCCCAATCAGCTTCGGGGACTACTGTCGGAGTAAATGGCCACGGGTAGCCATACCGACTACCCCTGGCTCTTCGGAAAATTTATCAGGCCTTTGGGCCTTCAAGCACTCCAAGCATTTGGGCCGCCTTCCTTGGCCGGCTACCACTAAAGCCGACTCCCGGGAGGCGACCCAGCCTCACCGACTCCTCCCCAGGACGACTACGGGGTGGCCGACTCCAAGAAGCCGACCAGGAAGGACACCGACTCCTAGGAGCCGGCCAAGACCACAACCACCCCTCCATAATGGCGACGTGACGGGGTGTGGCCACAGTGCGGCCCATATCCCCCGAAGCCCGAGGCGGGCATGGCTACAGGAGGCCGTACGGGAGGGACGTCTCCCATGCGGCTCGGCACTGTAGCCACGCTAGCCTCGACGTCATCCACGACCCACTCCTGTACGGCCCAAGGACTGCGGGGCCCTTCAGCCAGAGAGAGGCGTGTAGGCGGCCCGGCTTTTCCTAGTCGGCCAAGAGTATAGCCGGCCTCCAGAAGCCGGCTACTCCCTTCCTCGAAGCAGGAGCCCCATTAAGGAGACAAGACGAGGTGAGGCTACAGTGATAGCCCCCGAGGCGGCCCACTGTAGCCACGCTCACCTCGACTAAGCCCTCATCATCAGAGGCGCGGCTACAGTAAGCAGCCGCCGACAAAGCCCTAGGCGGTGGGACCGGCCTATCGACCAAGTAGCCGGCAGCCGGCGGGACCCACCAGCCGGCGGAGAAGCCGGCGAGCGTAGACACTGACGGCTGGGACCAGTTCCCAGTCGGATTACCATTGTACCCCGGGGGGGTAGGCCTATATAAACCCCCCGGAGCACCCATGCAAAGGGTTGGCTTCTAGGTTAACACCCACGCGTAGCACACACACCATAGATAGAGAGAAGCAAGAGCTAGCCTTGTTCTTCTTCTCCCTTGATCTCAACAGCTCTAGGAGCGATTGTAGCTACCCTTTATCGATCTAGTGATCATGCGGAGACCCCGCAGAGCAGGACTAGGGGTGTTATCTCCTCGGAGAGCCCCAAACCTGGGTAAGATTTGCCGGCGTGCATGTCTTCGCCTCATCCCGTTTCCGGGCACCGGCGACGTTTTATTGGCTCCCACAATGATAAGCCATCCCTTGGCATATGTCGCACCAACCACCCGACAACAATAGTGCGCTTTACATGGCATTTTTGCATATGTGGAGGAAAGAGAGGCAAGGAAAAAGTGGAGAAGTGGGCTCTCATGCAAGAGCCAACCTCTACTACATGGTGGAGCATTGGGAGAGGCACCTGTATGGAGGTGGTCAGGAATCGGGAGACTCACGCCGGTCGTAGCGCCGCAGTTAAAATGATAATGGCAAGTCAAATCACAGGGCCCCACCTGTCCAGCAGTAATTCGCTGTCAAATCACACAGCCCTATGTTTGCAGCAGCCTACTCCCTCGTCTTCTCGTGTCTCTGTCGGACCGACTAGGCGGAACTGCCCCGCCTACCGCGCAGGAAAAGCCCCGCCCTCGACTTTTAAATACAACTACATCCGCTTTAGAATCCAATGATATACTTTTTTTGACATAGTAACTCATATTTAGTTAGTCAAATGGATGACCTAGAACTACGTGCAGGCCCTATAAACCGAGACGCCTAAAAATAAAAAAACCAAGACGGAGAGGGTAGTTCAGCACGTATCTTTTTAGATTAATATAGTCAGGATTCACCAAGGAGCAAAACCAAGTGGTAGGCTGCTCCTGTCGTGTTGGCGTAGCAACTCAAGCAGGGTCAGTCCGCACACGAAATGGCGACACACTTAACAGGACCCCATTGGCCGACATGTGGCTCATCCACCGTCTTGTTCCACGTGCGATGCACCAAATTACAGTTTGGAGCAGCGGTTGGAATTGGAGGCACCCCGGTCATAGCGCCGCAGTAGTAGAAAATGTGCGATGAGGGGTCAAATCACAAAGCCCCACCTTTCCCGCATTAAGCTGGACGGACGAAGCAACCATCATTTCATTCTAGGGCGCAAGAGCATAAAGAAAAGAGAAAACAATGATGCGTGCGGCAGCTACCTAGGGCACCCTAGGGTAGGGGTCTCCACTACAGATCCTTTTTTTTGAAAGCGCCTCCACTACAAATCGGCTTCTCCCTCGTCCTCTTGAAGAAAACCGATGATGAGTGCGGCGGTAGGGTTTGTAGGAGTACTACGGCGTGCGGGGCCACGTCGTAGTAAACGGGTTCGAGTCGATGCCTTAAATATGTGTGGGCCGCTTGGTTTTACGGGAACGAGGCAACATTTTGGGTTCGGGGACCAGTGGAGATATAGTACGTACAAAAAAATGTGGACGTAGGTTCGACCGAAAGGCAATGATGCATGGGCCCTGCATTTTGATATACCCAGGGCCGCGTGAAATTTGCTACTCTACTCAAAACTAGTAAGGTACACATGTATTGAACGCATGAGATTTCGAAACCAAATTACGAATAAATACACTCTATAGCATGTAAAGCTTTGAGTCATATATGCATGATGTAGATGTTCGTTTAGTTCTTATAGTTCATCTCATTCAAAATCAATTAGTTTTATAAAAATGTTAAGATTCATGGGGTTGTGCATTGTAAATCATAAAGTAAAAAACAAATAATGGCAATTCATTTAGAAAAAAATAATCAATTATGATACATAAGATTCTAGAACAAAGGAGAAGTGCTTGTGTTTTGAGGTTTGTGCATTATGCTTAAGTTCAACCATGGAGTCTTCTAAATTGTACATGTGGCAGATCTGGTGGAATGTTGATGATATCCAACGGTCAGTAGTGCTCGGATTTGCCTATCTCTGCACTGTCGGGTTAGGTTCATCCAGCGACCATCTTTCAAAGTTATTGGCACACTATATAGTTCTTGTGCCATAGTTGCATGTTTTGGAAAAAAGCTACTAGTGGGTTGTACTATCTATTTAGGAATAGAAGATGTATACATGAAAGTTGTAGGGAAAGAGATGACATGGAGCATCTCAATTCCTATGAGTAGGGATTGGAAAAGAGATGTCATTTGGTTCACATCATAGGAACTTTTCTATTGAATCTAGAGATGACATGTATCTCAATTCCTATGAGGAGGGATTAGAAAAGAGATGTAATTTGGTTCATATCATAGGAACTTTTCTATTGAATATACGCTAATGTTTATTTTCCTTTGAATTAAGGGAGTATAGGAATCCATTCATATGAACCAAGTGGCTCTAAAGCTATAGAAATGATATCATGTTTATTTCCTTTGAAATGTGGAGTATATGAATCTATTCCTATGAACCAATTGGCTCTAAAGGAAAAAATCCTATAAAAATCATATCATATAGAGTTCCTATGATATTCCTCGACACTAAAGGATGCTTGAAATTGCTGCGGGTGATACGATGGTCTTTCTTTGTAGACTCCTCACCCATCTTTATAGTTACCTCTCGAAGATGAATGAAATGATATATACATGGTATTCTACATGTGCAATTTGGTACACGAAAACTCTGTAAAAGTTTGCGAGGTTCGAATTTTCAATAAAGCTATATGCACTGCATTTCGGAACGGAGGGAGCATATGGCAGTTGCTAACACTCACGTGGAAGATTTGTGTGTAGGAGGAGTGGTTGTTCTGTTAAATGACATGGCAAAACTGACACTGTCGGATGCCGATCTAACGGTTCTTACGGCGTTCGTCAGGAAAAGGCTTGTGGCAAACGTTTGTCGGATAATGATTTACGGACACATGCATTGCATTGATACGTGCCCCCCTCTCTCTCACGCACTCGCACCCTCACGAGTCACGACTCTCCCGAGTCCTCTCGCAGACTCGCACGTCGCACCCACCGTCTATCTGCAGGTAGACGTCACGCACATATGTGCTCTTCACACCCTACCCTCAGAACTTCTAAAAAACAAAAGACGGCGCGCACATTTTATTTTAGCTCACACGTCACACACTTGTACTATTACTCTTTCGGCGAACGTTCTTTGGGCATAGTATATTGTACTCTCACGAAGAGAAGCGGTGCACGCACGCACTAGTTCTCTCACACCCACTCGCGGGTACACGTAGGAGCGCATTTTTTTGAAGCTGGTACAACAAAATCACTCCACTATATATAAAAGCAGGAGCCTTAGCGCTTGCTTTACTAGGGTTCCTCTCGTTCACTCTCTCATGCTCTCCAGATCTAAGCAACACATAGGTGGCCACACTCTCTCTCAACTCACGGCTGGTCACAAATCCGGGCGGACAACCTCGACTGGGGCAGGGGTGTAGGTGCATCGTTCACGCTGTCGTCGGCGGCGAGGGAGGAGACCAACGGCTGCCCGCGTGTCCTGATCGGCGGCCGTGCCGTTCCCTCCGAGAGCGCCGGCTCGGGAGGGCCTCCGACCCCTTCTTCCTCCTTGCGGTATTGTGGCCAAGATGCGGCCTCCCGACGCCGTTTTTGCCACATGCCGACGACCCTCAGGTATATATTCCTTCGAAACCTGCCTTGCTCTACTACCCCTGCTCCCTTCGTGTGGATCCTTTTCTACTTCCGTCCGCTGTTCCAAAGCCACCTAGACTTCTACTATTATTAGAAGTAAAGCTAGTTCATACAGTCGACTCAAAGCGTTGGTTCAAACAGGGAAGAAAGTGGGAAAGCTGTAGCATGAATCTAGGACTTGGTTCTAAGAGGAAACGGGGGAAAGTAGTAATATCTGTCATTGTTTAAATAACCGTATTTCGTATTTGCGCAAACAGGGATGTCTGTCTCCGTATCGTTTCTATCCGTGCAATCAAAAGCACACACCTGAGTTTTAGTAGAACTGCGCAAAATGAGATGGCTATCCCTCGTTGCCGTCGTCTAACCTCCCGTCTTCAAGGTATCCCTACATTGGTACTAGTAACTAAGGTAGAATGACCAACACAATCTAAAAGAAGCTGATTCGTACGTTTTACTTCCTGATTGCAGTGCAGGGACGAGCGAAAACAACTTCATCCTAGTCCGGAATGCACTTTCTACCAGTTCATCCATGGACTGAGGAGTAGCTGGCACGGCTGCACGGCGGTTTTTTGGACACGTGCGCGGACAAGAGGCATTGTGGTCTGCTTATTTCTGCAAATAGCGGTGCTTAAATTTAGTGGAATGCACAAGCATTTCAGCTGGTGAGTACACTGCATGGTTCAGTTCAGCATTCCAGCTGAGACCAAAATTAAAATTGGTTATTCTGGAATGAGAGAACCTAACCCTGAATGGTGGCAACAAGAAAAAACCAGAGTGAACTCTAGGAAATTTAAGCCTGCCGGGAGGCCCTTTGCTCAGAGAAGCCTTGCTTGTTTTTTCCTGATTTGTAAACCTTCTCACAACTTTTCTTTTGCTGCGAACTAGTATATGTTTGTTATGTTCAATGAATCATTGAGATGTATAAAATTGCTTAACTTGCTTTTCAAGTTTTTTTATGAAGACGAGTTTAATGTGAGTGTTCCACATGAGCGCTGGACTAGCGTGTGAACGTTTGGAATTTATTACATTCTGGCCTCAATTAACTGCATGAACCACTGTAACAACATACATAATTGATTATATGTCAGACAGCAGATTGTTGATTGTTAGCTGGTCGATAGCCTAGTGTTGAAGCGAGCTGAGCCAATGTGCCATGTTTTGCACAACTGCTTACAAGTGGGGTAGCACCAACAGTGTTTACAAGTACTTATGTATACGTCGGCGCACGGTTCTCGAACGAGTGCTCTATTTCATCAAAACACACACTGCTCGTATGATAAACCGTGACAACTTATGTCTTACCATGCCATATTCATGAAAAAACTAGTGAGGACGCATCTGTTTCGGCAACAATTATGATGGTTCTCACATGATTCACGGGCACACAAAAGTAGCAGCAGTGCCCATAGACGGATTCAAACAGATACTAGCCCCAGAGGGGTCGATAACAGGCAAGGTTCGGATAATTAGACACAATCCAAACTACTATTAAACACTAGCTGGGGCAACTATTTCATGCATCGATCTAATTTGGGCTGGACACAAGACGGACCTTGCCATGAACATCATCGAGGACGTCCCGCAGCAGCTCAATCCTGTGAACCTTCATGAAGACAACCTTGTGGCCTTGCCACTGATAAACTTGTTTGTGGAGGCATGCCACGTCATCTTCCTGCGTAAGCTTGACAAGAACAGTATGCCTCACAAACGAAGGAGTAGCTTTGAACTTCTTGTGCTTCAGTAAACCCTGGACAACACGCCTGACAACAGTGAGGCTGGAATACAACTCTTCATTGGTATAACCGCAAATGGCTTCCAGGATCCAACAGCCTAAGAACTCTGTTTTCCCAGTGCGTATATTCAGGTCGTCCGCCTCATAGCGAGTGACATGTACAACCACACAATCCTTGTCTGCATCAGGGCTGTAATTGAAACAGAAACAAATTCTGAATTACTTTTCAGTATAAGAAACACAAGTTATTTAAACAACTATGTATAGCATGGCATCGAAGCTAATGAAATTTTGCATTATTAATCACCACATACTTCCTTTTCTAAAAAAATCACCACATACTTAGATGAAAAACCACAATCGAGATCGGCAAAGAAGGAAATCACCTTGGGCAACTCAACGGGGGGGGGACACATCCTCGAAGGGGGAAAACTGCTCCTGCAGTGCCACGGGGGCTGTAACCTCAAACGGGGCGTTGACCATCTCAGTAGTGGCCATGAGCGTATCTGGGGTCAGCTCGGTGGTTGCCTCCATCTTCTTGGAGCTCTCTGTCTCGTGGGGATCAGCCTCCCGCGTCTGCTCCAATATCGGCAGATCTCTTTGCCTGGTTCTCCTTGGTCCATCATGAAACTGACGAATACTAGGAGACCACAGAAAGGAAAACACAATCGCAATGACAATGAAACAAAAAAGAGAGTGAGGATCGGTTACTGCTTTGCAAAAGGTCTTTTTTGCTCTGAACGAAAATATACCAACATCACAGATCCGCTTACCTTCCCTTCGTTCGGAGAAAAGGACAGTGGCAGATGCGAGTGTTGCCTTTCTTGAAGACGGTGAAGGAGAAGGATAGTCCGAGGGACAAGGGGATTCAGCAAAGAGTGAAATGATGGTTGCTTCGTCCGTCAAACTTAGACTGCGGGGAGGTGGGGTCTTGTGATACGACGGCTCGTTACTGCCGCGCTACGACCGGGGTGACTCTCCGCCTGCATACTGCCTTCTAATTTGGTGGATGGCATTTGGGCCCGCGCGCTGCATGGCCCGCATGTCGGTGAACAAAAGTATAATGGCATTCAGTAGAGGGAGACGTTTCAATGACCTAGGAGGAGCCAGAAGCGGTAGAGTGTCTCCACTGTACTAGTAGTAATTGTTTTTCTGGGTAGCTGTAGAGTGTCTCCACTGTACTAGTAGTAATTGTTTCTCTGGGCCCAAGACAAAACAGCCCATCCAGACTAGTAAATAGTAAAATCAATTCAAAAGCCCATCCACACTGGGTGCTCTTCTTCCTCCTCGCTCCCACCCACCTCACGTCAGCTTGCTCCACTCGTACCCCCAAATTCCTCACCTCACTCCTACAGAAAACCCCAGCTCCCCTTCTTCCTCACTCCTACAGAAAACCCCCAGCTCCCCTTCTTCTTCGCTCGCACTACAACTAGGCTCGTCATTCGTTACTCTGCTCAAATCCATGAGCGCGACGCGACGCCCTCGAGGAAAATGGAGTCGGCTGACCCCAGCGCCAAGAAGATGAGGCTCCCGCCAGCGGCGACGCCTGTTGTAGATCCCACACCCGGCAGCGCGGGGAGAAGCGGCGACCCCGCCCCCACCGGATCCCAGGAACCCGTAGAATCTTCAGTGGACCACATCAGCGATCTCCCGGACGCCGTCCTTGGGGAGATCATCTCGCTTCTCCCCACCAAGGATTGCTGCCGCACCCAAGTTCTCTCAATTCGGTGGCGCCCTCTATGGCGCGACGTGCCCCTTAATCTCGACTGTCATCAGCTATCTCTCTTCAATGATTTTGAAATCCCTAGAGCCATCATCTCCTCCCACCAGGGCTCTGTTCAAAGCCTCTGCATCCTGTCATGCTACCTGAGCAAGCATACCATGCCCTGCACGGTGGACGCCTGGCTGAAATCCCCTGAATTCACAGAACTACAGCTGCTTGAGTTCTACTATTCCCCTGGAAATCACATACCACATACCGAACGCCATGAACTTGTGCCCTCAGCACCGATGTCCATCTCGCGGTTTTCGTCCTCTCTCCACACCGCCACCTTTGCGCTGTGCTACCTACCAGACAATCTGGTACTAAACCTTTGACTCCCATTTCTCAAGAAACTTTCACTTGTGCGGGTTTGTATATCGGAGGCCTCATTGCACAGCATCATCCACTCCAGTTGCCCTGCGCTGGAGTGCTTGGTGCTTGTTTTCACAGTTAGAATCGGTTGTCTCCAAATAAAGTCGCCTAACCTTGTAAGAATTGAAATTTCTTTTGATGGAAGGCAGCTCATCATCCAAGATGCCCCTTCACTTCAAAGGTTGATCCTTGATTCTAGTTATTCACCGTTGCAAATAACCGTCCTCTCTGCGCCTAAACTGGAGACCTTGGGTGTAATACATGATCTATGTGCTCATTTCAATATGGTGTTTGGCTCCACAGTTCTTCAGGTACTTTATAAATCATCTACACTTGTAACCATAAGCTGCATTTTAAATTTCTGCGCATAATTTATATAACAACTTGGAGTACACATTTTGTACTAATATTATGTTCTATGCTCAATGAAGAGTTTCTCCATGGATGGCCTATCAATGGTGCTGGATTCTGTCAAGATCTTATATATCCAAATGAATAGTTTTGATCTGAACAAGATTATTGGCTTGCTGCAATGCTTTCCATGTCTGGAGAAGTTGTATATAAAGGTGATAATTTCACGCACATTGGAAGCCCGCATATAGTGTACTAGAATTAACCGTTCAGATGTTGCTCTTTCGACACTCTTCTTTCAGACCTTAACTATTTTCAATCTTCATGTCTATTTAGGCAACAAGACGGGGTAAGAAAGTTATAACCAATCGGTGGATTCGTAAGCATCAGGATTTTCTCACTTCTCATGAGATTCGATTGAAGACAATAACGCTAGAACGATATGTAGCCAACCGTGCAAACACAAGATTTGTCACATTCTTCCTGCTGAATGCAAGGTTACTATTGTCCATCAGGCTTAAGTTTATCAGCAGCATGGTTTTGACAGATGGGTATGTCGAAGAGCAAAAAAAGGAGTTTCAGGTGGGCAAAAGAGCTTCTGAACGTGCCGGGCTTCTATTTACAACATATTGTGGTCATAATCTAGTAAATTTTACGACCCAGGATGTTCATTCTATGGACCTGACCGATCCATTTGACTGTGACTGCCGAAAACAGTGCTAGAGTTAGATGTTGTTGCCCTTTTCAATCTGGTTTTTTTGTAAACCTGATGAACAATTAACCCTCGTGCTTTTGTACAGTTTGTAAGCTGGAGTTAGATGTTCCTGCCCTTTTCAACTCGGCTGTGACTGTCATATTTTCTTTGAAACAAGGCAAATGGCTTGCCATTCGTTTAATTTAGAGTGAAATATTGTAACAAATCCCAACCAAGGGAAATAACATCACTCTCGCCGGCTGCTTGAGATCACTGTGCATTACAAAAGCCAAGTGATTAGCCCCCACCAGCACCCACAAACTTATTTCGAACTAGCACATCAAATGGGCTGTAAATTTTCATAGGAAAGGCTGCATGACCGTGACAGATTTGGATTCTGACATTTGGGACCCGTGAGGAAATAGCCTATCCAAGGTGGTGTCGACTTACTAGCCAGTCAACAAACGATTCTGCCTACCAGCCGTTGGATTGACATCCAACATCTGTCGTGTATCTTCTATCTCTTGTATTCTTCTTCCTCCAGCCGCCCAAACCAAACCACCCCGTCGGCTCCGCCTACTCCCGCCTCCCATGGCTGGCTGCGCCTCCGCCGCCCTACCATACGTACCCTCCAATGTTGGCCAGTCCCTCCCTCTATTCCCCCACACATCCTGTTATTCTCAGGCGACGTCAGCCCCAATACGCACCCGCGCCCGAACCAGGCAACCCTCGTACTCCCCTCCGCCTGCGACTGGACCGGCGCATCTTCAACGGCTCCTGTTCGTTCCGTCCAAGGCCTCGCCGTCGTCCTCCACCTTGCGGCCTTGGTTCGCTCGCCGTGCGCGGTGCGCCGCCCTCTTGCGTTGTCAACGTCGTCAACAATCGAGAGGAACAAGGAGATGACTGTACGTGGAGAGGATGACAGTAGGGACCCACCAGCGTCATGGCAATACGCAAGCAAGTGCCTCTATAGTACAAGCCCAAAAATATGGTTCCTCCTAATGGTTGGACATCTGGGGCTCACGCCATTGTCAACATAGTCAATAAACGAGAGAATTACACTACGAGCGGCTGACACCAGGGACCCAGCAAGTCGCGCAGGTTTTTTTGAGGAACAAGCAGTTGTTATTTATACTAGTTTTAGCGACGGATCAGGGTAACAACGGGGCTGTGCGGGGGCTGTGGCCCGTCTAGCCAGGGTTTTATTTATGTTTACCACATCATGAGCCCAGTTGTGTTTCTTTCTTGCTGAAAATGGCTAGCCCAGTTCTATTTTTTTTAAGAAATACCCAAACAAGGCCTACTTGCTTTATCGGCCCTGCTGGGCTGCAAATCTTTCAAGACGAGGAGAGTTTCATTCGGTTTGCCCAGAAATGGGCTATACATTTTTAAAACACATCAAACCGGGATTTAGTTTCAATTTTTTTTCATTACAAGATCTTAAATTCCATTGATTTTTATGCGTGGACAATTATTTGGATTTTATATTTATATAAATTATTTTTCAAAATAGTTTGAATGTGAATCGATATTTCTGGATTAAAAACAGTTGACCGCACCGAAATATGCAAAATTTTGTATACTTTTTAACCGTGGCCACAATATGGGTGTAATGCTAACAAAAAGAAGATGGGCTCCAAAAAAATTCTTAAGAATTAGCAAATGGGCTGTACATTATTAGAAATAATGGCAGATGTGCTGTATGCTGTTTTCCACAGATTTGAGGCTGACTTGTGTGCCTACTACAGGTGGATGCGTATGCTTTCATAAAAAAAAGGTTGACGCACACGCAACACCCTGTCAACTTAGTCAACACACGAGAGCAGTGACTGTTGGATGTCCATCCAACGGCTGTCGTGCTTCTTCAATATCTGCTCTTCATGCTCCAGCCGCTCAAACAAGCGCCGGCGGGACTGCCTGCTCCCTCCTCCCGCGGCCGGCTATGCTGCCGCGCAGGCCTCACGGCCCCACCGTACTCCCATCGCTGGCCTAGCCATCCCTCTACTTACCCACACATGCTGTTATTCTCCGGCGACGGCAGATGAACTAGTAAACCCTCGTACTCCTCCGCGTTGGAAACAACTGCCGAGTATTCCCTGGCTCCATGTCGTTCCCTTCCTAGGCCTCGCCGTCGTCCACCGCCCTGGTGCTCTCGGCGCGGCCTAGTCAACGTGGTCAATGAACGACATCCATCGGGAGTGGACTGTACGTGGAGAGGCTGACAGCTGGGTCCACGACCGCACGCAAGGAAATGCCTCCTTATTACGCGCAAAATAATGATTCCTCCACCTGACAGCTAGGACCCACAGGAAGGGCCTCTGTATTTCACGAATAAAACGTTCCCCCCGCTGACAGGTCGAACCTACCAGCTATATCTTCGCAAGCAAGGAAGTGCCTCCTTATTACGCCCAAAAAAATGAATACCCCCCTGCTAGCTAGGACCCACCATATTGTTGGGCTGACTTGTGGGCCTACCAAGTTGACGGGGACGGAGGGCTTTGTCAACTTAGTCAATACTCCAGTGACCGTATGATGTCCATCCAACGGCCATAGTGCTTCTTCAACCTCTGGTCTTCTTGCTCCAGCCGCCCAAAGCAGTGCCGGTCATGCCGCCTGCTCCTGCCTCCCGTGGCCGGATGTGCTACCGCGGAGGCCTGACCGCCCCCATACTACTCCCACCACTGGCCAGGCCATCCCTCCACTCACCCACACCCCCTGTTATTCTGCGGCGACGGCAGCCTCACACCGCAGCCGAACCAGTGAACGCTCATACTCCTCTCCGCGTGGGCATCCACTGCCGCATCTTGCCCGGCTGCGCGTCGTCCCCTTCCTAGGCCTCGCCATCGTCCACCGCCGTGGTGCTCTCGGCGCGGCGTGGTCAATGTGGTCAACGACCGACTTCCATCAGAAGAGTACTGTACGTGGAGAGGTTGACAGCTGGTCCACGACAGCCGCAAGGAAGTGCCTCCTTATTACGTGGAAAATAATTATTCCTCCACCTGACAGCGGGGACCCACCGGACGGGCCACCAGTATTTTGCGAAAAAAATCATTTCCCCCTGACTGCTGGGACCCATCGGACGGGCCACCGTATTTCATGAAAAAACGTTCCCCCCGCTGTCAGCTCGGACCCACCGGAAGTGCCTCCTTATTACGCACAAAAAAATGAATACTCCCCCGGCTAGCTGGGACCCACCTTGGTGGGAGGCTGACTTGTGGGCCTACTAAGTTGACGAGGACGAAGGGCTTTGTCAACTTAGTCAATATGAACGATTCTAGCTCCAATGACCGTAGGATGTCCATCCAACGGCCGTAGTGCTTCTTCAACCTCTGGTCTTCTTGCTCCAGCCGCCCAAAGCAGCGCCGGTCGTGCCGCATGCTCCTGCCTCCCATGGCCGGCTGTGCTGCCGCAGAGGCCTCACCGCCCCCTACTATTCTGACCGCTGGCCAGGCCCTGCGGCGACGGCAGCCTCACACCGCAGCCGAACCAGTGAACCCTCGTACTCCTCTCCCTGCGGGCTTCCACTGTCGCATCTTCCCCAGCTCCGCGTAGTCCCCTTCCTAGGCCTCGCCGTCGTCCACCGCCATGGTGCTCTCCGCACAGCGTGGTCAACGTGGTCAAGGAATGACTTCCATCGGAAGAGTACTGTACGTGGAGAGGCTGACAGCTGGGTCCACCGCCACAGCCCAATTTTTTTGTGATTTGCCAAGTAAGTCGCTTTGTCAGGCCTGTTGGGCTGCAAATCTTTCAAGACGAGGAGAGCTTTCATTCGGCTGGCCGAGAAAATGGCCCATCGGTAATGAGAAATGGGCTGTACATTTTTAAAACACATCAAACCGGCAATTAGTTTCAAATATCTTTTTTTCATTTCAAGATTTTAAATTACATTAATTTTTATGCGTGGACAATTTGTTGGATTTTATATTGATATACACTTATTTTTAAAATCAGTTTGAATGTGAGTCAAAATTTCGGGATTAAAAATAGTTCGGACCGCACCGAAATATGCAAAATTTCGTATAATTTTTTAACCGTGGCCACAATATGGGCTGTAATGCTAACAAAAAGAATATGGGCTCCAAAAAAACCTTAAGAATTAGCAAATGGGCTGTAAATTATTAGAAATAATGGCAGATGGGCTGTATGCTGTTTTCCACAGATTTGAGGCTGACTTGTGCGCCTACTAGAGGTTGACGCACAAGCACTGACTGTTGGATGTCCATCCAACGGCCGTCGTGCTTCTTCAATCTCTGCTCTTCCTGCTCCAGCCGCTCAAACAAGCGCCAGCGGGACTGCCTGCTCCCTCCTCCCCGTGGCCGGCTGTGCTACCGCGCAGGCCTCACCGCCCCACCGTACTCCCATTGCTGGCCTAGCCATCCCTCTACTCACCCACACCTGCTGTTATTCTCAGGCGACGGCAGACGAACCAGTAAACCCTCGTACAGTCGTACTCCCCTCCGCGTGCGAAACAACTGCCGAGTCTTCCCTGCCCCCGTGTCGTCCCCTTCCTAGGCCTCGCCGTCGTCCACCGCCGTGGTGCTCTCGGCGCGGCGTGGTCAATGTAGTCAACGACCGACTTCCAGCGGAAGAGTACTGTGCGTGGAGACGCTGACAGCTGGGTCCACGGCCGCAGCAAGGAAGTGCCTCCTTATTACGCGCAAAATAATTATTCCTCCACCTGACAGCGGGGACCCACCGGACGGGCCATCGTATTTCGCGAAAAAAACATTTCCCCCCTGACTGCTGGGACCCACCAGCTACACCTTCGCACGCAAGGAAGTGCGTCTGGGCAAAAAAACAAAACGATTCGCCCCCCTGACTGCTGGGACCCACCAGCTACATCTTCGTACGCAAGGAAGTGCCTGACAGTCGGGACCCACCTGGTCGAAGCGTACGTAGCATTGTCATTCTGGTCGCGAATGTGTACGTACATATATACTGGTGGATGTAGAGGCGCGCACGTGTCGTAGTAGAGGTGCGCACATAGCATGTACATGTACGTACAGCGGCCAGGGTGCAAGAAAGAAAATACGGCCACATATGTGTACATACGGGCGGGGTCTCGAACGCCTACTCGCGCATACGTATGGCGAGGGCTCGTTGACATGGCTGGGTCGGAATGGAGAAACAGCGTCGTCGTCGTGTTCATGGGGAGGCAACGGAATGCGTCGTGTTCATGGGGAGGCAACAGAATGCGTCGTGTTCATCGGGAGGCAACGGAACGCGTGGGAGCCAACCGGCTGGGTCGGAACGGAATGCATGGTCGTGTTCATCGGGAGGGCTTGGACGGAACAGGCGATGGAAACGAGACCTGGCGTACCGCAGAACGGAGGAAACGGCCTTGTGTTCGACCGGCCACGTTCAAAACGGGATCCTGTTCATCGGGAGGGGTCTGGCGTACCGCAAAACGGACGAAACGGACCTCCTACGGTCGAAACGGGGGTCCTGTTGATCGGGAGGGGTGTGGCGTACCGCAAAATGGACGAAACAGACCTCCTACGATCGAAACGGGGGTCCTGTTGATCGGGAGGGGTGTGGCGTACCGCAAAACGGACGAAACGGACCTCCTACGGTCGAAACGGGGGTCCTGTTCATCGGGAGGGGTGTGGCGTACCGCAAAACGGGACTCCACGGGATACTGTTCATCTCCACCGTGGACCTCCTCCAGCCTCCACGGGCTACCATCGACCTTCTCCAGCCTCCACGGGCTCTTGTTCATCCAGCCTCCACCGCGCGCTACTCCACCGGCTACTGTTCAACCACCCCTCCACGGGCACCCCTCCACCGTCTACTATTCATCCAGCCCTCCACACCACGGGGTCCTGTTCAACCACCCCTCCACGGGCACCCCTCCACCGTCTACTGTTCATCCAGCCCTCCACCCCACGGGGTCCTGTTCATCCAGAGGCAACGCCACTGCTCACTGTTCATCCAAACCACCCCCCCCCCCCCGCAACGCTCACTATTCATCCAATCGATCAACTTCAGTTAGCAGCAGTAGCGAAGGAATCGCTCGATCGGGTTCAGTTAACAGCCCTCGATCGATCGCTCGGGTTGAGTAACGTGTAGCCTGCAGTGCAATCGCCCGGGTTCAGTTAGAGCCCAACGCCTCGCTCGGGTTTAGTTAGAGCCAACGCCTCGCACACACGCGTGTACGTGTACGAGAGAAACGCGCATCGCTCGGCCCCCGACCTCCCGCCGTAACCGGGAACTCCCTGAAATTTTCCTCGCCCTCGCTTCTACCACGGGTTTTTCCGTCACGGACGGCCCAAAGAATGTCATGCAGCTGCGTCTCCGGCCCGCCCAGGACGAAAAGCCCATTTTCTGTCATGATTTTTTGTCATAGAAGTAGGAGCCCACCACATCTATGATGATACCGGGTTTTGTCACAATTATGGTCATAGAAGTGTCATATGTATGACAGAAAAAAAATTCGTTCGGCCCAAAATGTCACGGATGTGTCTTTTTTTTGTAGTGCACATCGGTGGCCCGAACCAGTATAAATCTTGTGTCTCTATGTTATTTGGGTTCGGCGAGTTAGTCCACTAGATCGTGGAGTGCGAGAGCTTGGGAGAGGAGAGATCTTCGTGCACACCCCAGTGTTCGAACCTTGAGGGTTTTGCCGGAACCCGTGATCCGACACTATCGATAGCCGCGCTCGCGGATATGGGCCCAGTTCGTACTCGGTCACACTATGGGTCAACAGTAATAATAATAATAATAATAATGTGCTTAATAACAACCCTGATTCGATGATGAGAGAAGTTGGTTGATCTTTATGTGATTGCGAGAGGATCACCATGGTATCGTGGATACCGAGTTGATGGTTATTTGTGATGTTGTGTGAGAATCACGGGTAAAAGTCAAGCTCCGTGTGGCCATGTAATGATTACTACGGTATTGTTATACCAAGCATGATTGGATCCTGAGATGATCGTGTGATGTCCGTGATGGTAAGCTAATGCATATGATGGTTACGAGGTAACCTGGTGCATGATCGATTCATCCTGTTGCATCCTAGTATCATCATGTTCATATGTTCATGCCATGATTGTATTGTTCTAGCTGTATCATGTTGTTCATGCCATGTTGTTCTAATAGAATCATCATTGCTAGGTAACCTGTAATTGCCATGCTGTTGTCTGTCTTGATTGCTCTTGGTTGCTGTGAGCTTGCAAGTACATTCAATGTACTGACCTGGCATGTCATGCCAATTTGAAGGTCATGCCGGATTTGATTTCTTGTTTACCGTGGATTCCTTGTTTGCGAGCTAGGATAAGCGTTCCCGTCAGAGTCCCTGCGGAGTGGAGTTCACCACTGTCGTCGTTGTTCTGCTGCTTGCATGGACCAACTGTGGCAGGCATAATGTTGCCGTGCCGATGTAATCCCCTTGTATCCATATAGCTTGCAATAAAGAGCTGATTTGTTCTATGCTAAGCAATGTCGTATTCCAAAAGACTTCTCCTCGATCTCTGGGCTGGAATACGGGGCGTTCCGGTTTCTCTGAGCCGGGGTGCCACACAGGGGCTGTTATTGATTGCAATAAAAGCAAGGTCACTTTTCATATCAATGGCAATGAGCATACGGTGCACTTTCCAAAGAAACAATTCCAAGTGAATGGTATTAATGTTATTGGAAAATCTCCGACACTCACTATTGGGAGTCTTCAACTACCTCTACCTACTACCAAAAAGAAATATGAAATGCTTATTGTTGGGGACGTGCATATCCCCGTTGAGGTAACTTAGTGTTTTACGAAAGTTCTTCCATTTCATGCTAATCGAAGGTGGTTGTTAATAAGACTTGATCAACCTTATTAACGGATCATTTTTGAGAGGTATGAAGTTGATGAATTTAGTAAGCACAACCTTCCGCTCCCAACTATTTTTGTCTATTATTCTTAGTTAAATAAAATAAAATGCCATGTTTTGTCTGTTTTCTGAATTTCCCGTGCAATAAAAACCAAAAAAGTTCTCAGAATGCCCTGAAAATTTAATACAATTTTTTCTGAATATTTATGAATTTCTAGTGCAAATAACATTAGAGGGGGTGCACCTGGTGACCACAAGACACTAGGGCACGCCAGCAACCCCTGGCACGCCCTAGGAAGAGGATTGTACCATGAGAGAAGCACAGAGGTCAACCCGCTTCAAATATGGAACATGGATTCTGGCAATGCAACGGAGTTGGGTCCTCATATCGATCCGAATGAATCAGTCTTTCTACAGAGGTCAATCTTTGCCTATTAGGCAAGAGGATAGCAAGTTCTAAATTCTGTCTCGGTAGGACAGGGTTGTGGTCCCCATGTGGGTCCCCTCACTTACTTCTTTAGCCATGTCATCTCCTACATCGAGAAAAAAAATCACCATAGCTCTCCCTCTCGTGTTCCTGCTCTCAAACCCGCAGATTTCGATCTCTTTGCTCGAAGCTCCGTTTCTGAAACTGTTTTAGGGGATTGCTACTTGGTATGTGAATCCTCCATTGCTCCAATTAGTTTTTGCTTTAGTGGTTTATATTTTGAATAATTAGCTACTCTTGGTGCTGCTGTAGATAATCTTGCATGTTGAATTCTTAGAGTTCAAAATAGTTTGAATGCTTAATATAGCCTCTATGCACCCTTATGAGTAGTTGTTATCAATCTTGTGAAGTTTTGTTGAAAAAAATTTGTGGACTAAATTTTTTAGAATTTTTATCTATAGGAATAAGACGAGTTTCTTTAGGAAGTTTGCCTCCAAGAAAAATGCTAAAGGAGTCATTGGGGAATCCTCGGACACTGACCTCAACACTCCGAGAAGAGTGGAGGTACGGCTGTGCGGATGGCCGCACATTCCCTTCGTGAATGGGGCTGGGATCCATCAAGAGTTCGCCAAATTCGTTGCTAATGCTGGGCTGACCGACTTCATCGTAGCTGAGTGTGATCAATACCACCTCCTTACAAATTCCAGTGTGCAAAATTTCCATTTTCTGAGTGGGAATAATCCTCTTGAAGTGCACTTTAATTTATATGCTGAAACCCGTCAAATACCACTTACTGACTTTTGTGATATATGTTTGATCCCTTCTGAAAGGGGAAATAAGAGAGTCTAGACCTGCAGAGTTTGAGGACTTTTATCATACTTCGTCAGTGGGAGATGAGAGAGGCGCATCGAGTGTCACCGCCACTAGTTTGCAGTTTCCTTCTGTGCACTACTTTGCTCTATTCATCGCTTAGTGTTTAACTGCTAGAGAGAAGGTTGGTCCACTCAGTGCTCCCGACTTTGCCATTTTACGCCGTGCACTACAGAATGATCGCACTTATAGTTTAGGGGCTATTATTGCACGTCGTCTGCACCTTAACAGAAACAAGGGCAAAATTCATGGTGGTATTTATGCTACTCGCTTTAACATTCAGATCCGCCAACATGATTATCCTTTGACCCGAGTCTATCTAGATCACCAGGCGATGGTGGCTCACCAGTTTATTGATAATGCTGACTCTCTTCATAATATTCTTTACAACCTGGTTTTCAGTGTGGATTCCCGTGATGTCTCCCGTTGCCTGTGATACGTCTCCAACGTATCTATAATTTTTGATTGTTCCATGCTATTATATTACCTATTTTGGATGTTCACGGGCTTTACTTTACACTTTTATATCATTTTTGCGACTAACCTACTAACCGGAGGCCCAACCCGAATTGCTGTTTTTTTTCCTATTTCAGTGTTTCGAAGAAACGGAATATCAAACGGAGTCCAAACGGAATGAAACCTTCGGGAGCGATCTTTTTGGAACAAACGTGATCCTCAGGACTTGGAGTGGAAGTCAAGAAACAAACGAGGTGGCCACGAGGGTGGAGGGCGCGCCCCCCTACTGGGCGCGCCCCCTGTCTCGTGGGCCCCTCGAGCGTCCACCGACCTACTTCTTCCTCCTATACATACCCATGTACCCTGAAAACATCAGAAGCGACCACGAAAAACTATTTCCACCGCCGTAACATTCTGTATCCGCGAGATCCCATCTTGGAGCCTTCGCGAGCGCTCCGCCGGAGGGGGAACCGATCACGGAGGGCTTCTACATGAACACCATAGCCCTTCCGATGAGTTGTGAGTAGTTTACCACAGACCTTCGGGTCCATAGTTATTAGCTAGATGGCTTCTTCTCTCTCTTTGAATCTCAATACAAAGTTCTCCTCGATCTTCTTGGAGGTCTATTTGATGTAACTATTTTTGCGGTGTGTTTGTCGAGATCCGATGAATTGTGGGTTTATGATCAAGTTTACCTATGAGAAATATTTGAATCTCCTCTGAATTCTTTTATGTGTGATTAAGTTATCTTTGCAAGTCTCTTTGAATTATCAGTTTGGTTTGGCCTACTAGATTGATCTTTCTTGCAATGGGAGAAGTGCTTAGCTTTGGGTTCAATCTTGTGGTGTCCTTTCCCAGTGACAGCAGGGCAGCAAGGCATGTATTGTATTGTTGCCATCGAGGATAAAAAGATGGGGTTTATATCATATTGCATGAGTTTATCCCTCTACATCATGTCATCTTTGTTAATGCGTTACTCTGTTCTTTATGAACTTAATACTCTAGATGCATGCTGGATAGCGGTCGATGTGTGGAGTAATAGTAGTATTGCAAGCAGGAGTCGGTCTACTTGCCACGGACGTGATGCGTATATACATGATCATGCCTAGATAATCTCATAATTATTCGCTTTTCTATCAATTGCTCGACAATAATTTGTTCACCCACCCTAATACTTATGGTATCTTGAGAGAAGCCACTAGTGAAACCTATGGCCCCCGGGTCTATCTTTTATCATATAAGCTTTCAATCTACTTTTATTTGCATCTTTTACTTTTCCTATCTATATCACAAAAATACCAAAAATATTATCTTATCATATTATCTCTATCAGATCTCACTATCGCAAGTGGCCGTGAAGGGATTGACAACCCCTTTATTGCGTTGGTTGCGAGTTCTTGTTTGTTTGTGTAGGTGCGTGGGACTTTTGAGGAGCCTCCTACTAGATTGATACCTTGGTTCTCAAAAACTGAGGCAAATACTTACGCTACTATGCTGCATCACCCTTTCCTCTTCAAGGAAAACCAACGCAAGCTCAAGACGTAGCAAGAAGGATTTCTGGCGCCGTTGCCGGGGAGGTTTTCGCTCAAGTCAAGACATACCAAGTACCCATCACAAACTCATCTCCCTCGCATTACATTATTTTCCATTTGCCTCTCGTTTTCCTCTCCCCCACTTCACCCTTGCTGTTTTATTCGCCCTTCTTCCGTTCGTCTTTCCGTTTACCTTAATGTCTTACTTGGCTCATTTGCTTGTTTGGTTGGAATAATTGTGTATTTATTACTAAACAAAGAAGCTAAGATCTGTGGATCCTCATCTGCTTGCTAGTCTTTTTAAGAGATCCAATTATGATGAACCAATTGCTAGATTTTGTGCACTAGATTATCTTTATGAAGTTTTGCTTGAAATCCGTGAATCTGAAAATTGTGATGAAATACTTTGTGAAGTGATTCACGATAGATCTTTGAATAAACAGCATTATTGCAATGATTTTAATATAAATTCTCTTGATGTCAATTGTGCTAATAATATGCAAAACCCTAAGCTTGGGGATGCTTGTTTTTCTATGAACACTATTTGTTGCAATGATCATGATTGGGGTGATTCTTCTTTTGATCTTGAAAATTTATTTAAGCCCCATGATGAATATGAGATTGATAATCGTGTTTGCAATATTATTGGAAGTGGGTTTGGAAGAGTGTCAACTTTAGATCCCACATATTTGGAGAATGTTCAATCTTATGAATTTTTTGATAAAAGTGGGTTTGGAGAGGTCATGACTTTAGTTAATGATAATCCCACTATTTTGGAAGAGTGTCAACTTCACATGCATGTGGATCGTGTTGAGAATATCTTATGTGATAGCTATTTTGTTGAATTTTCCTATGATCCTACATGTAATTATTATGAGAGTGGAAAATATGGTTGTGGAAATTTTTATCTTACTAAATTACCTCCCGTCAAGTTGAGATTGCTATCGTCTCTTTCTTCTTCCTTACATATGCTAGTTTCTGCTTGCCTTGCAAATTTGTTTGCTTATAATATGCCTATGCATAGGAAGTATGTTAGACTTAGATATGTTTGTCACGTGTTTCATGATGCTCTCTTTGCGCTTCAATTACTGTCTTTCGTATGAGCATCATTAAAATTATCAATGCCTAGCTAAAAGGCTTTAAAGAAAAGCGCTTGTTGGAAGACAACCCAATATTTTTCCTTGCTGTTATTAAATAAATATTTCATCTACCTTCTGTTTAGATGTGTTTTTATGTTCTAATTAGTGTTTGTGCCAAGTTAAACCTATAGGATCTTCTTGGACGATAGTTATTTGATCTTGCTGAAAATTCCAGAAACTTTCTGTTCACGAAAACAATTGTTTAAAATCACCAGAACGTGATAAAATACTGATTCCAATTGCAGTAGATCAATAAACAAATTATCTAGGTCTTCCTATTTTGGTAGAATTTTTTGAGTTCCAGAAGTTTGTGTTAGGTACAGATTACTACAGACTGTTCTGTTTTTGACAGATTCTGTTTTTCGTGTGTTGTTTGCTTATTTTGATGAATCTATGGCTAGTAAAATAGTTTATAAACCATAGAGAAGTTTGAATACAGTAGTTTTAACACCAATATAAATAAAGAATGAGTTCATTACAGTACCTTGAAGTTGTGTTTTGTTTTCTTTCGCTAACGGAGCTTACGAGATTTCTGTTAAGTTTTGTGTTGTGAAGTTTTCAAGTTTTGGGTAAAGATTTGATGGATTTTGGAACAAGGAGTGGCAAGAGCCTAAGCTTGAGGATGCCCATGGCACCCCAAGATATTCAAGGATAACCAAAATCCTAAGCTTGGGGATGCCCTGGAAGGCATCCCCTCTTTCGTCTTCGTCTATCGGTAACTTTACTTGGAGCTATATTTTTATTCACCACATGATATGTGTTTTGCTTAGAGCGTCTTGTATGATATGAGTCTTTGCTTTCTAGTTTACCACAATCATCCTTGTTGTACACACCTTTTGGGAGAAACCCACATGATAGGAATTTATTAGAATACTCTTTGTGCTTCACTTATATCTTTTGAGCTAGATAGTTTTTCTCTTTGTGCTTCACTTATATTTTCTAGAGCACGGCGGTGGCTTTATTTTGAAGAAATTCTTGATCTATCATGCTTCACTTATATTATTTTGAGAGTCTTTTAGAACAGCATGGTATTTGCTATGGTTATAAAATTGTTCCTAGAATGATGAACATCCGAGTTGGGTATAATAAAAACTATCATAGAAAGTGCATTAAACACTATGATCAATTTGATGCTTGATAATTGTTTTGAGATATAAAGGTGGTAATGTTAGAGTCATGCTAGTTGGGTAATTATGAAATTGAAAAATACTTGTGTTGAAGTTGGCAAGTCCCGTAGCATGCACGTATGGTAAAAGTTGTGTGACAAATTTGTTGCATGGAGTGCTCTTTTAATTGTCTTCCTTATGAGTGGCGGTCGGGGACGAGCGATGGTCTTTTCCTACCAATCTATCCCTCTAGGGGCATGCGTAGTAGTACTTTGCTTCGAGGGCTAATAAGCTTTTGCAATAAGTATATGAGTCCTTTACGACTAATGTGAGTCCATGGATATACACACATTCACCCTTCTGCTTGGCTAGCCTCTATTATGCCGCGCAACCTTCGCCGGTATCATGCACCCAACATTTACCTTCCTCAAAACAGCCACCATACCTACCTATTATGGCATTTCCATAGCCATTCCGAGATATATTGCCATGCAACTCTCCACCGTTCCGTTTATCATGACATGCTCCATCATTGTCATTTTGCTCTTTGCATGATCATGTAGTTGACATCGTATTTGTGGCAAGGCCACCTTCATAATTTTTCATGCATGTCACTCTTGATTCATTGCATATCCCGGTACACCGCCGGAGGCATTCGCGTAGAGTCATATTTTGTTCTAAGTATTGTTGTAATTCTTGATTTGTAAATCAATAAAAGTGTGATGATCTTCATTATTATAGCATTGTCCCAAGTGAGGAAAGGATGATGAAGACTATGATTTCCCCACAAGTCGGGATGAGACTTCGGACTTAAAAAAATAAAATAAAATAAAATAAAAGAGGCCAAGGAAGCCCACCAAAAAAGGGAAAAAGGAGAAAAAGAAAAAAATGAGAGAAAAGAGAGAAGGGACAATGTTACTATCTCTTTTCCACACTTGTGCTTCAAAGTAGCACCATGATCTTCATGATAGAGAGTCTCCTATGTTGTCAATTTCATATACTAGTGGGAATTTTTCATTATAGAACTTGGCTTGTATATTCCAATGATGGGCTTCCTCAAAATGCCCTAGGTCTTCGTGAGCAAGCAAGTTGGATGCACACCCACTTAGTTTCTTTTGTTGAGCTTTCATATATTTATAGCTCTAGTGCATCCGTTGCATGGCAATCCCTACTCACTCACATTGATATCTATTAATGGGCATCTCCATAGCCCGTTGATATGCCTAGTTGATGTGAGACTATCTTCTCCTTTTTTTGTCCTCACAACCACCACCATATACCACATATAGTGCTATGTCCATGGCTTGCGCTCATGTATTGGTAAGACTGAAAAAAAGCTCAAGCGCGTTAAAAAGTATGAACCAATTGCTCGGCTTGTCATCGGGGTTGTGCATGATGGGAGTATTGTGTGTAAGAGAAATGAAGCATGGCCTAACTATATGATTTTGTAGGGATAAGCTTTCTTTGGCTATGCTATTTTGATAAGACATGATTACTTGTTAGTATGCTTGAAGTATTACTATTTTTATGTTTAAAGGGCTTTTATCTTGAATCATTTGGATCTGAACAATCATGCCACAGTAAAGAAAATTACATTGAGAATTATGCTAGGTAGCATTCCACATCAAAAATTCTGTTTTTATCATTTACCTACTCGAGGACGAGCAGGAATTAAGCTTGGGGATGCTTGATACGTCTCCAACGTATCTATAAATTTTGATTGTTCCATGCTATTATATTACCTGTGGTGGATGTTTACGGGCTTTACTTTACACTTTTATATCATTTTTGGGAGTAACCTACTAACCGGAGGCCCATCCCGAATTGCTTTTTTGTGTGCCTATTTCAGTGTTTTGAGGAAAAGGAATATCAAACGGAGTCCAAACGGAATGAAACCTTCGGGAGCGATCTTTTTGGAACAAACGTGATCCAAAGGACTTGGAGTGGAAGTCAAGAAACAAATGAGGCGGCCACGAGGGTGGAGGGCGCGCCCCCCCTACTGGGCGTGCCCCCCTGTCTCGTGGGCCCCTCGAGCGTCCACCGACCTACTTCTTCCTCCTATATATACCCATGTACCTCAAAAACATCAGAAGCAACCACGAAAAACTATTTCCACCACCGTAACCTTCTGTATCCGCGAGATCCCATCTTGGAGCCTTCCCCGGTGCTCCGCCGGAGGGGGAATCGATCACGGAGGGCTTCTACATGAACACCATAGCCCTTCCGATGAGTTGTGAGTAGTTTACCACAGACCTTCGGGTCCATAGTTATTAGCTAGATGGCTTCTTCTCTCTCTTTGAATCTCAATACAAAGTTCTCCTCGATCTTCTTGGAGATCTATTCGATGTAACTCTTTTTGCGGTGTGATTGTCGAGATCCGATGAATTGTGGGTTTATGATCAAGTTTATCTATGAGAAATATTTGAATCTCCTCTGAATTCCTTTATGTGTGATTAAGTTATCTTTGCAAGTCTCTTTGAATTATCAGTTTGGTTTGCCCTACTAGATTGATCTTTCTTGCAATGGGAGAAGTGCTTAGCTTTGGGTTCAATCTTGCGGTGCCCTTTCCCAGTGACAGCAGGGGCAGCAAGGCACGTATTGTATTGTTGCCATCGAGGATAAAACGATGGGGTTTATATCATATTGCATGAGTTTATCCCTCTACATCATGTCATCTTTCTTAATGCGTTAATCTGTTCTTTATGAACTTAATACTCTAGATGCATGCTGTATAGCGGTCAATGTGTGGAGTAATAGTAGTAGATGCAGACAGGAGTTGGTCTACTTGTCACAGACATGATGCCTATATACATGATCATGCCTAGATAATCTCATAATTAGTTGCTTTTCTATCAATTGCTCGACAGTAATTTGTTCACCCACCATAATACTCATGCTATCTTGAGAGAAGCCACTAGTGAAACCTATGGCCCCCGGGTCTATCTTTTATCATATAAGCTTTCAATCTACTTTTATTTGCATCTTTTACTTTTCCAATCTATATCACAAAAATACCAAAAATATTATCTTATAATATTATCTCTATCAGATCTCACTTTCGCAAGTGGCCGTGAAGGGATTGACAACCCCTTTATTGCGTTGGTTGCGAGTTCTTGTTTGTTTGTGTAGGTGCGTGGGACTTTTGAGGAGCCTCCTACTGGATTGATACCTTGGTTCTCAAAAACTGAGGGAAATACTTACGCTACTGTGCTGCATCACCCTTTCCTCTTCAAGGAAAACCAACGCAAGCTCAAGACGTAGCAGCCTGCACCTGCTTTGTTTGATTCTATTGCAAGGAATGGATACAGGATCATGCCTTAGGACATTGTTGCTTACAGGAACGGCCAGGCACCTGTTGAGGAGGAACCTCAGGAGTGGGACACTCAGGTACCCGCACCACAACACTTCAACATGGGACCGTATGGCTATTATGACTGATGATTACCAAGCTAGGTGTAGGATCGAAATTAGGTCTAGAGGGGGGGTGATTAGACTACTTGACCAAACAAAAATCTAACCTTTCCCAATTTTAAGTGTTGGCAGATTTTAGCAACTAGCACAAGTCAAGCAATCAACCTACACATGCAATTCTAAGAGTGTATCAGCGGAAAGTAAAACATTTCATATGACGGCAAAGGGAAGGGTTTGGGGAAGGCAAACGCAATGTAGGCACGGAAATTTTTGGCGTGGTTCCGATAGGTGGTGCTATCATACATCCAAGTTGATGGAGTACAACCCACGAAGGGTAACGATTGCGTGAGTCCACGGAGGGCTCCACCCACGAAGGGTCCACGAAGAAGCAACCTTGTCTATCCCACCATGGCCATCGCCCACGAAACTTGCCTCGCTCGGGTAGATCTTCACAAAGTAGGTGATCTCCTTGCCCTTACAAACTTCTTGGTTAAACTCCACAATCTTGTCGGAGCTTCCCAAGTGACACCTAACCAATCTAGGAGACACCGCTCTCCAAAAGGTAATAGATGGTGTGTTGATGATGAACTCCTTGCTCTTGTGCTTCAAATGATAGTCTCCCCAACACTCAACTCTCTCTCTCACAGATTTGGCTATGGTGGAAAGATGATTTGAGTGGAAAGCAACTTGGGGAAGGCTAGAGATAGAGATTCTTGTGGTTGGATTGAAATGTCTTGGTCTCAACACATAAGTAGGTGGTTCTCTCTCAGAAATTGAGTAGTGGAAGTGTAGGCACGTTCTGATGGCTCTCTCAAAAATGGAGAAGGGGTGGAGGGGTATATATAGCCTCCACACAAAATCCAACCGTTACACACATTTGACCCAACTCAGTCCGACCAAATAGAAGAACTCGGTGAGACCGATTTAGTTCAAAATGTGAATGTTAGGAATCTCGGTGGGACCGACGAGATCAACTCGGTGGGACCGACGAGATCAACTCGATGGGACCGATGAGATCAACTCGGTGGGACCGATGTGCTAGGGCTTAGGGCAATCGTCAACTCAGTGAAGCCGATTGCCTGAACTCGGTGATACCGATTTCAGCAAAGAGCAAACAGAGAGTTGGTCAAGCAAACTCGGTGGGACCGATCGCTCATTTTGGTGAGACCGAAATGTTACGAAGGGAAACAGAGAGTTTGCATGGCCATCTCGGAGAGACCGAGATCCGTATCGGTGTGACCGAATTGTCTAGGGTTTCTGGTAATGGCTATGTCAACTGAACTCGGTGGCGCCGGATGGATCATTTCGGCGGGGCCGAGTTTGACTTTGAGGTTTTGGACAAATGTGGAAATGAGAAATTGGCTGAGGATTTTGGAGCAATATCACTAAGCACTTGAACAACTAGACCATTAAGCAACACCTCATACCCTTTTAATAATATTGGCTTTCCTATGGACTCAATGTGATCTTGGATCACTAAAATAGAAATGAAGAGTCTTGAGCTTTTGCCAATCTTTGTCCTTAGTATTTTGAGGGGTCCACATCTCTAGTCCATGCCATGCCATTCATTGAACTTTCTGAAATACTTAACTTGAATGGATATTAGTTCAATGAGCTATATGTTGTTATGAATTACCAAAACCACCCGGGGATTAGTTGCACCTTCAATCTCCCCTTTTTGGTAATTGATGACAACATATAGATCAAAACTTCGACAAATGATAATATAAATGAAATACACCGCCGCTTTGAGAAGTATGTGATAAGCAAGAGCTCCCCCAAAGTTTGTGCATTGTTTAAAATTTGCTTTTGAATGCAAATGCACAATCGATTAGGATCATGGGTCACTCTTCCATGTCACATACATCTTGGTGGAGCGCTCAAAATGATAAGAGTTAGATAACATGCACTCATCAGAAAGAAGTGATTGATCATACAAAAATATCATGGATGTAGTCATGCGAGCACACATTAAGGCAAAGTATGATCAAGCACATGATCACATAAGTATCTCACAAGCACAACAAACATAGTATCATAGGAATCAAACGAGCAAATGATCAAAGCAAATGAGCAAAGTAGCAACAGAGGCAAATAAAAGCAAAACACACACTCTCTCTCTCTCTAAGCCTAATTATCTATACACTTTCTCCCCCTTTGGCAACAAGTTACCAAAAAGTTCGAAAACGTATAGTGCTATGCGGCACTCTAGGCACGATCTCCGGGAGATCCTGAAGAGGTCTTCTGGCTTGTTGCTCCGGTGTGCGTAGATGGCGTGGAGAGGAGGGCATATGCAAAAGCTTCGACAGAGGTCTGTGGAGCTGGAGGGGTTGATACTAGAGGTGCAATTGTGGTTGTTGCCGTAGGTGCTGAAGTAGTAGTCCTGGAATCTCTGACAACTGGCACTGCAGATGACCTTTGTGCCCTTGGCACTCTCTGGAAAGTACAGTGGTTAGTCCGTCATCCCTGTCCTCAGCTTCTTCCTAGAACTTCTCCATAGTGGTCTGTATCTCTGTGGCCTTCACATCTAGATCATGAAATTTAGTCTCAGTGATCCTCTCAAGACTCTGGATTTTGAGTCAGGGTGGCCAAGCCCTTCTCAATTCTCATTCTAGCCTCAAGTAGATAACTGGGTTGATCTTGCTTGGTCTTGAGCATCACTGTAGAAGTTTCTGGTGCACTTTATGCCTTTGTTGATTTTGCATCCTTTGCTCTCTCTCTCTCTCTCTCTCTCTCTCCTCCTGGGTGATATGTCTCCAACGTATCTATAATTTTGATTGTTCCATGCTATTATATTATCCATCTTGGATGTTTTATATGCATTTATAGGCTATTTTATATGATTTTTGGGACTAACCTATTAACCTAGAGCCCAGTGCCAGTTTCTGTTTTTTCCTTGTTTTTGAGTTTTACAGAAAAGGAATATCAAATTGAGTCAAATGAGCTGAAAATTAGTGATTTCTTATGGACCAAAAGAAGCCCCTGAAGCAAAAGAGTTGGGCCAGAAGAGTCCCGAGACCACCACAAGGGTGGAGGGCGCGCCCTCCGGTCTTGTGGGCTCCTCGTGGACCCCCTGACTTGTTCCTGATGCCAAAAATTCTTATAAATATAGAAACCCCTAGAAATAAACCTAGATCAGGAGTTCCGCCACTGCAAGCCTCTGTAGCCACCAAAAACCAATCGGGACCCTGTTCTGGCACCCTGTCCGAGGGGGAAACCATCACCGGTGGCCGTCTTCGGTCTCCATGACGAGGAGGGAGTAGTTCACTCGGGGCTGAGGGTATGTACCAGTAGCTATGTGTTTGATCTCTCTCTCTCTCCCTCTCTCTCTCTCTCTCTCTCTCTCTCATGTTCGTGATTTGGCACGATCTTGATGTACCGCGAGCTTTGCTATTATAGTTGGATCTTATGATCTTTCTCCCCCTCTACCTTCTTGTAATGGATTGAGTTTTCCCTTTAAAGTTATCTTATCGGATTGAGTCTTTAAGGATTTGAGAACACTTGTTGTATGTCTTGCATGTGCTTATCTGTGATGACAATGGGATATTCACGTGATCCACTTGATGTATGTTTTGGTGATCAACTTGCGGGTTCTATGACCTTGTGAACTTATGCATAGGGGTTGGCACACGTTTTCGTCTTGACTCTCCAGTAGAAACTTTGGGGCACTCTTTGAAGTTCTTTGTGTTGGTTTGAATAGATGAATCTGAGATTGTGTGATGCATATCGTATAATCAAACCCGCGGATACTTGTGGTGACATTGTAGTATCTAGGTGACATATGGGTTTTGATTGATGTGTGTCTTAAGGTGTTATTTTAGTACGAACTCTATGGTTGTTTGTGACACTTATAGGAATAGCCCAATAGATCGATCAGAAAGAATAACTTTGAGGTGGTTTTTTACCCTACAATAATCTCTTCATTTGTTCTCCGCTATTAGTGACTTTGGAGTGACTCTTTCTTCCACGTTGAGGGATTGTTATATGATCTAATTATGTTATCATTTTTGAGAGAACTTGCACTAGTGAAAGTATGAACCCTAGGCCTTGTTTTCAAGCATTGCAATACCGTTTTCGCTCACTTATACCACTTTCTACCTTGATGTTTTTATATTTTCAGATTACAAAAACCTATATCTAGCATCCATATTACGCTTGTATCACCATCTCTTCGCCAAACTAGTGCACCTATACAATTTACCATTGTATTGTGTGTGTTGGGGACACAAGATACTCTTTGTTATTTGGTTGCAGGGTTGTTTGAGAGAGACCATCTTCATCCTACGCCTCCCACGGATTGATAAACCTTAGGTCATCCACTTGAGGGAAATTTGCTAATGTCCAACAAAACTCTGCGCTTGGAGGCCCAACACGAGTCTACAAGAAGAAGGTTGCGTAGTAGAGATCACCCGGCTTCTGCACAAGTAGGATGGGATGCATCCATGACAACCTCGTTATCCTCAAAATCTGGCCTCAGGGGAAGACGCTCTTTATCAAGAAGATATGTCCCATGTCCCATATTGGAATTGATCAACATTTGAATGTGAGGGGCATATCCACAAGATCTTTTCTGATCAGCAGTTGTCTCTTCACAGTGTCAACAATTAAACTCATCACCTTGAACTTCTGAGGTACATCAAACATGTGAAGCAAGTTGGTTGAGTGACCACGGATCATCCTATGATCTCCTAACTTGGGCAAAAGAGTGTGCCTCAATATAGCGTTGATAGTAGTGAAGCCAGACAACAGATAGTAGATGGATCCAAACTTGTGTGTCTCTAGGGCATCATCAGGAATTTCCTTGTACATGTGAGCCATGGAGTTGTGATCCTTCCTAGGCTTGGCATATACATCAGTGTCATTCTCCTCTTCCTTTGGGGCATTGATAAACTTGGCCCATTCTGAGATTCTTGATTGATACCTTGTACCTTCAGTCATCCAGACAATCTTTCCATCTGGGTAGAAGTGAGCAGTGGAATAGAATTGCATGATCATCTCATCATTCCACTTAGTCAACTTCTGACCAACAAACTTGTCAACTTCATTCATTCTGAAGCTCTCATGCACACCTGGGAAATAGTCCTCATTATCATCAATATATTCCCAGTCAACCCATCTCATGTCACAAACTATGGGCTTCTTTTCCAACAAGACTGTCTCATAGAAATCCTGTCGTTTCTTTGTGTGAAAGCGATAGTCCACAACAGTTCTCCTCCTGGTAGCATAGGGATCAGTCTGTCTCCAAAGTCCCAGACCCGCATCCTTTCTCACTTTCATATTTTCTGCCACATGATGATCATCACTATGATCTGGAATCTTGGGCTTCAGCTTTCTGAGCACTAGTGGCTCATCATCTTCTTGAGCTTCAGGCACTAGGGCCTTGTCCTTCTCAGTAGCAGGGATGTTTCTTGTTGATCTCTTTGGTGCAGTTGTCTTGGGGGCTTGAGCTTGAGCTGAAGGCTTGGGGGCAAACTTGGGCTTAGATGGAGTAGCCCCAGTTCTTATGGCATCCCCCATAAGCTTTTGTGTCTTTGGTGGAGGTGCAACTGGTTCTTCCTCCTCCTCATCTTCTTCATCTGATGCGTGCTTTTCAAATTCAGCCATTGGATCAACTAGCTTGCACCATCTTCCTCTTTTTCTCTCCTTCTTCTTCTCGCCAGCACCACTTGGTGCAGCAACATGAGTTGAGGCTCTGGCTTTGGACATTGGAGCTATCTTAGCAGGAGCCTTCTTCTTCCTTCCAGGCTTGATTGCAGCAGCTGTTGTGAATCGTAGCATAATTTAAAATTTTCCTACGCTCACCAAGATGCATCTATGGAGTCTACTAGCAACGAGGGGAAAGGAGTGCATCTACATACCCTTGTAGATCGCGAGCGGAAGCGTTCCAATGAACGTGGATGACGGAGTCGTACTCGCCGTGATCCAAATCACCGATGACCGAGTGCCGAACGGACGGCACCTCCGCGTTCAACACACGTACGGTGCAGCGACGTCTCCTCCTTCTTGATCCAGCAAGGGGGAAGGAGAGGTTGATGGAGATCCAGCAGCACGACGGCGTGGTGGTGGATGTAGCGGGTCTCCGGCAGGGCTTCGCCGAGCTTCTACGAGAGAGAGAGAGGTCTTGCAGGGGAGGAGGGAGGCGCCCAAGGCTGTAGGTTGCTGCCCTCCCTCCCCCCTTTATATAGGCCCCTGGGGGGGTGCGCCAGCCCTGGGAGATGGGATCTCCAAGGGGGGGGGGGGGGCGGCGGCCAAGGGGGAAAGGGGTTGCCTTGCCCCCCAAGACAAGGGGGAAGCTCCCCCCCTAGGGTTCCCAACCCCAGGCGCATGGGAGGAGGCCCAAGGGGGCGCCCCAGCCCACTAAGGGCTGGTTCCCATCCACTTTCAGCCCACGGGGCCCTCCGGGATAGGTGGCCCCACCCGGTGGACCCCCGGGACCCTTTCGGTGGTCCCGGTACAATACCGGTAACCCCCGAAACTTTCCCGGTGGCCGAAACTTGACTTCCTATATATAATTCTTCACCTCCGGACCATTCCGGAACCTCTCGTGACGTCCGGGATCTCATCCGGGACTCCGAACAACTTTCGGGTTTCCGCATACATATATCTCTACAACCCTAGCGTCACCGGACCTTAAGTGTGTAGACCCTACGGGTTCGGGAGACATGCAGACATGACCGAGACGCCTCTCCGGTCAATAACCAACAGCGGGATCTGGATACCCATGTTGGCTCCCACATGTTCCACGATGATCTCATCGGATGAACCACGGTGTCGAGGATTCAATCAATCCGTATGCAATTCCCTTTGTCAATCGGTATGTTACTTGCCCGAGATTCGATCGTCGGTATCCCAATACCTTGTTCAATCTCGTTACCGGCAAGTCTCTTTACTCGTACCGCAATGCATGATCCCGTGACTAACGCCTTAGTCACATTGAGCTCATTATGATGATGCATTACCGAGTGGGCCCAGAGATACCTCTCCGTCACACGGAGTGACAAATCCCAGTCTCGATCCGTGCCAACCCAACAGACACTTTCGGAGATACCCGTAATGCACCTTTATAGTCACCCAGTTACGTTGTGACGTTTGGCACACCCAAAGCACTCCTACGGTATCTGGGAGTTGCACGATCTCATGGTCTAAGGAAAAGATACTTGACATTGGAAAAGCTCTAGCAAACGAAACTACACGATCTTTTATGCTATGCTTAGGATTGGGTCTTGTCCATCACATCATTCTCCTAATGATGTGATCCCGTTATCAATGACATCCAATGTCCATAGTCAGGAAACCATGACTATCTGTTGATCAACGAGCTAGTCAACTAGAGGCTTACTAGGGACACGTTGTGGTCTATGTATTCACACATGTATTACGATTTCCGGACAATACAATTATAGCATGAATAATAGACGATTATCATGAACAAAGAAATATAATAATAACCATTTATTATTGCCTCTAGGGCATATTTCCAACAGTCTCCCACTTGCACTAGAGTCAATAATCTAGTTACATTGTGATGAATCGAACACCCATTGTGTCCTGGTGTTGATCATGTTTTGCCCTAGGGAGAGGTTTAGTCAACGGATCTGCTACATTCAGGTCCGTATGTACTTTACAAATATCTATGTCTCCATTTTTAACACTTTCACGAATGGAGTTGAAGCGATGCTAGATATGCCTGGTCTTCCTGTGAAACCTGGGCTCCTTCGCAAGGGCAATAGCTCCAGTGTTGTCACAGAAGAGAGTCATTGGGCCTGACGCATTGGGAATCACCCCTATGTCGGTAATGAACTCCTTCATCCAGACTACTTCCTGTGCTGCCTCCGAGGCTGCCATGTACTCCGCTTCACATGTAGATCCCGCCACGACGCTTTGCTTGCAACTGCACCAGCTTACTGCTCCTCCATTCAAAATATACACGTATCCGGTTTGTGACTTCGAGTCATCCAGATCTGTGTCGAAGCTAGCGTCGACGTAACCCTTTACGACGAGCTCTTCGTCACCTCCATAAACGAGAAACATATCCTTAGTCCTCTTCAGGTACTTTAGGATATTCTTGACCGCTGTCCAGTGTTCCATGCCGGGATTACTTTGGTACCTTCCTACCAAACTTACGGCAAGGTTTACATCAGGTCTGGTACACAGCATGGCATACATAATAGACCCTATGGCCGAGGCATAGGGGATGACACTCATCTTTTCTATATCTTCTGCCGTGGTCGGACATTGAGCCGTGCTCAATTGCACACCTTGCAATACAGGCAAGAACCCCTTCTTGGACTGATCCATACTGAACTTCTTCAATATCTTGTCAAGGTATGTACTCTGTGAAAGACCAATGAGGCGTCTTGATCTATCTCTATAGATCTTGATGCCTAATATATAAGCAGCTTCTCCAAGGTCCTTCATTGAAAAACACTTATTCAAATAGGCCTTAATACTTTCCAAGAATTCTATATCATTTCCCATCAATAATATGTCATCCACATATAATAAGAGAAATGCTACAGAGCTCCCACTCACTTTCTTGTAAACACAGGCTTCTCCATAAGTCTGTGTAAACCCAAACGCTTTGATCATCTCATCAAAGCGAATGTTCCAACTCCGAGATGCTTGCACCAGCCCATAGATTGAGCGCTGGAGCTTGCATACTTTGTTAGCATTCTTAGGATCGACAAAACCTTCCGGCTGCATCATATACAACTCTTCCTTAAGGAAGCCGTTAAGGAATGCCGTTTTGACGTCCATCTGCCATATCTCATAATCATAGTATGCGGCAATTGCTAACATGATTCGGACGGACTTCAGCTTTGCTACGGGTGAGAAAGTCTCATCGTAGTCAACCCCTTGAACTTGTCGATAACCCTTAGCGACAAGTCGAGCTTTGTAGATGGTCACATTACCATCTGCGTCCGTCTTCTTCTTAAATATCCATTTGTTTTCTATGGCTCGCCGCTCATCGGGCAAGTCAGTCAAAGTCCATAATTCGTTATCATACATGGATCCTATCTCGGATTTCATGGCTTCTAGCCATTTGTCGGAATCCGGGCCCGCCATCGCTTCTTCATAGTTCGAAGGTTCACCGTTGTCTAACAACATGATTTCCAGGACAGGGTTGCCGTACCACTCTGGTGCGGAACGTGTCCTTGTGGACCTACGAAGTTCAGTGACTTGATCTGTAGCTTCATGATCATCATCATTAACTTCCTCCCAGTCGGTGTAGGCACCACAGGAACATTTTCCCGCGCTGCGCTACTTTCCGGTTCAGAAGGGGTGACTATCACCTCATCAAGTTCCACTTTCCTCCCACTCAATTCTTTCGAGAGAAACTCCTTCTCTAGAAAGGACCCGTTCTTGGCAACGAAGATCTTGCCTTCGGATCTGAGGTAGAAGGTATACCCAATAGTTTCCTTAGGGTATCCTATGAAGACGCATTTTTCCGATTTGGGTTCGAGCTTTTCAGGTTGAAGTTTCTTGACATAAGCATCGCATCCCCAAACTTTTAGAAATGACAGCTTAGGTTTCTTCCCAAACCATAATTCATATGGTGTCGTCTCAACGGATTTCGACGGAGCCCTATTTAAAGTGAATGCGGCAGTCTCTAAAGCATAGCCCCAAAATGAGAGCGGTAAATCGGTAAGAGACATCATAGATCGCACCATATCCAATAGAGTGCAATTACGACGTTCGGACACACCATTTCTCTGAGGTGTTCCAGGCGGCGTGAGTTGTGAAACTATTCCACATTTCCTTAAGTGTGTACCAAACTCGTGACTTAAATATTCTCCACCACGATCTGATCGTAAGAATTTTATTTTTCTATCACGTTGATTCTCAACCTCACTCTGAAATTGCTTGAACTTTTCAAAGGTTTCAGACTTGTGTTTCATTAGGTAGACATACCCATATCTACTTAAATCATCAGTGAGAGTGAGAACATAACGATATCCTCCGCGAGCCTCAACACTCATTGGACCACACACATCGGTATGTATGATTTCCAATAAGTTGGTTGCTCGCTCCATTGTTCCGGAGAATGGAGTCTTGGTCATCTTACCCATGAGGCATGGTTCGCACGTGTCAAATGATTCGTAATCAAGAGACTCCAAAAGTCCATCTGCATGGAGCTTCTTCATGCGCTTGACACCAATGTGACCAAGGCGGCAGTGCCACAGATATGTGGGACTATCGTTATCAACTTTACATCTTTTGGTATTCACACTATGAACATGTGTAACATCACGTTCGAGATTCATCAAGAATAAACCATTAACCAGCGGGGCATGACCATAAAACATATCTCTCAAATAAATAGAACAACTATTATTCTCAGATTTAAATGAGTAGCCATCTCGAATTAAACGAGATCCAGATACAATGTTCATGCTCAAAGCTGGCACTAAATAACAATTATTGAGGTTTAAAACTAATCCCGTGGGTAGATGCAGAGGTAGCGTGCCGACGGCGATCACATCGACCTTGGAACCATTCCCGACGCGCATCATCACCTCGTCCTTTGCCAGTCTCCGTTTATTCCGTAGTTCCTGTTTTGAGTTGCAAATATGAGCAACTGCACCGGTATCAAATACCCAGGAGCTACTACGAGTACTGGTAAGGTACACATCAATTACATGTATATCACATATACCTTTGGTGTTGCCGGCCTTCTTCTTGTCCGCTAAGTATTTGGGGCAGTTCCGCTTCCAGTGACCACTTCCCTTGCAATAAAAGCACTCAGTTTCAGGCTTGGGTCCATTCTTTGACTTCTTCCCAGTAACTGGCTTACCGGGCGCGGCAACTCCCTTGCCGTCCTTCTTGAAGTTCTTCTTGCCCTTGCCTTTCTTGAACTTAGTGGTTTTATTCACCATCAACACTTGATGTTCCTTTCTGATCTCCACCTCCGCTGATTTCAGCATTGAATATACCTCAGGAATGGTCTTTTCCATCCCCTGCATATTGAAGTTCATCACAAAGCTCTTGTAGCTTGGTGGAAGCGACTGGAGGATTCTGTCAATGACCGCGTCATCCGGGAGATTGACTCCCAGCTGAGACAAGCGGTTATGCAACCCAGACATTCTGAGTATGTGCTCACTAACAGAACTGTTCTCCTCCATTTTACAGCTGAAGAACTTGTCGGAGACATCATATCTCTCGACCCGGGCATGAGCTTGGAAAACCAATTTCAGCTCCTCGAACATCTCATATGCTCCATGTTTCTCAAAACGCTTTTGGAGACCCGGTTCTAAGCTGTAAAGCATGCCACACTGAACGAGGGAGTAATCATCAACACGCTGCTGCCAAGCGTTCATAACGTCTTGGTTTTCTGGGATTGGTGCATCACCTAGCGGTGCTTCTAAGACATAATCTTTCTTGGCTACTATGAGGATGATCCTCAGGTTCCGGACCCAGTCCGTATAGTTGCTGCCATCATCTTTCAGCTTGGTTTTCTCTAGGAACGCGTTGAAATTGAGGACAACGTTGGCCATTTGATCTACAAGACATAGTGTAAAGATTTTAGACTAAGTTCATGATAATTAAGTTCATCTAATCAAATTATTTAATGAACTCCCACTCAGATAGACATCCCTCTCGTCATCTAAGTGAAACATGATCCGAGTTTAACTAGGTCGTGTCCGATCATCACGTGAGACGGACTAGTCAAGATCGGTGAACATCTCCATGTTGATCGTATCTTCTATACGACTCATGCTCGACCTTTCGGTCCTCCGTGTTCTGAGGCCATCTCTGTACATGCTAGGCTCATCAAGTCAACCTAAGTGTATTGCGTGTGTTCCGAGGCCATGTCTGTACATGCTAGGCTCGTCAACACCCGTTGTATTCGAACGTTAGAATCTATCACACCCGATCATCACGTGGCGCTTCGAAACAACGAACCTTCGCAACGGTGCACAGTTAGGGTGAACACTTTCTTGAAATTATTATAAGGGATCATCTTACTTACTACCGTCGTTCTAAGCAAATAAGATGCAAGAACATGATAAACATCACATGCAATCAAATAGTGACATGATATGGCCAATATCATTATGCTCCTTTGATCTCCATCTTCGGGGCACCATGATCATCTTCGTCACCGGCATGACACCATGATCTCCATCATCATGATCTCCATCATTGTGTCTTCATGAAGTCGTCACGCCAACGATTACTTCTACTTCTATGGCTAACGCGTTTAGCAACAAAGTAAAGTAATTTACATGGCGTTATTCAATGACACGCAGGTCATGCAAAATAATAAAGACAACTCCTATGGCTCCTGCCGGTTGTCATACTCATCGACATGCAAGTCGTGATTCCTATTACAAGAATATGATCAATCTCATACATCACATATATCATTCATCACATCTTCTGGCCATATCAGATCACATAGCACTTGCTGCAAAAACAAGTTAGACGTCCTCTAATTGTTGTTGCAAGTTTTTTACGTGGTTTGTAGGTTTCTAGCAAGAACGTTTTCTTACCTACGTATGACCACAACGTGATTTGCCAATTTCTATTTACCCTTCATAAGGACCCTTTTCATCGAATCCGTTCCGACTAAAGTAGGAGAGACAGACACCCGCTAGCCACCTTATGCAACTAGTGCATGTCAGTCGGTGGAACCTGTCTCACGTAAGCGTACGTGTAAGGTCGGTCCGGGCCGCTTCATCCTACAATGCCGCCGAAACAAGAAAAAGACTAGTAGCGGCAAGAAGAATTGGCAAACTCAACGCCCACAACTTCTTTGTGTTCTACTCGTGCATAGTAACTACGCATAAACCTGGCTCTGATACCACTGTTGTGAATCGTAGCATAATTTAAAATTTTCCTACGCTCACCAAGATGCATCTATGGAGCTACTAGCAACGAGGGGAAAGGAATGCATCTACATACCCTTGTAGATCGCGAGCGGAAGCGTTCCAATGAACGTGGATGACGAAGTCGTACTCGCCGTGATCCAAATCACCGATGACCGAGTGCCGAACGGACGGCACCTCCGCGTTCAACACACGTACGGTGCAGCGACGTCTCCTCCTTCTTGATCCAGCAAGGGGGAAGGAGAGGTTGATGGAGATCCAGCAGCACGACGGCGTGGTGGTGGATGTAGCGGGTCTCCGGCAGGGCTTCGCCGAGCTTCTCCGAGAGAGAGAGAGGTGTTGCAGGGGAGGAGGGAGGCGCCCAAGGCTGTAGGTTGCTGCCCTCCCCCCTTTATATAGGCCCCTGGGGGGGTGCGCCAGCCCTGGGAGATGGGATCTCCAAGGGGGGGGGGGCGGCGGCCAAGGGGGAAAGGGGTTGCCTTGCCCCCCAAGACAAGGGGGAAGCTCCCCCCCTAGGGTTCCCAACCCTAGGCGCATGGGGGGAGGCCCAAGGGGGGTGCCCCAGCCCACTAAGGGCTGGTTCCCTTCCACTTTCAGCCCACGGGGCCCTCCGGGATAGGTGGCCCCACCCGGTGGACCCCCGGGACCCTTCCGGTGGTCCCGGTACAATACCGGTAACCCCCGAAACTTTCCCGGTGGCGGAAACTTGACTTCCTATATATAATTCTTAACCTCCAGACCATTCCGGAACCTCTCGTGACGTCCGGGATCTCATCCGGGACTCCAAACAACTTTCGGGTTTCCGCATACATATATCTCTACAACCCTAGCGTCACCGGACCTTAAGTGTGTAGACCCTACGGGTTCGGGAGACATGCAGACATGACCGAGACGCCTCTCCGGTCAATAACCAACAGTGGGATCTGGATACCCATGTTGGCTCCTACATGTTCCACGATGATCTCATCGGATGAACCACGGTGTCGAGGATTCAATCAATCCGTATGCAATTCCCTTTGTCAATCGGTATGTTACTTGCCCGAGATTCGATCGTCGGTATCCCAATACCTTGTTCAATCTCATTACCGGCAAGTCTCTTTACTCGTACCGCAATGCATGATCCCGTGACTAACGCCTTAGTCACATTGAGCTCATTATGATGATGCATTACCGAGTGGGCCCAGAGATACCTCTCCGTCACACGGAGTGACAAATCCCAGTCTCGATCCGTGCCAACCCAACAGACACTTTCGGAGATACCCGTAATGCACCTTTATAGTCACCCAGTTACGTTGTGACGTTTGGCACACCCAAAGCACTCCTACGGTATCTGGGAGTTGCACGATCTCATGGTCTAAGGAAAAGATACTTGACATTGGAAAAGCTCTAGCAAACAAAACTACACGATCTTTTATGCTATGCTTAGGATTGGGTCTTGTCCATCACATCATTCTCCTAATGATGTGATCCCGTTATCAATGACATCCAATGTCCATAGTCAGGAAACCATGACTATCTGTTGATCAACGAGCTAGTCAACTAGAGCTTAGTAGGGACACGTTGTGGTCTATGTATTCACACATGTATTACGATTTCCGGACAATACAATTATAGCATGAATAATAGACGATTATCATGAACAAAGAAATATAATAATAACCATTTATTATTGCCTCTAGGGCATATTTCCAACAGCAGCATCATACTCTGTTTTGAGCACTTTCTTCTTCTTGGAGGTCACTTCCTCCTCAATGACAAAGTCCTCATCCTCAGACTCAGATGCCCTCTTCTTCTTTGTCCTAGTATCAGCCTTTGGCAAGTTGCTGGGAGTGCTTCTGCTACCCGCATCATAACTGCTTGAGGGACTAGTGCCCTCACTGAGGTCAACTTGCTCTTCTGACCTATTCTGGCTATCACTGCCCTCTGACATACCTGAAACTGACCCTGTGAATAGTTGGATATGGATAGACTGGATGAGCATCACAAAGTGCAGCTTGTTTTGCAAAAATATTGAGACAGAAACTTAATTTTAGTTTTCTGCAGAAAGCATTTCGGAGCTACCGATTTGACAAACTCGCTGACACTGAAGCACTGATTAGAGTCTAAACTTGCAGTTTCGGTCAGACCGAGATGCAGTTTGGTGACTCCGAGATGCTAGGGTTTCACAGAGAAAGTGATTTCGGTCGCACTGAATAGTACACTTTGGTCAGACCGAGTTGTACTTGTGCAATGGCCAGGGCCAATCGGTGTGACCGAGATCCTCAGATCGGTCGGTCTGAGATGAGCTCGGCGGAAACCTAACCCTAAGTTTTTGCATCAAATCTATTCTAATGAATTCTTTTGGTGGATAGATTTATTTCATACGTGGGAGGAACAATGGCAATGAAATTTGTGCAAGAACCAGAATTAGAGAAAGCACAAAGGGGTCAAGTCCGTACCCTAACTTGGCGACGAACTTGCTACGGCGGCAACGACGGTGAGAATCCCGTTGACGGCGGCGGAGACCAGCGGCAGGGGGTCACTGGCAACGACGGCGATGATCCGGAGACCAAGGGGGCGGCAGAGCTGGGAGGCGTGGTCCAGTGTTTGGAGGAGTTTCCAAATTTTCAACCCGCGGCATATATACCCAGTCACTGTCGGTTTGACTGAGTGGAACGACTCAGTGGCACCGAGATGCAAAACTGCTAGCAGTTACTGCAACTTGGTGTGACCGAATTGTTCCAATCGGTTGCACCGAGATTGAAAACCTAGATCAACTTAATGTGTTCGGTGAGACGGAGTGGGAGTGAGTTGGTCTAATCGAAATGCATTAAGAGGTTTTGGAAGTTAAGCCCTTGACGGATTGGTGGCTCCGAGTGCACCTCACTCGGGGGGTCCGAATTCGACTTGTTCAAACTTTGTGATGTTGCATGAATAGAGTTTGAGACGAGAAAAGAATAGATAGCTAGAGGGAGTAATTAGGCATTCTTGTCCATCCATTTGGCAAAAAAGAAAAACCAAACAATCAAAGCAACAAATGGATGTCCTCGAATGGAGAAAATTATACAACCAACATGCTCACACAATATGATGGCAAATAAAACATGTGGAAAGCATGCACAAACAGTCGAGCATCTATCAAGCAATTGGCGATGACTAGGTCATCTATATATGAGTATATTGACTTAGGAGTCAAATGAGAACATTTCATCATAGGTCATACTCATCGTTTAAGCACAAGTGGGATTACCACTTTTACATAAAGCATTGTTGTGTTCACACCATTAGAGTAGCTTTAGCTCAATTCTTAGAGCAAAGCTCCCCTAGATGTGATATCCTCCCTTAGAGGGATGAACTAACCTTGGGTTTTGTCGATGATGACTTCATGTAGGTGTTGAAGATGTGGATGCTCAATGTTGATGTAGATCAATTGGAGCAACCCATTGGAGTGAGTTTGTCACAGCCCTAGAGTTTGTTTGCAATAGTTGCATCAGAGAGCATCCATGCATCATGTTTAAATTCAAGAAACTTGAATTGAGGAAATTTGAAAGCCTCAAAATTTTAATGAAAAGAAGGGCAAATAACCCTGGAAAATTTGCATCCAATCTTTCCAAAATGCTCTTCAATGATGTTTAATATTTTTGGCAAGGGTTTTGGTCCAAACCAAAAATATGGAACATTTTTTGAGGAATTATTTTGGCCATTTGGATTTAAATCAATAAATATTTGAGTTGGATTTAATTCTTCTATAAAAGAATTGCAAGTCCAACAATTCTGAAAATTTGTGAGTGGCTCTTAATATATTGTATCTAGCCACATAATAATTTCCAGAAGCTACAAAATTAGTTTGGTTTGAAAACCAAATTAAAAGAAACTACAGGAAAAGGAAAACAGACAGAAAAAAATAAAAAGCGGAAACCCACCTTGGCCATCTACCTGACCTCACCTGGCGGCCCAGCCGACTGGCCCAGCCCACCACCGCAGCCCCCTCTATCGTCTTCGTCCCCGCGCCAGTAGGTAGGGAGCGTGGTCGCCGCGCGCAGGCCAGCTCCTGCTTCCACCGCAACGCCCCGACTCTTCTAAGAGTGCCACAGACACGCCCGAGACCTTCTCCCTCTGTTCCCCTCGCATTTCTCTCTTCCCCCTCCTCTGCTCTCTCCATCGAGCGCAGCCGCCGCTCACCATAGCCACGGCCACCGTCCACCTCTTGCCTCGCCAACACGTCCACGAGCTCCGCCTCGACTTGCCCGACCCCCTCGACGAGCCACACGCCACCGGACGCGCTCCACTGCCTCCACCGAGCTCCTCCTTGCCGTTTGGTTACCGGAGATCCCCCTCGCCACCGCACTTAGCTCCGACCACCTCCGAGCTTGTTGTCTGCTCCACCGCAACCGCTGTGAGCTGGCGCGTCAATCCCCCCTCCCCTGGTTCTTTTGTTCCCTCTAACGTCGTTTCCCGTCGTGGCCGAGAGCTTGGCTCCGTCGGCCATGTCGCCGCCATGGCCACCGTCACCTAGAGCCGCAACCGAGCGCGTCACCATGCTTAGTGCACCCCCAGGAGCCCGTAGCACCCCTCCATGCCCCCTGCTGTGCAGCCTAATGCCGAAACCTTGCACACCCGAACGATGGATGCCGCCCCGAGCTCGTTTCCGATGAGCTCCGGCCACCCTAGCTGCTGCCGCTTGCTATAACGGGTGCGGGTGAGCTCCAGCTCCCCATAGCCACTCTCCGCCGTCCATTTGGATGCCGGAGGAGCAATCCCGAGCCCCTCCGCCATCTCTGGCCTCGCCGGCGTCAAGTCGCCGGCGGGTTTGACCCCGTCTGACCATGGTTTGACCGCCCTGGATCACTGACGTGTGGGCCCGCCCGACTAATTAATCTAGTTTAGGTTTAAAATTAATTATTTTAGCTCTGTTAGACTGACACGCGAGCCCCACTGGTCAGGTTTGACCTGGACCACCCGGTTGACCTGCTGACGTCACAGTGACATAATGCTGACGCAGTAAATGTTTTCTGGATATTTAATAAATCAGAAATGATTTATGAATTTCAGAAAATACCTAAACTTCAAAATTCATAGTAATTCAACTGTAGGTTAGAATGAAATATTTTATGTATGAAAAATTATTAGAAAAATCCAAAGAATCTGTTTATGGCATTTTCATGCATGTTTGAGCAACCTAAAGCTAATGTATATACCAATTTGAATTAATGGCATTTGAAATGCCTTATGTGGAGTTTGAATTTGAACCTTTGGTTCAAACCAACTTCATCTAAATTGTTGCTAGCTACATTATCTCAAATCATAGCATATTGCTATGTCATGATCATGCATCATATTGTTGCATTGCATTGATTGTGTCCCCTCTTGTTTGCCGGTGTTTGTTCCCTCTCAGTGGACGTAGTTCCGACGATGAGTTCGATGACACTGATGAAGACACAGTGTTATCTTCAGAAGTGCCAGGCAAGCAACCCCCATTGAACATTCTGATACAATCCCACTCTCTCACTCTTGCTCTCTTTTACTGCATTAGGACAACAACGTTTCAACTGTTACATGCTGCGGTAGTTCAACCCCTTTCCTCTGCATGACCGTCTTTGCCATAGTAAATAGTTGAAACCCACTAGCATGAGTAGGAGTTGTTTGAGCCATGATGTGCCTACTCATTCATGCTTGCTTGTTATGCCTGCTATGATTAGAGTCGTGTCAGGTCTGATTCATCTGGGATGGATTGGAATGGTGGTAAACATGTCCTGTTATTGAGAGCTAAGTGTGTGAACATGATTTGGTAATGGTAGGGATGAGAGGCCATGTAGGAGTACATGGTGGGTTGTCTCATTGAAACCGTCCTTAAGAACTGAGTTCTGTGTTTCCGATCCAAGACAGTTACTACCACACATTGGGATCCTTAATTGAGTCTCTTGACTTATTAGCCGCCTTGATCTCTGCCCAGGAGTTGCAAGTAGTTTCTGGTGTTTGTAGTGTGCTGGAGGACGTGCGCAGCGCTGACCCTAGGGGTGGGCTGTGATGCGGTAGGCAAGTGGCCCGGTGTACCGAGACGCCCATTTTGTGCCTCGGGAACCTTGCACACATTGTTCGGGGTCGTACTGGAAACCTCGGCCGGACTCCCTGCGGATGGAACCTGCATAGGCGATAAACCTGGACTAGAGACTTGTGCGGTTAGTCAGGTCATGGCCGACACCCTCGCCAGGCTTCCGCTTGAAGGTTTCTGAGATACATGACGTGTACATGGCGGTAGGTGCGAGAGCGTGTGTGAAGAAGTACACCCCTGCAGGGTTAACATGATCTATTCGAATAGCCGCGTCAGCGGTAATGGACTACTGGGTTGCTTATGCAGTTCATAGACAAGTGAAAGTGGATACTCTAAAATGCGCAACATAAGTGTGAGTGTTATGGATGGCCTTCTCGTAGGGAGATGGGAGTAGATCCATAGTGGCGTATTGTTATGGTGAATATGCGGACTCGTGTGCGCCACCTCAAAAGAGTTACCAGCAGTCATAGTACAGGATAGACACTGAGTCAAAGCTGGCTTGCTGCAGTTAAACTCCACCACCCCTTTGTTGATACTGATGCATATGTAGATAGTTCTGATGTAAGTCTTACTGGGTACATTTGTACTCTTGTTTGCTTAATTTATGTTTTTGCAGAGAGACTTCAGTCTCACTAGTAGTTCCGCGTGGATTTTGACGTTTAGCTTATTACCTCAGCTACGATCTTGTACCCTTGGAAGGGTCTTGTAGATAGTCAGGCTTCTCAGCCTTTTTCATTTGTAGTTGTCTGTACTCAGACATGTTATGCTTCCGTTGCTTGTATGCTCTATATATTGGGTCATGTGACCCCTGTTTGTAATAAATGCTATGTGGCTCTTCTGGGCCTTTATCTATAAGAGTTGTTGAGTTATGTTGTGATGCCATGTTGTACAGCACATACTTGCATGTTATGCGTACATGTAACGTGTATTGCTATGTGTGGGATCCGACACCTAGTTGTTTATTCTTGGTGGCCTCTCTTATGGGGAAATGTCTCCTAGTGCTTCCACTGAGCCATGGTAGCTTGCTACTGCTCCGGAACACATGGGATGTCTAGCATGTGTCCTTCTTTGCTCTTGTGTCTGTCCCTACAGGGAAATGTCATGCGGTGCTTACCGGAGTCCTGCTAGCTCGCTACAGCCCGGTTTCACTCGCTGCTAACCGACACGTGCATTGCTGGGTCATGTATGTCTGTCCCTTTAAGTTTGTGCCACCTTGGGTTTACGACTAGTTATGTCGGCCCGGGTTCTCTGTCATATGGATGCTAGCGACACTATCATATACATGAGCCAAAAGGTCCAAACGGTCCCGGGCTAGGTAAGGTGGCACCCATGGGGATACCGTGTGTGGGGCCGCAAAGTGATATGATGTGTTACATGCTAGATCGGTGTGACTTAGGATCGGGGTGCTGACAGCTTTGGTATCAGAGCCTGACTTCCTGTAGGATTAGCAAGCCAAACTGGTCGAAGTTGAGTCTAGAAATGCTTTAGTTATATAAGGGAATTGATTGTGGAAGGGAACGTAAGACTCTTTTTACTGATTTACCGTATGCCCTTCTGATCCGAGTCATCCTATCTTTCCTACGGGGTTAAGGAACTAGGCTTTCTCTTCTTTCTATCAGGATCACGTGTTACTAATCTATAGACTTATAAGATTGATCGATTCAAGTCTCAGTTCAGTTTCTACTACTTCCGTGTGTTGACAGTTGGTCTCGGAACCTTGATATTGCGATATTAAGTGGTTATGCCACCATTTTACAGGATGTCTCAAAACTTTTTGAGCATTTACATCCGTTATGTTGTCTGAGTCATCCCATGTTTCTAAATAGTCTGATGCATTTGCAAATCCCTTCTTCCGTTCCCGATGTTCCTTTGGGCCAGATTAACCACACTAACAAGTGTGTTGAGGTACTTCATTGCCTCGGTATATATGTTGGAGCTATTATTATGACCCTAGGTGTCTTAGAGAATGACCTAGTAATCTAGCCATGTTCTGTATTCCCAGTGTGATGATTCTAGCCGTCATTCTCGAAAGCATCCCATGATGCCATTTAGTTAGTAGGCATTCTATTCCTGGGTTTTTGAATCCGAGATTCACCCTACTCATTCATGTTGGTAGTATTTGCTAGCTCCTTTAGGATATTAGTAACCTTTGTGATAGTCCCCGAGGTTCGTGGTATATCATTCTTCCAATACCATGAACCAATATGGCAGAAGTTCTTTTGAACCAAAAGATCACAACCAGAGTGCTCTTGATGAGTTCTCCGTTATTCGTGTGACTCTGCCAATCCTACCTTTCCGCAAGGGTTATCCGGAGGAAACATGCTGAACTTGTTTTACATGCTAATCCATGAATCCACAACTCAGAAGAATCATATGTTCCTTGAGTTGTCCCTCTTTAGTTGTATTTTGACCTCTGTCTATCAATTGATAGTCAAGAGTATGGGAGCATTCATGTTCATCGATGCCTTTTACTCTTGAGGTCCGTCATGCCATTCTATACCGGAATGACTAGGAGAAACAAACTCCAGTACCTCATCCATTTCTTGGACTGGTTAAAGTAGTTGTATTCCGCAGATCAAAATGCCAATCCAGCTCTTGATCTGTTCTACCCTGGAGTATTACCCCCTTTATGTCAAGATTTTCATGAGAATTGCACAACCTCTTATAAATTCTTGATACAGTGATACTCATCGCCATCATTATTCATTCCTCGGTCCCCGCATTATTGTAACCGGAAAACTGACAGATGAATCATGATGTGTGAAATCGATACTCCTGGCAACCTCATTGCCTGGTAGTTAAAGGACAATAATCTCATTCTTAGCATGATGGTTATTGAATCATCGTTCTAAGATTGATCATGCTACCTAGTCCATATTTCCTGGTGCACTCTTCGATCAAAGAGTTAGGATTGTGTCAGTCCCTTGCTTATTTGATCACATCATCTTGCCTTGAAAGCAAGATTGTTCTCGAGCTTAATAACATATCGGTGGTTCGTGATTCTTCGGATATCTTCCCAGAAGTATCACCAGGTTGTCCCCTGACCATTATGTTGAGTTCATGATCAAATGGTTTCCCTATAAACCACCTCTTCTCCAAGAATCTATGTTGGATACCCCTGAGCTAGTTGGTTAAGCTAAACAACAAACTTGGAGAGTTGGAAGATAAATGCTTTATCTGACTTAGTTCATTTCAAAGGGATATCTTTTGTGTGTGTGTGTGTGTGTGTGTTGAAGAAACATGATGTCTTCATTGATTGATCCTCGTGATCAGTTGTCGGTGCTATTGTCTTATCCAATCTTTGATTTGAGTATGGGATATCGTCAAATCAAATCAGAACCAACGATGATCATAATGTTGTCTTACTCGTGGTTGTCTCCTCGAGCATACACCATTATATCTTTTGGGTCTGACCAATGCTATCACCTTGTTCATATAGTTATGGAATCCCATTTGTATGGAAACCCTGGTGACTTGTTGTTGAGCCCATCAACAACATTTTATCTCCTCCATGATTCATGTTGAACATTAAGCTAGTGTTGGAAACTTGTGTAAGCATTTTCTTTGTGTCCCGTTCATGAAGGATATGTTTGATGTAAGTAGTGACTTCCTCTAAGTTCACATGCATTTGATGCAAGTTGCCGCTGTGAATTCGAGAAAGTTTGGTTTTGCCTCCTCCGGAATCATCCCAAGTCAGTCATGCATAGGTGCGAAGTATTCTGTGGTTTGGAGACTTGCAACCTTCATTCCATATGTATTCCTAGCACACCAAGCCACTGATTGATTTGTACAAGAAAAAGGAGTCTGTTGTGCTAATCCTAGGTCATGCACATGACTTCATTATCTTCAATGATGGATCCTAACCAGACCAGAACTTGGTTGTATTTTGTTGTAAGACTTCTATGTGGTCATGCTTGTCTGGGACATCGTGTTCACATGTGTGTAGCAGAACCAGCTCATGTTTTAGAGCTTACTACCATAGTCCATTCACTGCAGGCTACGCATTACTGAACCTGAGCGATCGATCGATCTGGCTGTTAACTGAACCCGATCGAGCAATTCCTTCGCTACTGCTGCTAACCGAAGCCGATCGAACCTGCTGCCTCCTTCCCTTGATGAACAATGAGTGTTGTTGGGGGGGGGGGTTGGATGAACTGTTCCCGGTGGGGGGTTGGATGAACAAGACCCCCGTGGTGTTGCCGCTGGATGAACAGGACCCCGATCGATCGAGCCGGACCCCGTGGAGGGCTGGATGAACAGGACGACCCCGTGGAGGGCTAGTTGAACAGTAGCCAGTGGAGGACTGGATGAACAGTAGCCCATGGAGGGGTGGTTGAACAGGACCCCATGGAGAGGGTTGGTTGAATAGTAGCCGGTGGAGGCTGGATGAACAGGAGCCCGTGGATGAACAGTAGCAGGTGGAGGCTGGAGGAGGTCGACGGTGGGTGAATAGTAGCCCGTGGAGGCTGGAGGAGGTCGGCGGTGGAGATGAACAGTAGCCCGAGGAGTCCCGTTTTGCGGTACGCCACACCCCTCCCGACAAACAGGACCCCCGTTTCGACTGTAGCGCTCCAACACAAGTCCGTTTCCTCCGTTTTGTAGTACGCCACACCCTTTCTGATCAACAGGACCCCGTTTCGACCATAGGCACTCGAACACAAGTCTGTTTCCTCCATTTTGCGGTACGCCAGACCCCTCCCGATGAACAGGATTCCATTTCGACCGTTGCCGGTCGAACAGAAGGCCGTTTCCTCCGTTCTGCGGTACGCCAGGCCTCGTTTCGATCGGCTGTTCCGTCCAAGCCGATTGGCTCCTGATGAACACGACGCATTCCGTTCTGACCCAGCCGGTTGGCTCCCGATGAACACGACGACGCAGTTTCTCTGCTCTGACCCAACCATGTACATGAGCCTTGGCCGTACGTATGCACGAGTAGGCATTCGAGACCCCGCCCGTATGTACGTACGTGGCCGTATTTACTTTCTTGCACCCTGGCTGTACGTACGTGTACATACCACGTGCGCGCCTCTACTACAACACGTGCACGCCTATACTACGGCACGTGCCCTTCCTTACATGGCCACGGTTCATCGCTACAGCCTGCAGACAGACCGATCGTATGTACGTACACGTTCGCGACCAGAATGACAACACTACGTACACTTCGATCAGGTGGGTCCCGACTGTCAAGGAGGATAAGGAGGCACTTCCTTTCGAGCGAAGATGTAGCTGGTGGGTCCCAACAGTCAGGGGGAAACATTTTTTGTGTGAAATATGGTAGCCCGTTCGGTGGGTCCCTTCTATCAGGTGGAGGAATCATTATTTTCCGCATAATAAGGAGTTACTTCCTTGCTGCGGCCGTGGACCCAGCTATCAGCCTCTCGACGTACAATGCTCTACCGATGGAAGTCGTTCCTTGACCGCTTTGACCACACCGCGCCGAGAGCACCAAGGTGGTGGACGACGACGAGGCCTAGGAAGGGGACGACGCGGAGCCAGGGAAGACGCGGTAGTGGATGCCCACGCCGAGAGGAGTACGAGGGTTCACTGGTTTGGCTGCGGTGTGAGGCTGTCGTCGCCGTAGAATAACAAGGGTGTGGGTGAGTAGAGGGATGGCCTGGCCAGCGGTGGGAGCAGTAGGGGGCGGTGAGGCCTCCGCGGCAGCACACCCGGCCACGGGAGGCAAGAGCATGTGGTGGTTTGGACGGTTGGAGAAAGAAAATCAGAGGTTGAAGAAGCAGGACGACCGTTGGATGTTAACAATCCAACAGTCACTCATGATAAAATTGTTCGTTGACTAAGGCCTCCGTCCGCGTAAACTTAGTAGGCCCACAAGTCAGCCTCCCACTATGGTGGGTCCTAGCTAGCAGGGGGAGTATTAATTATTTTGTGCGTAATAAGGAGGCACTTCCTTGCATGCGAAGATATAACTGGTGGGTCCGACCTGTCAGCGAGGGGAATGTTTTTTTCATGAAATACATAGGCCCTTCTGGTGGGTCCCAGCAGTCAGGTCGAGGAATCATTATTTTCCACGTAACAAGGAGGCACTTCCTTGCCGTGGCCGTGGACCCAGCTGGCAGCCTCTCCACGTACAGTACTCTTCCTACGGAAGTCGTTCCTTAACCACATTTACCAGACCGCGCCGAGAGCACCAAGGCGATGGACGACGGCGAGGCCTAGGAAGGGGACGACGCGGAGCCGGGGAAGACGCGGCAGTGGATGCCCATGTGGAGAGGAGTACGAAGGTTCACTGGTTCGGCTGCGGTGTGAGGCTGCCGTTGCCGCAGAATAACATGGGGTGTGGGTGAGTAGAGGGATGGTCTGGCCAGCGGTGGGAGTAGTAGGGGGCGGTGAGGCCTCAGCGGCAGCACAGCCGGCCATTGCAGGCAGGAGCAGGCGGTCTCGCCGGCGCTGGTTTGGGTGGCTGGTGCAAGAAGAGCAACGATTGAAGAGGCAGCAGGACCGTTTGATTCAAATCCAACGGCCACTGCTGCTAGAATCGTTTGTTGACTAAGTTGACAAAGCCCTGCGTACGCGACAACTTAGTAGGCCCATAGGTCAGCCTCCAAACCGGTGTGCCCCAGATGTCAATGGGAGGAATCATTTTTCGCGTAATAAGGAGGTAGTTGATTGCGTGCGGCCAGGCCGGCGGAGGGAGTAGGGTGGGCCAGTGAAGTCTGCGCGGCATCACAGCGGGCCACAAGAGGAGGGAGCGGGCGGTCCTGCCAGCGTTGGTTTAGGCGGCTGGAACAGGAAGATCAGAGATTGAAGAAGCACGTCGGCCGTTGGATGGACATCTAACAATCACTGCTGCTAGAATCGTGTGTTGACTGACAAAGCCTTGCGTAAACAAGTCATCCTCGAAATCTGTGGCGTGTACAGCCAATTTGCTGTTATTTTTATAATTTTTACTCATTTGCTAATTCATGTGGAATTTATTGCAGCCCATTTTCCATTTTTAGAATTGCTGCCCATTTTTTGGTCATTACCAGGGTTAAAAAATTGAACTAAAAAATGTGCGAAATTTTAAAAATTCGCAAATTTTTGCTGGGGAAAAATATTCTTAATCCAAAAATTAGTAGCCATACTAAAACAAATTTAAAAATAAATTAGTACTATGTCATGTTAAAATCTAGTGAAATATAAAATATTAGTGAAGAACAAAAACAAAAAAAGAAACTAATTGCCCATTTGCTATAATTTTTTGGGATTTTTATTTCTGTGCCCCTTGTTCGTTAGTTGTACTTGTTCATCCCCACTCTGTTAACTTTTGCTCACTTTTCCCCACTCCCGTGCTCGAAACCCTCAGAACAGGTTACAATGGACGTTGCTGTCGGGTCAATGCCTTTGACCGTTAACTCTGACGAGTGGGGCCGCGTAGGGCCGAGTACACCTTTGACCGTTACCCGTATAGCTATTTCATATGCTGACCGTACAATGGTATTCATATACGTCGGCGCATGCAACTGATCGCGGTCGTGGGGTAGCACGTGTCCATGGGACATGCCCGAAACGTCCGAGCGTATGAATGAAGGGGAACCACTCCCTGCCGCATCGTCTTTCTCTCCCCCACCGGCGTCATCTCGCTCTCCTCCACTGCCTCCACCGCACCATCTCGCTCTCCCCCACCGCATCCTCTTCCTCACCTTCATCGCTTCCATCTGTCCGGAGATGGCCGAAGCTCGTGGCGACGCCGGCGCAGCGGCCGGAGATGTGGTCGAGCTGCAGAGCGTGGTGACCGTGGATGTCGGCAGCGTCCACCGCGGTGCGGGGAAACTCGCAACCGCTGCGGATGTGGAGAAGGAGGTGGCGGGCTCCGCCTGAGTGCTGCAAAAGGTGACGGCGTCGAGCGGCACAGTCCATCCCGATACCCCCGATGCGCAGCCTGGTGAGGAGCTGGAGGTATTTGCACTTGCTTTTCTTTAGGATATTAGCTTGTAGAGTTAGTTGCATTGGTTAGATTGTGGATTCATACGGTAGTTCAGATTGTTAGAGTAGTTGGTTTGATGGATGAGCCAGGGTTTTCTGTATTGGGGGGATTGGGGTTTTTCTACTAGGGTTTGTTGGATAAATTTGTTGCAGAAATGCTAGATAGATCTGTTTATTTGATGTGCTTCAATGCTACACAGATGTATGCTTATTAGATTTGTTTTTAATGCTCATAGATTGGGTTTTTAATGCTACAGACATGTATGCTTATTAGATTGGGTCCCTATTAGATTTGTTTTTGAATGCTACTCAGATTGGGGTTTTGAATGTCATATGCCCAAATGGAATCCGTTGATTAAGAAGTTATTTGATTCATTAGTATATAAATTTGTCCACAATATGTAGTTATATTAGCTCTGTTGTTCAATGTGTGTGCATGACAATGGAAAATGCAAATAGGATCATAGTATATTGGGAGTATATTAGCCCTATGATCAATGTGTCATGTGTGCATATCTAAATTTTCAATTGGCTACTAGTGATGGATGTAATTGTATATTCAGGAGGATGATGGTTGGGGGGAGAGGAAGCTGGCCCAGTACGACCCGTACGATCCAGAGTTTAGTGACGACAAAGAATATGAGGTAAGCCTACTTGAAATTTTGATTGTTCATTTAGTTCCTTTGACATGGTGTATATGAATCTATAATGTATTAATGCAATTCATTCATGTGTGCAGTATGATTCTGGAGATGATGTGTAGAAGGGCAACATCGCGTCCTTCATAGACAAGGAGGTGGAGAAGATCAAGGCCAAGGGAGTTGCTTCCTTCTTCAACTGCAAGATCAAGAAGTGGCACTGCCCCTACTGCACCACCAAGCCAAAGCCAAAGGATGGCCGCTTCGATCACCTTCTGTCTCATGCAGAGGATTTAGCGATTTGCGGGGAGGACTACATGATCAGGGGGCAGCATGCTACGCCCGCGAAGGCCCTGACTCCAGCGTGATGTGATGCTGTCATGAACTGAATCTTTATCTTTTGGGTTACTTTGGGTCCGGTTACTTTTGGTAAACTGAATGTGGCTGTTTATGGTGTGTTGAACTGAATCTATGGTGATGCTAGTAATGTATTATGCTATCTATATGTGTTTGTCCCTAAATTTTCATGTGGTGTATGGTTAGTTCTGTTTAGATGTTGTGAACTATGAGTTTAGGTGCTGCAATGATCACACATGTTGTTTTAGTGTTGCTTCACTGATCAGACATGTTGTTTCAGTGTTGCTTCACTGATCACACAAGTTATTTCAGTGTTGCTTCACCGATCACACATGTTATTTCAGTGTTGCTTCACTGATCACACATGTTATTTGTCTCATGTTAATTAATCAAATCAAATCAAATGCATGCTTTTTCCCACCAGCATGTTTCATTATCCGATGTTTTGAACTGACATTCGACGGGACGGTATAAATTCAAGAAAAAGCAGGAAAAAAAACCTTGGCAAACTATCTATGTTTGTGTAGGAGATCATGTGTGCAAAATTTGAGGTGATTTAGAGGAGGTCAAAGAAATTTGAATTTGAGAAATGTGCTCCAAATGAGCTCCCGGTCTAGGGTAAACAACCCATTTGTAATCAAGTTTTTTTTGGACCTACTCTAAATGAGTCAAATGTTTTTTATTAACACCTATTCAATCTATATAGTGTAGATTCGAAGTCTCACTATTTTTTGAATTAATCTTCATATTTTTACATTTTCTTTTGAAAAAATATGCTTTAATATAAAAACTATTAAAAACACGTTTAAAATATGAAAATGGAAAACTAAGTTCAGATCCTTCTTATTCACTTTGAAATAAAGCTTTTTTGATTTTTTAAATTTTTTCAAAAACAGAAGGTAACCCTACCTCATCTCCTTGAACTCTATGAAATCTTGTAGGTGGTAGCTCATATGTGTGAAGGTTTTCTCATGAAAATGACCATAGACCAAGTTTATGATTTTTGGTTGGTAACATGTCACATAAGACAACATTGTGCGCAGGCTTTAATTTTTTTTGATTTTTTTAAATTAATGGTGCTCATTTGACTTCGATCGTGCCAGCTAGGGTTTTTTCATTAAAATGACCATAGACAAAGTTTAGTATTTTTCCTCGTTAGTGTGTCTTATAAAATGACGAACGGCGAAGGTTTCATATTTTTTCGATTTTTTAAATTAGTTATGCTCAGTCAAAGCTTTCGAAACCCCGCTGACCCACTCAAAACCCCTCAAAACCCCGCGGGGTTTTGCCTAATCCTAGCTCCGAACGTCAGGCGTCCGATCATACCCTGGCGCCAAGCGACAGCCCTCAGATGTGGTCTTCTAGAAGGAATTCGATGGGCAGGCTGCCTGCAGGCTATGGGCCGTTGGATCACAAGGACGGCTCCGCATCATTGGATCGTGGGGCAATCCGCGAGAGGCGATCCTATTGGTTGTGTTCGGCTGCTCGCCCACCACTGACTCCATGAAAAAACGTTGTTATTGGGCCCAAAAGGAAACCAAGCTCTGGTTGGGCCGTCGAAATGCGTTGTTTTTTTTGTGAACGTGCTGGCTCTGTTTTTTGTGAACGTGTTGGCTCTGTTTTTTTGCATCATTTGAAATTACACAACAATTGACATTGCATAGAAATTTTAGTTCTTTTTGTTCTATACAAATGCAAAATGACCAAATTTATAAGGGCCAAGTTTATTTTTATCATGCAAAATGGCCACAAACTATTCAAAAATGGGTCATTTTGCATTTGTCTAATGGCCACAAGCCCTCTATCTTTTTTTATCATGCAAAATTACCAAATCTATAAGGGCCAATTTTATTTTTATCATGCAAAATGGCCACAAGCCCTTCAAAAATTGTCTCTTTTTTTATATAATATATATGACCACGGATTCCCACACGTGCAATTAGCTTCTTTTTCTTCTTCTTTTCAAACCATCGTTTCCCACATGTGTACACTCCCGATGCTGCGGTGGGTTTGAAAACGGGCTACTTCACATTTGACCCCGTTATTGCCATGGCCAAATAACACGTAGCACTACGGCTATTTAAGCCACCCTCTGCCTCTGCCATCCCTCATCCATCTCCCATCCACTGCCATCTGCCCTACTTGCTCTTCGACCCCTTCTCCTTCTTCTGCACATCCCTCAGCCATGCAGTACACCGGACCAACCTACCGCTTCCCACCCACCATGCCAGAGAGGCTCTACCCTACCAGCGTGTACGTTTATTGCACACTATGTGTGTGGGCGATATCAAGGTTGAGGACCGCAAGGAACTTCACCGAGTTCTTCCTCGCGTCCGGCTACCACCACCTCCCGCGGGGATCTCCAACGATGTTCCGTGTCGAGGAGGTCATCCAAAACCGGGTGGTGGTTGCTCTCCTTGACCACTTCACCAACACATTTGACGCCTTCTACCTCCTAGGCCGGGTGTTTTGGTGTGGCTCTAAGTTCATCGCTTTCACCACCCACAACATGTTCATGGAGTACACCAACATCTTCCCCACAGCAACACGCATGCACACGCTTCCGTACCCCATCGACAACGCCACGGAGGAGCAGTGAAAAGGGCGCCCATAGGAGGAGCGAGGTGGAGAAGGCGGCGGCTAGGGTTCTAAACCCTCTATCTTTTTTAGTCTATGTTATGTTAAGTTGTAATTGAACTATGTTGGAGTTGCTATGGGCTTGTTGGCCCTTTTCTTAAGTTCTGTTATTAAGTTTTCTATCTATTCTATTATTAAGTTCTTCGTAGTTTGAACTATGTGATCGTGCTATGGGCTTGTTGGCCCTATCTACATATTGGGACTACATATTTGTTGATTGTTTTCTTAGAGAGCTCGGTTTGTTAGTAGGGTTCCCTTGTTAGTAACCACCTAGTGCATGCAAGAAAGTTTGTTAGTAGGGATGAATGTGTAGAGCTAAGCAAGGGAGTGGCTCTTTTTTTACACAAGCCACAAATATGTAGCCGCCTAGCTCGAAGAGAGGAACCAGCGGCAGTTACCGTCGCTGCATCCGTGGCGGCTGGCATGCAAGAAAGCTGCTCGGTCAGTGCATCGTGGCGGACGCATTGGCGCATGCAGGCTCGGTCGGCGCATCGTGGCATCGGCGCATGCAGGCTCGATCGACGCATGTAGGTAGGCTTTGCTGGGTCCATGCATAGCAGGCTTCTGTCCTGGCGGCACGCGCAGGCGTTTAATGCAAGGGACGGGCCAACGAAACCATGGCCCAACAGTCGAACAGCGACACCACCCAACGCGGCCCCACTTGTCAGGTCCAACGGATGACACAGTCCAGCGCAGCCCCACTCGTCAGAGTTAATGGTCAAGCCTTTGACCTGACGGCAACGTCCGTTGTGACCAGTTATGAGGGTTTCTGGTAAGGGAGTGAGGAAAATTGAGCAAAAGTTAAGGGCGTGGGGATGAATGAGTAGAGCTAAGGAACCAAGGGCACAGATGTAAAAATCCTTTTTTTTGGAATTTGCAACCCCTTTGATATTACTTTTAAGATATACTGACCATACTCTTTGGCCAGGCCAGAATGCATCCCTCCTCGTCTTGAAAGATTTGCAGCCCAATAAGTCAAAGAAAACAAATAGGCCTAGCATGGGTATTCTTCAAAAAGAAATAGTGGGCTACCTATTTTCCCAAAGAAAAAACTGCTGGGCTGGTCATGTGGTTAGACGAGCCATAGAGACCGCACAACCCAGTTTATAGCCTGCTCCTCTGAACAAATCCTCAAAAAAAGTTGTGCAATTCTGTCGTTAATTGACTATACATTGACAATGATGTGGGTCCCAGATATCAGCAGGGTGGATTAGAGTAAAAAACGAGGGGTGCATCTGAGTAGTAAAAGAGGTGCCTGCTTGTGTTCGGGAGTGGACCTGGTGGGTCCGTACTGTCATACTCACAACTACAGTCCTCTCCCGATTCACTATGTTGACAGGGCCGGACGGTGGCGCCGCGGCGAGCGCACCAAGGCGGAGGATAAAGTGTTGTCGCCAGTGTGTTGGGCAAGGTTGGACATTCTTATTGAAAAATAAAAACGGACCGGAACTATTTATGACGTTGACTACGATTTGCATGCGTCCGCTGGTTGCAGGAAGAAAATGGTGGGAAAAAGAAGACTGGTCGCTATCTTTGCCTAAGAATAATATCGACTGAATGTAATGACACTATCATAGGAAATAATATCCTGCTGTTAAATCGTGAATTTAAAGAACTGGTGCATGAGCATTTAGCTTTATTTATTTATTTATTTACTTATTTATGTTTAGGGGACCATGAGCATGTACCTGGGCCGGATTCATGTGAGAGCCTCCCTTACAATTAATTATGGGCTCCTCTATTGGGCCTTCATCAGTGGGTTGCATGTTATCGACAAGTGGAAAATGTGTTCCGTACCAAAAATAGTATGCGCTACGTACAGTACGAGGCACTAAAGGATCGGACATTGCAACAACTTCCAAAACATTGTATTTGTCGTTCTAACAACACATTTATTCAACCAACAGACGAAATATACTATTGATTGTATATTGAAAACAGCAGCAACAGCAACCAGGGCTGGGGGTGCAACAGAAGCAGTAAGCAGGCGAGAAGAGTAAAGACGCAACTCTCTCTTCCAAACCAAACATCAGACATCATTACAAAAGGGTTACCAAAAAACACAAGTGTATGCATCAAACTAAATAAAGATCCTACTACACCAAGTGTACGCATCTAACCAACTGGCTCAGTTAGACGTTACTATTTATTAAGCTGTGGAGATTGGCTGACGGCTTGAACCAGATGGGTGCCCGACGGGGGAAACTCCAGCTAGCAGGTCGAAGTCTAATACTTACGACCCTCTCTCCTACTTTGGGCTGCAGAGCGTGGCGGCACATATCAGGGTATGGTGCATGCAGAGACGCATGGTAAGCTGTGTACACACAGTTTTGCCTGATGAACGAAACCGCGCTGCCATCATGATCTTGGTCGTCGGTTATCTCCTGGTTAATCAGATAATTTAGTCTGAGAAACAGAGAGTGTGTACCAAGGCTACTTACCAGCCTCCAGTCAAAAATTCCTGAAGGCCCAGAGGAGCTGGGATCCTGCTCAAAGACCTTGTAGTGACTGTGATTGTATTCCGCGAAACAACATGTCCGGTACATGCGAATGATCATCAATCGTTCGCTGTCGTCTGATCGAGCCAGCAACCACCTGCAACTGCCATGCAGCTTTTCTTTGAAAGGTTCTGGGATTAGTAAGGGTAGGGACACCAGGCGTCCTACAACATCATATCAATTTGGAGTCGAATAAAAAAGGGCTCTTAATGTAGTCGATCTTAAGAATAACATGTTATGAGCATGAATAGTTTTCAGTAAATGTTGACAGTAATATAAACAAGCCATCATGATATCATACGAAAGTAACGTACTGCTGTAACAGCCGTTTGTAGCGATGACTGGAGTAGGCTAGCAATACGTCCAGCCATAGAAGGAGTCGACAGTGTAAATGAAGCCCTTGTGTTCAATGGCATCAGAGAACCATGGAGGATGTATGATCCTGCGATGGACGTGTAGATTTATCCACTTACCGCAGTGACCTGTCAGATAGGCGAGACCGCAGTTGAAGAACGCAATTAGCCTGAAGTCTTTATAATTCACAGATCTTGTGGGCACTTGGCAGATTACAACCTTGAGCAAATCAAACTTGGTATCATGTTGGCTACTGTAAGATTCCGAGTATTCTGGGCCGCGGTGCCAAAGCAGTGAAGTGTTAATCGAAGAAAGGGGGATCAATCGCCGGGTGTAGACCTCCACGAGCATCCAACTGCCGCGACCGTCGACGAGCACCATCCAAGACGTGTTCATGCCGACCCAGTACATACCGTTAATGTAGTTGAGGGTGATGGGGATCGGATCGCAGTCAAGGGGGTTGATGCTCGCCACCCTATGATCGTTATGCTGTGTGACACGCCGTTTCTGAAGATCAGGCGGCATCAGCAAGTAAGGAGCTGGCTTAAAAAGCTCCGGCCTGAGGGCTTTGAGTAAACGGTACAGCACCGACGAGAACGCGGCGAGCGGCATGGTACTGAGATTGTCCACACGCGAAACAATGAGCTTGATTACCTCTGTGGGGAGCGAATTTCAACCACTCTTTTGGCGGACGCTGCTCGGTTCTGCCAATTTTAGTGCTTGGGTTTCAGAAGAGGGGGGAGGCGCCTTAGCGGGGATGGAAGATTGGACGATTATGTGCGGACAAACATGGAGAAGCGAATATGTGCTGCGGGAAGTGGACAGGTGATGATGACTACAACATGCCGCTTGAGTTACGAGACACATACCAGCAGCGTAGGGTCATATCGATGCCAGGCAATTTGCTTGAGTGATCACAGTACTAGTACTCCCTACAATACCTACTACTATGCCCTAGTTTGCATATAGAGTAGTGGAGTAGGACTCTGCTCTACTACTAGCACCGGAGGAGTTGTATATTCTAATCTAAAATAGTTACAAACTTCAATGCCCGAGCGTGGAACGACTACGAACCGCCATCGGTGCTAACTCCAATCCCCAGCAAACGTTCGCTGGGAGACATGGCAGTTGGAAACGCCCGCGACGCAGTTACAGTATGTGCGTAAGGGTGGCAGTTTTGTCAAATACTATGGCTTAAAAACAGGCCACTGTCAGATGGAAATCTGACGGTTACGTGGGATTCGCCAGGATTGAGCTCGTGGCGAACAATCGCCAGATATCATTACTAAAATAAAGGTTAAAACACCCGGGGCTATAACTTGCACCGGCTAACCACTAACAATGATACTAACATAGTTGCAAAATGGTCAAAGACCGTGTCTTCGTGGTGTTTGGTATTATATGCAAAAAAACTAGCAAGATGCTCGTGCATTGCACGGAACATCAAGATGCATTTTTTTACAAAACACCTGTTGTGATTGACCCATGCAGGAGTAATACCATGTGTAAAACTAATGATATCTCGAGAATTTTATCGGAAAAATGGTATCTCGGCCATTTCATCGAAAAAATGGTATCTCGAGAAAGATGGGAGATAAGGTGAGGAGGAGTGGGGCGTGGTGGTGACTGGTGGTTGGACTGGGCGGAGGCATGGGGATGGACGGCGCCGGCAGCGGCCACCATGACAGATTGTTCCAGAGACTTCCTTTTTAATTGCTCAGCAATGAGGTTGTGGGAGATAAGGATGAACGAGGCAAGGCCTTATCTGTAAATGTGGAGAGAGGTGCGGGCATCTTTTGTAAAATTGTCATAGTTTGCTTTCTATCTGTCAGATATAGATCGGACGGTCTATATTATAAGATGGTAGGCACACCATCATCACCAACTCGGTTTTTTCTCTACTCCTATAAAAGACTCAGTTGGTGATGATGGTGTGTCTGCCATCCGCCATTTCTGACCATTAGATCTGCATCTAACGGCTGTGATGTAAGTTATGGCCTTTTGCAACAATTCCCACTTCTCTGCTCCAGTTTACACAAAACCCCTTAGTATCTTGAAACCAACCACATTCCTCCCTTACCTCATCAAAACAGCCCAAAGAATATATTTGGAGTGAAACATAAGATATTTTTAGTGATATGTATATCAAAACTAGACTGTTTTCTTTCAAATTTGTGAATATGTATTATTCTACTTTGGACCCGTTGCAATGGACGGGCTCATTACTATAAAGGTTTATCTCTTGCATCATCCACAACGAACACCTGGTGTACTGGTCCAGGCCGGATGCTCGCAACGCGATGACCTGAGTTCCAATTTTGTCCTAAACTTTAGGTTTTTATATATTTTTTAATATATACTTCTTTCGCTAATATACTGGCAGTGGAACCCACAGAGTACTTAGAATACAAGATTAAGGATGGATTTTTTTCTTTTTAACTGTCTGTACGAATCTGTAGCCAGCCTACAAGTCATGTACATTGTACTGACAGTGGAACCCATAGAGTACTTAGAATAAAAGATTAAGGATGCAACTAACTTTTTATAGAGGGAGAATCATACACGCAATTAACTCAAATGGATTGGACGTGACTCTATTATTCTCCAACGGCAACCTGAAATTTTCCTCCTGCGGGCCGGAGTAGGTTTCTCGGTTTGCATGCGGGTTTAACGGAGGCGTTTGATGGAGGCGAGGAGGCGTGTACAGCCGGGCGTGCAGCGGGCTGCCCGGTACTATTCAATTTGACAGCTACTAGTATTATAAAAAAGAAAGAAGAGTAGTAAAGATAGAGATAAGAGTAGAGATAGAGACTAGGGAGGAGCACCATCTATTGCTTCGTGTGCTACTCCTGCGCTCCATTCGGCGCCGCAACGTCCCCTACAACCACTCCCTCCTGCGCTCCATTCAGCTAGCGCTGTTGAAATTTGGGGAGCGCACTCCCGCGACTGCTGGCAGAGACGACTTCACCGACGACGACTTGTTCCCCGACCTCGGCAACCTCTTCCTCAACGACATGGGCGACAACCTCAACGCCAATGGTGCTGCTCCCGTTGCACCGTATGTGTTTCTGTCCTTCCTGTTCAAAATCGTAGTAGAATTCATGTTTCTAGTCTGTCTCCTAAATTCGATCTGTTCGTGTACTATGCTAGTCCACATAATTAGTTAAATCTCTGTTATAGCCGTCATGATTTTTTTGTGCTTATTCGAATTAGATCTCATAGTAAATTGCTCATATATTCAACTGCCGCAATGTCCCCTACAGCGCGCTCTGCTACCGCTATGGGTGCACGTTGCCGTTTGGGGGCTCGCCGGCGAGCCTCGTGCATCAGCTCACGCAACCGTCCGTCGATCACTACTGGCCCGCGGCGGTGAACATCAAGTACGAGATGGAGGTGGCGACATGCACAAACATTTCATTAGTTAAATTTATGGTCAAAATTTGACACAGATTACAATGGGGACAAATAAACCAGGACTATTGACGATATAGACCTTAGAGTCACCCGCCAGGAGGGGCCGGGTTACTCTAATGGTCATTGCCAGAAGTCCGACGCCAAGCTTAAAGACGGTGGGCCGAAGATGGGCTTAAGACCCGGATATGGCTTAAGGCCCGTAGTTACAATCATTATTATGGTAGAACTTGTAGTGTAAGGCAAGAATAGTTAAGAGTCCGAGCCGGACACTCTTATGAGCCGGCCGGGACTCTGAGAGCTGCAGGGCGTCAGCCTCCCTATATAAAGGGACGACCTGGCAGCGGCTTAGGGAGAAGAATAATCTCGTCGAGAGCCAGGCATAGCAGTTAAGCTCCCTGGTCATCGAAACCCTAATCAATACCACCGCAAACTGGACGTAGGCTTTTACCTTCACCGTAAGGGGCCGAACCAGTATAAACCCTCGTGTTCCTTGTCCCGCTTAACCCCTTCGAGCTTCCTAGTAGCGATGGCTCCACGACTAAGTCCTAGCCCGAGGACATCTGCCGTGACAATTCCACGACAAGGACGGAGGTGGTAGTTATGGGATTACTAATCTAGAAGCCTAAAATAACTGCCCCCTGGTACTCCTAGTAGTAGTACTCAAGTTGGAATTCCAATTGCACGTCACAACTTGTTAAGAAAAAAATTCGATACAGGGTGTAGGAAGCGATTTGGGAATTTGCATGCCTTCCTGACAAGTGAGATACTCCGTACAAAGTACAATAGAGAAATAGCCACAGAGAAGGAAGCTAAAAGTAAATAATCAAACGAGCATTTTTTCATTTGTTTTGCATTGAATTGTTTCACAAGCTTGACTAGTGCTGTTTTTCTACTTCTAGAAAAACCGCATCGTAATGTTAAAACGTGCATTTGCACATACGTAAGTAATAGTAGTAGCACAGTCCGCAAGCATATATAGAGAGAGATGTGTAGTGCAATAGTACATAGTAAAGTTTGTGCTATATGCACGTACTTACAAAATGCGTACAGATACACAAGGTTTCCAAACTTTTTCTTTTACATACTTAATTAAGGACGCTAATAATTCCCGAACGATCGGGATTTATCATTTGCGTCCCAAAACTAATGAGATTGCCTTTCGAAACTAAATTATATTGCTAATAAAATCCACGACGCTCGCAGGAGCACTTGCGGCGCGCCACGAGTGCCCTGGTGCACGGCCGTTTCCCACTGTGCCGACACAACGCCTCTTCCACAGCCTCGCAACTCGCGAGGTGCTGATCGGCGGCTTGCTGGCGGGCGAGCGCAATCTCCACAGTGTGGTGATCCGGCGCCAATAGGTACTCCTCCTCGCTAGAAGCGTGTACCATGTCCATGTACTGCCAAGCGTAGATGAGGCGCTTGGGCCCGACTGGACTCAGGGCTTTGGCATGGGCGTCCTCCGCCACCCTCAAGGCCCTCGCACGAGCCTTTTGCCAAAGAGCCAATTGCCTGACTCTCTCGGACGTGACATAGGCCTGCCAGGCAGCTTGCCTCGCGGCGCGCTTCTCTTCCTCGGCCTTCTTCTCCGCCTCTATTTTGGCGCACTTTGCCGATGGCAAAGCCTCCCACAAGGCGACATCCATTTCTTTCCAAAGCTCCTCAAGGCTGGGGGCTCGGCGGGTGGCGCGGCGTTCTCCTCGTAGCGGGGAGTCGACGCATCCTCCGACGCACGTGCTGCCGAGATTGGGAACGCCGACGCGTCCACCTCGACGCATCGCGGCGAGGAGCGGAACACCGACGCGTCCTCCTGGACTAGTGGCGGCGAGGAATGGAATGGTGACGCGTGACCGTCCGCGCGGTGCAGCGAGGGGTGCCTAGGGCTTGGGAGGGGCGATGCCATGGTGGTCGACGTGAGAGGGAGGGGGAGGAGATAGCGATGAATGTGAGCGTTCTTCCGAATGCCGTGGGAGGCGCAGTATTTATAGCGAGCAATGGCACACCTATGTAAGATATGGACTGAGCTTCACTGACTAAACTGCAGGTGCAGTTACGTCACTGACATGTGGGCCAGATGCCTGTTGGGCCCACATGTTAGTGACCCAATGCACCTGCACTTAAGTAACTGAAGCAGCGTCCGTAAGATATGTTGCGTGATTAACGTAACAACTACGTGGGCATATTTGTTGGAGTAAATTACGGGGGAGGGAAGGGGTGGAAATTTTGCTGGTTACAATGGATTGGACGAGCGCGGGGGGAGGTGAGTCATGCATGCAGATTGTTTCCACACGGGGTGGAGTGGTGGGACTTCCGGAGGGAGAAGGAGAGTCAAGCAGGCGTTCAGGTTTCAAGGTGCACTAAATTATTGCATCCGATAATTAAGGCTGGCCATAGTGGTGGTAATGTGGTATCTTACTAGCTGGTATCATGCACACAAGAATAGCAAACATGCTGATGTGGCAAAGAATTAAAGAAGAGAAGGGGGTTAGAGTAACATATGTAGATACCGTATCATGTTAAATAATATGCTACTTTGTGTCATACATGGCACTATAAAGTTAGTCCCGTATCATACACTAGTATCATGCAGATGATACTAGTATATGATACTTTCTACTATGAGTAGCCTAAAGAGAATATTAACTAATCTCTACTCTCTATCTCGACTCTTATCTCTACTAGCAAGATGCCCGTGCGTTGCACGTAACATCAAGATGCATTTGTATAAGTAGTTTATATTGTGAGAGAAAAGGATGAACGAGGGAAGGACTTATTTGCAAATGTGGAGAGGTGTGTGGGTACCTTTTTGTAGAATTGCCATAGTTTCCTTCCTATCCGTCAAATATAAATCGGATGGCCTATATTGCAGGATGGCAGACACATCATCATCACCAACTCTGTTTTTTATAAGAGTGTCGATTTTCTACTCCTATAAAAATCTCAGTTGGTGGTGATGGTGTGTCTGCCTCTGGACAGCGTGAGCCGTTTGATCTACTTGGAACCAACGGCTGAGATGTGTGTGCATAGAGACATGGCCTTGCCACCAGAGGTAGCGGATATTTACCCACCTCTGCCACTGTATAAAATACAGAACTACTCATTCTAGCCTCATTTCCTTTCTGGTTCATCTCCTTGCATTCTTGTCGGCGGCGGCGAAGGTTCCTGAAGATGGAGTCCAGATTCTAGAAACCACTACAAAAACTATTCCACCACCTCTCTCTTGGTAAGAGTAGGTGAAATTTTTGAATCGAGCCCTTTAAACTAGAAGGGAGGTAGTAGTACTCTAATAGCTAACCTTGTTGTGATGACTAGATAGGACATGGCACACACATGGACGGAGGAACTAGTGTGCATTGTGCATATAAATTTTGTATGAAGTCAATGTACGTGTACTTTGACCAAACTTATAGAAAAATGTATCAATATTCACAATGTCAAATCAATATTTTTATACTCATTATAAAACGTAGTTTCATAAAATATATATTTGGTATTGTAGATATTGATATTTTTAGTATAAATTTGGTCAAAAACTCTGCAAACTTTGACTTGACACAAATCTTATGCGGAGTAAAAAGGACAAGAGGGAGTATCATGCATGCGGAGTAGGCAAAAAAATTGCTCATTTATAGCCGGTCGAAGTCTCAAAGGGTGCGACCGCGCGAGGGAGGCGAAGATCGTGGGAGGCGCGACGGTTGATGGAATTACGTGAAGTTACATCCATGCGCCAGCATGGCGCGCGAACACGCAGAAGCTATACCGTCAGTCCTACGATATGGGTCTAGTAGACATGACATCTAGTGGGTCCCGCATAGTACTCGAGAACTCTTTGGGGGCATGCAGCCGTTTATCCACCGGGCAAGCCAACAACCCCACGCTATTCGCATGCCCTACTCATCCCCGTCTTCTACCTTACAACATTTCGCTCCCAGTCGTCCCGTCCTTTCACATTACACCAGTTCAACTTCTCCTAACCCGCCTCCAAAATCCATGGCCTCCCAAATCTCCATGATCGCTGCTAAGTACCAGGTTAGAGCCATCACCGACGATGAGTTCATCGTCATCTACACCCATAGATCCGCAACGGTGAAAGCATGCCTTGCTCGCTTCATACGCATGTTCAGCAGTTGAAAGGATGAGTGGGTCGCTGGGCTAGATGTTGAGTACACCACAGTCCTAGAAAGCAAGAAGATTTTAAAGGAGGCAGAGAAGAAGAAGCCTGCCGTGATCCAGGTTTGCGTACATAACGTGTGCTTGGTCTACCACATATGCCATGTCGACGTTGAGTGCCAGGATTTTAAGAACTTCCTCAAGGACGAAAGAGTGAAATTCATTACTATAGACTTTAGGAAGGACATGAGTGTCCTGGGTCGGATAGGCCTCGTTGTAGGCTAGCCCTTCGATCTCCAGAAGGCAAGCCTGGTGTCCTCCTCTCAACCTTCAATGCTGACCCTAGCAGCAACCATGATTGATCCTTCGTACGCTCAACTGAAGAAACCTCACCACGAGTTTCATCATGCATGGGAGTCGAAGAAAATAGATGAAGATCACATCCTGTATGCAACAATGGATGCCTACCTTCGTTTAAATATCTACAAGGGTTGGATGAAGAAGCAGAGCCCAGTGTCCGGTTCAAGCAAAGAAGCGTCGGCGAAGAGGAAGAGGAAGAGGGACGAGGACGAAGTCGAGGACGTGGACCCAGACTTCGAATAAGGTGGCAATGCCGTCGCTCTTGCTGGTTCTACTGCAGTGTCAAGTGGACTAGTTGCTTAGTTTTATTTCAAGGGTGTGTTGTGCTGAGCCCCCAGCAAAACTATGTTTATATTTTTTTCTCATTATTTGAACTCTTTAGTGAAGGAAATATGCCCTAGAGGCAATAATAAAGTTATTATTTATTTCCTTATATCATGATAAATGTTTATTATTCATGCTAGAATTGTATTAGCCGGAAACATGATACATGTGTGAATACATAGACAAACAGAGTGTCACTAGTATGCCTCTACTTGACTAGCTCGTTGATCAAAGATGGTTATGTTTCCTAGCCATAGACATGAGTTGTCATTTGATTAACGGGATCATATCATTAGGAGAATGATGTGATTGACTTGACCCATTCCGTTAGCTTAGCACTCGATCGTTTAGTATGTTGCTATTGCTTTCTTCATGACTTATACATGTTCCTATGACTATGAGATTATGCAACTCCCGTTTACCGGAGGAACACTTTGTGTGCTACCAAACGTCACAACGTGACTGGGTGATTATAAAGGTGCTCTACAGGTGTCTCCGAAGGTACTTGTTGGGTTGGCGTATTTCGAGATTGGGATTTGTCACTCCGATTGTCGGAGAGGTATCTCTGGGCCCTCTCGGTAATGCACATCACTTAAGCTTGCAAGCATTGTAACTAATGAGTTAGTTGCGGGATGATGTATTACGGAACGAGTAAAGAGACTTGCCGGTAACGAGATTGAACTAGGTATTGAGATATCGACGATCGAATCTTGCGCAAGTAACATACCGATGACAAAGGGAACAACGTATGTTGTTATGCGGTCTGACCGATAAAAAATCTTCGTAGAATATGTGGGAGCCAATATGAGCATCCAGGTTCCGCTATTGGTTATTTACCGGAGAGGTCTCTCGGTCATGTCTACATAGTTCTCGAACCCGTAGGGTCCGCACGCTTAACGTTACGATGACAGTTTTATTATGAGTTTATGAGTTTTGATGTACCTAAGGAGTTCGGAGTCCCGGATGAGATCGAGGACATGACGAGGAGTCTCGAAATGGTCGAGACATAAAGATCGATATATTGGACGACTATATTCGGACATCGGAAAGGTTCCGAGTGATTCGGGTATTTTTTGGAGTACCGGAGAGTTACGGGAATTCGTATTGGGCCTTAATGGGCCATACGGGAAAGGAGAGAAAGGCCCCAAAGGGTGGCCGCACCCCTCCCCATGGACTAGTCCGAATTGGACTAGGGAGGGGGGCGCACCCTTCCTTCTTTCTCCTTCTCCCTTCCCTTTTCCTACTCCAACAAGGAAAGGAGGAGCCCTACTCCCGGTGGGAGTAGGACTCCCCCCTTGGCGCGCCCTCCTCCTAGGCCGGCCGCCTCCCCCCTTGCTCCTTTATATACGAGGGCAGGGGGGCACCCCATAGACACAACAATTGATCATTGATCTCTTAGCCGTGTGCGGTGCCCCCCTCCACCATATTACACCTCGATAATATCGTAGCGGTGCTTAGGCGAAGCCCTGCGTCGATAGAACATCATCATTGTCACCACGCCGTTGTGCTGACGAAACTCTCCCTCAACACTCGGCTGGATCGAAGTTCGAGGGACGTCATCGAGCTGAACGTGTGCTGAACTCGGAGGTGCCGTGCGTTCGGTACTTGATCGGTCGGATCGTGAAGACGTGTGACTACATCAACCGCATTGTGTTAACGCTTCCGCTTTCGGTCTACCAGGGTACGTGGACAACACTCTCCCCTCTCGTTGCTATGCATCACCATGATCTTGCGTGTTCATAGGAATTTTTTTGAAATTACTACGTTCCCCAACAGTGGCATCTGAGCCAGGTTTTATGCGTTGATGTTATATGCACGAGTAGAACACAAGTGAGTTGTGGGCGATATATGTCATACTGCTTACCAGCATGTCATATTTTGGTTCAGCGGTATTGTGAGATGAAGCGGCCCGGACCGACATTACGCGTACGCTTACGCGAGACTGGTTTCACCGTTGCGAGCACTCGATGCTTAAAGGTGACTGGCGGGTGTCTGTCTCTCTCACTTTAGTTGAACCGAGTGTGGCTACGCCCGGTCCTTGCGAAGGTTAAAACAGCACCAACTTGACAAACTATCATTGTGGTTTTGATGCGTAGGTAAGAACGGTTCTTGCTAAGCCCTTAGCAGCCACATAAAACTTGCAACAACAAAGTAGAGGACGTCTAACTTGTTTTTGCAGGGCATGTTGTGATGTGATATGGTCAAGACATGATGCTATATTTTATTGTATGAGATGATCATGTTTTGTAACCGAGTTATCGGCAACTGGCAGGAGCCATATGGTTGTCGCTTTATTATATGAAATGCAATCGCCATGTAATTGTTTTACTTTATCACTAAGCGGTAGCGATAGTCGTAAAAGCAATAGTTGGCGAGATGACAACGATGCTACGATGGAGATCAAGGTGTCGCGCCGGTGACGGTGGTGATCATGACGGTGCTTCGGAGGTGGAGATCACAAGCACAAGATGATGATGGCCATATCATATCACTTATATTGATTGCATGTGATGTTTATCTTTTATGCATCTTATCTTGCTTTGATTGACGGTAGCATTATAAGATGACCCCTCACTAAATTATCAAGGTATAAGTGTTCTCCCTGAGTATGCACCGTTGCGAAAGTTCTTCATGCTGAGACACCACGTGATGATCGGGTGTGATAGGCTCTACGTTCAAATACAACGGGTGCAAAACAGTTGCACACGCGGAATACTCAGGTTAAACTTGACGAGCCTAGCATATAACAGATATGGCCTCGGAACACGGAGACCGAAAGGTCGAGCGTGAATCATATAGTAGATATGATCAACATAGTGATGTTCACCGTTGAAACTACTCCATCTCACGTGATTATCGGACATGGTTTAGTTGATATGGATCACGTGATCACTTAGAGGATTAGAGGGATGTCTATCTAAGTGGGAGTTCTTAAGTAATATGATTAATTGAACTTAAATTTATCATGAACTTAGTCCTGATAGTATTTTGCAAATTATGTTGTAGATCAATAGCTCGCGTTGTTGCTTCCCTATGTTTATTTTGATATGTTCCTAGAAAAAATTATGTTGAAAGATGTTAGTAGCAATGATGTGGATTGGATCCATGATCTGAGGATTATCCTCATTGCTGCACAGAAGAATTATGTCCTTGATGCACCGCTAGGCGACAGACCTATTGCAGGAGCAGATGCAGACGTTATGAACGTTTGGCTAGCTCAATATGATGACTACTTGATAGTTTAGTGCACCATGCTTAACGGCTTAGAATCGGGACTTCAAAGACGTTTTGAACGTCATGGACCATATGAGATGTTCCAGGAGTTGAAGTTAATATTTCAAGCAAATACCCGAGTTGACAGATATGAAGTCTCCAACAAGTTCTATAGCTAAAAGATGGAGGAGAATAGCTCAAGCAGTGAGCATGTGCTCAGATTGTCTGGGTACTACAATCGCTTGAATCAAGTGGGAGTTAATATTCCAGATAAAATAGTGATTGATAGAATTCTCTAGTCACCATCACCAAGTTAGTAGAACTTCGTGATGAACTATAGTATGTAAGGGATAACGAAAGTAATTCCCGAGCTCTTCGCGATGCTGAAATCGACGAAGGTAGAAATCAAGAAAGAGCATCAAGTGTTGATGGTTAACAAGACCACTAGTTTCAAGAAAAGGGCAAAGGGATAGAAGGGGAACTTCAAGACGAACGGCAAGCAAGTTGCTACTCAAGTGAAGAAGCCCAAGTCTGTACCTAAGCCTGAGACTAAGTGCTTCTACTACAAAGGGACTGGTCACTGGAAGCGGAACTGCCCCAAGTATTTGGCAATTAAGAAGGATGGCAAAGTGAACAAGCTATATTTGATATACATATATTGATGTGTACCTTATTAGTGTTTATAGTAGCCCCTGGGTACTTGATACTTGTTCGGTTGCTAAAAATTAGTAACTCGAAACAGGAGTTACAGAATGAACAGAGACTAGTTAAGGGTGAAGTGACGATGTGTGTTGGAAGCGGTTCCAAGATTGATATGATCATCATCGCACGCTCCCTACACTTTCGGGATTAGTGTTGAACCTAAATAAGTGTTATTTGGTGTTTGCGTTGAGCATGAATATGATTTGATCATGTTTATTGCAATACGGTTATTCATTTAAGCTAGAGAATAATTGTTGTTCTGTTTACATGAATAAAACCTTATATGGTTACACACCCAATGAAAATGGTTCGTTGGATCTCGATCGTAGTGATACACATATTCATAATATTGAAGCCAAAAGATGCAAAGTTAATAATGATAGTGCAACTTATTTGTGGCACTGCCGTTTAGGTCATATTGGTGTAAAGCGCATGAAGAAACTCCATGCTGATGGGCTTTTGGAATCACTTGATTATGAATCACTTGATACTTGCGAACCATGCCTTATGGGCAAAATGACTAAGACTCCGTTCTCCGGAACAATGGAGCAAGCAACTGACTTATTGGAAATAATACATACTGATGTATGCGATCCGATGAGTGTTGAGGCTCGCGGCAGGTATCGTTATTTTCTGACCTTCACAGATGATTTGAGCAGATATGGGTATATCTACTTAATGAAACAGAAGTCTGAAACATTTGAGAAGTTCATATAATTTCAGAGTGAAGCGGAAAATCATCATAACAAGAAAATAAAGTTTCTACGATCTGATCATGGAGAAGAGTATTTGAGTTACGAGTTTGGCCTTCAGTTAAAACAATGTGAAATAGTTTCACTACTCACGTCACCTGGAACACCACAGTGTAATGGTGTGTCCGAACATCGTAACCGTACTTTATTAGATATGGTGCGATATATGATGTCTCTTACCGATCTACCACTATCATTTTGGGGTTATGCATTAGAGACAGCTGCATTCACGTTAAATAGGGTACCATCTAAATCCGTTGAGACGACATCTTATGAACTGTGGTTTGGCAAGAAACCAAAGTTGTCATTTCTTAAAGTTTGGGGTTGCGATGCTTATGTGAAAAGGTTTCATCCTGATAAGCTCAAACCCAAATCAGAGAAATGTGTCTTCATAGGATACCCAAAGGAGACAGTTGGGTATACCTTCTATCACAGATCCGAAGGCAAGACATTCATTGCTAAGAATTGATCCTTTCTAGAGAAGGAGTTTCTCTCGAAAGAAGTGAGTGGGAGAAAAGTAGAACTTGATGAGGTAACTATACCTGCTCCCTTCTAGGAAAGTAGTTCATCACAGAAACCGGTTCCTGTGACGCCTACACCAATTAGTAAGGAAGTTAATGATGATGATCATGGAACTTCAGATCAAGTTGTTACTGAACCTCGTAGGTCAACCAGAGTAAGATCCGCACCAAAGTGGTACGGTAATCCTATTCTGGAGGTCATGTTACTTGACCATGACGAACCTATGAACTATGAGGAAGTGATGATGAGCCCAGATTCCGCAAAATGGCTTGAGGCCATGAAATCTGAGATGAGATCCATGTATGAGAACAAAGTATGGACTTTGATTGACTTGCCCAATGATCGGCGAGCCATTGAGATTAAATGGATCTTCAAGAGGAAGACGGACGCTGATAGTAGTGTTACTATCTACAAAGCTAGAATTGTCGCAAAAGGTTTTCGACAAGTTCAAGGTGTTGACTACGATGAGAGTTTCTCACTCGTATCTATGCTTAAGTCTATCCGAATCATGTTAGCAATTGCCGCATTTTATGAAATCTGGCAAATGGATAAACAAAACTGCATTCCTTAATGGATTTATTAAAAAAACGAGTTGTATATGATGCAACCAGAAGGTTTTGTCAATCCTAAACGTGCTAACAAAATATGCAAACTCCAGCGATCCATCTATGGACTGGTGCAAGCATCTCGGAGTTGGAATATACACTTTGATAAGTTGATCAAAGCATATAGTTTTATACAGACTTGCGGTGAAGCCTGTATTTACAAGAAAGTGAGTGGGAGCACTACAGCATTTCTGATAAGTATATGTGAATGACATATTGTTGATCGGAAATAATGTAGAATTATTCTGCAAAGCATAAAGGAGTGTTTGAAAGGAGTTTTTCAAAGAAAGACCTCGGTGAAGCTGCTTACATATTGAGCATCGAGATCTATAGAGATAGATCAAGACGCTTGATAAGTTTTTTCAATGAGTACATACCTTAACAAGATTTTGAAGTGGTTCAAAATGGAACAGTCAAAGAAAGAGTTTCTTGCCTGTGATACAAGGTGTGAAATTGAGTAAGACTCAAAGCCCGACCACGGCAGAAGATAGAAAAAGAATGAAAGTCATTCCCTATGCCTCGGCCATAGGTTCTATAAAGTATGCCATGCTGTGTACCAGATCTATTGTATACCCTACACTGATTTTGGCAAGGGAGTACAATAGTGATCTAGGAGTAGATCACTGGACAGCGGTCAAAATTATCCTTAGTGGAATAAGGATATGTTTCTCGATTATGGAGGTGACAAAAAGGGTTCATCGTAAAGGGTTACGTCAATGCAAATTTTGACACTGATCCAGATGACTCTAAGTCTCAATCTGGATACATATTGAAAGTGGGAGCAATTAGCTAGAGCAGCTCCATGCAGAACATTGTAGACATAGAAATTTGCAAAATACTTACGGATCTGAATGTGACAGACCCGTTGACTAAAATAATCTCACAAGCAAAACATAATCACACCTTAGTACTCTTTGGGTGTTAATCACATAGCGATGTGAACTAGATTATTGACTCTAGTAAACCCTTTGGGTATTGGTCACATGACGATGTGAACTATAGGTGTTAATCACATGGTGATGTGAACTATTGATGTTAAATCACATGGCGATGTGAACTAGATTATTGACTCTAGTGCAAGTGGGAGACTGAAGGAAATATTCCCTAGAGGCAATAATAAAGTTATTATTTATTTCCTTATATCATGATAAATGTTTATTATTCATGCTAGAATTGTATTAACCGGAAACATGATACATGTGTGAATACATAGACAAACAGAGTGTCACTAGTATGCCTCTACTTGACTAGCTCGTTGATCAAAGATGGTTATGTTTCCTAGCCATAGACATGAGTTGTCATTTGATTAACGGGATCATATCATTAGGAGAATGATGTGATTGACTTGACCCATTCCGTTAGCTTAGCACTCGATCGTTTAGTATGTTGCTATTGCTTTCTTCATGACTTATACATGTTCCTATGACTATGAGATTATGCAACTCCCGTTTACCAGAGGAACACTTTGTGTGCTACCAAACGTCACAACGTAACTGGGTGATTATAAAGGTGCTCTACAGGTGTCTCCGAAGGTACTTGTTGGGTTGGCGTATTTCGAGATTGGGATTTGTCACTCCGATTGTCGGAGAGGTATCTCTAGGCCCTCTCGGTAATGCACATCACTTAAGCCTTGCAAGCATTGTAACTAATGAGTTAGTTGCGGGATGATGTATTACGGAACGAGTAAAGAGACTTGCCGGTAACGAGATTGAACTAGGTATTGAGATACCGACGATCGAATCTCGGGCAAGTAACATACCAATGACAAAGGGAACAACGTATGTTGTTATGCGGTCTGACCGATAAAAAATCTTCGTAGAATATGTGGGAGCCAATATGAGCATCCAGGTTCCGCTATTGGTTATTGACCGGAGAGGTGTCTCGGTCATGTCTACATAGTTCTCGAACCCGTAGGGTCCGCACGCTTAACGTTACGATGACAGTTTTATTATGAGTTTATGAGTTTTGATGTACCGAAGGAGTTCGGAGTCCCGGATGAGATCGGGGACATGACGAGGAGTCTCGAAATGGTCGAGACATAAAGATCGATATATTGGACGACTATATTCGGACATCGGAAAGGTTCCGAGTGATTCGGGTATTTTTTGGAGTACCGGAGAGTTACGGGAATTCGTATTGGTCCTTAATGGGCCATACGGGAAAGGAGAGAAAGGCCCCAAAGGGTGGCCGCACCCCCCCCATGGACTAGTCCGAATTGGACTAGGGAGGGGGGGGGGCGCACCCTTCCTTCTTTCTCCTTCTCCCTTCCCTTTTCCTACTCCAACAAGGAAAGGAGGAGTCCTACTCCCGGTGGGAGTAGGACTCCCCCCTTGGCGCGCCCTCCTCCTAGGCCGGCCGCCTCCCCCCTTGCTCCTTTATATACGGGGGCAGGGGGTACCCCATAGACACAACAATTGATCATTGATCTCTTAGCCATGTGCGGTGCCCCCCTCCACCATATTACACCTCGATAATATCGTAGCGGTGCTTAGGCGAAGCCCTGCGTCGGTAGAACATCATCATTGTCACCACGCCGTCGTGCTGACGAAACTCTCCCTCAACACTCGGCTGGATCGGAGTTCGAGGGATGTCATCGAGCTGAACGTGTGCTGAACTCGGAGGTGCCGTGCGTTCGGTACTTGATCGGTCGGATCATGAAGACGTACGACTACATCAACCGCGTTGTGTTAACGCTTCCGCTTTCGGTCTACGAGGGTACGTGGACAACACTCTCCCCTCTCGTTGCTATGCATCACCATGATCTTGCGTGTTCGTAGGAATTTTTTTGAAATTACTATGTTCCCCAACATTTAGTACGTACAATAGTACTAGTATGTCTTACTACTGTTCTTCTTATAGTTGGTACTACTGCCCGTATCTTCGTGTTCCTACTGTACTTAATACGTACGTACTAGTAGTATAATTTGGGTCAGTCGATTTGTGAAAGAAGTTCGATGGAGCGAAGGAAGAAGACGGCAGAGAAGCTACCCCAGTATCTATATTAGGGTGGCAGGGTGCCCATGATCTATCTTATGAGTGAGTGTTGGGTGTGGAATGAAGTTCACCGGGAAAAATGGATCGTGCCTGGGGTTAAACGGATGGCGGGGGTGGGGGAGCATGGCGGTGGCAGGCGGTTCAGGGGAGGGCGGGGCGGCGGCGGCAGGCGGTTAGGCGTGTGGCGGGCTGGCAGCTCGATGCCTAAGAGAGAAGATGAATAGTGCATCAATTTCGGAGGTTGAAGAAGCCCTTTTGGCCATCCATGTGGCATCCAACGGCTCACAAGAGTCGACTGACCCAAATCGATCCTTCGGATTGCAGGATCCACGTGGCATTCAAGGTCTCAAAGGTAGATTTCGCGTCCGCACCTGGTTTGTGGGCTCGGCGCGGGCGCGACCGGCTTCCGCCGCGATAGCCACCATGCGCGCCTCCTCTGCGCAGGCAGAGACAACAATGACACGCTAGCTCCTCCTCGCCGGCGTGCATAGACGCCGCTCCACCAGCTGCTCGCGTGCTTGGCAGCATGACGGCATCGCGAGGAGGGACTACAGACGACGTGAGCCGGCGAGCCTTCGGCTTCATGGCACAGGGATGGCGGCGACACGGCGGTGATGGGCAAGAAATGGTTGGCCGGAGCAGGCGGGCGCCGGCATGCGCAACGGCGGTGGTGTCATATTGTTGAGTGCGCGTATGGGAGCTGAGTTTAGTTTTATATAGAGTTGGTCAAACTTAAAATAAAACTGTACTAGTACACGTAAACATTAGACTCAGGCAACGCTTACATTAGTTACCACAACAACGATACGGAATCCTATGCAAGCGCGTCCATCACGGCCGCGCGGTCGATCGAACAGTGTGTCACCGTGTCGCGCTCGAAGGACATCCACCGAACCTTTTTGTGTGTGTGAAAACAATCCCTGAATATTACTCAACGTTTTTTCCCTAGAAAAGTTCTTCATGCTACAATATTTCCATATATTTGAATTTAGCTTTAGTTCGTGTTTATTTGGATTTGGACGTTTTAGGTGTGCCCTAGTTTTTTTTAATAATGATTTTGTGTGTGTGACTGAGAGAGAACGTGTGTATGTGTCCATATGTGTGTTGTGGCGGAAGGGCAATGTGGAGACGGTGTGCGTGTGATAGAGACATAGAGAGGTGTGAATGTGCAAATGATCATGCATGAGTGAGACATAGAGTGATGTCGATACGTTGTGTATACATGAGAGAATGGTCTTCTATTTGTACTTGTGTGTGCGAGAGAGAGAGAGAGAGAGAGAGAGAGAGAGAGAGAGAGAGAGGAGCATCCGTAACACAACAACCATCTCTCTCGATTCGTCCGTCCCTCACATGATCGCATGTAACACATGCATCAACACACACATTTTGACACCCTCACCCGGCCCCTGCGCACCTCAAGCCCCGCACATCGCTCTCTATCTCATACGCACAATCTCTTCGTGAAAACCCTATTTAGCATGTAGCTTTTCGTCACATACACACATTCTCTCCATAGGTTTTATTTCTCTCAATATCTGACACACACACACACACCGCACACACACTCCCCCTCCCCCGAGCACACAATTCATCCCCATCCAAGGTTATATGGCGACCACTCTTGCTTGTGCTTCTTTGCACGCCAGCATGCACACCACCTCAATCTTCAAAGAGGGCATTGAGGAGATCGAAGACGGGGACCACACCGCACTAGCGAATGCGGGGCCATTTGGAAGTAGGATGATGTGACGACGGCTGACTGACTCCTCCCCCTCTCTCTCTCCCGCACAAAATTACCAATCCCTCTCTCTCCCGCACAAAATTATCAATCCCTCAACCCACAAGATCCTTCCCCTCTCATCCATGTTTTTCCAGCTCTCTCATCAAACCTATCGTCTCTTCTCCTTCGACGTGTATAAAATGTGGATGCACACGCATCTCACGTATATTACATGTCTCCATCTTTCTCACAGACCTAACTTCTTCCTCTCTCTTTCTCTCTCTCTCTCGTTAGGTTTGTCTCCTACTCTCTCTCCCACATACATACAACCTTTCCCGCCCTATCTGCTCCATCTTCGCAAGCTCTCTCTACACGTTTCATTCACACATTGGGATGTGTTCAAAATGTTGCTTTTATAATGGATGATGTAGAGTTATGGTTGGTTTTGTTGCATCCTACAAAGTAATAACTATGAAATGCATTTAGATTTTCATTTCACTGGGATTATGTGAGTTTGAGCATATTGTGAAGTATTATAGACCTCGTACACATCTTGGAATTCAACAATGATTCTAACAATTGAATTGTATAGACCATTACATTCGAAGTCAGTAGCTTAATATATTTATTTCACAATTACAACAAATGATTAATTCACTACAAACTAAGAAAACAAATGTGTACTCCCTCCGTTTTTATTTAAGTCCGCGTATTAGCATTGGTCAAAGTCAAGTTTTATAAACTCTCACAAAGTTTATAACAAAAAAATTAACATATACAATAACAAATAAATACCATTAGATTCATTATTGAATGTACTTTCACATCATTCATATTTGTTATGGTAAATGTTTATATTTTTCTATAAACTTGATCAAACTTTAGAAAGTTTGACTTCGGTCAAACCTAATATGCGGAGTTAATAAAAACAGACGGAGTACTAGTATTTACTAGTAATACTAACCACTAGTACTAGTCGCTAGTTGCTTAGCCCAATCACCCAACACGCCACACGGGGAGTTCAGTATCACAAAATTTTGAGGTCGGCGGGAAAATCTCCGGCGACACTGATTCGAGCAGTGCGAACTTACCATCATACCCTTCGGAACAGGCCTACGGATGACGCTTGGTAGGGGGCTATTTTGGTAACGTCAGGTTCACCCTACCCAGCCAACCCCACCTCGGCACCCAGAGTAGTACACCTGAATACTCCCCATTTTCTATCCCCACCGCAAAATAGACTTCTCCACGGCACCGCAGCCTCCGTGCTCCTCCCCTTCTACATCGGCGCACTCGTCCACCGCGGCGCATCTGCCTCATCGACGACGTCATACGCTGCACTGGAGTCGGTCCACCGTCGTCGTCGTACACGGAGCCTCTTCCCTGGCACCGTCTTCCACGGTCTCGGATCTGCTTCCCGGAAGCCGACGCCAAGCCCAGAAGCACCACCGTCGTGGACAATGAACTGACTCCCGTTGCCAACCATGATGCACAGAGGCCACCGCAACCATCGTACTCCTCGATTGGTAATGTGTGTATTGAATCTCTTAGCAGTACATGTGCAGTTCCAATTTTGTTCCTACCTTCCTTCAAATTTCCTGGTTGCTATTGTTCCCGTAAAAGTAATTAGTTATAGCCTCCATTGTCCAACAGAATACCAGCTTGTAATTGTGCGTCGCTCCTGTATCGCGCTGTGCTTGGGTAGGTTCTTCATCTGCAACCAGTAGTGTGGCAAATGATGGAAAGTTTTTTATAACTAGCAAGATGCCCACGCGTTGCACAGAACATCAAGATGCATTTGTATGAGTAGTTTATCTTGTGGGAGAAAAGGATGAACGAGGGAAGGCCTTATTTGCAAATGTGGAGAGGGGTGTGGGTATCTTTTTGCAAAATTGCCATAGTTTCCTTCCTATCCGTCGGATATAAATCAGATGGCCTATATTGCAGGATGGCAGGCACACCATCATCACCAACTCTGTTTTTTATAAGAGTAGAGATAAATATAAATGTAAAATAAATATAAGAGCAGAGAAGAGAAGAGAGTAGAGATAGCAGGGACGTCGATCGCGCGCGGGCGGGAAAAGCGGTCGGGCGCGTGCTAGTTTTGGCGCGCGGCGTCCGGCGCGCTTTATAAAATCCAACACCCTCCCACTGCTCTGTGCCTTGCCACCACTCTCTCCCCGCTCTGTGCCTCGCCACCACTCTCTCCCCGCTCTGTGCCTCGCCACCGCTCTCTCCCCGTTCTTTCTTGCCTCTCCGCCGCCGCGCTACCATGCCGACGCATCGCCGGGAAACTTGGGGATACCGCGGCGTCCCGCGCGCCCCTCCGGCGGCTTCTCCATCAAGATCCGGTTCCGCGGGATGCGCCTCAGCCTCGGCACTTTTGACACTGCCCACGAGGCCGCCCGCGCGTACGACGCGGCGGCGTGGCGCCTCCGGTGGCCTCATAGAACATTGAACTTCCCCAACGTGCCGACGCGAGAGCGGGCGCAGGAGCTCGTGCCTCCGTCGTGGCTTATCACCAACGAGGATCATCGCTGTCAGGGTAATTGACTACGGGTACTCCGAAGATGGCAAGACGATATTTCAAGACATCGGGGCTAGCAAAGCCGCTCAGTCCGACTGCCCGGCCGCTCCAGCCGGCTCCTCGTCAGATTGCTCCACATGGCCAAGTACCTGGCCAGCTGCCGACTGCGCCAACCAGCCGGCTGCCGACTGCAGCCCGACGCGACACCGACAAGACAGCCACACCGCGGCATCATCTATAGTGTACCTGTCCCCTTGGCACTATTCTATAAAGTGCCCAGGGGACAAGCATGACACCCCCACCATGCCTCTAGCTAGCTAGCCCCCATGCCACTACATAGCTTACTCTCTAAGCTAGCTCCCACTACAAAAGGAGACCCCATCCATCCATCCACGATGGACCCTCACACACGCATGCATCCATGCTCACTCACGGTGGAGCTCTCTCACGCCCACTTGCTAGCTAGCTCACATATACATATGAGACAGTGAGCACTTGGCTACTGCCCTCAGTCCAATACAGCTCCAGGAGCACTCTGTACCAGATATGCCACATATACTCAGACATGCAGGAGTAGGGGTATTATCTCTCCGGAGAGCCCCGAACCTGGGTAACTAGCGCGTGCTACTCGCATACCCGCTCCCGGGCCTATCAGCAGCAGCCTTGCCCACACACGAAGCCACCTTGTGGCATCTGTCGTCTTGCACCCCCCCTGTGAGAATACCACGACAGTGGGCGCCCACCGTGGGGCCTGCTGGTGCTGGTTTTGCAATCCGGGCGGGACCATTTTCGTCATCACCGCGGCGTCGCCGTCGTCTCTCCGGTAGCACTCGGGGGCCCAATATCGACACACCCTCGGAGCGGCTGCAAGGGGCGGCCGCAAGGGGCGGCGCGTCCTCGCCGTCGGCCTCTTCGTCTTCACCGCCACGGCGTCGCGCCGTCTCTCCGATAGCGGTCGGGGGCTCGACATCGACATGCCCCCGGAATGGCCGCAAGGGGCGGCGCGTCCTCGCTGTCGGCCGCGCCTTCTTCACCACCACCGCAACGTCGGCCGTCCGTCCGCGCGCGCCGCGCGCGGGGCCTCTCTTCGGTCGGCCGTGCCCATACACGTGCCGCTCGCGCCTGCTCCCCTCCGTGTTCCGCCTTGGTTCGGCTGGAACACACGTTCGCTCCTCCATACACCATCTATACAAGCTAGCTAGATGCAAGTCACACAATGGTCAAACCATAGCCATGAACTGCCTGTACACAACTCAGACAAAGTCCAGACACTAGCCAGTCAACGCATGTACACTACCCGGATATTGGGTGTATAATGTGCATACACTAGTCAGACGGTGGCAAAAACATCCCGAGTCTGCTCTTCTCTCCCTACGCGCGCACGGCCGTGCTGGCTCGCCATAGTTTCTTAGCCGCCAGCCTGCTCCGCCCCTGCTCACTGGCTCTGCCCTCCGTCTTCGCCAACTCCGCGCACAAGACCGGCTCCGCCCTGCTTGCCGCCACTCGCGCCCGAGCTCCCCCAAGCTGCGCTGGCCCCAGTAACTCTTCTAGCCGAGCTGCGCTGCTGCGGGTCTTCCTGCACTGCTGCACCGCACCGTCGTCACGCATCCCGCGGGTCCGTGAACTCACCCACCCGCGGTCTCCGCACCCGAGCGCCTCCACCGCCGTCCTGGCCGACTGCTGCTCCGTGCGCGCCCCCGCAGCACCGCATCTCCGCGCCTGAGCGCCTCCACCACTGTCTTGGCTGATGGCTGCATCACCCCGCGCCGGCTTGCCTCCGTCGCTGGCTGCCCAGCACCGGCTCCGAGTCTCCCCCGCGTGGCCTGGCCGGCCGGCCGCCCTCCTCCCCCACCCGGCCGCTGCCGACTCCCGCCGCTCGGCCGGCCCAGGGTCTGGTTCCGCCTCCTCCCCCGTGCCAGCAGCACCCGCGGCTCCCCGTCTCCGCGCGCCTGCGACTCCGCCGACCGACTGCTCGGCCGCCCCCGCGCGTTCGTCCTGCTCCGGGCCGGCTGCCGCCCTCCTCCGCCGGCTCCCACCCGCGCCCGCGTCGCGCCCAGCAGCTCGTGCGCCCCGCCGGCTGCTGGCCTCTCGCGCCGGGTCCGGCCTCCGCGCCTGCCTGCTGCTGGCCTCCCTCGCCGGGTCCGGCCTCCGTGCCTGCCGGCTGCTGGCTTCCCGTGGTGGGTCCGGCCCCCTCGCCCGCCGGCTTGCCGCTCCAGCTGGCAGTCGGTCCGCCCGCATCTCGGCCGGCCGGCTTCTGCCGCGGCCCAGAGTCCACACGCATATCTATCTAATGCATGCACCACATTCGCCGGTCTCCACAACAGCACACACGACCTGGCCAGATCAACACATGCACATGCACGCATGGCTTATTCCTAACATTTTTCATCCTAAGCCATGATTTCGCCATCGCTGGAGTTGTCGCAGCTCCTGTCATTGTTGTCGTCACGGCCGTGACCCAGCCCGCGGACCCGACCCGGCGCATCGACGCCGGTCGCACCGCCACGGACCCGACCTGGCGCACTGACACCGGTTGCATCGTGCTCCGTCACGACCCCGGCGACATACGCCGAGCTCCTTCTCCACCGGCGACGCACGCCTGGCGTCCCGCTGCGCCCCGCACGTCCCGCGCGCACCCGACGCGCCCGACCGCGCCAGTGCGTCCCGCACGTCCCGCGCGCACCCGACGCGCCCGACGAGCCCGACTGCACCAGACGCTCACCGTGCGCCGCCTCCGCGTCCGCCATGGCAACCGCCAGCGACAAACGCCGGAAGGATGTAGCCGAACTCGAGCACGGACTCGAGCACACCGGCGACATACGCCTCCTCCCAGCGTCAACTACACGCTCGTACGCGCGCCTGCGGTCCCGACGCGCCCGACGCGTCCAGTGCGCACCCATAACATGCACCGGTCGCGCCTGGCTCGCCGCCACGGCTTATTGCCCTGCACCGCTGCGGCCTCAACCGCAGCGCATCACCTCCATGCCGCCATGCCGTTGTGTGTCGTTGAGGCCGCCACCACGCAGGTCCTCCGCGGCCTCCTCACCGTGCCGCCGCAGCCACCGTGGCCTCCTCGCCGCGCTGCGCACCTCCATAGACCGACACACGGCCGGAGCATCGCGCAGCCACCGGCGAACTCCGCCACCACCGGCACGCCTCCGGCAAGGAGAACAACACCCAAGACAACGAAGCTCATGATACCAATTGTTGGTGTCTAGCCTACTCACTAAACCACGGCGATCACCGGAGACAAGGAAGAAACAAGAGAGAGATTGAGAGAGAGAGGACACGAGGTTTCCCGGCACACAAACGCCTCCGGCCGCACGAACAGCCCCTTGAATTTTCGGCGAGCTCGAACACTGCCACACACACACCACCCCACGGCGAGCACACATACACTCCGAGAGGCTACATCTCTCTCTGGCCCCACCCACACACTAGGCAGCAGTACACGGGTTTAAAACCCAGGCGCAGTCACGCACAGGGCCTTGCCCACCCACCCTACATAGCCGTATCCACGATCTGCATGCTCGTGCGTGCTCACAACGCAACCAAGGTGCACACCATGGCCGCTCCAACAGATCACCAACGACCTAGCCTGCCTACCGTGGCCACTATGCCAGCTAACAAGCCAACGACCTGCATGCATCCCTATCTACGATGCGCTAGCTTTCCTCAACGGCCAGTCACTAACCAGCTATCTACATGCATGCAACTAACTAATTAACATTACTACTAACACGGCCGGCTTCTGTCGCGACCCGGACGCCGGCTGCTGCCGTCCCGCTCCTGCCGACTGCTCAGGCAGTGAAAGAAAAGAAAGAAAAGTCAAGGGTCCGGCCGGCGGGTTGGCCAAAAAGAAAGTAAAGGGCTGACTACCCACAGCCAAAAAAAAGAAAAAAAGAAAAGAAAAGAGAGTCCGGCTGCTACAGCCGGCTAAAAAAAGGAAATACCGCGTCCGGCTCGAGAGAAAAGAGTCGGTCTGGCCGTAGAGAAGAAAAGAAAAGACATCTGTCTGTCCGTCCGCCAACTTCGCCATTCGGACGGCTAGACGCGACCCGGCCTGCCTGCCCGCGTCAACGTTTGGCCGGCAGGAGCACCGGCACGGCTGCCTGTCTGCCTCGACGCCTGGTCGGTCAAGCCTCAACCCGAATCTCGGAGGCTACACCCAGCGGGTGCGCCGACGCGGCCCCGCGAGAAAGAAGACAAATTAGTTGCTGGGAGATCCGACCCGACTGCTCAGTAGTCGGCCCGAATCTCGGGGGCTACACCCAGCGGGTGCGCCGACGCGCCCCTGCGAGAAAGAAGACAAAGTAGTTGCCGGGAGATCCGACCCGACTGCTCAGCAGTCGGCCCGAATCTCGGGGGCTACACCCAGCGAGTGCGCTAACGCGCCCCCGCGAGGAAGAACACAAAGCAGTTGCTGGGAGATCCGGCCCGACTGCTCAGCAGTCGGCCCGAATCTCGGGGGCTACACCCAGTGGGTGCGCTGGCGCGCCTCCACGGAAGATTGCAAGAAACAAAAACAAGAGACAAAAGAAGAGTTTTGTCCGGCTACCAGACGCCTCGCCGCCTGGCCGGCTGTGCCAAGCCGGCTCGGCCGCATCCCGCTCGCCCCCTGGCCGGTCAAGCCCGCCGGCTGGACCCTCCTCGAGCGCCCGGAGGCTCGAGGGCTACACCCAGCGGGTGCGCTGGCGCGCTCTACGAGCATTGAGCCGCGCCGGCTGTCTTCGGAAAACTTCGCCTCGCCTACACGAAAATCAATGTGAGCTCCTCACCCGCATATTTTTTCACCGCAAAAACATGGATAACCTCAAGCAATGCTCGGGGGGCCATCTCCGCATTTCATTACAGTTGCATCACTGTTCGCCCCGGCGCTAGCCAGAGTTGGCCCGGGGGCTGGCCGCTTGGCCTGAGACGTTAGTTCCCGCAGACGGCTTAGTAGCGTGCGCGGTACCAAAGGCCCACTCATAGTCACAGACCGCAGAGCGGCTGTCCGGCTAGCAAGAGTGAACGCTAGAGGCCACCCACGCGAAAAACGTCCGGGAAGAAAAACGGTTCGGGCGACCCGGCCGTTTCCTTTACAAGTATCTGCTCGGTCAAATCTGCTCCCAGAGTCTGAGTACGGTACACTCCATTTCGCGGCACACTCTCAGCCACAAACCGCAGAGCGGATGTCCGGCAAGCAAGAGCACAAGCCAAAGAGCGGAGGGAACACGAAAAAGATTAAGGGGCTCGGACGAAACCGAGTCGGCACCCTCCGCATAAAACATGCAATGCTAAAAGCAAACATTTGATATATCTGCGTGGACTAACTTTGTCTTTTGCATGATCATTTCCATGGGAAACATCGCCTCCTCGCTCGGAGGCTCGGAGGCTACACTCGGCGGGTGCGCTTGCGCACCCCCGCCGGAAGCAAGCCGCGCCGCAGCCAGTTGTCATCGACATCTTCTACATCAACACCCGCTAAAAAACTTCCGCCCAACTTTGCCAAGTTGCCCGAAGGCTCGGGGGCTACTGTCGGGGTAATTGACTACGGGTAACCCGAAGACGGCAAGACGATATTTCAAGACATCGGGGCTAGCAAAGCCCCTCAGTACAACTGCCCGGCCGCTCCAGCCGGCTCCCCGTCCGACTGCTCCACACGGCCGACTACCTGGCCAGCTGCCGGCTGCCGACTGCGCCAACCAGCCTCTAGCTAGCTAGCCCCCATGCCACTACTTAGCTTACTCTCTAAGCTAGCTCCCACTATATAAGGAGACCCCATCCATCCATCCATCCAGGATGGACCCTCACACACACATGCATCCATGCTCACTCACAGTGGAGCTCTCTCACGCCCACTTGCTAGCTAGCTCACATATACATATGAGACAGTGAGCACTCGGCTACTGCTCTCAGTCCAATACAGCTCCAGGAGCACTCTGTACCAGATATGCCACATATACTCAGACATGCAGGAGTAGGGGTATTATCTCTTCGGAGAGCCCCGAACCTGGGTAAACTAGCGCGTGCTACTCGCGTATCCGCTCCTGGGCCTATCAGCAGCAGTCTTGCCCTCACACGAACCCACCTTGTGGCATCTGTCGTCTTGCACCCCCCCCCCCCGTGAGAATACCATGACAGTCGCGACAACCGGAGGCGGGAGCACCGTCACGGCATCGCCGAGATGGACGAGGAAGCCATGGTTCTGTGGCGCCAACGCTTCCAGGACATCAACAACGGGCGCGAGTTCTACGCGCAAAGGAGGGCGGAGATGGAGAAGAGGAGGGCAGAGCGAGCTGCCTATCGCGAGGACAAGTGTACACGGAAAGCGGTCGCTCAATTCAACATGAGGCTAGGAACAGCGTCGCCCTGGGACTCCGACGACGATCGGTATCTTGACGCCTACATTGAGACGTCGGAGGAGGACATCACCGAGGAGGAGTCGGACGACGAGGAGTAGTTGAACAATCTATTTTTTATCTATCTATGCTGAGAACTATCTATGTATATACTCTGTACTCTCTATCTCTACTTCTCTATCTCAGCACTCCGGGCCCGCAAAAACTGGCTATTACGGTGTCGTAGATGCTTTTTTAACGCGCCACAAGTTGCGCTTCTGTTGTAGATGCTCTAACATGGCAGACGAGTGCTTTAATGTTGCCTACAAGATGCGTGAGTATTACTAGTATATTTTTCTTTCCATGTTGAGATTTTAAAACCATGAGTGCGAACATGCAAAGGAGCAATGAAGACCAAATACGGGATATTGGGGACATCTTTAAGGAGCGTGGCAAGTTAAAGAGGAGCTGCACCGAACCTGTAAAACGAGCTTTGGTAAGTAACACCCTTTCAATTACTTTCGATTAGCCTCGTGTTCTTCGATGTGTATATGTTGTAGTTTATGTTTCTCTTAGCCTCGTGTTCTTCGATGTGTAATAAGAAGTCTTAATCGTCCTAATGCTTTCGTTTTTAGCTTGATGTAGGAAGTGGGTGTTCTCACCTTGGAGTCTTTTTTATATTTTTCCTTTTGAATTCACTTCTCTGAGTCCTGTTTATCTGGCTTCTACTAAATGGATCCGGGTTGCTCTGAGTATTGATCTAAAAAAGAACTAACTTCATGTCAGGATGCAGTTCCTGTGAGGAGGGAAGTATGGTCAACCTCGAGATCATGTTTCCAAAATGAGGCTGGATTATACACAAGGTGCCCGTTCCCTAATGATGTTGGATTAGACACAAGGTGCAAATTCCCAGATGATGCTGGATTACACACAAGCCAGGTGGAGTCGTCAACTGTTCGTGTCCTCGTGGCTCTAGTAAAGGCTGAAAGAAAGTGTGCAGCAGCCCTTGAGAATGTAGCTGAGTTCCTGAAGAAGTGAAAAGAGCAATCAGATGCTCTCTTCACCCAAGCCAAAGAAGAGATGGAAGAAGCCAGAAAGAAGCTAGCAGAGGCAGAGCAGACTAGGCGTCTCCTGCTATCTAAAACTGTTGTCAATACAAATTTTCCTTCATAATAGCTAGGTTCAAATGTTTATCCAGTCAGCATGCCTGTTGTGAAGTCCGTGCATCTACTAATGTGGCACAAAATAAAATTTCTTCGGGTCATGTAATAACAACAATTACTTTCCAAACAATAACAGATGAAGCATTGGACATGGTATAGTTCACGCGCAAGCCCAACATTCCAAGTTCAACTTCCACATCAAACTCATGTTCACAGATATCTGCACATCATAGATAATGTCCACAACCATGATTCCCTTCAAATCAAAAAAATGTGAGGAGAGTTATAAATAAATAAAAACCTCTAGTTCCTACTATCAGCGCGAGCACAACAAGTCAAGGCCATGCGTAATTAATTATATTTTGGTCATTTTTTGACTAATCCCGAATAACTTCTGGAAGCAGGTATAATTCCCAATGCCGGTCGCGGTTGGGGTCCACTATGTTTTGAGCCAAACCGGGCAACACACCGGGTGTCTATGCCGGCGACGCGGTGGTCGTAGCATTCATGGGTTCAAAGCAGCGGCGGCTCCCGTGATCTACTATTCCTCGGTGTCGACGGTGGCCGCAAACATGTTGGCCACCTCCACCAGCATGCCGCGGTTCCGCCAACGTTTGCGTCGGATGGCGCGGCCAACCATGGTGCACTGGACGTCGTGGTCCCCTATGTGCCGGCGTGCAGCAACTGGCCACTCCTCTGCGAGCAGGCTTGCAGCGTCGAGTTGATGCACTAGGGGCCAGATTGGAGTGGCATCTTGCTCCTCCGCTTGCCCGCCTGCAGCCTTGCCCATGGTACTGATGGCCTAGGGCGGGGAGGGAGGTTGGGCAGCGACTTGCCTGGCTTGTCGGGGCACCCAGCCGGATTTTATGCCGGAGAACTCGTCTTCCTGCTCACCGGATGCTATGGAGAGTGTGGAGAAAATGGTGCAAGGAGGATATGGGGAGCAGCGGTGTGGAGGAGCCAGCCGACGTTGTGTTCTAATGCCGGCCAGCTCCTCCTTGGTGATGTCCTCCTCCGATGTTGTGTTCTACCTCCATCCGACATTGTGTTCTACCTCCATCCTGGTTCTTGCCAGGCGTCTGGCCTCGTTTAAATAGCGAGTGGACGAGAGGAGCCAGCCGACGTTGTGTTCTAATGCCGGCCAGCTCGCGGAAGGACGTGTTGCCGGCACATGCGCGGATTCAATGGAGGCAGGCGGGGCAGTCTGAAACCGGTTGAATGCAGTGAGGAGGCATGTTCAGCCTGGCCTGCAGCGAGTTGGGCCCTCTTGGCCGGCGCACCGGTTCAATGCCTGCGCTATGAGAGGTCGCATCCGTGTCAGAGCAATCACTCCCTCCGGTCCTTTTTGTTTGGGTATAACAAAATCTCGTTTTCCATTCACATTTTACAAGTAAAATTCATGGACAAACTTTGACCCAAAATACGATGGGGACTAGTAAACCTGGATGGAGGTAGTAGTTAATTTTTTTTATCAAAGAAGGGCTTCCCCCTTTCGATTTTCATTACTGAAAACCAACATCGAAACCATAGTATTTGCCCTAGAACTACCAGGTTCAACATCTCGCAACATAAACCCATACAGCCATACGCCAAGTAGGTAGTAGTTATGAATTCCATTTTCGCTCCATACTGATCGTTCTAAAAACTACTTATTACTTATAACGCGCCATTGAGAATCAAAAATCTTACCCCACTAAAAATGATATTTTAAACATGGCTACTCGATCAGTGGCGACTGGGGAGCCACTGCTCCAGGTCATTCACTTGTGGTCCCGACCATCAACTCCTATGAATCAAATTAGCACGTGAGCTGACTATTCCTACAAAGGTGCGCTCCACCACGTACCCGGTACCCGCACATGCAGCAATCGTGCATATAGGGTTTATTTGTTAACGGTGCCTTTACGTAACTCTCATGTGTGCGAGACAGCGAGAGACCGGCTGCGTTCGTGTGCCTCTTCTCTTCGTATATGTACTCCACCGTTTGTCTGGTGTCCAAAAAATTATACAGTAGTAATAACTACTAGCAATGTGCCAATGTGTTGCCACACGATCAAAGTAGATTAATACATATTCACCGATTTGATAGAAAAAAAGTCTAGTTTTGAAATACGTATGTCACTAAAAATATGTTATGTTTCACTCAAAATATATTGCTTTGGCGGTTTTGATGTGATAAGGGAGGAATGTGTTCGGTTTCAAGATTCGAGAAGTGGTATATCTCTAATTTCTACTCTTAGAAGCAAGATGCCCGTGCATTGCACAGAACATCAAGATCTTGTGGGAGAAAAGGATGAACGAGGGAAGGCCTTATCTGCAAATGTGGAGAGGAGTGCGGGTAAATTGTCATAATTTCCTTCCTATCCGTTAGATATAGATCGGACATCCTGTATTGCAGGATGGCAGGCACACCATCATCACCAAATCTGCTTTTTATAAGAGTAGAGATAAAAAAAAACAAAGTTGGTGATGATGGTGTGCTCGCCATCCTGCAATATAGGCCGTCCAATTTATATCTGACGAATAGGAAGGAAACTATGGCAATTTTGCAAAAAGATACCCACACCCCTCGCCACATTTGCAAATAAGGTCTTCCCTCTTTCATCCTTTTCTCCCACAAGATAAACTACTCATACAAACGCATCTAATGTTCTGTGCAACGCATGGGCATCTTGCTAGTTTTTGCAAAAAGCCCATGTGTGTGTGTGTTGTGTGTGAGAGAGAGGGAGAGAGGAGGAGGAGGGAGTGCGTGTGTGACAAAGACACAAAGAGTGTGTGTGCGAGAGGTATCATCTTAAAATGAGGCGATAGTGTGTGTGCACGATCGAGTGGGCGTGTCTCAAGAAGGGACGAAAAATCTACATAGCAACAAGGAGCATGAGAGAGACATGTACGTGATAGTGGGAGCACGAGTGTGCGGGTGTATTAACCTATCTGGAGGCTAGTCGATCAATGTTTGTGAGAGAAATATGAGTTGGGGGTGCGAAAGCAAGAGTTTTCTGTGTGTGTGTGTGTGTGAGAGAGAGAGAGAGAGAGAGATGGTAGTCGGGAAGGGGAGTGGAAGCAGGAGTTGTGTGTGTGTGTGTGAGAGAGAGAGAGAGAGAGGGAGTTTGTCTGATCGGTAAAGAAATGAATAATGTCAGTTTTATAACTGGGACAGAGACGGAAAGGAGACCGCAACAAATGTTGTGTCTGCGGGAGAGAGAAATTTTAGTGGTATGAGTCATATCTAGAGAGATATAGGGTGTGTGAGAGAACCCCATAGAGAGAAAGACAAAGTGAAAGACGAGTGAGGGTGTGTGTGTGTGTGGCGGTGAAAAAGAAAGCTTAGGTACCTAGTGATACCAGAGAACGGTAGAGACGTGAGAGATAATGAAAAATGTGTAATGTATAATGATAGGGTGAGTGTGACGCTTCTCAAGGGAGACGTCGAGAGACCATGTTTGCGAAAATAGGAGAAACATGGAGTGAGCGTGCAGGTGAGCTGGAGAAAAGAGACTGATAGCTACATGAAGGAGCATGCGAGAGAGATGAGCGTGAAAGGAGATTCAAATATCTAGTTGCGTGTATAGAAAATGTCAACATAAAAGGGATTCAAATATTTGATTCGAGATGATGATACATGTAATTCATACTCGAACCAAAATTGATCTATCAAACATGCATACTCATATGAATTCACGCGCATCTATGTTATTTAATATGTAGATATTACTGATCCATACATTTTAGTAGAGCATAATTTGGTTTAAAATTTTGAATTCAACCTTATGATTTTGAGATCATTGTATTTGTAAATCATATTATATATATAAAGGAGCAGAATTCTTTGTTGTGCTTTTGAAAGTATATATAAAAAATGATGTATATAGAATTTTATTCCAATCGAAAATGGATCCTGCTCGAACAAAAATAGAATACAAATTGGATTCGAATTGAGTTGGCACGGTAAACGTGCACTCTTGCTCTGCATTGAACGAAGCGGGGAAAGTCGCAGTAAGCGCCCGAAACCAAAATCTGCGAGATGGAAATTACTACCTATCCTTGACACGCAAAGCTTATCGGCTCGATTTCTATAGGTTTCGATAGGGGTAGGTTTGTAATTTCACTCAAATGTAACATAACCGCCTCTCACCTGGATTCATACACGGTGGGCACCAAAACATAGTGTCTCCTGGGCCGAAATTGACTCCCTCCCCGATTCACACATGGTGGGCGCCAAAACAAACTCTCGTCGGCAAATATTCAGTGTATGCGAGATTACCGTCCTATCCCCAACCACGCATTTGAGACAAGCGCGCCTTGAAGACATGGTTCCCCCTTCCTCTCTCCCTCCATTTCCCCATCCGTACTTCGTGGGCGCCAAAACACCCTCTCCACCCGAGCCTCCTCCGTCCGCCACCCCATCCACCACCGTCCTCCTCCACCATGCCGGAGTTGATACCCCGACGCTGTCGTCCATTATAAGAGATCGACCTCTCTCATCCACGGCTTCGGACCGGGATCCTTGCATCCCGTCCTCCCGCTTCATCCCTGCCGTCGTCCACCTTGCCGGCGCCGCTCCTACAACCGTCTCGTCCATCGCGCCAGGATATTTCCTCGCCGCCACCATCGACCCTCCTAGATCTGCTTCCACATCGCCGACAACCATCGCAACCGCAGCACTGTCAAATTCTCAGTAGATGCATACACGACGCCGCACCAGAGGCGGTACTCTTTCGTATCTGCTCAACTTATTTATGGCAGCAAGAAAATAGATCACCATTGCTTTACTCTGATTTCTTGTCCATCACTTACTTGTTAGTTGAAAGCAAACATTGGTTGCGAAGTTGCCTTTGTCCAGTTTGCAAATTCAGATCCGCCATGGCACGCTCAACACTATACTCGCAATGCTTATGGTTTTCCCCTTTTATATTCCACACTAGTTAAATGACAGTAGACTAAATTTCAAAATTGGGACAGTCAATTTTTGAGAGCTCGCCGGAGTTCGCCGGTGTGAAGGAAGGGGCTCGAGTGAGGGCGGTGGTGGGGCCTCGCCGAATGAAGAAAACTTGACGCGGGTGGGGCGAGGTTGGGGGTGGGGGTGGTGGAGGAACACAGGCGGTGGGGGCGGTTCAGGGGAGGGCGGGGGGGGGGGGGGTCGGGGCCGGTGGCCAGTGCGGTGTTCTGTATGGGAAGAATCCGAGACGAGGAAGAAGAAGGGTTAGGAGACGTAGGATCTTCACCCAACCGTCTGAAATGTTCGACTGACCCAAATGACAAAAGTCACGCGACTTGCATGCAGACATGCCTTTATATTCAGTACCATCATCATAGCTTCTTAGCACTGCTCCTGAATCCATCAAGCTAAACAACGTGCCACTCATAATTCCAAACTTGTTGCTCAAATACGAATCTGATATGATGCTGATATTACTAAAACATATAACGTTTAATTGGTCAGCTAATGTTCCTACTTTACTTTCGAAAAGCACGTGCACCACATATAGAGAGACAGTAGGGAGTTTCATTCTTAATGCGCTCTGGTTCATCATGTGTGAGCACTGTGCAACGAACATTGTATTATCCAAAATCTGCTTACTCTTCTTTAGCATGTTCCTCTTCCGTTCTTCTTTAATAAGTAAACTCTCCGTTCCTAAATACAAGTCTTTGTATAGATTCCACCATGGACTACATATGGAGCAAAATGAGTGAATCTACACTCTAAAATGTATCTGTATACATCTGTATGTGATCCATAGTGGAAATCTCTACAAAGACTTATATTTTGGAATGGAGGGAGTATGACAGTAGTACAGTATGTTCCTTGTAGTGAAGATGAGCAGGAACATTTGCAGTGTAGAGGTCTATTCGGTCGGTTGTGATGGACACTTTGAACTCTTCGGGCCTCTTTGATCCGTAGGATTTTGTAAACATAGGAATAGGAGTTGTAGTGGCCTGCCCACTTGAATCCTATAAGATTAGCAAGGAAATGCGGGGAGATGTGTTGCCTTTGAGAGTTACACTGGTATTAACAATACCGCACCTTCAATTGAAGAGAGCTGGTATCCGAAGCCTTTCTAGCCATACCGGCAATAGTAGCCTATATTTTCCAGCAAGTTCCACTTTGCTGATTTTACGTGTGATGCTTACGGTTTTCCCGTTATATCCACACTATGATCTGCGTAGATGCTTTGTGTCGCACTAGCAGTAGTCCACTCTTGAAGCTAAACAACACACCAATCATAAGTCCAAAGCTTACTTCTTCAAATACGAATTGTGATATGATACTGATATTAGTTAACAGACACACATTTAATTGGTCAGGTAATGCTCCCACTTGATTTTCCAAATGCATGTGGCCACGTATAGAGAGACAGCATGGAATTGCATTTCTTTGGGCGTTGTGACTCATCATGAGTGGGCAACCAACATTGTATGCAATGAAGCGGAACCTCAAGAATATGCTTCCTATTCTGTTCTTTAACATGTTCCTCTTTTGTTATTCTATATTTAGTATGTACAGTATGTTCCTTGTCAGGAAGGGGAGCAGGGACATCTGCAGCCAATAGCTGATAGAGCTGGCCTGTACGTGATCGATAGGCTTTCAATTAGTAGCGGCAATACAACACCCTATTTTCCAGCCAGTTCCACTTTCCTGATTTATATATCCTGGTTATGGTGTACCCCTTCTATGTACACTACGGTCTTCCTTGTTGATGTGTGCTCTTGTTATCATGGTTTGGCAATAAACTCTCTATACAGTATATTATGAACCTATCATCTGCCAACTATCCTTACTTCTGGAGCCTATTTTTTGTGTACTTGTGCCAGATTATATTAATGCACGCACCATATTAGAGCACACATGGGCTCTCTCATCAGAATCCAGTGATAGCACACAAGGGTTTACAGGGCGCCCCCATATTAGAATATCCTCTGCATTACATAGATAATCTCACTACTATTTATGTTTTCATGCTTCTCAGATATTATACGTAGTCATAGTGAATATCAGAATCCGCACATCAGAAGAATATTGTGGAACACTACAACGACTAACAAAATTGGCACCAAGGCATTGAGTGCCATTCTGGATGCAATGAAACTCATACGCTACCCACCTGTAGAATCTTGTTCAGAATATGATCCTAATAACTATTCTGACCTCGAGGAGTCAAAGGCGGATGGCCTGTCATGTTCACCCATCAAGGTGCCTGTTCTAATTTGGCTAGGTTTTATTTATTGCGTGTATCTTGCATAAGTTGTCTTGAATTTCTTCTACTTTGTTGCACCGCCATCAGCTTAGTTTACTCATCATATATGTCAAGATGCCATGCCCATCCATTATCAATACATATTCCATATGTCATCATACCATGTTTTTCCACTCAAATGTTGTTCTTGTGCATCAGACATCAAAAAGGAAGAGGGTGATTGCCGAACCTGAAGGAGCACCAGCAAAGTCCTTGAAAAACGTGGTGGGGCCGGAGAAATCAGACAACACCCCACTTATATTGGCTCTACAACCAGTGACACAAAATGTAGGACCGACTCCAGCAGACTATACCTATACTTCACTGGCCACACCACTAGCCCCACCACACAGGACCTGCACTCCAGCAAAAGGTATGCCGATTTCAGTTGCCATAGCACCAGCCGTACCACAGAAAAATCCCACTCCAGCAAAAAGTACAGCAAGTCCACCGGCCGAAGACCTATCCCAACCGCAGAGACGGCCAATTCCTACAGATTGGAACCCCATTCCATTTATTCCTAGTTTAAAAGACAATGCGTTCAATGTTGTTAGGGACTACGTGCATATATTCCCATCATGGGAAGATTATAGTGAAGACAAACACCATTTTCACATCTTCCTGTCCCACTTACGTGCAAGTGCTATTATTCATGGTGATTATTTTCCTGTTTTCTGCTGATTGAACACAGCAATGATTTAATTACATTGTTATAAGTATGCGAGGGTCAATCTGGATAGTCATGACGAGCAAAGCTTGCTTGCGCTTTTCAAGGAAGCATTGCAATAGTATTGGTGTTACCTGAGGAAATCACACTTTGATGGCAAGTCTATAAACGAATTTTTAGTGAAGTCTCCTGTGCTAAATTTAGAAGACATTGAATGGAAAAACCTTGTTATGCACTGGTCTCGTTCCCAGGATGAGGTACTGTCTATGATATCACATGACACTTTGAACTTCTACTTTTACGCATGTGCCTTACAGATCTCTTTTGCAGGAAATCTGCTCGAAGAAGAATTCCAGTTTGAAAAGGACGACAAGATATCACAAATATACTGCCCGCTGCTTTGCTGTTGTTAGTACCTGTTGTCCTGTATCATTGTACTTGCATTCATACCTGGTTCATTATGTGACAGAAGTATGCATGATAGCTTGCTTATCAATTGTTCGCTCCAAATTATCTGATATGTATGAATGGTTACATCAGTGTAGAATATATCCAATGCCAATGAATTTTTTTAGCTCTGCATTGTTCTTGTAAGTACCTGCTGTCCTTTATCAGTGTACTTATATTGACAGCTAGTTGTTCATGTACCATCACTCTGCAGCTTCTTTTCCTTTGCCCTCCATTTTCTACACATCAGATATATATTTACTCTTACCATAAGGTTGGATAACACCGATGGTACTGAAGAAGTTAAGGTCTGCATTGCTCTTGGCTGTACCTTTTGCCTGTATCACTGTACTTACATTTGTAGCTACTTGGTTATGTAGCATCACTCTTCACCTTATCTTAAATATTCTCCACTTTTTCTTATATTATCACATCTATATTTACTCTTAACAAAATGTAGAATAAAGGCAATGCTTATGAAGAAGATTATGTGGTAAACTTCTTGAATTGCCCCCCCCCCATAAGCATGGATAAGGGCTTTATAGAGCTTGTATTCACCACTAATGTAAGTTTGTCCTTCTCAAGCCTTCAAACTTTGTTGTGTATATTTGGTTAGGCATGACTGCAACAGCTGTTTATTTTTTGTGTTTGCATCAAATTGCATGTTTAAAGTTTATTATGTAGTTCATAAACAAAAGTTTGTCCTTCTCAATTTAAGTTTTTAGTTGTACAAACAAGTTCCTTCTTCATACCATGTAAATTAAACTATACAGAGCAAGTGATCTTCTTTTGCACTACATGTATGCTTCTGTTCTTGATCCATAATCTAGTGGTGTGGTGAACCTACTCACTACAACACAACATCATATTCTGCAATGTCTTAACTATGAACAATGTCTTATCATTCTACTATTATTTAAACCGTCTCTTTATTTGCCAATCTGAAATGGGATAAATTGACAGCACACTAACCATTGATACTTATGAGTTCTTGATCTCTAATCCAGTGGTATCATGAAGCTGCCAACTCCTTCACAATGTCATTTCCTGCCATGTCTTAACCTGAACAATACCATATTGTGTTAATGCTATTTTAAACAGTGTCACTTTATTCATCAATAATAAATGTGATGAATTGCCAGCACTGATACTTATATGTGCAAAACCTGTCATCTGTCTGCTTGTTTATCTTTCAAAGTGAGGAGGATATAAGCGTCAAACAAGCGCAGTATCATCAGCTTGCTCAGCTGCTTGCGCTGCAGCTCCCGAGCAGGGCTAACCTTTCTTGAACTCTATTGATGTGTTGTCGGTTTTGTATATTATTTTTTTGGCGTGTTTATTTGCACTGGTGGCAATCTTTGATGCCCAGTGTATGTAATCTGCTGTCTGCTTGTGCTTTATTATCATAGTGGCAAACTTTGATGCCTAGTGGATGTAATATGCCGTAATTTCTTTATTGTACAGTCTAGGTTTTTTCTTATTCATGGTGCTGTAGTTATTTTACTGTATATATATCATGTCTTCGCAGTAAACCGGTCAAACCGTAAAATTATGGTACATAATCAGGCCGTCATGCAAATCACTATGTATGATCCGCATCATGGGCCCAGTCATCTTGGTCCGTTAACATGCCTAAATGTAAGCTGGCGCACTAGTAGTTTCGGGCCTTTAATAGGCCGAGTAAACCACCGGCCCTATTTTCGCAAGAAAATTCAATGGGCTTTTAGTAGGCTGAAAAGTAGGTTGGGCCTGAAACGTGTCAAACAGCTCACGGGCCAACAGCAGGCCGAAATAGACCCGGGCCCATGATTGTGCCAATCACATCACGAGCCGTTAGCGGGCCAAAATTGTCTCGGTCCTTGTTTGGCCCAATCAGATTATTGGCTGTGAGCAGGCCGGATGCAAAGCGGGCCATAGTTAGGCCCAACTATATGACGGGCTTTTAATAGGCCGAAATAAATATATGGCCGAAATGTTAAACGGGCCTTTAACAGGCCGAAAGTAATATCAGGTCGTATTACTAAACGGGCCTTTAGCAAACAGAAATCCTGACCGGGCCTCAAGTGGGCCCAAAAGCACAACGTCTAGTTGACGGGCCGAATCTGATATGGGCCATAATTTAGCCCAAAGCCTCTTAAAGGGTCGGATCTGATCCGGGCCGTAATATGGCCCAGAACGTGGTAGGCTATTAACGGGCCGGATATCATATGGGCCTTTATTAGGCCCGAAACGTGGCAGGCTGTTAATGGACTCGAACAAATATGGGCCGACATTTGGTCCAAAACATGGCAGCCTGTTAACGGGCTGGCCCACTAGTGTCCTCAAAATCTTGTGGGCCATTAGCTGGGCCGGCCCATTATGGTCTGCAAAATCTTGTGGGCCTTTAGCTGGGCCGACCCATTATGGTCTGCAAAATCTTGTGGGCCTTTAGTTGGGCCGGCCCATTATGTGTCAGGACCCCGATTCCAAGTCACATCGACCTAGCCGGTAACACCTCATATCACTTTGCGGCCTCACGCACGGTATTCCCACGGGTGTCGCCTTACCATGGCCCGGGACCGTTTGCGCCTTTTGGCTCACGTATATGATAGTGTCGCTAGCATCCATATGACAGAGAACCCGGGCCGACATGGCTAGTCGTGAACCCAAAGCGACACTAACTTACGGGGACAGGCATACATGAATCAACATCGAACATGTCGATCAGCAGTTTGTGAATCCGGGCTATAGCACTGGGCTAACAGGACTCCGGGAACCCGGGCTGTAGCAGGCTAGGCAGGACTCCGGATGTCACCGCGTGACATTTCCCTGAAGGGACAGACACAGAAACGAAGTGAAACACATGCCGGCCAGTCAAGTGTCCGGAGCAATAGTGCTGGGCTAGCAGGACTCCAGTGAACCGGGCTGTAGCGGACTATATGGCTCATGGAAGCACTAGACTACATTTCCCCATAAGAGAGGCTGCCAAGGATAAACAACTAGATTGTCGGATCCCACACATACCAAGCATTTCAATCATACACACAATATGCTCGATATGTGTAAATACAACATGGCATCACAACAAAACTCTACAACTCAAAGTACTTTATTTAAAGGCTCCACAGAGCCATACATAACATGTTCATACAGATAGGGGTCACATGACCCGACACTCAAGTCATACAAACATACAAGCACATGCGGAAGCAAACTTGTCTGAGTACAGACAACTAGAAAGAAAGAAGGCTTGACGAAGCCTGTCTATCTACATAGGCCCTTCACAAGCTTAGATCACCACCTGGATGGCAAGTCACTCGTCAACGTCGAGATCTACATAGAACCCATCGGAAGGGGCGGTGTTGTCGTCTGAAAACAGTAATTAAAGCAACATGAGTACAAAGGTACTCAGCAAGTCTTACAACAGATCCTACTATACATGCACTTTCTCAAGAAGGTAGTGGAGTTATTGCAGCAAGCCAGCTTTGACTCTTGGCTAAGCTATCCTACGAGACACCACTTGTAAAATAGTTTTCGCACACGAGTCCACTAATCACCATCTCAATACTCCACCTTGGATCCTCCCTCGTCATCCCGCGAGAGGGCCATCCGCGGTACTCACATTTATCTTGAGGCTTTTAGTAGTAACCATTAACTTGTCTATGAACTGCATAAGCGACCAAGTAGTCCTTTACCGCGGACGCGGCTATTCGAATAGTTTTATACCCTGCAGGGGTGTACTTCGTCACACACACTCTCACCACTTATCGCCGCTACGCGACATGTACTCGGCAACCTTCAAGCGGAAGCCCAGCGAGGGTGTCGGCCACGACCTGACTAAACACACGAGTCCCTAGTCCAGGTTTATCGCCTATTCCGGTTCCATCTGCAAGGAAATCCGGACGGGGTGTCCTCAACGGCCCCAAACGATGTGTGCAGGGTTCCCGAGACACCAAACGGGCGACTCGGTACACCATGCCACGAGCCTACCGCATCACAGCCCACCCCTAAGGTCAGCGCTGCGCACGGCCTCCAGCAACTACAAACACCAGAAACTACTTGCAACTCCTGGACAGAGGACGGGGTGGTTAATAAGTCGAGAGAGTCAATTAAGGATCCCAATGTGTGGTAGTAGCTGAATCTTAAATCACGCATACAGATCTCAATTCTTAAGGACGGCCTCAATGAAACAACCCACCATGTACTCCTACATGGACTCTCATCGATACCTTTACCAAATCATATTCAACACTTCACTCTCATTACCGACACAATCTTTCACTCTAGTTCATCACCCCGATGAGCCAGACCTGACACGACTCTAGGCATAGCAAGCATAGCATGGTAGGAAACACAAACATGGCTCAATCAACTCCTACACATGCTAGTGGGTTTCATCTAGTTACTGTGGCAATGACAGGTCATGCAGAGGAAGTGGGTTCAACTACCGCAGCACACAGCAGTTTGAAACGCGTTGCCTTAATGCAGTAAATGAGAGCAGAAGCGAGAAGTTGGGTTTGTATCGAAATGGTCAATGGGTTGCTTGCCTTGCGGGTCCGTGGACTGGTATTGCTCCCCATTTTGGATACTCGCGATACCCTTCGGGGGCAGAACCTGCCGCAGAGAGCACCGATATACAATCAACACCAAACAAAGTGCAACAATATGATGCATGCATGAGACATGGCAAAATGAGTGTATTGGGCTAATGCAACTGAGACCAGATGGGTTTGAACCATTTTGAATTAATGATTCAAATTCCAAGCTCATAAATGGCCCTTAATAGTGATTTATCTTGTTCTGCACTAAACAGCAGGTTAGCTTGCTTAAACATGCATGAAACCAGTACAGATGGATATATTGGATTTTTCTGATCATTTTTCATATATAAATCTTTTCATTTGGAGCTACAGATTAATTTCTATGATTTTTTGAAGTTTGTAGTATTTTCTGGAATTTCCTATATAAGAATAATTCCAGTAATTAAATTACTCCGTCAGCATTGCGTCAGGGTGATGTCAGCAAGTCAACTGGGCGGTCCAGGTCAAACCTGACCAGTGGGTCCCCCGTGTCAGTGTAATTAGCCTAACTAATTTTTAGTTAGCACTAAACCTAATTTAGTTAGCAGACGGGCCCCACCTGTCATGGACTCAGGGGGAGTCAACCTGGGTCAAACGGGATCAAACTCGCCGGCGTTTAGCCGCCGGCGAGGCCAGACGCGGCGGGGCGGTGCGGGTTTTGTCCTTCGGCGACCAAATGGACGGCTGAGAGCATCTACGTGACGCGGGGAGCGAGCCGCGTCGTTTGGTGGCAGTGGTGGAGCTCGGGGTGGCCGAGAACGTCGCCGACGACGACCTTGGCGGTCGCCGGAGTTCGGGCGAGGTCGAACCCGAGGCTACGGGGCACGGCGAGGCGCGTGGGGTGGTGCTACGGCCTCCTGGGAGTGCGGTGAGGTTAGCGGGCAAGGTGACGTGGCCGTTGCATGGCCGGAGCCTCGTCGGCGACGAGCTCGGCAGCGGTGGGTGAGCTTCGTGCAGTCGCTACGGGGCTCGAGAGGGAGAACGGAGATGATAGGGAGGTGGCCAGGCTCACGGTGGTTGCGACGAGGGGGCGACGGTGGCTGCAGGTTTCACGTCAGCGCGAGCGCGGCTGCGTCGGCCATGGCGAGGAGAGGCGAGGGAGAGGTGCAGGGGGCGAATCGGCGTGTCGGGGCGGTCGAGCGGGCAACGTGGAGGTCGACCAGCACGTCCAGCGGCGCGGGCGGCAAGCAGGTGGCGCCGTGGCGAGCTCGCGCACGCCGGCGTCACCTCTCTGCCTGCTCTGGCGAGAGGAAGCAGCTGACTTGCGCGGGCCAGCACAGTGCTGGGCCGGCCAGTGGGCTGCCAGGTAAGATTCTCTCCCTCTCTTTATTCTGTTTTGTTTTTCCTATTTTTTCTGTAACTGTGTGGCTTTATTAAAAATACTAAAACGTTTCCAAAAATTCTGCAAATAATTGTGGGCTCTGTTGGGATTATTCCTAACAGCCCTCACTTAAATCCAGAATTATTTGGGCATTTGAATTATTTTATAGCATTTAAATGCCCAAATGCAAATAGATAAAGAATTAATCCAGTGACCTTATGTGTCCTAAAAAATTGTGAACCCATTTTGTCAGAGGTCCTAACCCAAGACAAAAAGGGTGGACTTTTTAGAAGGGCATTTCATGTTCATTGAAAATAATTTTAGTAAACCCTATTTTTTCAGGGGGGTGTTGGGGTTTCTATCATCCCCATTTCAAGTTTCTGGAAAAAGTAAACATGATGCAACACTCTAATGCATGAACTAGCTAGGATGTGACAACTCACCTCCACTCAAAAGAATCTCGTCCCGAGATTTAGGATCTTCTGGAAGGAAGGTGGGGTACTCAAGTCGAAGACGATCCTCCCTTTCCCAAGTAGCTCCTTTCTCGGATTGGTGTGACCATTGAACCTTGAGAAACTTCATATTCTGGCGTCGAGTGGTACGCTCGGCTTGATCGAGGATACGAACGGGGTATTCCCGATATGTGAGGTTATCTTGCCGATCAAGCGTTTCGTGGTCCACTCCACGGATAGGATCCGTGAAGCAATGCCTGAGTTGAGAAACGTGGAAGACATCGTGGACTCTGGAAAGATGCGGAGGTAGTTCCAATTGGTAGGCAACTTCTCATTTGGCAAGAATGCGAAAGGGTCCAATGTAACGAGGAGCCAATTTGCCTTTGATACCGAATCGATGGGTTCCCTTCAAAGGAGTAACCCGAAAGTAAGCCTTCTCGTCAACCTCAAAAGTCATAGCCTTATGTTTGCAGTCATATTGGCTCTTTTGACGAGATTGGGCTGTTTTCAATTTCTCACGAATAATGCGAACCTGCTCTTCTGCTTCCTGAATCATATCCGGGCCAAAGAGTTGTCTTTCCCCGGTTTCTGACCAGTTAAGAGGCGTTCGACATTTTCGTCCATAGAGAACCTCGTAAGGAGCTTTGCCCAAGCTACTTTGATAACTATTGTTATAAGCGAACTCGGCGAATGGAAGGCATTCCTCCCAATCCATACCGAAAGAGATGACAGAAGCTCGAACCTTATCCTCCAGAATTTGATTCACTCGTTCTACTTGACCACTTGATTGAGGGTGGAAGGCGGTGCTAAAGGAGAGACGAGTTCCCATAGCATTTTGGAAACTTTCCCAAAATTGAGAGGTGAAGAGACTTCCACGGTCTGAGTTAATTTCCAATGGAACACCATGAAGAGACACTATTCGGGAGATGTACAAGTCAGCTAGCTGGCTAGCGGTTATACTCTCACGAACAGGTAGGAAGTGGGCTACTTTGGAAAGATGATCGACAACAACGAAGATAGCATTATTCCCTCTCTTGGTCCTGGGAAATCCGGTGATGAAATCCATACCGATTTTATCCCATTTCCATTCAGGAATAGCCAAAGGTTGAAGGGTGCCAGCAGGCCGTTGATGCTCTGCTTTAACACGACGACAGACGTCGCAATTAGCAATATATTGAGCAATTTCTCTCTTCATCCTAGTCCACCAAAACCTCTAGCGTAGGTCTTGATACATTTTAGTACTACCGGGATGAATAGTGAGAGGGGATTCATGAGCTTCCTTAAGGATCAACTGCCGTAGTTGCCGCTTCTTGGGAACCACTAAGCGGTTTCCGAAGTACATGACACCTTGATCATTCACGGAGAAACATGTAGCAACTCCGCTAGCAATGTTCTCCTTGATCCGAGATATCCCCTTGTCATACCGCTGAGCGGTTATGATATGATCCGTAAGGGTAGGTTTCGCCACCAGGGTGGATAGGAATCCTCGAGGAACAATGTGAAGGTTAAGCTTACAGAATTCCTCGTGGAGAAGTGGTTGACTTTGTTGTAACATCAAGTTGTTACAATAAGATTTACGACTTAGCGCATCGGCCATGACATTGGCTTTGCCCGGGGTGTAAGTTATTCCTAAGTCGTAATCTGTAATCAACTCAACCCAACGTCTTTGCCTGAGGTTCAAATCCGGTTGGGTGAAGATGTATTTCAGACTTTGGTGATCGGTGTAAATCTCGCAACGATTACCAAGAAGGTAATGTCGCCATGTTTTGAGTGCATGGACTACAGCTGCAAGCTCTAGATCATGTGTGGCATAGTTATCCTCATGTGGACGCAACTATCGGGAAGCGTAGGCAATCACATGACGATCTTGCATGAGTATGCAACCTAGTCCTTGTCGCGAGCGCGCCGCAATAGATAACAAAGTCCTTAGAAAAATCTGGTGGCACAAGTACGGGAGCAGATGTCAGGCGTCTTTTCAGTTCCTGAAAGCTGAACTCGCACTGTGGGGTCCACTCGAACTTTTTATCTTTCTTGAGGAGTTCAGTTAGAGGTTTAGCAACCTTGGAGAAATTCTCGACGAAACGGCGACAGTAGCTCGCTAAGCCAAGGAAACTCCGAACTTGCTTGACCGTTTCAGGTGGAGTCCAATCAAGGACGGCTTGAACTCGCTCGGGATTGATAGAAATACCCTTACCAGAGATTACATGGCCTAGATAGGTCACTTCGGGCAACCAGAATTCACACTTGGAGAATTTGGCATAAAGGCGATGCTCTCGAAGTTTCGTCAATACTAGCCTTAGATGCTCGGCATGTTCTTCCTCATTCTTGGAGTAGATGAGTATATCATCGAGGTATACCATGACAAATTTATCCAAATACTCCATGAATATCGAGTTCATTAACCGAGAGAAATTGGCTGGAGCATTGGTTAAACCGAAGGACATGACGGTGTACTCGTATTGGCCATAACGAGTAACAAAGGCTGTTTTAAGAATGTCCCCGTTCTTGATTTTGATTTGATGGTAGCCCAACCTCAAATCAATTTTAGAAAAGACTGAGGATCCACCAAGCTGATCATACAGATCGTTGATCCTGGGAAGCGGATACTTGTTCTTGATAGTGACCAAGTTGACAGGTCGGTAATCTACAACCATCCGATTCGTTCCATCCTTCTTCTTGACGAAGAGGACGGGGCAAGCCCACGGAGAAGAACTAGGACGGATGAAACCCTTTTTCAAGGACTCATCGAGTTGTTTCTTAAGCTCGGCTAGTTCTAGGGGTGCCATCTTATAGGGTCTTCTAGAGATTGGGACGGTTCCTGGAACAAGGTCTATCACGAACTCGACATCCCTGTCAGGTGGAATACCTGGCAGTTCTTCTGGAAAGACATCCGGGAAGTCACGGATTACCGGAATATCTTCAAGGTCTGGAAGAGGGTTGGCATTTAGGGAGTAGAGTTGACGCTCAGACACTCGGGTCATAACATTGACTGTCCTGCCCGATGGATGGGTGAGTTGAACAGTTCTAGTAGAGCAATCAATCTTAGCATAATGGGCTGACATCCAGTCCATACCCAAGATGATGTTTATGTCCGAGGACTTGAGAGCTATTAGTGATGCAAGGAAGACCAATCTGTCGACAAGAATTTCATTTCCATGGCTTATCCTAAAGGTTTGCCATTTAGAACCAGGGGTTTGAATTACCATGGAGGTGGTCATGTCACAAAATGTGGTGTTGTGCAATCGAGCATAGCTCTCAGAGATAAATGAATGAGATGCTCCAGTATCAAAAAGAACAGTTGCCGGATGGCAATTAACAAGGAGCGTACCAAGGACGACGTTGGGGTCCTCATGAGTTTCTTTAGCTGAGACATAGTTGACATGGCCACGTGCAGTGGTGGCTGGCTTGGTGTAGTAAGTCTTTCCTGCTGGCTTACCACGGCCAACGGACTTTCCAGGTTGATTGGGGTTGTTCTGGGGCACTCGCGCAGATAGTGACCCGTTTCTCCACACTTGAAGCATGTCACAACATTGGAGCGTGGAGCAGCATTAGCAGCGGGGCCACCATAGACCTTGGGCGGTGCATACTGCTGGTTGGGGCGAGGCGCCTCAAAGGATGGCCTCGGGGTGAACCTAGGTGGCAGAGTAGTGTTTGGAATCCAGTCCCGGGACTTCTGAGATCCAGAGCCGGATGAGGAGCCAAAGTCACGGGAGTGCTTGCATGAAGAATCATAGTCAGTCTGACCTGTCTCAGCACTGATGGCCTTATTGACCAGCTTCTGGAAGGAGGTGCACTCGTGCAGACGAAGATCACGGCAAAGCTCGGGGCTAAGTCCCTTGCGGAACCTTTCCTGCTTCTTGGCGTTGGTGGATACCTCTTCAGGAGCATAGCGTGCTAAATTTCCAAACTCACGGTTGTATGCATCCACAGTCAGTCTGCCTTGGGTGAAGTTGCAGAATTCTTCCCGCTTACGATCCATGAGACCCTCCGGAATGTGATGCTCACAGAAAGCCTCGCTGAATTCAGCCCAAGTAGTGATTTGGCCAGCCGGGCGCATAGCCTCAAAGTTTTCCCACCAAAGGCTAGCAGGGCCTTCAATGTGATAGGCAGCGTAGGTAACCTTATCAGCTTCGGCTACGTTGGCAGAACCTAGCTTATGGGTTATGCTGCGAAGCCAATCATCCGCATCGAGGGGCTCGATGGAATGGTTAAACTTCGGTGCGTACAACTTGACAAAGTCATTGAGTGACACCAAGTCGTTCCTCTAATGACGTGCAGTATTCTGCTCAATTCGCTCTAGCAAGCAGTTGGTCTCACGCTTGTTTCTTTCCGCCTCCAGCATAACTTCGGCTAGAGAAGGCGGTTGAGGCAGATTCTCATCCCTAGCTGCACTGGCTTCACCCTGCGCCTGGACAGCAGGGTTGTTGCGGGTGTTGACCATCCTAGGAAAAACAAGACAACGGTTTAGACAAGGATGGCAAAATCTTGGCAAGGAAGTGCGGCATGTAATGGATAACACGGAATGCAGAGATGTTCATCCGTATGACATGGTAATATAGAAACTGCCATATATATACCAACGGTCATACGCAGCGTACATAGTTTAGTACAACCCAGGCTAAAGTACAACTACAGTGAAAGACGTTCCATCTCATCGGTGGCATTCCAAGCTCGTATACATTATTTTTCTACACCTCCGGAACGTGATACACACCAAGTCGTATCCCACGAGTCACGCAGGACTGTGGAAGATACAACTGTTACAATACTAGTGAAACTACTACCAACTCAGACGTCTCCGTAGTAATTTTCATAGAAATCACCACCATGTCCTGGGAGCTGAACATGATCATCTGGAAACAGTCGGTCCTATGGAGCTTGCGGTCCATAAGGACTCGGGTGTGGCCTTGGTCCAACAAACGGTCGCAGACGGGTCCACGAGGAGGGGTGATGCCTCCTATATCACGCCAGTCCATACAATCTGGCAGATTAGACCACACGGGGTACAAGTCCCTCATGTCCATATACCCAGCCTGCACGGCAGGTGCAAACCGTGTCAGAGTGGCCCAGTGATCAGAACGAGCGTTGAAGAGCTGCATTCGCAAGGCACGATTCTCACGGTCCTTGTCCTCAAGCATCTCGGCGGTGGTGCGGAGTAGCGAATCCTCATGGGTAGAGTCACAGTAAATAGCCTGATAGTACCCTTGTGCCCCAGGGAGTGATGCTGGCATATAGCGGAAGTCAGTGTTCCGAAGCAAGGCAGTTCTGGCTCGTATGATAGTCATCGTCGAGTAAGCTGCGTCCTGCACGGACATCTTGATGGTAACCCCAAGTCCATAAGAGCAATGGAGGGGTTCAGTAGCTCCGGGGTAGGAAGGGTATATCCTGACTATATAAAGATATTGGCTTTGATTAAAGTCTCGAAACTGCTCCTCGACGGTATACTCAGGATACCACCGATAGCCTGTCTTGATCATCACTCGTACCAGCATGGCCGTGTGACCAGGTACATCGAAGCACCGAGTCAGACGAACCACTTGATTCTGGGAACGGGTGGCCAGCTGAAAGCACGAAATGATGCAAAGGAATTAGAATTTTGTTAGGAGAAATCAGACAGCATAACGGCTGTAAATGCTCAGAAAAAGATTTGAGACATTCACAACAGTTTGCAAAACCACTCAACAACATCATATCAAGGTTCTGGTTCAACCGACAACATACTAAAAGTAGTAGAAACTGAACTGAAGCATGGAACCAACAATCCTATAAGTTACTATGGATTAGTAACACGTGAACCTGATAGAGAGAAGAGAGCCTAGTCCTTAACCCACGTAGAATGAGAAGAGAATGACTCAGATAAGAGGGCATAAGGTAAAGGAGTAAAAGAGCCTTACGTTCCCTCCCACAATCAATTCCCCTACATATAACTAAAGCATTTCTAGACTCGACATCGACCAGTTTGGCTTAACGCACCTATAGGCAGTCCGGCTCTAATGCCAATGCTATCAGGACCCCGATTCTAAGTCACACCGATCTAGCCTGTAACACCTCATATCACTTTGCGGCCTCACGCACGATATTCCCACGGGTGTCGCCTTACCATGGCCCGGGACCGTTTGCGCCTTTTGGCTCACGTATATGATAGTGCCGCTAGCATCCATATGACAGAGAACCCGGGCCGACATGGCTAGTCGTGAACCCAAAGTGGCACTAACGTATGGGGACAGGCATACATGAATCAACAACGAACGTGTCGGTCAGCAGCGTGTGAATCCGGGCTGTAGCACTGGGCTAACAGGACTCCGGGAACCCGGGCTGTAGCAGGCTAGGCAGGACTCCGGATGTCACCGCGTGACATTTCCCCGAAGGGACAGACACAGGAACGAAGTGAAACACATGCCGGCCAGTCAAGTGTTCCGGAGCAGTAGTGCTGGGCTAGCAGGACTACGGTGAACCGGGCTGTAGCGGACTACTATGGCTCATGGAAGCACAAGACTACATTTCCCCATAAAAGAGGCTACCAAGGATAAACAACTAGATTGTCGGATCCCACACATACCAAGCATTTCAATCATACACACAATATGCTCGCTATGTGCAAATACAGCATGGCATCACAACTAGACTCTACGACTCAGAGTATTTATTCATTAGGCTCCGAAGAGCCAGATATTACAAACATGGGTCTCTCGACCCAGCATTCAGAGCATGCAAGTCAAACACATGCGGAAGCTTAACATGTCTGAGCACAGACAACTATAAATGAAAAAGGCTGAGAAGCCTGACTATCTACTGATCCTGCCGAGGGCACAAGATCGTAGCTGAGGTAACAAGCTAAACGTCGAAGTCCACGCGGAACTACTAGCGAGACTGACGTCTCTCTGCAAAACATAAAATAAGCAAACGTGAGTACAAATGTACCCAGCAAGACTTACATCAGAACTATCTGCATATCCATCGGTATCAACAAAGGGGGTGGTGGAGTTTAACTGCAGCAAGCCAGCTTTGACTCGGTGGCTATCCTAAACTACGACTGCAAGTAACTCTTTTGAGGTGGCGCACACGAGTCCACATATTCACCATATCAATACTCCACTATGGATCCGCTCCTGTCTCCCTACGAGAACGCCATCCATAGCACTCACGCTTATCTTGCGCATTCTAGAGTATCCACTTTCACTTGTCTATGAACTGTTATAGGCAACCCAGAAGTCCTTTACCGCGGACACGGCTATTCGAATAGATCATATTAACCCTGCAGGGGTGTACTTCGTCACACACGCTCTCACCACTTACCGTCGTTTACACGACATGTACTCGGCAACCTTCAAGCGGAAGCCCAGCGAGGGTGTCGGCCACAGCCTACCTAAACACTCAAGTCTCTAGTCCAGGTTTATCGCCTATTCAGGTTCCATCCGCAGGGAGTCCGGCCGAGGTTTCCACATACGGCCCCGAACGATGTGTACAGGGTTCCGTGACACCAAACGGGCGCCCGGCATACCCGGCCACGTGCCTACCGCATCACAGCCCACCCCTCGGGTCAGCGCTGCCCACGGCCTCCAGCATACTACAAACACCAGAAACTACTTGCAACTCCTGGACAGAGGACAAGGGTGATTAAGAAGCCGAGAGGGTCCATTGGTTTCGGGCCCAATGCGTGGTAGTAACTGTATCATGGATCACAAACACAGAACTCAGTTCCTGAGGACGGCTTCAATGAGACAACCCACCATGTACTCCTACATGGCCTCTCACCGCTACCTTTACCAAATCGTGTTCACACACTTAGCTCACACACAGTAGGACATGTTCATCACCATTCCAACTCATCCCCGATGAATCAGACCTGACACAACTCTAAGCAATAGCAGGCATAACAAACAAGCATGAATGAGTAGGCACATCAGGGCTCAAACAACTCCTACTCATGCTAGTGGGTTTCATCTATTTACTGTGGCAATGACAGGTCATGTAGAGGATAAGGGGTTCAACTACCGCAGCAAGTAACAGATGAATCGTTGTTGTCCTAATGTAGTAAAAGAGAGCAGGAGCGAGAGAGTGGGTTTGTATCGGAATGGACAAGGGGGTTTTGCTTGCCTGGCACTTCTGAAGATATTATAGTTCTTCATCGGTGTCATCGACCACGTCGTCGGAGCATCGTCTACTGAGAGGGGACGGTTACCGGCAAACAGAGAAGGACACAATCAATGCAATGCAACAATATGATGCATGATCATGACATGGCAATATGTTGTGGTTTGAGCTAATGCAACTAGTAACAGAAAGGTTTGGGTTGATTTGAACTCAAGGTTCAAATTCAAATTCAAACTATGAATTCAAATAGTGGATTATCATGTTTTGGACTAAACAGCGAGGTTAAGTTGTTCAAACATGCATGAAAATGCCATATTCAGATTCCTTGGATTTTTTGATCATTTTTCATATATAATTTATTTCATTCTGAGTTATAGATTATTTTCTATGATTTTTTGAAGTTTATACTATTTTCTGGAATTTTCTGAATTATTTTAAATCCAGAAATCAAATACCGTGTCAGCATTGTGTCAGGGTGACGTCAGCAGGTCAACTGACCTCATCCAGGTCAAACCTGACCAGTGGGGTCCACTGGTCAGTGACACAGAGCTGTCTGGGTCACAGACATGTGGGGTCAGGTCAACAGCCATGTCAGCACGGTCAGCTCTGACGTGTGGGTCCTGTTGGATTATAAACTAATCTAAACAGAAATTAAATTAACATAAATAGGCACTGGGGCCCACATGGCAGTGGCTCTAGTGGTGTTTAGTATGGTCATTAGTGCTAATTAAACCGGCGCCACGTCAGCAGTTGACGCCGGCGACCACAGCAACGACGGGGACTCGCCGGAGTTGCTCGGCACGGCGCTACAGATCACCGCTTCACGCGTAGTTTGCGGCTACGGCGAGCTGGCGGTGCGGCGCATCTTATGGAGCAAGCAGAGGGGGCTGGGGTGGTCTGTGGTGACGGCAGCAGTGAGCTAGGCGGCGGCCGGAGTTCGGGCGCCGATGGAAACGATGGCTACAGCAAGCGCTAGGCCGCGGGGTTAAGGGGAAACGACGGCGAAGCTCACAGTGATCACGAAGAGGGGCTCGGCTTGCTCGGGGATGTCCTGTGGCTGGTGAATCGACGAAGGCGGTGGTCGGCTCCCGAGGACGAGGACGACGGCGATGGCGGGGATGAGGGGCTCCCGGGTTTGTTTTGGTTCTCCTCGTCGACGTGCAGAGCCGCGGCGGACCCTAGGGATACGGTAGGGAGGTCAGGCGAGCTCGGTGGGCGCGTTGGCAGTGAGCGGCGGCGACGGGCTAAGCTCAGGTGGTCGCGGGAGAGAGAGCAGAGAAGGGGAGGAGTTCCAGAGAGGGGGGGTCGTGGCCGTATCCGTGGCGCTGGGAGAGAGTCTCGGAGGCGTGAGGCAGGCAGGGAGGAGGTGGAGGCCTCGGGCGCGCAGGCGTCGACACGCCTCTGCCTACTGGCAGAGGTTGAAGACAACCGCTCCGGCCAGTGGGCTGGGCCGTCCAGCTGGCTGCACCAGGTAAGTGGCCCAGGTGGGCTTCTGCTCTATTTTAATTTTTGTTCTGTTTTCCTTTATTTAATCTTTTTGACACTGTTTTTTTAACTCCAACAAATGTAAAAACAGTGACAACATTCCTCTGAATATTTTTATATTGCACAATGGGATTATCCAAAGGCACATAAATTATTTCAGAGTTATCTGAAATTATATTCCATATATTAAGAATATAAAACCAAATCCAAATACAATATTGATTTAAATTCAATGCCCAAAATAATTCCTTAAAAATGTTCATTATTTTTGGTTTGGATCAAAGCCCTTGCCAAAAATACCAGATATCAATAAAGAACATTCTGGTTTCATTGAATGCAAATTTTAGTTGGACCTAGTTTGATTCAAGTGATGCTAGGGTTTGAACATCCCCATTACAAGATTAATTGAAATTGAAAATGATGCATGGATGCAATGCCACTAATTACAAGCAGATTTCTAGGGCTGTGACATTCGGAGAGGGAAATCTTAGGTCTTCGTCATCACCAACCCTCCTTCATCGCCAATTCCATGATGCTTCCCACCGGGAGTGAGTAATTCCTTCATAGGCTCGTTCGTTGGTCGGTGAGGAGTTGGATGAGATTCATCATGTAATCGAGTTAGTTTTCTTAGGGCTTGTTCCCTAGTGTCCACTATGTTATGAGATTGATGTTGCTATGACTTTGCCATATGCTTAATGGTTGTCACTACGGCCTGAGTGCCATGATTTCATATCTGAACCATTTATGTTTTCACCATTATATCTATGTTCTAGATCCGATCTTGCAAGTTATATGCACCTGCTACGTTTATGATCCGTAAACCCCGGGGTGACAATAATCGGGATACTTTCCGGTGATGACCGTAGTTTGAGGAGTTCATGTATTCACTATGTGTTAATGCTTTGTTTCGGTTCTCTATTAAAAGGAGGCCTTAATCCCTTAGTTTCCTTACGGACCCTGCTACCACGGGAGGGTAGGACAAAAGATGTCATACAAGTTCTTTTCCATAAGCGCGTATGACCATTTATGGAATACATGCCTACATTATACTTATGAACTGGAGCTAGTTATGTATCGCCCTAGGTTATGACTATTATATGATGAATATCATCCAATGAATTCACCGAACCAATGCCTACGATTTTTCCACACATTGTTCTTGCCCAGTTACTACTACTGATGTTACTGCTACACTTGCTACAAAATCATCTCTGTTGTTACCGTTACTATTGCTACCGTTACCACTGCTATCAAAACTATCATATTACTGTGCTACTGATCATCTTGCAGCAGATATTTAATCTCCAGGTGTGGTTGAATTGACAACTCAACCGCTAATACTTACAAATATTCTTTGGCTCCCCTTGTGTCGAATCTACAAATTTGGGTGGAATACTCTACCCTCGAAAACTGTTGTGATCCCCTATACTCGTGGGTTATCACTAGTGCAAGACCGACAACACCTTCAACTTGAGTATAGGTGGAGTCGGAGTGATAGCTTCCCTCGGAGGAGTTGTCGGAGTCAGAACCGGATACCCTTTCACCAACGTGAGCTTGATGTCTTCGTCTTGTGTAGCTCTTTGATGACTTGTCCTTCCTTTCCGAATCCTTGCTTCAACGAGAGGGTCTTCGTTCATAACGATCATCTCTACTCCTTCTTTCTCTTGGAGGTGATTCATCTCTTCTGCTCCTCCTTTTTGGTGAGTCTTCTCTTTCCTTGTAGGGAGCCGTACACTCATTGGAGTAGTGTCCGGGTCTTCCACAATTATAGCAATTACGATCACGACTAGAAGATCTTTTGTCATTGTAGGACCTTGACTTGGTGCTTCTCTCTTTGCTTCTATTCTTGTAGAATTTGTTGATGTTCTTCACCAGTAAGCTCAATTCTTCATTAGAGACTTACTTCTCACATGATGTTGTAGGAGCATCACTTGATGCTTTGTAAGCACCACTTGACTTTTTGTGGAGCTCATCCTTATCCTTGAGTGACATCTCATGAGCAACAATTCTACCAATGACTTCCGTGGGCTTGAGATCTTTGTAATTGGGCATCTGATAACACATAAGTATAGGCGATCGCAACAGTTTTCGAGGGTAGAGTATTCAACCCAAATTTATAGATTTGACACAAGGGGAGCCAAAGAATATTCGCAAGTATTAGCAGTTGACTTGTCAATTCAACCACACCTAGAGATTTAATATCTGGAGCAAAGTGATCAGTAGCACAGTAATATGATAGTTTTGGTAGCAGTAGTAATAGTAACAGTAGTAACGGTAACAGCAGTAACAGTTTCGTAGCAGTTGGAACAATAGCAATAGCAATAGTAACTTAGCAAGAAGAATATGTGGAAAACTCGTAGGCATTGGATTGGTGAATTCGTTGGATGATATTCATCATATAACAGTCATAACCTAGGGCAACACAGAACTAGCTCCAGTTCATAAATATAATGTAGGCATGTATTCCGTAAATAGTCATACATGATTATGGAAAAGAACTTGCATGACATCTTTTATCCTACCCTGCCGTGCTAGCGGGGTCCATAAGGAAACTAAGGGATATTAAGGCCTCCTTTTAATAGAGAACCAGAACAAAGCATTAACACATAGTGAATACATGAACTCCTCAAACTACGATCATCACCGGAAAGTATCCCAATTACTGTCACCCTAGGGTTTACAGATTATAACACGTACCAGGTGCATATGACTAGCAAGATCGGATCTAGAACATATATATAATGGTGAAAACATAAACTTTTCAGATCTGAAATCATGGCACTCGGGCCCTAGTGACAAGCATTAAGCATAGCAAGGTCATAGCAACATCAATCTCAGAACATAGTGGATACTAGGGATCAAGCCCTAACAAAACTAACTCGATTACATGATGAATCTCATCCAACTCCTCACCGACCAGCGAGCCTACGAAGGAATTACTCACTCCCGGTGGGGAGCATCATGGAATTGGCGATGAAGGAGGGTTGGTGATGACGAAGACCGAAGATTCCCCTCTCCAGAACCCCGAACGGGCTCCAGATCTGGCGTCCCGATGAAGAAAAGGAGGTGGTGGCGGCTCCGTATCGTGAAACGCGATGAAACTTCCTCTCCTATTTTTTCTCCAAAAATAGGAATTTATAGTGCTGGAAATAGGGCCAGGGGCACGAGGGCCCCACAACCCACCAGGGCACACCTGGAGGGGGTGGAGCGCCTTGGTGTATTGTGGCCAGCCAGGGCACCCCCTCCGGTGGTTCTTGGTTCCATTATTTTTTTTATATTCTGAAATAATTCTCCAATAAGTTTCGTCCAATTCCGAGAACTTTTATTTCTGCACAAAAACAACACCATGGTAGTTCTGCTGAAAACAACGTTAGTCCGGGTTAGTTTCATCCAAATCATGCAAATTAGAGTCCAAAACAAGAGCAAAAGCATTAGGAAAAGTAGATATGAAGGAGACGTATCAACATCATTTGGATCAAAGTGCACACGGTATCATATTTTCCATCCAAGGCTCTAAGGATCTTCTTGATGATGAATTTGTCGGTCATCTCTTCACTTCTTAAGCCGGCAATCTCATTTGTGATGAGAGCAAGCACATTTCAGCGACTCCTTCACCATCCTTCATCTTGAACTTGTCATGTTGACTTTGAAGCACGTCCAACTTGGATTCCTTGATGGACTCGGTACCTTCGTGCATATCAACCAAAGTATCCCAAACTTCCTTTGCATTCTCAAGGCGGCTGATTTTGTTGAATTCTTCGGGGCACAATCCATTGAAGAGAATATCGCAAGCTTGAGCATTGTATTGCAACATCTTCAATTTGTCCGTGGTGGCTTCACGATCTGGTTCTTTTCCATCTTCAAAGTATTCACCTTGCAAGCCAATACGAACAACGGCCCAAACGACGGGGTTATGACAAAGAATATGCATTTTCATCTTATGCTTCCAACTAGCAAAATTTGTACCATCAAAGTAAGGACCTCTACGGTGGTAATTTCCCTCGCTAGACGCCATACTCTCCTAGGTTGTGAAACCAAGGCTATGATCACAAAAGCTATGGAAATCAAGGCTAATGTAGACCAAAGCTCGGATACCACTTATAGGATCGGAAGTATGTCTATAGGGGGTGATTAGACTACTTGACCAAATAAAAATCTATCAATTTCCCAATTTTAGTTGTGGTTAGATTTTAGCAATTAGCACAAATCAAGCAATCAACCTACACATGCAATTCTAAGAGTATAGCAGCGGAAAGTAAAACATTGCATATGAAGGTAAAGGGAAGGGTTTCGAGAAGGCAAACACAATGGATAGATGGAGATTTTTGGTGTGGTTCTGATAGGTGGTGCTATCGTACATCCACGTTGATGAAGACTTCAACCCACAAAGGGTAACGGCTGCACGAGTCCATGGAGGGCCCCATCCATGAATGGTTAAACTCGGTGACACCGATCAGTTCAAAAATGTTAACGTTAGGAATCTCGATGGGACCGACTGGAACAACTCGGTGGGACTGATGTGCTAGGGCTTAGGGCAAACATCATCTCGGTGGCGCCGATTGCATCAACTCAGTGAGACCAAAGTGAAGCAATAAGAACACAGAGAATCTGTCAAGCAAACTCGGTGAGACCGATTGCTATTTCGGTGAGACCGTAATAATTGCAACTGGTAACAGAGAGTTGGCAAGGCCATCTCGGTGAAACCGAGATCCGTATCGGTGAGACCGAACTGTTAGGGTTTCTGGTAGTGGCTATGTCAAGTAAGCTCGGTGGCTCCAGGTAGAAAGAATCGGTGGGGCCAAGTTGGAGTTTTGGGTTTGGACATATTTGGATGGAGAAAGTGGCTGAGGGTTTTGGATCAATATCACCAAGCATTTGAGCAAGTAAGCCATTAAGAAACACCTCATCCCCTTTTAATAGTGTTGGCTTTCCTATGGACTCAATGTGATCTTGGATCACTAAAATAAAGATGAAGAGTCTTGAGCTTTTGCCAATCTTTGTCCTTAGCATTTTGAGGGGTCCACATCTCTAGTCCATGCCATGCTAATCATTGAACATACTGAAATATTTATCTTCAAAGGATATTAGTTCAATGAGCTATATGTTGTTATGAATTACCAAAACCACCTAGGGATTAGTTGCACTTTCATACTTCTAAGTTCTGTAATATTTTTAGTTCTTTAGGTAGCACATCAATTTTAGTTCCTCAGAAACCCAAAAGTCACAGATTAAACAGGTTGAACACTTGAACAGGTATAATTTTTATTGGAATGCCATGTAGGTCCAAAACTGACAACAACTTGAGTGATGTGAGTGAAGCACTTAGAGCATCTATAGGGACACATTTGTCCAGTACAAGTAGCGAGCGCACATGTGTCATCTCATGTCTTGAAAGCGCAGAATCAACACTTTGAATTGACATCCTTCGTGCTTTGCCAAGTAAAGAGGTTATTTTTGAGTAGTCATCAACAACAGAAAACATCTCCTCTTTCGATTTTGATAGAGCAAGAACACAGACCACATCATGCATTCGAAATTCACGTACTCGTCCAAATTAGTTTCTCTTTGAAACTTGTAGCAGGCACCGGTTAACTAGCTCATTCAGGTAATCCTCGACAATCTCTTCCTCTGTTCTTGTTTCACTTCTTTTAATGAATCCCTCTGATACCCAGAATCTGATCAGCTTCTGCCTTCTGACCCTGTAGACCTCTAGGACAAACTACAGAACAGGAAACAGTTCTTTAAATTGTGTGACAGATCCTCCAAGCTAACATTCAAAATGAGGTTCATGTCAAGGATTGAATTGCTCGTTAGCTGCAACTCAATATCTTTCTGCACTTTCTCCCATTCATAACAAGCCTGGCTTCTGAAGGACAAGAGGCGTCCTATGCACACAATAGCTACTGGCAAGCCGTCACAACTCTCTACAATTTTCTGACCTGATGCTTCCAGTTCTCGAGGACGAATTTTATCTTCCATTTTCCAAAATGCTTCTTTGCAAAACAAATCCCATGAATGTTGGCTTTCTAATAGTCTCGAATCAATTATGTACTTGTCTTTTGCTAGTGATGCGACGTCATGGATCCTTGAAGTAAGCACTATCTTACTGGAACCATCTCCACCAGCAAACGCGTCACGGATTTTGAACCAAACACTAGCATCCCATAGACCATTCAAGATGAGGACATATCTTCTACTATGAAGATAACTTCGCATAATCTCGAGTAGGCTTTCACGATCCATGGAATCGATGCCTTTAGATAGTGTTACAATGTGATCCTTGTTTTTGAAAATTTTCAGTATCTGTCTTAGCAAATCAACGGACCTACAGTGTTGTGAAACTGCAATGAATGCATGTCTTCAAATCTTGGCTTGATAATGTTGTAAACATGAGTTACAAGAGTAGTCTTTCCGACTCCACCCATGCCCCACACAGAGATCACCATGTTCTGCTGGATCTCATCTGTTAGCCATCCAATTAGCAAGTCCCTGTTATGCTCAATACCAACCGGACAATTTGCTGTTAGAAGGCCGATAGATTATGATGGTCCCAATTTTTTATCTTCTGCTTGAGGTTATTGCACCTTGCTAATTCCTTCTGTGTTGAACATCTTAACTCTTTCTATGGCAATTTTTAGCGTGGCTTTGATCCGCACAAGCCGAAAGGCAAGGCGGTGCCATGTCCAGATGCGCCTGAGCTTCCGTATTGCTCTGGAAGCGGCTCCGCCATGACCGTCGCAGAACTTGCAGCTGAACTCATCAACAACATCCTCGATGCCCAAGGAAAGTGTGTGTACCTTCCTAACAAATGTTGCCATTGTTTCATCGTGGTCTCTGAGCATCTCAGAAACCTGTAAGAAGGACTGCATGCACTCCAGCTCATCCTTGATCTCCTCCATCTTAGTGAAGATCCTTTTTAAAGCAGTCAATTCATGAGCGATGCAGGATCCACCAAATGTTGTCGCCTGACTTGCTAAGGCCACTCCCATCTTGACCATCAGTGAAGCAACAATGCCTTCCACCATGCCTAATAGCGGCGAGTGGTTCTTGGGAACTTGCTTCCTGTAATAATGGAAGGTCAATTGCAGATCATCTTTAACATGAGATTATAGTGCTCGAAGATAGAAATGATATAATTTATCTTTGTTTTTTCTTCCAAAATGATTTTTAACTTAACAGATCAATCATACAAATGTTGGCTTTCTAATGGTTCAATATCAAATTTTCAGCTGTCTGAAGTTCTGAACACCTTTCAGGCTACAATATGAACCTATCAGAATTCAGTAACGAAAGTTACCAAAATTCAGATTACGGATAGGACAAACAAAGCTCAAAATAATAAAGGTCGATGTCCAGCTGGTCACTATTAATAGCTATGAAGCCAATTGTTCACATGATCAGAGCCATTTAGATGTGCTATGAATAACATCAGTGTAGAACAATATATATTCAGGCTAAGGAAAGATGTTAGATATAGCAAGAAAACAGAGAGAGAGAGGAGAGAACTCACGTCCATCGATCCGCTATCTTCGACAACCTCCAAGCCGCCGCTATGCGGCTAATTTTCTGGTGAGGTCTCCGAGAGGCGATGCATCTCCATGGACCAGGGCGCACCGAATCATGGAATAGGGGGAGGAAGAAGGCTGCTCAACTCCAAGCTGAACACACGACACGCGAGTCAAAGTGTCAGTACCCTGACAGCCTGTTCATCTTCACTGAAGAAGACGGCACTTGTACTAAAGGGCGCAACACTAACAAAACAGAGTTCAGCCTCTGGGAAATGGACGGTTGGTATCAAATGAGTTAAGTGGATATCAACGGCTCACCAGAGTTCCTATTCACCGTCTTCCATTGCCGCCAACAGCCAGACTGTAACAGTGATGACAACGACTCCTCCCCATTCCAAAACATCGCCACCTGTGATGACCCACAAGTATAGGGGATCAACTGTAGCTCTTTTTGATAAGTAAGAGTGTCGAACCCAACGAGGAGCAGAAGGAAATGACAACTAGTTTTCAGTAAGGTAATGTCTGCAAGTGCTGAAATGGTAAGTAGTAGAGTAGTCTGATAGCAAGATAAATTGTAACGAGCAAGTAACGATAATAATAGCAAATATGCAGCAAGGTAGCCCAATCCTTTTGAGGCAAAGGACAGGCCAAAACGGTCTCTTATGATAAGCAAAGCATTCTTGAGGGTACACGGGAATTTCATCTAGTCACTTTCATCATGTTGGTTTAATTTGTGTTCGCTACTTTGATAATTTGATATGTGGGTGGACCGGTGCTTAGGTGTTGTTCTTACTTGAAAAACCCTCCTACTTATGATTAACCCTCCCGCAAGCATCCGCAACTACGAGAAAAGTATTAGGAATAAATTCTAACCATAGCATTAAACTTTTGGATCAAATCGGTCCCTTGCGGAATAGCGCATAAACTGGGTTTAAGCTTCTGTCACTCTCGCAACCCATAATCTAATTGCTGCTCCACAATGCATTCCCTTAGGCCCAAGTCTGGTGAAGTGTCATGTAGTCGACGTTCACATGACACCACTAAGGGAATCACAACATACATACTATCAAAATATCGAACACATATCAAATTCACATGATTACTTGCAACATGATTTCTCCCATGACCTTAATAACAAAAGTAACTATCGGGGATATCGTGCGACATATGCCAGGGGTGGCTTATCATGGATGGGGACAAAAGTACGTCGCCGGGCTCTAGAAGCGGGAGTGAGTGAGACCGCATGCGCTTGCGAATCTTACACAGGTTCAGGGCTATCCTAGGAGATAACACCCCTAGTCTTGCTCTGCGGGGTCTCCGCATGATCACTATCTCAACAAGGTAGCTACAAGCTTGCTCCTTGAGCTGTTTGGCTAGAGGAGGAAGAAGAGCAAGGCTAGCCCTACTTCACACTCTCTATGTGGGTGTGTGGTGACTAATGTGGTGAACCCTCTGCATGGGTGACCTGGGGGGTTATATAGGCCTACCCCCGAGGGGTACAATGGTAATCCGTCCGGGTGTAGGACCCGGCCGTCAGTGTCTCTGGTCGCCGGCTTCTCCGCCGGCTGCTGGGGCCCGTCATTGGGTGGGTCTCGCCGACTGCCGTGTTCTCGGCCGACAGGTAGGGCCCGCCGCCTGCGGATCGTATCGGCTGCTCTGTACTGTAGCCTTGCCCCTAATGACGGAGGCTTTGTCGGGGGAGCGTGGCTACAGTCCCGCCGCCTGGCGGGCGCTCACTGTAGCCACACCCCGTCTAATCTGGTTAATGGCGCACAGACTCCGATGGAGGGGGAGGGCCGCCTACTAGGAGTCGGCCACCCCCGCGTCGTCTACTCGGAGTTCGCCGCCTTCTGGTGGCTCTCGGACAGGTAGGGCCCGCCGCCTGCGGGTCGTACTGACCGCTTATCATGGGAGCATGGCTCCCTCTGGCGTGGATGATGTCATGGGCCGCGTGGCAACAGTGTCGCGCCGGGCAAAGGGTGTCCGCGTGGTACACCGCACTGTGGCAACAATCTGCCCTGGATTCGGGGGTGGCAGGCTGCACTGTAGGCATGCCCTGTCTTGTCGTGGTAATGAGGTGCTAACTTCGAGGGGACGAGGGGCCGCCTTCTGGGAGTCGGCCTCCCTCGTGGCCGCCTTCTGGGTTCTGCCGCCTTCTAGAAGCCGGCCGCTTGGACCAGCCGGCCCAAGAAGGCAGTCATTCGTCCGGGAGGTGTGAGGGGCGCAGTCGGCCCCGATATCTTGAAATACCATGGGGGCTGATGAGGCTACCCGTGGTCATTTACTCCGACAGTAACTACTCACAAATAATAATCATGCTCATGATCAGAGGAGTATTAAATAGCATAATGGATCTGAACATATAATCTTCCACCAAATAAACCATATAGTAATCAACTACAAGATATAATCAACACTACTAGTCACCCACAAGCACCAATCTATAGTTCCGGTAACAAGATTGAACACAAGAGATGAACTAGGGTTTGAGATGAGATGGTGATGTTGATGATGTTGATGGAGATTATCCTCCCCAATATGGGAGAGTTGTTGGTGATGATGATGACGATGATTTCCCCCTCCGGGAGGGAAGTTCCTCCGGCGGAATCGCTCCGCCAGAGGGCAAAAGTGCTCCTGCCCAAGTTCCGCCTCGAGACGGCGGCGCTCCATTCTGAAAGTCCTCTCCTTATTTATTTTTCAAGGTCAAAATGACCTATATACCAGAAGATGGGCACCGGAGGTGGGCCGAGGAGGGCACAACCCACCAGGGCGCGCCTGGGCTCCCTGGCGCGCCCAGCTGAGTTGTGCCCACTTGGTGGGCCCCCTCTGGTAGTTATTTGCTCCAGTAATTCTTAAATACTCCATAAAAATCTCCGTGAAGTTTCAGCTTGTTTGGAGTTGTGCAGAATAGGTAGCATGACGTAGCTTTTCCTGGTCCCGATTTCTAGCTGCCGAAATTGTCCCTCTTTGTGTGTACCTTGCAAATTATGAGAGAGAAGGCATTAGAATTACTCCAAAAAGCATTATTATGCATAAAAACATTATAAATAACAGTAAGAAAACATGATGCAAAATGGACGTATCAACTCCCCCAAGCCTAGACCTCGCTTGTCCTCAAGCAAAAACCGAAATCGAAAAACATGTCCACATGCTTTGAGAGAGAGGTGTCGATAAAAACAAAATACGGACATAGAAGCATCATGCTGATTATTATAACAGCAACAACTTTAAACATAAGACTTTTATCATAGAACTTTTATCATACACTTCTCATTAATAAGTAATACTTCATCACACAATCGAATTATAAAGCAAAAACTCTATTAGAAACCAATAAACTATGTTCTCAGTCAACTTTGCAACTACGATTCATCATCTTTTGAGGAAGGGTCACGTGTCGGAGCCTTTAGGCAAGTCCACATACTCAACCATCATATAGTCTTCTATGATTGCTAACACTCACCACATACACATGAGAAAAATGTTTCAACCGGACACATAGAAAGATAGGGGCTTATAGTTTCGCCTCCCAACATATTCACCTCAAGGGTGATGTCAACAATAATAACTCATGCTATCAATATTCAACTGGACATATGTGCCTAGATCTTTCCTCACCACATGATTCTTGACAAAGGAGAAAAATAAAAAGGAATAGAAGGAAAACTTTGACTCTTTGCATAAAAGTACATACATAAAAGTAAAAAAGATAGGCCCTTCGCAGAGGGAAGCAGAGGTTGCCATGCACTTATTTGTTTGTATGCTCAATCCCTTAGTGCAAAAGAGCGTCACGTTGTATTGCCCCTTAAGATGACAACCTTTATTATGTAGTCTGTCGCTTTTATTCTTTGTCATCCAAGTTCGTACAACACTCAATTTTCTCTTACACTAATTGATCTCACACTTTTAGAAGCAATTTTATTGCCTTTTTGCACCGGTGACAACTTACTTGACGGATCTTGCTTAATCCCTAGGTAGGTATGGTGGACACTTGAAAATAAGATTTGGGTTTAAGGGTTTTTGGATGCACAAGTAGTATCTCTACTTAGTGCGGAATTTTTGGCTAGCAAAGATAGGGGCAAGCACCACATGTTGAAGGATCTATGACAATATGACTTCTATGTGAATATAAACAAACATAAACCATTAAGTTGTCTTCCTTGTCCAACGTCAACAATTTTGGCATATAATATTTTGATGAGGGCTCACAATCACAAAAGATTTCTAGGATAGTATATTTATATGTGAATCTTCTCTTCCCTTATTAATTATTTCATGAGTTGCATCATTGACTAATTCTATGTTTGTCAATCTCTAATAAAATTTCCTACTTATACTTTTCCTTATGTGGTGCCATCACCTACCATAGGATTAGTATATGATCTTATTGATTTATTTCCTTTCTTTTATTTATTTCCTTTCTCTTTTTCCTTTCTTATTTCTTTTCTTTATTTGCAACATGATAGTAAAGAAAGCAAAAACTCAAACTAAACTTTATTATATAACTTGCACACTATTACAATGATAGATCACTAAGCAAACTCTCAAAGAATAAAGGATCAAACTAAACTCTTATTCTAAAGCAAAAGATCGAACTAAGATAAGTAAAAGCAAAAGATAGTGGGATGATACGATACCGGGGCACCTCCCCCAAGCTTGGCGGAAGCCAAGGGGAGTGCCCATACCCGATACTCAGTTCTCCTTTGGTGGTGAAGAAGATGGTGGTGTAGTAGTATTCTCCAATATAACCATGAGTAGATCCTTCAAACCTTGAATCTCCCGAAGGGCTTGATGAATTAATTCACTGTTTTTCTTCACCTCAGCCATTATGTGTTTATTCTCAGGGCCCCACGGTTTGGTTCCTGCACTGTTTTTTCTTGGCCAAGATATGTCCCAGTTGGACGGTATGTGCCTACGAGGAGTGTTCTCGAACCCATAATTGTGAATCAAATTATGAAAATTGTTATGGTGTAACCTGTGTAAGGGCCTCCTCGGTGGGAGATCTTCTTGCACTTCCAGGATCTCTTGATTGTTCGATGATCCCATGGCTTGATGAGGATTAGGGTGAGTGGAGATGCCAGCTAGTGTACCCCTCTCGGAGGCTGGAGGGTGAATCCCAAAGGGACTTTCCTCTTCTTCCTCCATAGCAACCTCTTCAGCTTCATCCCCCCTTAGATCTTCCTGAACCAACCTTATGTCTCCTTCTCCATTGTTGAAGGGTGAGGAAGACATCATGTTGCTCTAGTTCAATCTGTCAGAAAACAGCAAGAAAAGAGAATAGAGGATTTCTCTGCGATACGGTGGTTAACAGGTTTGGGAAGTATATATAGATTTTTTATCTTGGAGGACAAGTATGCGGTAGAAAAACGGAGTCCGGAAGGTGTCCTAAGTGGGCACAACCCACCTGGGCACGCCAGGCTGGCGCGCCCTGGTGTCTTGTGCCCACCAGGGGAGGCTTCCTGGAAGTTTCTTTATTTCAAAATTCTTAAATATTCCAAAACTGATAAAAAATATTTTTGCGGATTTTTCGGAGTCCGTTTACTTACCGTATCACGTACCTCCTTGTTTTCACGATTCTGGAGTGTTCCAAAAGGACTATTTTATGTGTTCTTCCGGTGTCAAAGTTTGGATAATATTACTTTCAACATTAATAGGCGTAAGTGAGATATAATGCTTTATTAGTTGCCCATTGACAACCTTCGGGTAGTACCTTCGGAATTATTTATTTTGATGGCTCCAGACCGGTAAACCTCCTCGATAACATATGTACCTTCCCATTTTGAGAGGAGTTTTCCTGCAAAGAATCTAAAACGAGAGTTGTACAAAAGAACATATTTCTCCGACTTTAAACTCATGCTTTTGGATTCTTTTGTCATGCCATCTTTTAACTTTCTCTTTGAATAAATTTGCACTTTCATAAGCTTGGGTTCTCCATTCATCTAGTGAGCTAATATCAAATAACCTCTTTTCCCCAGCAAGTTTGAAATCATAATTGAGTTCTTTAACTGCCCAATATGCTTTATGTTCTAACTCAAGAGGCAAATGACAAGCTTTTCCACAGACCATTTTATAAGGAGACATACCCATAGGATTTTTATATGCTGTTCTATAAGCCCAAAGTGCATCATCTAATTTCCTAGATCAATTCTTCCTGGACCTATTAATAGTCTTTTGCAAAATTAATTTTATTTCTCTATTGCTAAGTTCAACTTGACCGCTAGACTGAGGATGATAGGGTGATGCAATTCTATGGTTAACATCATACTTGGCAAGCATTTTACGAAAAGCACCATGAATAAAGTGTGAACCACCATCATTCATTAAATATCTAGGGACTCCAAACCTTGGGAAATAACTTCCTTAAGCATTTTAATAGAGGTGTTGTGATCAACACTACTAGTTGGAATACCTTCTACCCATTTAGTAACAGAATCAACAGCAACCAAAATATTTGTATACCCATTAGAGGAAGGAAAAGGTCCCATGTAATCAAATCCCCAAACATCAAATGGTTCAACAACAAGTGAATAATTCATAGGCATTTCTTGTCGCTTACCGATATTACCTATTCTTTGACATTCATCACAAGATGAGACGTACTTACGGGCATCCTTGAAGAGAGTAGGCCAATAAAATCCAGACTGCAATACCTTATGAGTAGTTCTATCTCCAGCATGATGCCCTCCATAAGCTTTGGAGTGACATTTCCAAAGGATTTATCCCTATTCATGCTCAGGTACACAACGTCTAATAATACCATCTACTCCTTTATAAAGATGTGGGTCATCCCAAAAGTAATGTCTTAAATCATAGAAGAATTTTTTTTCTTTTGTTGGTATGTAAAGCTAGGTGGCAAATATTTAGCAACAATGTAATTAGCATATTCAGCATACCAAGGAGTACTATTAGCAACATTTATTGCAGCTAACTGCTCATCAGGAAAACTATCATCAATAGGTAGTGGGTCATCAAGCACATTTTCAAGCCTAGACAAGTTATCAACTACGGGGTTCTCAGCTCCTTTTCTAGCAATGATATGTAAATCAAATTCTTGTAACAAGATAACCCAACGAATAAGTCTAGGTTTAGCATCTTTCTTTTCCATAAGATATTTAATAGCAGCATGGTCTGTGTGAACAATTACTTTGGAATCAACAATATAAGGTATGAATTTATCACAAGCAAACACCACTGCTAAGATTTCTTTTTCAGTAGTAGCATAATTCTTTGAGCAGTGTCTAGAGTTTTACTAGCATAGTGAATAACATTCAATTTATTATCAACTCTTTGTCCTAGAACAGCACCAACAACATAATCACTAGCATCACACATAAGTGCAAAAGGCAAGTTCCAATCAGGTGGTTGAACAATAGGTGCAGAAATTAAGGCTTTCTTGAGTGTTTCAAAGGCTTCTAAACAATCATCATCAAAAACAAAAGGAATATCCTTTTGCAAAAGACTAGTGAGAGGCATAGAAATTTTAGAAAAGTCTTTGATAAATCTCCTATAGAAACCAGCATGACCTAAGAAACTACGAGTACCTTTCATATCTTTAGGACATGGCATTTTCTCAATTGCGTCAACCTGAGCTTTGTCCACTTCAATACCTCTTTCAGAAATTTTATGACCCAAGACAATGCCTTCATTAACCATAAAGTGGCACTTCTCCCAATTCAAGACAAGATTTGTTTGTTCACATCTCTACAAAACTCGATCAAGATTGCTTAAACAATCATCAAAAGACTACCCATAAACAGAAAATTGATCCATGAAAACCTCAACAATCTTTTCACAAAAATCATACTCCCTCCGTTCCATAATGTAGTGCCTATAGATTTTTTGAGAAGTCAAACTTTGCACACTTTGACCAAGTTTGTAGAGAAAAATATTTATACCTACAATTGCAAAAGTATATAATGTGAAACTACATCTTATGATGAATCTAGTGATATATGTTTCGCACTCTAGATGTAAATATTTTTCTCCACAAACTTGGTCAAAGTTTGTGAGGTTTGACTTTTCTAAAAATCTACAGGCACTACATTATGGAACGGAGGGAGTAGAATATAGCAGTCATACATCTTTGAAAGGTAGCAGGTGCATTGCATAAATACGTCTATAAGCATAGGTTCCAAAAGGACAAGTAAAGGTGGTATTTTCTTGATTAGGTTGAGAAACAGGTATTTGTGAAAAGCCAGAATATCCATCAAGGAAGCAAAAGTGTGTGTGCTTAGATAATCTTTCAAGCATTTGATCAATAAAAGGCAAAGGGTAATGATATTTTCTAGTTGCTTTGTTTAATTTTCTAAAATCAATTACCATTCTATAGCCTGTAACAATTCTTTGTGGAATAAGTTCATTCTTATCATTAGGAACAATAGTTATACCTCCTTTCTTAGGGACACAATGAACAGGACTTACCCATCTACTATCAGCTATAGGATAGAGTATACCTGCTTCCAGAAGTTTTAATATTTTCGTTCTTGCCACTTCTTTCATCTTTGGATTTAACCGACGTTGGTGATCAACAACTGGTTTAGCATCAGGTTCCATATTAATTTTGTGCTAACATAGAGTGGGACTAATGCCCTTTAAATCATCAAGAGTATATCCAATAGCAGCTCGGTGCTTCCTTAGAACTTTCAATAATCTTTCTTCTTCATGTTCTGAAAGGTTAGCACTAATAATAACAGGATATATCTTCTTTTCATCAAGATAAGCATATTTCAAAGTGTCTGGCAATTGTTTTAATTCCAACACAGGATCACCTTTAGGTGGAGGAGAACCTCCCAGAGTTTCAATAGGAAAATTGTGTTTAAGCAGAGGCGTTGTTCAAAGAAAATCTTATCTATTTCATTTATTTGATGCATATGTAAATCATTTTCATGGTCTAGCAAATATTGTTCTAAAGGATCAGTAGGTGGCACAGCAATAGAAGCAAGACCAATTAATTCATCCTTACTAGGCAATTCTTTTTAATGAAGATTTCTACTGAACTTGAAAAAATTAAACTCATGAGAGTCATCACCAAAACTAACACCGACAGTTTGTTTCTTACAATCTATCTTAGCATTAACTGTGTTCAAGAAAGGTCTACCAAAGATAATGGGACAGAAGTCATCTTGTGGGGAACCAAGAACAAGAAAATCATTAGGGTATTTTATTTTCCCACACAAGACTTCAACATCTCTAACAATCCCAAATGGTGATATGGTGTCTCTATTAGCAAGTTTAATAGTAACATCTATGTCTTCTATCTCTGCAGGTGCTATGTCTTTCATAATTTCTTGATATGAAGTGTAAGGAATAGCACTCACACTAGCACCCATGTCACATAAACCATGATACCGCTGATCTCCTATTTTGACTGAGATGACAGGCATGCCAACAACAGGTCTATGTTTATCCTTTTTATCAGGTTTGGCAATTCTAGCAGCTTCTTCACAGAAGTAAATAACATGCCCATCTATATATTCTTCCAAGAGATCTTTAACCATAGCAATACTAGGTTCTACTTTAACTTGTTCATCAGGTTTAGGTGTTCTAATATAGCTTTTGTTAACCATAGTTGAAACTTTAGCATATTCCTTTATCCTAACAGGAAAAGGTGGTTTCTCAATATAAGCAGAAGGGATAACTGGATCAACATTATAAAGTATAGTTTCTTCTTTAACCAGTACCGGTTCTTTAATTTCTTCTTTAATAGGTGGGTGATATTTAAACCACTTCTCTTTAGGGAGTTCAACATGAGTAGCAAATGATTCACAAAAGGAGGCTACTATCTCAGAGTCAAGTCCATATTTAGTGCTAAACTTTTGAAAAGCATCGGTATTCATAAAAGATTTAACACAATCATACTTAAGTTTAATACCTGACTCTTTACCTTCGTCGAGTTCCCAATCTTCAGAGTTGCATTTAATTCTTTCCAAAAGATCCCGCTGGAATTCAATAGTCTTCTTCATAAAAGAACCAGCACAAGAAGTATCAAGCATGGTTTGATCATTACGAGAAAGCCGAGCATAAAAATTATGGATAATAATTTCTCTTGAGAGCTCATGATTGGGGCATGAATATAACATTGACTTAAGCCTCCCCCAAGCTAGAGCGATACTTTCTCCTTCACGAGGCCAAAAATTATATATATAATTCCGATCACGATGAACTAGATGCATAGGATAATTTTTTTGGTGGAACTCCAATTTCAACGATTCCAATTCCATGATCCAATATCATCGCATAGCCTATACCATGCTAATGCTTTTCCCTTCAAAGATAAAGGGAAAACCATTTTCATAACTTCATCTCCGGGTAAACCTGCAAGCTTAAACAATCCACAAATTTGTTCTACATATATCAAGTGCATATCAGGATGTTCGGTTCCATCTCCTACATAAGGATTAGCTAGCAGTTGTTCTATCATACCCGAAGGAATTTCATATTCAATATTTTCAGTAGGTGCAGTAGGTTGAGGGGTAACTAATTGTGGTTCCGGACGAGGTGAAGATACCCCAAACAAACCCCTCAAAGGATTGTTTTCCGTAGTAACAAGTGACAATAAATTTCAGCACCCTATATAAATGTTTCCTTACCAAAGGTGCTTCACTCCCCGGGAGCGGCGCCAGAAAATAGCCTTGATGACCCACAAGTATAGGGGATCAATTGTAGCTCTTTTCGGTAAGTAAGAGTGTCGAACCCAACGAGGAGCAGTAGGAAATGACAAGTAGTTTTCAGTAAGGTAATGTCTGCAAGTGCTGAAATTGTAAGTAGTAGAGTAGTTTGATAGCAAGATAAATTGTAACGAGCAAGTAACGATAGTAGTAGCAAATATGAAGCAAGTTAGCCCAATCCTTTTGAGGCAAAGGACAGGCCAAAACGGTCTCTTATGATAAGCAAAGCGTTCTTGAGGGTACACGGGAATTTCATCTAGTCACTTTCATCATGTTGGTTTAATTCGTGTTCGCTACTTTGATAATTTGATATGTGGGTGTACCGGTGCTTAGGTGACATTCTTACTTGAAAAAACCTCCTACTTATGATTAACCTTCCCGCAAGCATCCGCAACTACGAGAAAAGTATTAAGAATAAATTCTAACCATAGCATTAAACTTTTGGATCCAATCGGTCCCTTACGGAATAGCGCATAAACTGGGGTTTAAGCTTCTGTCACTCTCGCAACCCATCATCTAATTGCTACTCCACAATGCATTCCCTTAGGCCCAAGTATGGTGAAGTGTCATGTAGTCGATGTTCACATGACACCACTAAGGGAATCACAACATACATACTATCAAAATATCGAACACATATCAAATTCACATGATTACTTGCAACATGATTTCTCCCGTGACCTCAAGAACAAAAGTAACTACTCATAAATAATAATCATCCGCATGATCAGAGGAGTATTAAATAGCATAATGGATCTGAACATATAATCTTCCACCAAATAAACCATATATTAATCAACTACAAAATGTAATCAACACTACTAGTCACCCACAAGCACCAATCTATAGTTCCGGTAACAAGATTGAACACAAGAGATGAACTAGGGTTTGAGATGAGATGGTGTTGTTGAAGATGTTGATGGAGATTGCCCTCCCCAAGATGGGAGAGTTGTTGGCGATGATCATGACGATGATTTCCCCCTCCGGGAGGGAAGTTCCCCCAGCGGAATCGCTCCACCGGAGGGCAAAAGTGCTCCTGCCCAAGTTCCGCTTTGAGACGGCGGCGCTCCGTCCCGAAAGTCCTCTCCTTATTTTTTCTAGGTCAAAATGACCTATATACTAGAAGATGGGCACCGGAGGTGGGCCGAGGAGGACACAACCCACCAGGGCGCGCCTGGGCTCCCTGGCGCGCTCTGGTGGGTTGTGCCCACCTGGTGGGCCCCCTCTGGTAGTTATTTGCTCCAGTAATTCTTAAATATTCCATAAAAAATCTCCGTGAATTTTCAGCTTGTTTGGAGTTGTGCAGAATAGGTAGCCTGACGTAGCTTTTCCAAGTCCAGATTTCTAGCTGTCGGAATTCTCCCTCTTTGTGTGTACCTTGCAAATTATGAAGGAGAAAGCATTAGAATTACTCCAAAAGCATTATTATGGATAAAAACATTATAAATAACAGTAAGAAACATGATGCAAAATGGACGTATCAACCTGCTCCTAGCTATAAGGGCCCCGCCCACCGATCTGGACCTCATCTTCCCCTTCTCCAAGTTGTAATACCTAGCCTAGAATTAGAACCCTAGACTACTTGGTAGAAATTGGGCAGATCCTCAATCTGAACCCTTGCATCTGTACTCTATTGTTGAATTTATCCTATTGGGGATAGTTCTAGTATTTGGGTGTGGATTCGTATTTTGGTCTTGACAATTGGTATTAGTAGCCAGGCGTTTCTCGGAGGCGGATTGATTGAAACACGTTGTGGTTGGCTTTTGGCTTGGTAAAATTCCATAGTCTGTTGTTGATCGCGGCGACGGCATTCATCGGGGGCAAATTTCAGTGCTGGTAGGGCGAGGCGAGGTCACCGGTGAGGGTTTCGGACTTGTTCTGTCATTACGAAAAAAAGACACATCCGTGACATTTTGGGCCTAACGGAAAAAATTATGTCATACTTATGACACTTCTATGACGATAATTGTGACAAAACCCGGTATCATCATAGATGTGGTGGGCTCCTACTTCTATGACAAAAAATCATGACAGAAAATGGGCTTTTCGTCCTGGGCGGGCCGGAGACGCAGCTGCATGACATTCTTTGGGCCGTCCATGACGGAAAAAATCGTGGTAGAAGCGAGGGCGAGGAAAATTTCGACGAGTTCCCGGTTATGGTGGCAGGTCGGGGGCCGAGCGATGCGCATTTCTCTCGTACACGTACGCGCGCGTGTGCGAGGCGTTGGCTCTAACTGAACCCGAGCGATTGCACTGTAGGCTACGCATTACTGAACCCGAGCGATCGATCGATGGCTGTTAACTGAACCCGATTGAGCGATTCCTTCGCTACTGCTGCTAACTGAAGCCGATCGATGCTGCCTCTGGATGAACAATGAGCGTTGCGGGGGGGTTTGGATGAACAGTGAGCGGTGGGGGTGGATGAACAAGACCCCGTGGCGTTGCCTCTGGATGAACAAGACCCCGATCGAACGAGCCGGTTGGGGCTGGATGAACAGGACCCCGTGGAGGGCTGGATGAACAGTAGACGGTGGAGGGGTGGATGAACAGTAGCCCATGGAGGGGTGGTTGAACAGGAGCCCGTGGAGAGGGGTGGTTGAACAGTAGCCGGTGGAGTAGCGCGCGGTGGAGGCTGGATGAACAGGAGCCCGTGGAGGCTGGAGGAGGTCGGTGATGGATGAACAGTAGCCCGTGGAGGCTGGAGGAGGTCGACGGTGGAGATGACCAGTACCCCGTGGAGTCCCATTTTGCGGTACGCCACACCCCTCCCGATGAACAGGACCCCCGTTTCGACCGTAGCGCTCCAACACAAGTCTGTTTCGTCCGTTTTGCGGTACGCCACACCCCTCCCGATCAATAGGAACCCCGTTTCAACCGTAGGAGGTCCATTTCCTCCGTTTTGCGGTACACCAGACCCCCTCCCGATGAACATGATCCCGTTTCGAACGTGGCCGGTCGAACACAGGGCCGTCTCCTCCGTTCTGCGGTACGCTAGGCCTCGTTTCCATCGTTTGTTCCGTCCAAGCCCTCCCGATGAACACGACGACACATTCCGTTCCGACCCAGCCGGTTGGCTCCCCATGAACACGACGATGACGCTATTTCTCCATTCCGACCCAGCCATGTACACGAGCCCTGGCCGTACGTATGCGCGAGTAGGCGTTCGAGACCCCGCCCGTATGTACACATACGTGGCCGCATTTTCTTTCTTGCACACTGGCCATTGTACGTACGTGTACATGCTACGTGCGCGCCTCTACTATGACACGTGCGTGCCTCTACATCCACCAGTATGTACGTACACGTTCGCGACCAGAATGACAACGCTACGTACGCTTCGACCAGGTGGGTCCCGACTGTCAGGCACTTCCTTGCGTGCGAAGATGTAGCTGGTGGGTCCCAGCAGTCAGGGGGGCGAATCATTTTTTTTTGCCCGGACGCACTTCCTTGTGTCGAAGATGTAGCTGGTGGGTCCCAGCACTCAGGGGGAAATGTTTTTTTCGCAAAATACGGTGGCCCGTCCGGTGGGTCCCCGCTGTCAGGTGGAGGAATAATTATTTTGCGCGTAATAAGGAGGCACTTCCTTGCTGCGGCCGTGGACCCAGCTGTCAGCATCTCCACGTATAGTCCACATCCGATGGAAGCCGTTCCTTGACCACGTTGACCACGCCGCGCCGAGAGCACAAGGGCGGTGGACGACGGCGGGGCCTAGGAAGGGGACGGCGCGAAGCCGGGGAAGACGCGGCAGTGGATGCCCACGCGTAGAGGAGTATGAGGGTGCATTGGTTCGGCTGCGGTGTGAGGCTGCCGTCGCCGCAGAATAACAGGGGGTGTGGGTGAGTAGAGGGATGGCCTGGCCAGCGGTGGGAGTAGTATGGGGGCGGTGAGGCCTCCGCGGCAGCACAGCCGGCCACGAAAGGCAAGAGCAGGCGGCACGACCGGCGCTGCTTTGGGCGGCTGGAGCAAGAAGACCAGAGGTTGAAGAAGCACTATGGTCGTTGGATGGACATCATACGGTCACTGGAGTATTGACTAAGTTGACAAAGCCCTCCGTCCCCGTCAACTTAGTAGGCCCACAAGTCAGCCACCCACTATGGTGGGTCCCAGCTAGCAGGGGGTATTCATTTTTTGCGCATAATAAGGAGACACTTCCTTGCGTGCGAAGATATAGCTGGTGGGTCCGACCTGTCAGCGGGGGGAACATTTTTTTCGTGAAATACAGAGGCCCTTCCGGTGGGTCCCAGATGTCAGCTGGAGGAATCATTAAGTTGCGCGTAATAAGGAGGCATTTCCTTGTGTGCGGCCGTGGACCCAGCTGTCAGCCTCTCCACATACAGTCCACGTCCGATGGAAGTCGTTCCATGACCACGTTGACCACGCCGCGCCGAGAGCACCAGGGCGGTGGACGACGGCGAGGCCTAGGAAGGGGACGACGCAGAGCCGGGGAAGACGCGGCAGTTGATGCCCACGCGGAGAGGAGTACGAGGGTTCACTGGTTCGGCTGCGGTGTGAGGCTGTCGTCGTCGTAGGGCCTGTCTAGCGGTGGGAGTAGTAGGGGGCGGTGAGGCCTCAACGGCAGCACAGCCAGCCACTGGAGGCAGGAGCAGGCGGTCTCGCCGGCGCTGGTTTGGGCGGCTGGTGCAAGAAGAGCAACACTTGAAGAAGCGGCAGGACCGTTTGATTCAAATCCAACGGTCACTGCTGCTACAATCATTTGTTGACTAAGTTGACAAGCCCTACGTACGCGCCAACTTAGTAGGCCCACAGGTCAGCCTCCCAACCGGTGTGCCCCAGATGTCAGTGGGAGGAATCATTTTTTCGCGTAATAAGGAGGCAGTTGATTGTGTGCGGCCAGGTCAGCGGAGGGAGTAGGGTGGGCCGGGGAAGCCTGCGCGGCATCACAGCGGGCCACAAGAGGAGGGAGCAGGCAGTCCCGCCGGCGCTAGTTTAGGCAGCTGGAGCAAGAAGATCAGGGATTGAAGAAGCACGTCGACCGTTGGATGGACATCCAACAGTCACTGCTGCTAGAATCGTGTGTTGACTGACAAAGCCTTGCGTAAACAAGTCAGCCTCGAAATCTGTGGCGTGTACAGCCCATTTGCTATTATTTTTATAATTTTTACTCATTTTATAATTCATATGGAAATTATTGCAGCCTGTTTTCCATTTTTAGAATTGCTGCCCATTTTCTGGTCAGTACGAGGGTTAAAAAATTAACTAAATATGTGCAAAATTTTGAAAATTCGCAAATTTTGGCTGGGGAACAAAATATTCTTAATCCAAAAATTAGTAGCCATACTAAAACAAATTTAAAAATAAATTAGTACTATGTCATGTTAAATCCAATGAAATACTATAAAATATCAGTGAAGAACAAAAACAAAAAAAGAAACTAATATCCCATTTGCTATAAATTTTTGGAATTTTCAGCCCCTTTGATATTACTTTTAACAGACACTGACCAGACTCTTTGGCCAGGCCGGAAAGCATCCCTCCTCGTCTTGAAAGATTTGCAGCCCAGTAAGTCGAAGAAAACAAATAGGCCTAGCTTGGGTATTCTTCAAAAAGAAATACTAGGCTACCTTTTTTCCCAAAGAAAAACCTGCTGGGCTGGTCATGTTGTTAGACGGGCCACAGAGACCGCACAACCCAGTTTATAGCCTGCTCCTCCGAATTACTACTCAAAAAAAGTTGTGCAATTCTGTCATTAATTGACTATACGTTAAAAATGATGTGGGTCCCGGATATCAGCAGGGTGGATTAGAGTAAAAAACGAGGGGTGCATCTGAGTAGTAAAAGAGGCGCTTGCTTGTGTTCGGGAGTGGACCTGGTGGGTCCGTACTGTCATACTCACAACTACAGTTCTCTCCCGATTCACTATGTTGACAGGGACTGTTTCAAAAAAACTATGTTGACAGGGCCGGACGGCGGCGCCGCGGCGAGCGCACCAAGGCGGAGGATAAAGTGCTGTCGCCAATGTGCTGGGCTGGGTTGGACATTCTTATTGAAAAATAAAAATGGACCGGAACTATTTACGACGTTGACTACGATTTGCATGGGTCCGCTGGTTGCAGGAAGAAAATGCTGGGAGAAAGAAGACTGGTCGCTATCTTTGCCTAAGAATAATATCGACTGAATGTAACGACACTATCATAGGAAATAATATCCTCCTGTTAAATCATGAATTTAAAGAACTGGTGCATGAGCATTTAGCTTTATTTATTTATTTATTTACTTATTTATGTTTAGGGGACCATGAGCATGTACCTGGGCCGGATTCGTGTGAGAGCCTCCCTTCCAGTTAATTATGGGCTCCTCTATTGGGCCTTCATCAGTGGGCTGCATGTTATCAACAAGTGGAAAATGTGTTCCGTACGAAAAATAGTATGCGTTACGTACGGTACGGGGCACTAAGGATCGAACCGTGCAACGACTTCCAAAACATTGTGTTTGTCGTTCTAACAACACATTTATTCAACCAACAGACGAAATATACTACTGATTGTACATTGAAAACAGCAGCAGCAGCAACCAGGGCTGGGGGTGCAACAGAAGCAGTAAGCAGGCCAGAAGAGTGAAGACGCAGCTCTCTCTTCCAAACCAAACATCAGCCATTATTACAAAAGGGCTACCAAAAAAGAACAAGTGTATGCATCAAACTAAATAAAGATCCTACTACACCAAGTGTACGCATCTAACTAACTGGCTCAGTTAGATGTTACTATTTATTAAGCTGTGGAGATTGGCTGACGGCTTGAACCAGATGGGTGCCTGACGGGGGAAACTCCAGCCAGCAGGTCGAAGTCTGATACTTGCGACCCTCTCTCCTACTTTGGGCTGCAGAGCGTGGCGGCACATATCAGGGTATGGTGCATGCAGAGACGCATGGTACGCTGTGTACACACAGTTTTGCCTGATGAACGAAACCGCGCTGCCATCATGATCCTTGCCGTCGGTTATCTCCTGGTTAATCGGATAATTCAGTCCGACAAACAGAGAGCGTGTACCAAGGCTACTTACCAGCCTCCAGTCAAAAATTCCTGAAGGCCCAGAGAAGCTGGGATCCTGCTCAAAGACCTTGCAGTGACTGTGATTGTATTCCGCGAAACAACACGTCCGGTACGTGCGAACGATCATCAATCGTTCGCCGTCGTCTGATCGAGCCAGGAACCACCTGCAACTGCCATGCCGCTTTTCTTTGAAAGGTTTTGGGATTAGGAAGGGTAGGGACACCAGGCGGCCTACAACATCATATCAAGTTGGAGTCAAATAAAAAAGGGCTCTTGATGTAGTCAATCTTAAGAACAGCATGTTATGAGCATGAATATTTTTTCAGTAAATGTTGACAGTAATATAAGCAAGCCATCATGATATCATAGGAAAGTAACATACTGTTGTAACAGCCGATTGTAGCGATGACTGGAGTAGGCCAGCAATACGTCCAGCCATAGAAGGAGTCGACAGCGTAAATGAAGCCCTTGTGTTCAATGGCATCAGAGAACCATGGAGGATGTATGATCCTGCGATGGACGTGCAGATTTATCCACTTACCGCAGTGACCTGTCAGATAGGCGAGACCGGGGTTGAAGAACACAATTAGCCTGAAGTCTTTATAATTTGCAGATCTTGTGGGCACTTGGCAGATTACAACCTTGGCAAATCAAACTTGGTATCATGTTGGCTACTATAAGATTCCGAGTATTCTGGGCCGTGGTGCCAAAGCAGTGCAGTGTTAATAGAAGGAAGGGGGATCAATCACTGGGTGTAGACCTCCACGAGCATCCAGCTGCCGCGACCGTCGACGAGCACCATCCAAGACGTGTTCATGCCGACCCAGTACATACCGTTAATGTAGTTGAGGGTGACGGGGATCGGATCGCAGTCAAGGGGGTTGATGCTCGCCACCCTACGATTGTTATGCTGCGTGACACGCCGTTTCTGAAGATCAGGCGGCATCAACAAGCAAGGAGCTGGCTTAAAAAGCTCCGGCCTGAGGGCTTTGAGTAAACGGTACAGCTCCGACGAGCACGCGGCGAGCGGCATGGTACTGAGATTGTCCACACGCGAAACAATGAGCTTGATTACCTCTGTGGGGAGCGAATTCCAGCCACTCTTTTGGCGGACGCTGCTCGGTTCTGCCATTGTTAGTGCTTGGGTTTCAGACGAGGGGGGGAGGCGCCTAGCGGGGATGGAAGATTGGATGAGATTGTGTGCGGACAAAGATGGAGAAGCGAATATGTGCTACGAGAAGTGGACAGGTGATGATGACTACAGCACGCCGCTTGACTTATGAGACACATACCAACAGCGTAGGGTCATATCGATGCCAGACAACTTGCTTGAGTGATCACAGTACTGGTACTCCCTACAGTACCTACTACTATGCCCTAACTTGCTTGAGTAGAGTAGTAGAGTAGGACTCTGCTCTACTACTAGCACCGGAGGAGTAGTATATTCTAATCTAAAATAGTTACAAACTTCAATGCCCGAGCGTGGAACGACTACGAACCGTGCTCAAAGACCGTATTTACGTGGTGTTTGGAATTATATGCAAAAAAATAGCAAGATGCCCGTGCATTGCACGGCACACCATCATCACCAACTCGGTTTTTTCTCTACTCCTACTCCTATAAAAGACTCAGTTGGTGATGATGGAGGTGAGGAGGCGTGTTCAGCCGGGCGTGCAGCGGACGGCGCAGTACTACTCGATTTGTTATAAAAAACAAAGAAGAGTAGTAGAGATAGAGATAAGAGTAGAGATAAAGACTTAGGGAGGAGCACGAGGTTGTGGGAGATAAGGATGAACGAGGCAAGGCCTTATCTGTAAATGTGGAGAGAGGTGCGGGTATCTTTTGTAAAATTGTCATAGCTGGCTTTCTATCCGTCAGATATAGATCAGACGGTCTATATTACAAGATGGCAGGCAAACCATCATCACCAACTCGGTTCTCTATAAGAGTACTAGCAAGATGCCCGTGCATTGCACGGAACATCAAGATGCATTTTTTTTACAAAACATCTGTTGTGATTGACCCATACGGGAGTAATCCCATGTGTAAAAACTAATGATATCTCGAGAAAGAGGAGAGATAAGATGAGGAGGAGCGCAGCGTGGTGGTGATTGGTGGTTGGACGGAGCGAAGGCATGGGGATGCATGACGCCGGTAGCGGCCACAATGCCAGATTGTTTCAGAGGCTTCCTTTTTTAATTGCTCAATGAGGTTGTGGGAGATAAGGATGAACGAGGAAAACCCTTAGGCCGTGCTTGGTATCGGTGTAATTGAATACGAGTGTATTATTCTTACAAGTGTAACTTACCAGCCAACAGCTATTTCCGGCCAGAAATCAAAACGGCGGGCGGAGGTCTGTAAGTTTTATACGAGTGTATCTGGAATGAAAACGATAATCCAAGCAAAGCCTTATCTGTAACTGTGGAGAGATGTGCGGGTATCTTTTTGCAAATTTTTCATAGTTTGCTTTCTATCCGTCAGATATAGATCGGACGGTTATATCTCAAGATGGCAGGCACACCATCATCATCAACTCGGTTTTTTATAAGAGTAGAGAGATATAGATAGAATGAGACTAGGGAGTACTAGTAAGGACACCATCTACTGCTTCGTGTGCTACTCCTGCGCTCCATTCGGCGGCCGCAACGTCCCCTACAGCCACTCCCTCCTGCGCTCCATTCGGCGGGCGCTGTTGAAATTTGGGGAGCGCACTCTCGCGACTGCTGGCAGCCACGACTTCACCGACGACGACTTCTTCCCCGACCTCGGCAACCTCTTCCTCAATAACATGGGCGACAACCTCAACGCCAACGGTGCTGCTCCCGTTGCACCGTATGTGTTTCTGTCATTCCTGTTCGAAATCGTGGTAGAATTCCTGTTTCTACTCTGTATCCTACTACTATGCTAGTCCACATGATTAGTTTCATCTCTGTTATAGCCGTCATGATTTATTTTGTGCTTATTCGGATTAAATCTCGTAGTAACTTGCTCATATATTCAACTGGCACAACGTCCCCTACAGCCACTCCCGTTTCATGGATGGCCTGGTCGATGCCTCCAAGGAGCCCTTCGTCTACTGCTATGAGTGCCCGATGCTGTTTTGGGGCTCGCCGGCGGACATGGTGCATCACCTCACGGATGCGTGCAGCGGTCACTACTGGCCCTTGGCGGAGAACATCAAGTACGAGACGTGCTACCTGTTCACCATGCCGGAGTCGCTGGAGGATCACCGCCACCTGCTAGTCTCGAAGGAGGACGGCAGCGTCTTCCTCTTGATCGTGGGCACCGGCGAGGCCCACGCAGGCCGCCACCCCGTCTCTGTAGTGTGCGTCAGGGGCGACGCCGCTGACACTGACACGAGGCCGATGTACGGGTGCGTGCTCAGTGTTACTACCCCTCCGGGTCACGTGGGCGGCGACACCGGCCTCATCGAATGGACTTGGACTGCGGAGCTGGGACTTTCCCGCCGATGTGGACTTGGAAAACCCATGGTCTCCTTTACCCGCCAACGCGGTGCACGGGGACTCCAAGGAGGTTCACCTGGACATACGCATTATCAAGTTAAATGTTGATCATTAGTCTTCGCTCAATGTAATCCGCTGTTTAAGCATGTGGAGACTTCCATGCATGATCTTGCTCTATTGGAGTATCGCGCATGAATCCATGTGGCATTCAAGGTCTCGAAGGTAGATTCCGCGTCCGCACCCGGTTTGCGGGCTCGATGCGTGCGCGACCGGCTTCCGCCGCGACAGCCACCATGCGCGCCTCCTCTGCGCGGGCGGAGACGACAATGACATGCTAGTTCCTCCTCACCGGCGTGCTGCAGCACGCGCTCGTCCTCCTCTTCGTACGCTGCGTTCATAGACGCGGCTCCACCAGCTGCTCGCGTGCTTGGCAGCGTGGCGGCATCGCGAGGAGGGACTGCAGACGACGTGAGCGGGCGAGCCTTCAGCTTCATGGCACAAGGATGGCGGCGACACGGCGGTGATGGGTGAGAAATTGTTGGCCGGAGCAGGCGGGCGCCGACGTGCGCAACGGCGGCGGCGGCATTTTGATGAGTGCGCATATGGGAGCTTACTTTAGTTTTATATAAGGTTGGTCAAACTTAAAAGAAAACCGTACTAGTACACGTAAACATTAGACTTAGGCAGCGCTTTTATTTGTTAGTACCACAGCCATGATACGGAATCATGTGCAAGCACGTGAACCGCGTCCGCGCGGTCGATCGAACGGTGCGTCACCGTGTCGCGCTCGAAGGACATCCACCGAACCTTTTTGTGTGTGTGAAAACAATCCCCGAATATTACTCAACTTTTTTTCCTGGAAAAGTTCCTGACGCTGCAGTATTTCTATATATTTGAATTTAGCTCCAGTTCGTATTTATTTGGATTTGGACGTTTTAGGTGCGCCCTCGTTTTTTTAATACTGATTTTGTGTGTGTGACTGAGAGAGAACGTGTGTATGTGTCCATATGTGTGTTGTGGCAGAAGGGCAATGTGGAGACGGTGTGTGTGTGATACAGACATAGAGAGGTGTGGATGTGCAAATGATCATGCATGAGTGAGACATAGACAGATGCCGATACGTTGTGTATACATGAGAGAACGGTCTTCTAGTTTACTTGTGTGTGTGTGTGTGTGACTGTGTGTGTGTGAGAGAGAGAGAGGAGCATCCATAACACAACAACCATCTCTCTCGATTCGTCCGTCCCTCGCACGATCGCATGTAACACATGCATCAACGCGCACATTTTGACACCCTCACCCGGCCCCTGCCCACCTCAAGGCCCGCACAATCTCTTCGTGAATACCCATTTCTCTCCTTAGGTTTGTTTTCTCTCAATATCTGGCACACACACACACACACACACAGAGACACACACACACAGCACAACACACACACACACACACCCTCCCCGAGCACACAATTCATCCCCATCCAAGGTTATACGGCGACCACTCTCGCTTGTGCTTCTTTGCACCCCAACATGCACAACACCTCAATCTTCAAAGAGGGCATCGAGGAGATCGAAGACGGCGACCACACCGTGCTAGAGAATGCGGGGCCATTTGGAAGCAGGATGATGTGACGACGGCTGACTGACTCCTCCCCCCACCCTCTCTCTCTCTCGCACAAAAATACCAACCCCTCTCTCCCCCGCACAAAATTTTCAATCCCTCAACCCACGAGATCCTTCCCCTCTCGTCCATGTTTTTCTAGCTCTCTCATCAAACATGTTGTCTCTTCTCCTTCCACGTATACAGAATCCGGATGCACACGCATCTCACGTATATTACATGTCTCCATCTTTCTCACAGACCTAACTTCTTCCTCTCTCTTTCTCTCTCGATCTCTCTCTCTCTGTCTTGTTAGGTTTGTCTCCTACTCTCTCGTCCACATACATACAATCTTTCCCGCCCTATCTACTCCATCTTCGCAAGCTCTCTCTGCAGGTTTCATTCACACATTGGGACATGTACAAAATGTTGCTTCTATAATGGCTGATGTAGAGTTATGGTTGGTTTTGTTGCATCCTACAAAGTAATAACTATGAAATGCATTTAGATTCTCATTTGACTGGGATTATGTGAGTTTGAGCATGTTGTGAAGTACTATAGTCCTTGTATACATCTTGGGATTCGACAATGATTGTAACTATTGAATTGTATAGACCATTACATTCGAAGTCAATAGCCTAATATATTTATTTCACAATTTCAACAAATGATTAGTTCACTACAAACTAAGAAAACAAATGTGTACTCCCTCCGTTTTTATTTAAGTCCGCGTATTAGCATTGGTCAAAGTCAAGTTTTGTAAACTCTCAGAAAGCTTATAACAAAAAATATTAACATATACAATAACAAATAAATACCATTAGATTCATTATTGAATGCACTTTCACATCATACATATTTTTTATGGTAAATGTTTATATTTTTCTATAAACTTGGTCAAACTTTAGGAGGTTTGACTTCAGTCAAAGCTAATATGCAGAATTTACTACCACTACTCGCTAGTTGCTTAGCTGAATCACTCAACACGCTACACGGGGAGTTCAGTGTCACAAAATTTTGAGGTCGACGGGAAAATCTCCCGCGACCCTGATTCGAGCAGTGGGAAGTTACCATCATAGCCTGCGGACAGGCCTACGGATGACGCTTGGTAGGGGCTGTTTTCGTAACTATAGGTTCACCCTACCCAGCCAACCCCACCCCGGCACCCAGAGTAGTACACCTGAATACTCCCCATTTTCTATCCCCACCGCAAAATAGACTTCTCCACGGCACCGCAACCTTCGTGCTCCTCCCCTTTACATCAGCGCACTTGTCCACCGCAGCGCATCTGCCTCATCGACGACCTCGTACGCCGCACTGGAGCCGGTCCACCGTCGTCGTGCTACACGGAGCCTCTTCCCCGGCATCGTCTTCCACGGTCTTGGATCAGCTTCCCGGAAGCCGACGCCAAGCGCAGAAGCACCACCGTCGTGGAAAATGAACTGACTCCCGTTGCCGACCATGACTCATAGAGGCCGCCGCGACCATCGTTCTCCTCCTCGATTGGTAATGTGTGTATTGAATCACTTAGCAGTACATGTGCAGTTCCAATTTTGTTCATACCTACCCTTCAAATTTCCTGGGTGCTATTGTTCCCGTAAAAGTAATTGGTTATAGCCTCCATTGTCCAACAGAATATCAGCTTGTAATTGTGCGTCGCTCCTGTATCACGCTGTGCTTGGGTAGGTTTTTCATCTGCAACCAGTAGTGTGGCAAATGATGGAAAGTTTTTTTAGAACTAGCAAGATGCCCATGCGTTGCACGCATCAAGATGCATTTGTATGAGTAGTTTATCTTGTGGGAGAAAAGGATGAACGAGGGAAGGCCTTATTTGCAAATCTGGAGAGGGGTATGGGTATCTTTTTGCAAAATTCCCATTGTTTCCTTCCTATCTGTCAGATATAAATCGGACGGCCTATATTGCAGGATGGCAGGCATACCATCATCACCAACTCTGTTTTTTTATAAGAAAAAAAAGTATAGAGAAAAAAGTAGACAGTAGAGAAGTAGAGATAAATATTAAATATAAAATAAATATAACAGTAGAGAAGAGAGTAGAGATAGCAGAGACGTCGGGAAAGGATCACGCGCGCACGGGAAAAAGCGGCCGGGCGTGCGCTAGTTTTGGCGCGCGGCGTCCCGCGCGCTTCTCTTATAAAATCCAACGCCCTCCCACCGCTCTGTGCCTTGCCACCGCTCTCGCCCCGCTCAGTGCCTCGCCACCGCTCTCTCCCCGCTCTTTCTCGCCTCGCCGCCGTCGCGCCACCATGCCGCCGTGTCGCCGGCAAACTTGGGGATACCGCGGCGTCCGCGCGCGCCCCTCCGGCGGCTTCTCCGCCGAGATCCGGTTCTGCGGGATGCGCCTCGGCCTCGGCAATTTCGACACCGCCAACGAGGCCGCCTGCGCGTACGACGCGACGGCGTGACGCCTTCGGTGGCCTCATAGAACATTGAACTTCCCCAACATGCCGACGCGAGAGCGGGCGCAGGAGCTCGCGCCTCTGCCGCGGCTTAGCACCGACGAGGATCGTCGCGACAACCGGAGGCGGGAGCACCGTCTCGGCATCGCCAAGATGGACGAGGAAGCCATGGCGCTGTGGCGCCAACACTTCCCGCAGGACATCATCAACGAGCGTGAGTTCTACGCGCAAAGGAGGGCGGAGAGGGGTAAGAGGAGGGCGGAGCGAGCCGCCTATCGCGAGGACAAACGTAGGCGAAAAGCGGACGCTCATTTCAACATGAGGCTAGGAGCAGCGTCACCCTGGGAATCCGACGACGATCGGTATCTTCACGCCTACAGTCAGACGTCGGAGGAGGACATCACCGAGGAGGAGTCGGACGACAAGGAGTAGTTGAATTATCTTTTTTTATCTATCTATGGTGAGAACTATCCTCTACTCTCTAGTCTCTACTCTCTATCTCTACTTCTCGAGCTCAACACTGTAAACGATTTTTTAAAGCACCGCACGTTGCGATTCTGTTGGAGATGCTCTTACATGGCAGACGAGTGCTTTAATGTTGCCCACAAGATGCGCGAGTATTACTAGTAGTATATTTTTCTTGCAATGTTGAGATTTTAAAACCACGAGTGTGAACATGCAGAGGAGCAATGAAGACCAAACACGGGATATTGGGGACATCTTCAAGGAGCGTGGCAAGTTAAAGAGGAGCTGCACCGAACCTGTAAAACGAGCTTTGGTAAGTAACACCCTATCAATTACTTTCGTTTAGCCTCGTGTTCTCCGATGTGTATATATTGTAGTTTCTGTTTCTCTTAAGCCTGGTGTTCTTCGATGCGTAATAAGAAGAGTCTTAATCGTCCTAATGCTTTCGTTTTTAGCTTGATGTAGGAAGTGGGTGTTCTCACCTTGTAGTCTGTTTTTATATTTTTTTTCCTTTTGAATTCACTTCTCCGAGTTCTGTTTATCTGGCTTCTACTAAATGGATCTGGGTTGCTCTGAGTATTGATCTAAAAAAGAAGTAACTTCATGTCAGGATGCAGTTCCTGCGAGGAGGGAAGTATGGTCAACCTCGAGATCATGTTTCCAAAATGAGGCTGGATTACACACAAGGTGCCAGTTCCCTAATGATGCTGGATTAGACACAAGGTGCAAATTCCCAGATGATGCTAGATTACACACAAGCCAGGTGGAGTCGTCAGCTGTTCGTGTCCTCGTGGCTCTAGTAAAGGCTGAAAGAAAGCGTGCAGCAGCCCTTGAGAATGTAGCTGAGTTCCTGAAGAAGCGAAAAGAGCAATCAGATGCTCTCTTCACCCAAGCCAAAGAAGAGATGGAAGAAGCCAGAAATAAGCTAGCAGAGGCAGAGCAGGCTAGGCGTCTCCTGCTATCTAAAACTGTTGTCAATACAAAATTTCCTTCATAATAGCTAGGTTCAAATGTTTATCCAGTCAGCATGCCTGTTGTGATGTCCGTGCATCTACTGATGTGGCACAAAATATTTTTTTCGGGTCATGTAATAACAGCAATTACTTTCCAAACAATAACAGACGAAGCATTGGACATGGTATAGTTCACGCGCAAGCCCGACATTCCAAGTTCAACTTCCACATCAAACTCATGTTCACAGATATCTGCACATTCATACATAATGTCCACAACCATGATTCACTTCAAAGCCAAAAAAATGTGAGGAGAGTTATAAATAAAGAAAAACCTCTACTAGTTCCTGCTACCAGTGCGAGCACAACAAGTCAAGACCATGCGTAAATTAATTATATTTTAGTCATTTTTGTGTTCTAAAATGCATGTTGGCTCGCGGAAGGACGTGTTGCCGGCACACGCGCGGATTCAATGAAGGCAGGCGGGGCAGTCTGAAGCTGGTTGCACGCGGCGAGGAGGCGTGCTCAGCCGGGCCTGCAGCGAGTGGGGCCCTCTTGGCCGGCGCGCCGGTTCAATGCCTGCGCTATGAGAGGTCGCGTCCGTGTCAGAGCAATCACTCCCTCCAGTCCTTTTTTGTTTGGGTATAACAAAATCTCGTTTTCCATTCACATTTTACAAGTAAAATTCATGGACAAACTTTGACCCAAAATACGATGGGGACTAGTAAACCAGAATGGAGGTAATAGTTTTTTTAATCAAAGAAGGGTTTCCCCTTCCGATTTTCATTACTGAAAACCAGCATCTAAATCTAAACCATAGTATTTGCCCTAGAACTACCAGGTTCAACATCTCGCAACATAAACCCATACGCCAAGGAGGTACGTAGTACTATGAATTCCATTTTCGCTCCATACCAATCGTTCTAAAAACTACTTAGTACTTATAACGCGCCATTGAAAATCGGAACTCTTAACCCCGCTAAAAAATGATATTTTAAACGTGGCTACTCGATCTGTGGCAACTGGCGAGCCACCGCGCTCCAAGTCGTTCACCTGTGGTCCCGACCATCAACTCCTACGGATCAAATTATCACGCGAGCTGACTATTCCTACAAAGGTGCTCCACCACGTACCCGGTACCCGCGAATGCAGCAATCGTGCACCTAGGGTTTTAGGGTTTATTTGTTAACGTCGCCTTTACGTAACACTCATGTGTGCGAGACAGCGAGAGGCCGACTGCGTGCGTGCGCCTCTTCTCTTCGTATATGTACTCCACCGTTTGTCTGGTGTCCAAAAAATTATAATAACTACTAGCAATGTGCCAATGCGTTGCCACACGATCAAAGTAGATTAATACATATTCACCGATTTGATAGAAAAAAAGTCTAGTTTTGAAATACGTATATCACTAAAAATATGTTATGTTTCACTCAAAATATATTCCTTTGGCGGTTTTGATGAGATAAGGGAGGAATGTTGTTGGTTTCAAGATTCGAGAAGTGGTATATGTCTAATTTCTACTCTTACTAGCAAGATGCCCGTGCGTTGCACGGAACATCAAGATCTTGTGGGAGAAAAGGATGAACGAGGGAAGGCCTTATCTGCAAATGTGGTGAGGAGTGCGGGTAAATTGCCATATTTTCCTTCCTATCCGTCAGATATAAATCGGACGACCTACATTGCAGGATGGCAGGCCCACCATCATCACCAACTCTGTTTTTTATCCCTACTCTTATAAAAAGCATTGTCGGTGATGATCGTGTGCCTGCCATCCTGCAATATAGGCCGTCCGATCTATATCTGACGGATAGGAAGGAAACTATGGCAATTTTGCAAAAAGATACCCACACCCCTCTCCACATTTGCAAATAAGGCCTTCCCTCGTTCATCCTTTTCCCCCACAAGATAAACTACTCATACAAATGCATCTTGATGTTCCGTGCAACGCATGGGCATCTTGCTAGTTGTTGCAAAAAGCCCATGTGTGTGTGAGAGAGAGGGAGAGTGGAGGAGGACGGAGTGCATGTGTGACAAAGACACAAGGAGTGTGTGTGCGATAGGTATCATCTTAAAATGAGGCGATAGTGTGTGTGTGCACGATCGAGAGGGCGTGTCTCAAGAAGGGAAGAAAAATCTGCATAGATACAAGGAGTGGGAGAGAGACATGTATGCGATAGTGGAAGCACGAGTGTGCGGGTGTATAAACCTATCTAGAGGCTAGTCGATAAATGTTTGTGAGAGAAATACGAGTCGGGGTGCGAAAGCGAGAGTTTTGTGTGTGTGTGAGAGAGAGAGACGGTAGTCGGGAAGGGGAGTGGAAGCAGGAGTTGTGTGTGTGTGTCTGTGAGAGAGAGGGGGGGTTGTCTGATCGGTAAACAAATGAATAATGTCAGTCTGGGATGGAGACGAAAAGGAGACCACAACAAATGTTATGTCTACAGGAGAGAGAGAGAGAGTAATTTTAGTGGTATGAGTCATATGCTAGAGACATATAGGGTGTGTGAGAGAATCCCATAGAGAGAAAGACAAAGTGAAAGACGAGTGGAGACTGTGTGTGTGGCGGTGAAAAAGAAAGCTTAGGTACCGAGTGATACCAGAGAACAGTAGAGACGTGAGAGATAATGAAAACCGTGTAATGTATAATGATAGGGAGAGTGTGACACTTCTCAAGGGAGACGTCGAGAGACCATGTTTGCGAGGATAGGAGAAACATGAAGTGAGCGTGCGGGTGAGCTGGAGAAAAGAGAGTGATAGCTACATGAAGGAGCATGCATGCGAGAGAGATGGGCGTGAAAGGAGTGAACATAAAAGGGATTCAAATATTTGAATTCGAGATGATGATACATGTAATCCATACTTGAACCAAAATTGATCTATCAAACATGCATACTCATATGAATTCACGCGCATCTATGTTATTTAATATGTAGATATTACTGATCCATACATTTTAGTAGAACATAATTTGGTTAATTTTTTTTGAATTCAACCTTAAGATTTTGAGATCATTGTATTTGTAAATCATATTATACATATAAAGGAGCAGAATTCTTTGTTGTGCTTTTGAAAGTATATATAAAAAAATGATGTATATAGAATTTAATTCCAATTGAAAATGGATCCCGCCCGAAAAAATATAGAATACAAACGGGATTCGAATTGAGTTGGCACGGTAAATGTGCACTCTGCAAAATTTGAACGAAGCAGGGAAAGACGCAGTAACCGCCAGGAACCAAAATCTGCGAGATGGAAATTACTACTGCCTATCCCTGCCACGCAAAGCCTATCTGCTGGATTTCTATAGGTTTCGATAGGGGTAGGTTTGTAATTTCACCCAAACGTGACGTAACCGCCTCTCACCCGGATTCATACACGGTGGGCGCCAAAACACAGTGTGTCCTTGGCCGAAATCGACTCCCTCCCCGATTCATATTCATACACGGTGGGCGCCAAAAACAAACTCTGGTCGGCAAATATTCGGTGTATGCGAGATTACCGTCCTATCCCCAACCGACTAATATTGCTGTGATGTAGGAAATTTGAAACGGGGGCTAAGTTTGTAAATTTCCTCGCATTTGAGACAAGCGCGCCCTGAATACATGGTTCCCCCCTTCCTCTCTACCTCCCTTTTCCCCATTCATACTCCGTGGGCGCCAAAACACCCTCTCCACCCCACCCTCCTCGGTCCGCCGCCGTCCGCCACCCCATCCACTGCCGTCCTCCTCCACCATGCCGGAGCTGATACCCCGACGCCGCCGTCCATTACAAGAGATCGACCTCTCTCATCCACGGCTTCGGACCGGGATCTTGCATCCCGTCCTCACGCTTCATCCCCGCCGTTGTCCACCTTGCCGGCGCCGCTCCTACGACCGTCTCGTCCACCGCGCCCCGCCGCCACCGTCTACCCTCCTAGATCTACTTCCACGCCGCCGACAGCCATCGCTACCGCAGCACCGTCAAATTCTCAGCAGATGCATACACGGCGCCGCACCAGAGGCGGTACTCTTTCGTATCTGCTCAACTTATTTATCGCAGCAAGAAAATAGATTGCCACTGCTTTACTCTGATTTCTTGTCTTGGTTGCGAAGTTGCCTTTGTCCGGTTTGCACCTTCAGATCCGCCATGGCACGCTCAACACTATACTCCCAATGCTTATGGTTTTCCCCTTTATATTCCACACTAGTTAAAATCACAGTAGACTAAATTTCAAAATTGGGTCAGTCGGTTTTTCAGAGCTCGCCGGAGTTCGCCGATGCGAACGAAGGGGCTCGGGTGGTTGTGGGGCCTCGCCGAACGAACAAAACTCAATGCGGGTGGGGGTTGGGGCGGGGGTGGGGGTGGGGTGGCAGAGGAACACAGGCGGTGGTGGCCGGTGATCCGGCCGGCGGCCCGTGCGGTGTTCTGTATGGGAAGAATCAGAGACGAGGAAGAAGAAGGGTTAGGAGACGTAGGATCTTCATCCAACCGCCTGAAATGGTCGAGAGACAGCTAGGATTTGCATTCTTAATGCGCTCTGGTTCATCATGTGTGGGCACTGCGCAACCAATATTTTATTATCCAAAATCTGCTTGCTCTTCTTTACCATGTTCCTCTTCCGTTCTTCTTTAATATGTACTCTCTCCGTTCCTAAATACAAGTCTTTGTATAGATTCCACCATGGACTACATATGGAGCAAAATGAGTGAATCTACACCTCTAAAATGTATCTGGATACATCTGTATGTGATCCATAGTGGAAATCTCTACCAAGACTTATATTTTGGAACGGAGGGAGTATGATAGTAGTACAGTATGTTCCTTGTACTGAAGATGAGCAGGGACATTTGCAGTGTAGAGGTCTATACGGTCGGTTGTGATGGACACTTTGAGCCTCTTTGATTCGTAGGATTTTTTAAACATAGGAATAGGATTTGTAGTGACCTGCCCACTTGAATCCTATAAGAATAGCAAGGAAATGTGGGGAGCTGTGTCGCCTTTGAGAGTTACACTGATATTAACAGTACCACACCTTCAGTTGAAGAGAACTGGTATCCGAAGCCTTTCTAGCCGTACCGGCAGTACTAGCACATATATTCCAGCAAGTTCCACTTTGCTGATTTTACTCTAATGCTTACGGTTTTCCCCGTTATATCTACACTATGATCTGTGTAGCTGCTTTGTGTTGCACTAGCAGCAGTCCACTCTTGAAGCTAAACACTGCAATGACTTACAAAATTGGCACCAAGGCATTGACTGCCATTCTGGATGCAATGAAACTCATACGCTCCCCACCTGTTGATTCTTGTTCAGAATATGATCCTAATGACTATTCTAACCTCGAGAGGTCAAAGGCAGATGGCCTGTCCTGTTCACCCATCAAGGTGCCTGTTCTAATTAAGCAAGGTTTTATTGATTGCGCGTATCTTGCATATGTTGTCTTGCATTTCTTCTACTTTGTTGCACCGCCATCTGCTTAGTTTACTCATCATATATGTCGAGATGCCATGCCCATCCATTATCAATACATATTCCATCTGTCATCATACCATGTTTTTCCACTCAAATGTTGTTCTTGTGTATCAGACATCAAAAAGGAAGAGGGTGATTGCCGAACCTGAAGGAGCACCAGCAAAGTCCTTGAAAAACATGGTGGTGCCGGAGAAATCAGACAGCACCCCACTTATATTGGCTATACAACCAGTGACACAAAATGTAGGACCGACTCCAGCAGACTGTACCCATACTTCACTGGCCACACCACTAGCCCCACCACACAGGACCTGCACTCCAGCAAAAGGTATACCAATTTCATTTGCCATAGCACCAGCCGTACCACAGAAAAATCCCACTCCAGCAAAAAGTACAGCAAGTCCACCGGCCGAAGACCTATCCCAACTGCAGAGACGACCAATTCCTGCAGATTGGAACCCCATTCCATTTATTCCCAGTTTAAAAGACAATGCTTTCAATGTTGTTAGGGACACGTGCATATATTCCCATCATGGGAAGATTATAGTGAAGACAAACACCATTTTCACATCTTCCTCTCCAACTTACGTGTAAGTGCTATTATTCATGGTTATTATTTTCCTATTTTCTGCTGATTGAACACATCAATGATTTACATTACATTGTTGTAACTAGGCGAGGGTCAATCTGGATAGTCATGACGAGCAAAGCTTGCTTGTGCTTTTCAAGGAAGCATTGCAGCAGTATCGGTGTTACCTGAGGAAATCACACTTTGATGGCAAGTCTATAAACGAATTTCCAGTGAAGTCTCCTGTGCTAAATTTAGAAGACATTGAATGGAAAAACCTTGTTATGCACTGGTCTCGTTCCCAGGATGAGGTACTGTCTATGAAATCACATGACAATTTGAACTTCTACTTTTCCGCATGTGCCTTACGAATCTTTTTTGCAGGAAATCTGCTCGAAGAAGAATTCCGGTTTGAAAAGAACGACAGGATATCGCAAATATGCTGCCCGCTGCTTTGCTCTTGTTAGTACATGTTGTCCTGTATCACTATACTTGCATACATACCTGGTTCATTATGTGACAGCAGTATGCATGATAGCTTGCTTATCAATTGTTCGCTCCAAATTATCTGATATGTATGAATGGTTACATTAGTGTAGAATATATCCAATGTCAATGAATTTTTTTAGCTCTGCATTGTTCTTGTAAGTACATGATGTCCTTTATCAGTGTACTTATATTGACAGGTAGTTGTTCATGTACCATCACTCTGCAGCTTATTTTCCTTTGCCCTCCATTTTCTACACATCAGATCTATATTTACTCTTACCATAAGGTTGCTACTGAAGAAGTTTAGCTGTGCATTGCTCTTGGCTGTACCTTTTGCCTGTATCGCTGCACATACATTTATAGCTACTTGGTTATGTAGCATCACTCTTCATCTTATCTTAAATATTCTCCATTTTTTCGTATATTATCACATCTATATTTACTCTTAACAAAATGTAGAATAAAGGCAATGATTATGAAGAAGATTATGTGGTAAACTTCTTGAATTGCCCCCCCCCATCAGCATTGACAAGGGCTTTATAGAGCCTGTCTTCACCAATAATGTAAGTTTGTCCTTCTCAAGCCTTCAAACTTTGTTGTGTATTTTTGGTTAGGCATGACTGCAACAGCTGTTTATTTGTTGTGTTTGCATCAAATTGCGTGTATAAAGTTTATTATGTAGTTCATAAACAAAAGTTTGTCCTTCTCAATTTAAGTTTTCAGTTGTACAACCAAGTTCCTTCTTCATACCATGTAAATTAAACTATACAGAGCAAGTGATCTTCTTTTGCACTGCATGTATGCTTCTGTTCCTCATCCGTAATCCAGTGGTGTGGTGAACCTACCCACTACAGCACAATGTCATATTCTGGAATGTCTTAACTATGATCAATGTCATATCATTCTACTATTATTTAAACCGTCTCTTTATTTGCTAATCTAAAATGGGATAAATTGACAACACAATAACCATTGATACTTATGAGTTCTTGATATGTAATCCAGTGGTGTCGTGAAGCTGCCAACTCCTTCACAATGTCATTTCCTGCCATGTCTTGACCTGAACAATACCATATTGTGTTAATGCAATTTTAAACTGTGTCACTTTATTCTTCAGTAAGAAATGTGATGAATTGTCAGCACTGATACTTTTATGTGCAAAACGTGTCATCTGTCTGCTTGTTTATCTTTCAGAGTGAGGAAGATATAAGTGTTGCACAAGCGCAGTCTCATCAGCTTGCTCAGCTGCTTGCGCTGCAGCTCCCCAGCAGGGCTAACCTTTCTTGAACTCTATTGAAGTGTTGTCGGTTTTGTATATTATTTTGTCGGCGTGTTTATTTGCACTGGTGGCGATCTTTGATGCCCAGTGTATGTAATCTACTGTCTGCTTGTGCTTTATTACCATAGTGGCGAACTTTGATGCCCAGTGGATGTAGTATGCCGTAATTTCTTTATTGTATAGTCTAGGTTTTTTCTTATTCACGATGCTGCAGTTATTTTACCGTATATATATATATCATGTTTTCGCGGTAAACCGGCCAAACCGTAAAATTACTGTACATAATCGGGCCGTCATGCAATCACGATGTATGATCTGCATCATGGGCCCCATCATCTTGGTCCGTTAAAAGGCCAAAAGTAAACTGGCCCACTAGTAGATTCGGGCCTTTACTAGGCCGAGTAACCCCCGGCCCTCTTTTCGCAAGAAAACTCAATGGACTTTTAGGAGGCTGAGAAGTAGGTTGGGCCTGAAACGTGCCGAACAACTCACGGGCCGGCAGCAGCCCGAAATGGACCCCGGCCCATGATTGTGCGAATCAAATCACAGGCTTTTAACAGGCCAAAATTGTCTCGGTCCTTGTTTGGCCCATTCATATATCGGCTGCGAGCAGGCCGGATGCAAACCGGGTCGTGCCCAACTATATGACGGGCTTTTAATAGGCCGAAATTAATATAGGGCCAAAATGTTAAACGGGCCCTTAACAGGCGGAAACTAAAATCAGGCCGAATTATTAAATGGGCCTTTACTAACTGGGCCCAAAAGCATAGCGTCCAGTTGACGGGCTGAATCTAATATGGGCCATAATTTAGGCCAAAGCCTCTTAAAGGGCCGGACCTAATCTGGGCCGTAATTTGGCCCAAAACGTGGTAGGCTTTTAACGGGCCGGATCTCATATGGGCCATTATTAGGCCCAGAACGTGGCAGGCCATTAATGGACCGGATCAAATATGGGCCGGCATTTGGCCCAAAACATGGCAGCCAGTTAATGGGCCGGCCTACTAGGGTCCTCAAAATCTTGTGGGCCTATAGCTGGGCCGGCCCATTAATATCGGCGAAATCTCGTGGGCCTTTAGCTGGGCCGGCCCGTTATGATCCGCAAGAATCTTGTGGGCCATTACCTGGGCCGGCCCATTATGGCACACAAAAATCTTGTGGGCCTTTACCTGGGCCGGCCCATTATGGCCCGCAAAATCTTGTGGGCCTTTAGCTAGGCCGGCCCATTATGGTCCGCAAAATCTCGTGGGCCTTTAGCTGGGCCGGCCCATTATGGTCCGCAAAATCTTGTGGGTCTTTAGTTGGGCCGGCCCATTTAAACTTGATGGGCCGGTCCACGTGTCAACATATCATAGGCGCGTCTCGCCCATTGGATGAGTGACACCTGTGCCAACGCGGAGCTGACATGTGTCTACTCCAGCCAATGATGATTTTACACGTGGAAAATCCCCATTGGTCGGGGCTGTTAACGGGTTATCGGATCCAAAAACCGACCCGATAGCTTAACAGTGTTCCGTTACGTTGGATGCCACATGTCGGTCACCCTTGACAAAAGCACTTCTGTGACGCGCGATTTATCGTCATGGAAGTGGACACTTCCGTGATGATAATTTTGCTAATGTCATGGAACACTTCTACGACAGCACAGGTATGACTATCTTGATTCTGTCATAAATTTGTCATGGATGTACATGCATGACAGAAAACGTGACATACTATGACAAACACGTATCATCACGGAAGTGTATTTTTTTGTAGTGTATTGTGAAATTCCGGAGCCGTGAGTGGTCACCATGCCTACCCGGACGAAGCACATGGATGATATATTGGACGAGCTAGAGGCTTTGCGGACCGAGGTCACTACGCTTGGGTTGAAGCAGGATAAGATGCATGACCAGATCGATCAAGTTAACACACATCTGCACAAAGTGGAATCCTTGGAGAAGCAGTTGGGAAAGGTCGAGTTATTGGTTGAGAACAATTCAAAGGTACAGCAAGAAATTTTCGCCATCCCACGAGAGATGAGGTCTGAAAATCCCACCCCTCCCTCCCCTGGTTCTCCGGCAACAACTTCAGTGGTTATACAACCAAATCCATCCCAACAACTCCAACCAGATCAAGGTGCAAAAACAGCTACCTCTCAGGGAGAAACTCTTGTTCAACCTCCCGTGCAGCAAACACAACTTCAAAACAACCTTACTGACAGATCTGCAAACTAGCAAACACAACTTCTGAACAATAATGCAGTGCCGTACCAAACTGACCGAGCAGTACAATTTATGAAGAGCATCTCCAAGGGACCTAAGTTGGATTTCCCTACTTTCAATGGAGACAATCCTCTAGGATGGATCAGACAGGTTAACAGTATTTCCAGCTTGCTCAAACTCCTGATGAGTGCAAAGTAGATTTGCCTTGACTTACATTATTGGCAGAGCTGGCAACTGGGTCAGAAGTTGCCTTGGCCAGATTTCTACAGAGCATTATGTGACAGATTTGCTGAATCCAGCATCTATGAGGTATTAGAGAAATTCCACAATCTGAAACAAAATACACTATCTATGGCTACTTACACTGACAAGTTTGAAGAAGTTATGGCAGTGGTTAGGGATGAACACCCATACTTGCATGAGAACTATTACATGGTGAGCTTTGTCAATGGGTTAAAACCAAGCATAAGGTGCAATTTGAGGCCACAAAGACCTACCACTCTCAACCAGGCATACTGGTTAGCTAGAGACTATGAAAGTGATTTATAAGCCAAATATCAGTCCTACCTAAACCATTAGGAAAAACAGTTTCAAGCTCACTCCGGACAGTCCAAAGCTACTATCCCACCAGCTCCTAACTTACAGATTCCTCCAGCAGCAGCAACAACAAGGAAACTAGGTGTCTATTGGAGATGCAATGGGCCATGGGTCCCTGGACACAAATGCAAACAATCCCCTGCTTTGCATGCTATTGCCAGTGAAAATGACACTGAGGACATCTCTCCTAAAGAAGAAGCACATCTAGCAGTGTTAACTGCAAAGGGACAATTCACAGATACATTAGATAAGTGCATGCACATTTCTGCACAAGCAATCGCTGGTAACTCCTCAAAATCTACTATAGCAGTGAGTATCTTACTTGGAGGAAGAAAAGGAGTATCCCTGATAGATACAAGAAGCACAGTACATTTATTGATCTCAAATTTGCCCTCAAAACTAACTACCAGTTGGTTAATACCCCTACAAAGAAAGTTATGGTGGCTGGAGGAGGCTCACTGAATTCTGGAGCTGTTGCTCCCAGTACAAATTTCAGAATAGACACTTAAGCTTTTTCTAATGATATTATAGTGTTAGAATTACAGGGTTATGATGTGGTTTGGGATGTGATTTTCTGAAGAAGAAAAAACACAGCCCGCTATCCATGGATTTTGATGCAAGAACTATCACTCTCAACAAAAACAGAAAGTACTTTGTAACATTCACAGAGAGTATAGCTACAGAAGCACCTAAGTTGATCTCTGCTGAAAAATTAGATCAGTTGTGCTCCAGGGGAGCAGTGGGTTTTGCTATGAGTGTACAGTTCATGACCACTGTTAGTAACTATAGTTGTGCCTCTGTTCAGCCTGAGCAAAAGATAACTGAGGACTTTTTGCCAATTCTGGAGCAATACAAGGAATTATTCACAGAACCAACTAAGTTGCCACCTGCCAGAGAATGTGACCACTCTATACCTCTCAAGGAGAATTCCACACCCCCCAATGTCAGACCATACAGAGTTCCTCACCTACAAAAAAATTAAATGGAACAACAAATTAAAATGTTGCTTTCCAGACACATCATACAGCATAGCATGAGCCCATATGCTTCTCCTGCTATTTTGGTCAAAAAGAAAGGAGACACTTGGAGATTATGTATAGACTACATGAAATTGAATGCACAAACAGTTAAAAACAAGTTCCCTATACCTGTCAGAGGACCTCTTGGATGAGTTACATGGAGTAGCCATCTTCAGCAAACTTCATTTAAAATCTGGTTATCATCAAATTAGAATGAAACCTGAGGATATCCACAAGACTGCAAAGAACTTATTCTGGACATTTTGAGTTCTTAGTTATGCCCTTTGGCCTCACCAATGCTCCTTCTACTTTCCAAGCCTTGATGAACAAAATTTTTGCTCCCTACTTGAGAAAGTTTGTGGTGGTGTTCTTTGATGATATACTAATATTCAGTAAGATACCGGAAGAGCACAAGGAACATTTGGCCCTAGTGATGGAACTGCTGAAGAAACACAAACTACTCTTAAACCAAGCAAAATGCACCTTTGGTACACCTACTCCGGAGTACTTGGGACACATTTTATTTGCTCAAGGAGTTGCTACAGATCTTGAAAAAATCTCAGTTGTGAAACAATGGCCCATACCTTCAAGAACAACTGAACTAAGAAGTTTCCTGTGATTGGCAGGTTACTACAGAAGATTCATTAAGGACTATGGTGTGATTTGCAGACCACTTCATGATCTCCTAAAAAAGGATTCCTTCCTCTGGACTCCATTACAGACAGAGGCATTTGAGAGATTAAAATTTAGTCTGACACATGCACCAGTACTAGCACTCCCTGACTTCTCACTTCCTTTTGAGTTAGAGTGTGATGTGTATGGAGCTAGAATTGGAGCTATCCTCATGTAGCCACACCAGCCAATTGCTTTCTACAGTAAGTCATTGGGGCCAAAAGCAGCTACTCTCTCCACATATGAAAAAGAAGCAATAGCAATTCTAGAATCTTTCAGGGAATGGAGACATTACTTCTTAGGGTCATCTCTAATAATCAAAATAGATCACCAGAGCCTCGAGTTCATTATAGAGCAGAGAATATCTGAGGAAATACAACATAAACTCATGTTGAAGTTACGATAGTTCACTTACATTATTGAGTACAAGAGAGGAAAGGAAAATAAAGCTACTGACGCTCTCTCCAGAAAACCTCAGCTCATGACCATTTTCAGTGTAGTGCCTAGTTGGATTGAACAATTAGAGCATTCCTATACTTCTAATGAGAAATGCAAACACCTGATAGCTTAACTTACTGTTGGTACAAATGATCTTCCCTTATACAGTTATACTGCTGGTATATTAAGATACAAAGATAGAATATATGTGGGCACAGATGAAGATTCAGACAACAACTGCTCATCACATTTCACTCCTCTCCAATTGGAGGACATTCTGGGATTTGAGCCACTTACCATAGAATCAAAAGAATATTCTATTGGCCCAATTTGAAAAATGCAGTGGAACCATTTATTCAACAGTGCCCTATCTATCAGAGTGCTAAGGGGGAGCATTGTCACTGTCCAGGGCTGCTTGACCCTCTCCCAATTCTTGACATGGCCTGGAGGCACATTTCCATGGATTTTGTTGAAGGACTTCCAAAATCACAAGGAAAGGATGTGATCCTGGTGGTAGTAGATAGATTCACTAAATACTCCCACTTCATTGCTCTATCCCACCCCTTCTCTATCACTACTATCCTCAAGCATTCATGACAATGTTTTCAAGTTGCACAAAGAGAGACCGAATATTTACTAGCAATTTTTGGCAAGCACTGTTTAAAGCTCTGGGAGTTAAACTCAACATGAGTACAACACATCATCCCCAATCTGATGGCCAAACTGAGAGAGTTAATCAATGCTTGGAAGCTTATCTCAGAAGTATGGCTTTCAATGAACCAAATAAGTGGTGCACCTGGCTCTCTATGGCAGAATGGTGGTTTAACACATCATACCACACTGCTACGAAATTTACACCATTTCAGTGTCTTTATGGATTTCCTCCACCTCAAATTGGAGAGGTATCCATCCCTGGCCCTAATGGCTCAAAAGCTCAATCATTTTTGGAGCAAAGAGAACTTGTACAGCAACAGATCAAGCATAATTTACTGGTGGCACAAGAAAGAATGAATAAATATGCAGATAGTAATATAACAGACAAACAATTCCAGGAAGGAGAAATGGTGTATTTAAAAATGCAGCCATACAGACTTGCTGCATTCACCATTAGATCAGGACACAAATTGGCCACCAAATTCTATGGTCCTTACAGAATTTTACAGAAGATTGTCAACTCCTCTTACAAACTACAAGTACCTACCAATGTACAGATACACAATGTGTTCCATGTCAGTCAACTCAAGAGACACTTGGGACCTCATGCAATACCTGACCCAGACTTGCCCTTAGTGGATGCTTCTGGTAAAATCAAAATAGCTCCAATACTGGTGGATGCCTAGACACCCTCGTCTTGTCACACAGTGGTGAGTACAATGGCTGAATATGTCACCCAAAGAAGCCATGTGGGAAGAAGCTGATCTCATCAAAGTAACTTTCCCAGAATTCTTCAACAGTACCATCCGCTCGTGGTTTTCCAACACCTGATCCTCAAGGACAAGGATCTTCTTGAGGGGGACAGTTGTCAGGTCCCTGAGAGATTCTTCATCTTAACTGAAGAAGACGACACTTGTACTGAAGCGCGCAACACTGACGAAACAGAGCCCAGCCTCTAGGAAACGGACGGCTAGGATCAAATGCGTTAAGTGGACATCAACGGATCACCAAAGTTCCTGCTCACCATCTTTCGTTGCCGCCAACAGCCAGACTGTAATAGTGACGGCAATGACTCCTCCCCATTCCAGAACATCGCCATCTGCTCCCAGCTATAAGGGCCCCGCCCACCGATTTGGACCTCATCTTCCCTTTCTCCGAGTTGTAATAGCTAGCCTAGAATTAGAACCCTAGACTACTTGGTAGAAATTGGGCAGATCCTGGATCTGAACCCTTGTATTTGTACTCTGTTGCTAAATTTATCCAATGGGGGCTAGTTCGAGTAATCTGGGTGTGGATTCATATTTTGGACTTGAGACAAAGCCGCACTGCAGCTTCGTCCTCCTTGCGCGGGTACGCGCTGCAACCTTGCTTGGAGTGAAGGTGCGGCGCACCCTTGCTCACTTCTGCTGCTTTGATTTGGCTGCCCACAAAGTCGTCGTTGTACGCGGAGAAGAGGGAGGCGACCGCATTATCTCGATCTGAAATAAGGGACGTCCTGTTCCACGCGCTATAGAGTAAACGCGCACCCGGGAGAGGCAGAGTGGACATCTGCCCGTTGCGAAGACCGCCAAGGCTAGCTACAGAAGCGAATCACTCAACCCAAGTTTTAAACAGATTTTTTTAATTATTCAGAAAATGTTTTTATTTCGTAATTTTTTAAATAGATGTAAGCAGTTCAAAAGAAGCATTACATGAACTTCAAAAGTTTTTATTCGTGAATTTAATAAATACCCATGAATTTAAAATATATTCATGAATTTAGAAAAAAAATGTAAACTTTAAAGAAATACTCATAAAATTACAAAATGTTCACGAATTTTTAAAAATATTGATAATTTTTTAAATGTTTCACGAATTTAAAAGGATGTTACATGAATTAGAAAGAAGATCACAATTTTGAAAAATATATGCATGAATTAGAAAATGTTTCCGGGTTTTAGAAATCATGAATTAAGAAATGAAAAAAAGTAGAATAGAAACATGAAATCAAAATAAAAACAAGAAAAAATGGAAAAAGAAAAAACTAAAAGAAGACCGATAAATCCGACAAAGGAAAGCACAGAGAAAAACACAGACAAAACCTTTCGAAAACGAAAAGAACCAAACCAACAGGAAGCTCGAGTGTGTCAGCCCATGCCGCAGGATAAGAATTGCCGTGAAAAGTAGCTCTACATACACTAAAAAAGGAGTTGTATCTTCAACCTCTACTCCTGAGAAGGAAAGGGTTCGAAGAAAGGCAATCCATGAGCATGAAAGTCATCCTGAGCTCCCGATGAACATAAAATCCCAAAAAAATGAAAAATTAAATTCAAACAATTCTAAAAAAAGAGACAAACTTTGACACAGGTTTCCGGTGCTTGCAAAATGTCATCTGAAATGATATTCGTGAAAGTCCTGAGGGAAAAACAAAATCGGCACTCAAAAATGCTTTTGAAAATAACACTTTTGGAGGGTCAATTTTTTCTTTCATGACTTCCAAAAATGTTATTTCATGATGAAATTTTGTGAGCACACAAAATATTTGTCAATGTTTGCACCAAAAAAAGAATTATTTGAGTTTCTTTCAATTTCCTCAGATTTTATTGTTCACCCTAAGCTCATTTGAGCTCAAGCCCAGAGACACCACATCCATATGGTTGATTTAAGAAAAGAGAAGGAAAGACTTCTTGTTAAACATGATCATATATCGGGCCGGGACGGAATTATAAAAGCTCGATCCTGAAACTACAAGCCCGAGCCTGACCTGAAGCCCGAAAATAGCTATTTTCTGAAGCACGCACCTGGCCTCAAAAGCAACTCGAAGCCCAAAAGACCAGACCGAGCCTTACTTTTTTTAGCCTACGCACGTGCAAGCCCGACCCAAAAACCATGAAAATAGAAAAGCCCGAGCTCGGCCCGAATTCTCTTTTGGGCTATAAAATGAAACTCGAGCCTGGCCCAAAAGAAGAGCTCGGCCCCGAACAATCCCAGTTACTCTCTCCCTTCTGGTTTAGAGAGCCTATCTCAAAAATCAGAAAATTTCAATTTGCAAGGCTTACTGTCTTGGGAACATGCAAATACAGCTATGCCCACATTAAACTGTGTCAAATTTATGTTCTCAATATAGAATCAACCAATGCATGAAGGGGTGAGAGGGCCATGCATGTAGAATTAATATTTTTAGCACTTAAATAGGCCTTCCTTAATGTGATTTACAGGATGAGCCCAATAAACTAGAAAGGAGGGAGTACATCAAGAACCTTTTGACGTTGCACAAAAGCTATTACGTACTTTACGACCCAGTCTGGTTTTTTCGGGTCGGGTACGTGTCGGGTTGTCCATGATCAGGTATGGTTCTAGTCAATGGCATATGCGCTGACCCATGGCAGAGAAGAGCCAAATATATGGGAAAATCTTATTAAACCTACGTAGTTTTGTTGTTGTTGTGAGGCGGGAATGCGCAGATCAATATTTTTCGGGAAACAAGGGTTTGTCATTGCCCCCTGCATCTGACGATGCATACATCCATATTTATTAAGCTCAAAATAACCATAGAGTCGATGAGAGGTACTGCCTCCTTTTGGGGGGTATTAGGCCTACGCGTATCCCTAATTGATAATTTAATCAATATAATAGAAGTAATATATCCCAAAATTTATATGACTAGAAGATATACCATTTAAAGTTTCTAATGATATATTCTTGTGATATATAAATCATACCTTGTTGCTAAAATCATTAATTTATGGATACACGTATGCCTAATAAACCAGAAAGAAGGTAGTATGAAGAATAAAAATTTTAGCAACACACTCAAACCAACCGGAAACTAAAAAGAAAGATGACAACAACAAATCATGTCACCAGATCGCATGAAGCCCGGCTGCACAAATCTTGTGCAAGCATCTCCAATTGGTTGCACCCAAACTCTGTAGGTCCCCTGGCCTCCACACAAAAGAGGGTAGACCAAGTACAGATTGAATTGGTGGGTATGAAGATGGCCTGCGAATGGTTTGGAAATGTAGATATGTTAAAAACTAGGTCGTTACGATGGCTTCATAATGCCCGAACTAAAACACAAAACCCAGCTTGTATATGTACTTTAAGTGAGGAAGGAACTCTGCTCAACTAGTTATTGAGCATATTCGCCATACTAGTTGGGGATGTGATATTAAATGCCAATCTGTAGGTCATTCATACTATGGAGAAGGGTGCCCATTCTTCGGGGGCAGCGGCGGCGATTTTTTGATGCTTGCTATCATTATGTTTGTGGTTTTACTATTTCTAGGTTCAAACATTGTAATAGGGAAGCAAATACAGTTCCTCATGAGCTTCCCAGGCTGGCTAGATTTCCTTTGACATTTATTGGTTTGAGGAACCTCCAACTGAAATTGTACCCTTTCTTATAAACGACGTAACTGATATTTTCAATGAATAAAGTTTTGTATGTTATGTTTTATTTTGAAAAAATGCCACATGCAACATTTGCACGGTAATTTTGCGCGACACAATCCACTAGTAGAAAAGAGGGCTTTGGTTCAGGCCGGGTCAGCCCATTAGTCCCGGTTCAGTCCAGAACCGGGACCCATGGGGGCACTGGTCCCGGTTCGTGAGGCCAGGGGCCTGCCGGGCCTCGTGGGGGCATTGGTCCCGGTTCGTCTGGCCCCTTTGGTCCCGGTTGGTGGGACGAACCGGGACCAATGGGCCTCGCTCCTGGCCCACCACCATTGGTCCCGGTTGGTGGCTTGAACTGGGACCACAGGCTGCCCTTTAGTAGCGGTTCATGCCACGAACCAGGACCAATGAGGTGCCAATATATACCCCTCGCCCGCGAGCAGAGCACTCTAGTGCTCTGTTTTTCTCTGGCTGACGAGGGGAGGGCTTTGTGGTGCTCTAGCTCACCTCCTATGCACATGAGGTGTTCGATGAAATGCCCGAGCCACACTAGTTAAGCTTTCTCCTCTCGAAGCTCGACCTCAAAGCTCCATTTTTCTCGAGATTTGTCTAGGTTTAGTGGCTCGTCACGTCCCATTCCCGTCTTCACCGCCGTCGATCGCACGCGCTGATCTCGTCGCCGGCACCACCGTGGTGAGCCTCTTGTTCTTATCTTCTTTCTGAAAGAAAAAAATTCTTACTTTAGATGTATGGTTTAATTAATTAGATGCTCTGGAGAGCTATATGTTGTTAGATGAGAACTATGTATGTACTTTGGTTTTAATGTGATGATGAACTTCTATTAATTTGGTCACTTAATTATCTATTCATGATGTTCTGTAATGGTTTTTGACACACTTAATTATATATAATGCACGTAGATGAACCGGCAATGGATGTACGGTGACAGACACACCTCCGAGTACATTAAGGGCGTGCATGATTTTCTCGAAGTGGCTGAGGCAAACAAGTAGAATGGTTTTATGTGTTGTCCATGCCCTAAATGTGGGAATACAAAGTCTTACTCTGACCGAAAAATCCTTCACACCCACCTGCTTTACAAGGGTTTCATGCCACACTATAATGTTTGGACGAGGCACGGAGAAATAGGGGTTATGATGGAAGACGGCGAAGAAGAAGAGGACGATGACAACTATGTGCCCCCTGAATACGGTGATGCTGCAACAGGGGAAACTGCTGAAGATCAAGAGGAACCAGACGATGCCCAATGATCCTGCAACGGGGGAAGCTGCTGAAGATCAAGAGGAACCAGACGATGTGCCCGATGATGATGATCTCCGCCGGGTCATTGTCGATGCAAGGACGCAATGCGAAAGTCAAAAGGAGAAGCTGAAGTTCGATCGCATGTTAGAGGATCACAAAAAAGGGTTGTACCCCAATTGCGAAGATGGCAACACAAAGCTCGGTACCGTACTGGAATTGCTGCAGTGGAAGGCAGAGAATGTTGTGCCTGACAAAGGATTTGAGAAGCTACTGAAAATATTGAAGAAGAAGCTTCCAAAGGATAACGGATTGCCCGACAGTACATACGCAGCAAAGAAGGTCGTATGCCCTCTAGGATTGGAGGTGCAGAAGATACATGCATGCCCTAATGACTGCATCCTCTACCGCGGTGCGTACAAGGATCTGAACGCATGCCCGGTATGCGGTGCATTGCGGTATAAGATCAGACGAGATGACCCTGGTGATGTTGACGGCGAGCCCCCCAGGAAGAGGGTTCCTGCGAAGGTGATGTGGTATGCTCCTATAATACCACGGTTGAAACGTCTGTTCAGAAATGAAGAGCATGCCAAGTTGATGCGATGGCACAGTGAGGACCGTAAGAAAGACGGGAAGTTGAGAGCACCCGCTGACGGGTCGCAGTGGAGAAAAATCGAGAGAAAGTACTGGGATGAGTTTGCAGGTGACCCAAGGAACGTATGGTTTGGTTTAAGCGCGGATGGCATTAATCCTTTCGGGGAGCAGAGCAGCAATCACAGCACCTGGCCCGTGACTCTATGTATGTATAACCTTCCTCCTTGGATGTGCATGAAGTGGAAGTTCATTATGATGCCAGTTCTCATCCAAGGCCCTAAGCAACCCGGCAACGACATTGATGTGTACCTAAGGCCATTAGTTGAAGAACTTTTACAGTTGTGGAATGGAAACGGTGTACGTACGTGGGATGAGCACAAACAGGAGGAATTTAACCTGCACGCGATGCTATTTGTAACCATCAACGATTGGCCCGCTCTCAGTAACCTTTCAGGACAGACAAACAAGGGATACCACGCATGCACGCACTATTTAGCCGACACCGAAAGTATATACCTGGACAAATGTAGGAAGAATGTGTACCTGGGCCATTGTCGATTTCTTCCGACCAACCATCAATGTCGAAAGAAAGGCAAGCATTTCAAAGGCGAGGCAGACCACCGGAAGAAGCCCGCCATGTGTACCGGTGATCACGTATTTGCTATGGTCAATGATTTACACGTAATCTTTGGAAAGGGTCCCGGCGGAGTAGCTGTTCCGAATGACGCTGAGGGACGCGCACCCATGTGGAAGAAGAAATCTATATTTTGGGACCTACCCTACTGGAAAGACCTAGAGGTCCGCTCTTCGATCGACGTGATGCACGTGACAAAGAAACTTTGCGTGAACCTGCTAGGCTTCTTGGGCGTGTATGGGAAGACAAAAGATACAGCTGAGGCACGGGGGGACCTGCAACGTTTGCACGAAAAAGACGGCATGCCTCCAAAGTAGTATGAAGGTCCTGCCAGCTACGCTCTTACCAAAGAAGAGAAGGAAATCTTCTTTGAATGCCTGCTTAGTATGAAGGTCCCGACTGGCTTCTCGTCGAATATAAAGGGAATAATAAATATGCCAGAGAAAAAGTTCCAGAACCTAAAGTCTCATGACTGCCACGTGATTATGACGCAACTGCTTCCGGTTGCATTGAGGGGGCTTCTACCGGAAAACGTCTGATTAGCCATTGTGAAGCTATGTGCATTCCTCAATGCAATCTCTCAGAAGGTGATCGATCCAGAAATCATACCAAGGCTAAGGAGTGATGTGGTGCAATGTCTTGTCAGTTTCGAGCTGGTGTTCCCACCATCCTTCTTCAATATCATGACGCACGTCCTAGTTCAACTAGTTGACGAGATTGTCATTCTGGGCCCCGTATTTCTACACAATATGTACCCCTTTGAGAGGCTCATGGGAGTCCTAAAGAAATATGTCTGTAACCGCGCTAGGCCAGAAGGAAGCATCTCCATGGGCCATCAAATAGAGGATGTCATTAGGTTTTGTGTTGACTTCATTCCTGGCCTTAAGAAGATAGGTCTCCCTAAATCGCGGTATGAGGGGAGACTGACTGGAAAAGGCACGCTTGGAGGGGACTCAATAATATGCAGGGACGGATATTCTTGGTCTCAAGCACACTACACAGTTCTACAGAACTCTACCTTGGTGACCCCGTATGTCGATGAACACAAGAACAGTCTGCGCTCCAAACACCCGGAGCAGTGCGACGACTGGATTACATGTGAACACATCAGGACTTTCAGCAGTTGGTTGAAACACGTCTTAGAGGTGACAACACTGTTTGTGATGAGCTGTACTCGTTGTCCAGGGGACCATCTTCGACTGTATTGACTTACAAAGGATACGAGATAAATGGGAATACATTTTACACGATCGCCCAAGATCAAAAGAGCACCAACCAAAACAGCGGTGTCCGCTTTGATGCAGCAACCGAGAGGGGAAAGGACACATATTATGGTTACATAGTGGACATATGGGAACTTGACTACGGACATGATTTTAAGGTCCCTTTGTTTAAGTTCAAATGAGTCAATCTGTCAGGAGGCGGTGCACAGGTAGACCCACAGTACGGAATGACAACAGTGGATTTGAAAAATCTTGGGTACACTGACGAACCGTTCGTCCTAGCCAATGATGTGGCACAGGTTATCTATGTGAAGGACATGTCTACCAAACCGAGAAAAAGAAAAGATAAGGAAGCGAATACATCATACGATGAGCCAAAGCGCCACATAGTTCTTTCAGGAAAAAGGGACATCGTGGGAGTGGAGGGCAAGACAGACATGTCTGAAGATTATGAAAAGTTTCATGAAATTCCTCCCTTCAAAGTCAAGGCTGACCCAAGCATCCTGATAAACGATGAAGATTATCCATGGTTACGGCGCAATAAGCAAATGACACAAGCGAAGAAAAAGTGAAGACTTTCTCCCGCAACTATTATGATGATACCAAGCCAACTTTGTAACAGGCGAGTATGATATCATTGTCCGTTTTGTACACGAAGTGCATCCAGTTTTTGCCGTAACCCTCTCAGCTTTCTTGCACATGCTATGTGGATGAAATGATGATACCATGCCAACTTTCAACCTTTTCAGAGTTCATTTGAAATGCTTTTCAATTTCAGGGTCTTATAGCTCAAAATAATCAATAAATGCATGAAAAATAACAAATGAAGTCAGAAAGGGCAGAAAGAACCGGTACTAAAGGAATCAACTTAAAAGCTTTTATAAACCTCTAGTATTATTGAAACTAAAATTATATAGAATTTATGCAACTAAAATTATCAAAGTATTTTCTGTTCAAAACATTAAAAGCAAAAATAATTTTCATAAAATAAATACGAAAAGCAAAAAAGAAAATAAAATAAATAAGTATAAACAAAATAGACTTTTATAAATAAGTAGAAACAAAATAAAATAAATAAGTAGAAACAAAATAAAATAAATAAAATAAACTTTTATAAAATAAATAAGTATAAACAAAATAAAATAAACTATAATAAAACAAAATAAATAAACCTTAATAAAATAAATAAAATAGCAACAGTAAGTATTTTGTTGTAAGTAGAAAAAAATAAAAAAAATAAAGCAACAAAGAAAACAAAAAAACTGGAAAAAAAATAAAAAAAATGCCACCTCCTGGGCCACCACGGCCTGAATACAACTAGAAACCCAGCTAGTTGGGCCAGGATTCAGGCCCGCAGAAGGCCCAGCAGGCCCACAGGCAAAGCACTGTCAAATTAGGCCCATAGGCCTGCAGTTCAGAGGAGTTTGAGAGAGAGGAGGCAGCAGCGCTTATAAACAGGTAGTCGACGCTCTCAACTAGCGAGGTGGGACTAAACTCCCATCACCACGCCGCTGTGCAAGGCCATTGGTCCCGGTTGGTGGCACGAACCGGGACCAATTCCACCCTTTGGTCCCGATTCGTGGCAACAACCGGGACTAAAGGGGGGCATTGGTACTGGCTTGTTTGTGCCACCAACCGGTACCAATGGGTTTGCTATATAAGCCAGCACTTGTGAAAATTTCGTCAGTTCTTCGATCCCTCCGACGACGCCGCCAGGCTGCCCGAGCACGCCGTGCCTCTGCCGCGCCCCCGACCACACCGCCGTTGCCCCGCCCCGACCACGCCGCCGTCGCCCCTGCCACCCGACCACGCCGCGCGCCCTCGCCGTGCCTCTGTCGCGTCCCCGACCCGCCCCGTCGATGTCGTCGCCGCCCTCTGCCCCGTCGACGCCATTGCCCCTGCCCCGACCACGCCGCCGTCGCCCCTGCCCCCGACCATGCCGCGCGCCCTCGCCGTGCCTCTGCCGCGCCCCCGACCCGCCCCGTCGACGCAGTCGCCGCCCTCTGCCCCGTCGACGCCATCGCCCCTAACCCGACCATGCCGTCGTCGCCCCTGCCCCCACCATGCCGCCGTCGCCGCCCTCTACACCGACGTCGGCGCCGTGCCTCTGCCCCTGCCCCGACCACGCCGCACCTCTCCTTGGTCAGGCCGGCGCCGCCCCCCTGTCCTCTCCTCTGTTTTTCACATATTTATGATGTTTTTTCCAGATTATATGTATATGTGTGAGTAATGTATGTGTGTATATCTGATTATATGTCCTTTTTTTAGATTTTTTGTTCATATATATGATGATTTGTTTTTTGCATTTTTATAAAAATGTGTATATATATATATATGTATGTTCTCTGTGCATATAAAAGATAGATTTTTAGTACATTTGGGTACATTTTAGGTTAGTTTTATCTATATATGTTCTTTGATTTAATACATTTTAGGTTAGTTTCATTTTTAGAAAAGTTTTATATATTTAGGAAAAAAAGGAAGAGAAGGAAGAAGGAAGAAGAAGAAAAAGTTTTATATATGCAAAAGTTACATTTTTAGAAAAGTATTATATATCTAGCTAGGAAGATAATGAAGAAGAAGAAAAAGAAGGAGAGGAAAAAGGAAAATAAGAAGAAGAAAAAAGAAGAAAAAAGAAGAAAAAGAAGAGGAGGAGAAGAAAGGAATAGTTCTATTTTCTCTTCTTCTCCTCTATTCCTTTCTTCTTCTCCTCTTTTTTTTCTTCTTTTTTTTCTTCAATCTTCTCCTCTTTTTATTTCTTCTTTGTCTTCTTATTTTTTATCGGATATGTCGTTGTCGATATACCCTGTGTCCCGATAACTTCAACACGAGGGGGGGTCGACCTACCCCCTCCCCGATAACATTATTTTCCCATGTATGTATGTCGTCGTTGTCGATATAACCCCCTCCAGGATAACTTCGACCGTGATAACTTATACCACGGGAGCACCCCCCGGCCCTCTCGCTCGACCAAAACTCTCGAGGACACCCAAACCCTAGAAAAAAACGATGTCGGTCTCCTACCCCCTCCCGCCGCGCCCCTACCCTTGAAGCGTTGCCGAGGCCATCCCAAACCCGGAATAAGCTAGGTCTACGTTTGCACTAATATATCCACCTGCTGTCATGTTTGTGTAATAATTGCCATGTTGTAATATTTGCAGAAACAATGGAGCACGGACGAGACGAGGAAGCAGAAGAGGTGTTGGGGGACATAATCTTAGCCGGAGGTGATGTCTTGTCGTATCTTAACGACAATGATGGTCTGGAAGAACAGGGTGAAGAAGCAGGCTACGGTGATCGAAGAGTGGAGGAGGAAAGACATGATTATGATGGCTCCGGTGACCCAATGCTGGTGCAAGAAGGAGCCCGTGGTGACGGCTCCGGTGACCGAACAGAGTCCGGCCAGGTAAATATATTAGTTAAGCCTGTGCTGACTAGCTAATTGATGCATTCATTGTTTTGGTATGTACACATATTAATTAACTCTCGTCTTTCTTCTTTTTTCTAGCCCTCCGGATCGAGCACAACTTCGGTAAAGAGACGAGGCCCGAAGAAAAAGTTGCGCTCGGATGAAAGGTTTGAGATCACAGCAATCGCGCGCGACGGCCAACCGATTGAACCCATCCGGACAAAGGAAGCATTTGCTGCTCAGTGCGGGGTTCTTGTTAGGGACAAGATCCCGATCAGCATCCACCAATGGTATAAGCCTAAGAAGGAAGACCCTGAGGTGTCTTATGTCAATGATATGCAGAAAGATGATCTTTGGACTGAGCTGAAGGCAAATTTCACCCTACCGCCAGAGGAGGATCCGGAGAAGCCAGTTAAAGAGCAATTAATCAAGTCTCATGCTCTTAAGAAGATGGCAGACCTATTCAGGAGGTGGAAGAATGAGCTGAAAACGTTTGTCGACAAAGAAGAGACACCAGAATTCATCGGCAAATATGAGAAGATCAGAGATCACTGGCCCGCATTTGTGGCCCACAAGACATCGGAAAAGAGTAAGAAGATGTCAGCGACAAACAAGAAAAATGCTGCGAAGAAGAAGCTTCACCATCGCACGGGGTCAGGTGGCTACCTCAAAGCCCGGCCTAAGTGGGCCAAGGCTGAGAATGATCTGCTTGATAAAGGGATCGAACCAGAGACAATGAACTGGCCAGACCGTTGCCGGACTTGGTTCTTCGGGGCTGGCGGAACCTTGAACCCTGTATCAGGGAAGTGCGTTTGGACGGACGAGCAAATGAGAATACCAGTCAAGAGGCTTCAGCACTATATCGATGCAGCGCAGCAAGGGACGTTCGTTCCAGACAGAGAGAACGACGAGCTCACAATGGCCCTCGGGAATCCTAAGCACCCTGGACGGACACGAGGCACGCCAGGCTCCGTTCCGTGGAAGGCTGGTTTTCCGGACGCAGGCGGTTACAAATGCCAGGAGAGGAGGAAAAAAGTGGAGCAGACCCAAATTCAGAAACTACACGAAAGGGTTCAAGCGCTAGAGGAACGAGACGTAGCTCGCAGCAAGCGACCTGCCGAAACTACCCCCGAAGCTACCCCGCCATCTCAGCGGAGAAGCAGCGTGGCTTCCACCGAGCTGCTTCAGCCGGAGCATGTCTTGACGGCTCCTGCTAGCTACCCCGTGGATGCTATCACGGAGTCTCAACATTGCCACCTTATGACGCAATGGCAGAACTTCAAAGTCAAGGCGGCTGTCGGCTCTGTTCGACCTCCTGAACCCGGCGCAACTTTTCACTGTCGTCCGATTCCAGAAGGATATGCTAGGGTGACGGTGGACGAAATAACGGAGGGATTTGAGGACCTCCAGCTTGACCACCCTACCGGTGAAGGGGAGACTCGGCTGGGTTCTGCTCTGAAGACTCCATGCCTATGGCGGAAGGAGCTCATCAACCTTCCAAACTGGACGCCTCCGCCTCCTCCTCCTCCTTCGGCGAGTAAGGGCACTCCGCCTCCTCCTCCGCCTCCTCCTCCGGCGAGTGATCAGGGCACTCAGCCTCCTTATCCGGTGCGTGGCGGCACTCCGCCTCCTTCTCCGCCTGCGCCGGCGCGCCCGAGCAGCCAGCCTCCTCCTTCTCTGCCTTGTCAGCAAGGGCGAAGAGACCCGCCGCCGCTCCGGCTGCTCCGGCACGTCATAGTCCTTTACTCCGCCTCGTAAGCAAGGAAAGAAGACAGCCGCAGCCGCTCCGTCTGCTCTGCCGGCGTCTAGCAGTACAGCCAGAGGCGAGAGGCAATACAGATTCGATCCTTCTCTGAAGACTCCAGAGAAGTTACCATATGAGAGGACCGAGGAGGAAACCACGAAGATCGTGCGAGCCGAAGTGACGAACTTCTTTGAAGGGGTGAAAGCAAAGAAACATCCACCTCCGGAGGAGAAGGTAGATCCGGTGAAAGCGAAGCGCACTCTGGCTGCCCTGACAAAACCATCAAAGTCTCCGCCGAAAGGCAACTATGAGCGCATTATTGCAAAGACATTTGTCGAAGCGGAGCGGTCGGGAAGTACTGTCAGTGATCAAAGGTTAAAAGAACGACGAGCTGGGAAAAAAATTGCCCAGCTCGGCGAACAAGCGAACCAATCGTGCCCCCCGCTCAAGGTGTCTAGCGACATCGTCGCTAATGATCCGAGGATGGTGCCCGGTTATAGCAATCTTGGAGATTACCTGCCCGACGATGTACATTATGATTTCTTGGAGGTGGAGGAACACAGATACGAGTACGGGAAGCCTCTCGTCAAAGATGAAAGATCTCTAACAACGATGATGCGAAGATTACATGATTGGTACATGAAAACCTGCAGAGAGTCTGGGGGGAGGAATACTTTGACGCTGAGAGTTAAAGAGGAGCATGACCTCGTTGGAATTGAACTGTTGAATGTTCCATTTGAGGAGTTCTTCCAGTTTTTCAATCAAAAGGCCCTCGATAAATCAACGATCACTTGCTACTGTCTGTAAGTAGTACTACTTCTGTCATTAAGTCTCTCTATATAGGTCAGCTCTTTCATTGCATGTATTTATAATTATCCTCACTATATTATGCAGATTGAAGATCGCCGAATTGAAGAAAAGACAAATCGGTGATATTGGATTCATTAACACAAATCTCATAGATGCAACTGAGGTTAAATATCATGCCGAAAATACCGAGGCCAACTTGCTACGATCGTTGGTAATAAATGAAAACAAAGATATAATACTCTTTCCTTACAACTTCAAGTGAGTGTTACTGTCTTGTGCATATTCGGTTTCCCTTATTAGTCCAGGTTATAGTAATGTAATTGATGACTTATGCATGCGTGCGCAGCTTCCACTATATTCTCCTAGAGATTAAGCTTGAGCAGGGACTAGTAACCGTCTTAGACTCGAGACGAAAAGATCCCCAGGACTATGCGGACATGACTCAAATGCTCGAGAAGTAAGTTAAATCGATCATTATCCACCATATCAGCAACTTTGTTCATTTCCTGATATCAAGTAATTGTTTTCTTTGTCTGGCAGGGTTTGGAGAAAATTCACCAAAAAAGCTCCGGGACTGCCGAAGAAGCTGCAATTTAGACACCCGAAAGTAAGTACTATAGTAGCATGTTCCGCGCATCTCCTAGTGATTCAAGCGCTAGTTTCATCAATACCATTTAGCATGCTTGCTTATCAGTTTGATTGACCTCTATTTCTTGTAAAGTGGTTGTGGCAGGAACAAGGGAATGATTTCTGTGGATACTACGTTTGCGAGTCCATCCGCTACACGACCTGTGAGCGGGGCTACTCTGACGAACAATATGAAGTGCGTAAGCAATAATATTCACAATTTTATTTTATTACCATCATTTGTGTTGAGTTTCATTTATTCATATATATATGTATTGACCCCTTCTTCAAATTAGATCTTTCGGATGCGGGATGAACTCCTACCACCAGATCGTATGCGAGCAATTCAAGAGGAATTGGCGGCATTCTTCCTTGACCACGTGATCGCTGAAAACGGAGAATACTATGTGGACCCTGTGTTCATATATAATTAGGAGATTATATTGTAAGAGATAATTATTGTATATATGTAGCCGGTAGTGTCGGATAGATATACGAGAACTTGTTGTTCGACCAATCTCTCGGAGAAGGAGAGGTGGTCGATATCACTTCTCTCTGTATGCATATATGTTCATGACGATCTTCTGTTTCCTTCATTTGCTTACTAGCTAGCGTGTCTAGTCCTCTCTATACATATATAGTACGTAGCGTCGACCAAGCACGGAGATAAGAGAGGACACTTCTCTCTATTAATTAGCTAGCTAACACAATATATGAAACACCTAAATTAACCCCCCAAAACCCCCAACCCCCCCCCCCTTCAAAAAAACAAAAACCCCAGCCCCTGAAATGCTGACGCGTGGATGCCTATTGGTCCCGGTTAGTGCCACCAACCGGGACCAAAGGCCCTCCTGCCTGGGCTCGCCGCACCGGCCACGTGGAGGCCCATCTGTCCCGGTTCGTATAAGAACCGGGACTAAAGGGCTAGGGCATTAGTAACCACCCTTTAGTCCCGGTTTAATAACCGGGACAAAAGGCCCTTACCAACCGGGACAGATGACCATTTTTCTACTAGTGATCAAAACAAATGAAGATAGTTTGCTTTGGATCCCAGAACACATACCTTTTGCATATTTGTCATTGATGTTTGGCAAAAGTTATCTTTGGCCAAAATTACACCTCTTGTAAACACCACATAGCAATTGTAATTAATATTTGATTGGTGTCAATAACATCCATGTACATCTCTATTATTAAAAGGGAAACTGTACATTGTTATTTTCATCCCCTGCAGTCATTAATGAGAAACAATTTGAAAAAAGAGCACCAAATTAGGCTGGTTGTAATGGGGAGTATCATATACTAGTATCATGCATATGATACTAGTGTATGATACTACTTCCGTGTTGCATAGTATCATGGGTTAGTATCTTAGGTTGTCTTATAAATTGTCATGCATGACACAAAGTAGTACACCATTTAATATGATACGGTATCATAATATGATACTACATCCTCTATTTCCTCATTTAATTGTTTGCCACACCATCCAAAAAGTCTAGTTGGCATGCATGATACCGCTTATGATACTCCCATTACGACCAGCCTTAATTTAGATATCTAGCTATCAATACAATTAATTAGCAAGACAACTAATTAGGTATGTAGTTAATCATGTCCATTTATATGATATATTCTTTGCGCCGAATCAATTTGGAAAAGGAGCCAATTAATTAGGTGTGGAGTTAATTAGATCCTTTTAAATAGGAACTTTTCAAGCGATCTAATAATAAAAAGGAACCCTGGTATGTGGCTCACCGGTCCTATAATCCAGGACGGAGGGAGCAACTTCACTGATTGTTTTTTTCACGTACCCAAGTATGTCAAATGATTTGTCTGCATGTAATGGAACTAAGTTTTTCATCTACATAATCAATAGATCAAGCAGCAACAAGGGTTTCTATTTTCTATGCTAGGCTTCTATACCGCCACCTCATCTCCCTCAACAGATCAAGATTATCTTACTGAGCATCATTGGCGCCTCCATAGAACTTAATTATTGTGCTTTTATCATGTCCATTTGAATTCTTAATTCATTTGTACTATATGTCATATTTAAATAGTTATGTTTGAGAACATTAAACTTCTTATGTATTTGAATTATGTGCACCATTGTTCAAGTTTTTAGTTAATATGTTGTGTCAGTTTGAAACATAAGATTTGACAAAAATAAAAATATTGGAATAGTGGATTTGCTATTTGAGCATCAACGATTTCCCTAAATTTTCTTAGGGAAATGGGATAGGGAGAAGATTTTGCACCTTTAAGATAGGGAAACTGCTAGAGATGCTCTTAGATCTCATCCCCAAGGTCGGAGTTTGCTGGTCGTTTTCGTGTGGTTTGGCTAGCGTGCATGGATTCTTTGAATCCCTTCCTTTGACGCGTTGAGTTTGTGTCATCTTGGCTGCGTCAGCTTTTCGTGCCATGGATCTAGTTTGGCTAGATTATGGTTTTTAGGCGAAAATGAGGAATGGAGTATGAGCTCCATGGAGCTATTTTGTTAAAAATCGAAATCACATTTTGAAGCTTTAAGGAATTCTAGGAAAACCACACACATTCATACAAATGTATAGTACATGTGTGTAAAATTTAAAAATGGCTAGCAAGATGCCTGTGGATTGCACAGAACAACAAGATGCATTTTTTTACAAAACACCTGTTGTGATTGACCCATGCGGGAGTAATCTCATGTGTAAAAACTAATGATATCTCGAGAAAGAGGAGAGATAAGGTGAGGAGGAGTGGGGCGTGGTGGTGATTGGTGGTCGGATTGAGCGGAGGCATGGGGATGGACGACGCTGGCAGCAGTCACCATGCCAGATTGTTCCAGAGGCTTCCTTTTTAATTGCTCAACAATGAGATTGTGGAAGATAAGGATGAACGAGGGAAGTCCTTATCCGCAAATGTGGAGAGAGGTGCGGGCATCTTTTTGCAAAATTACCATAGTTTGATTTCTATCCTTCAGATATAGATCGGGCGGTCTATATTGCAAGATGGCAGGCACATTATCATCACCAACTCGGTTTTTTATAAGAGTAGAGATATACATTATGGTGACAGCTACACTAAAAGAAAAAAAATCATGATTTTGAAAGTGGTTAACGGTACACCCACTGTTCACTATTAAAAATGCATGAATTTGTCTTTTTTATCTAGCTCACACCATACTGTATTTCATTCTCGGACTCTATACACATGTAGAATACATCCATATGAACGTGTAGATTTTTTTTAGAATTTTTGGAACTTCAAAAATGTGATTTTTGAATATTTCATAAAAAAGAGCTTTATGGTGCTCGTCCTCCAAAACGCCATATTCCTTTTGAATTATGGTTGTAATTGTGGTTTTTAGTCTGGTTTTCTCGAAACTTATTATTTAATGGGCAGGCAAAGTTTTTGGATCCTGATAACGCCCACACGTGTGGCATATTAAACATCCGCCCACACACTGTGTGGGGCATGAGCAGGAGGCAACCACATAGGTTGTGTGTGGACGAATATTAGAATTGTTCACATGGGTGGGCACAACTACTTCGTGCCACACGCCTAACAAGTACTACTCATCCTTATCCCGCGCGTGTGGCACGAAACAAATATGCCCACATGTCCTGGCGCAGCTACGTTAGGTACTCGCGGGATGATGATTTGTTGCCATCGGGGATGGCAGATGTAGTTATTCGGGATGGCAAATGCAGTTGTAAAAGCATGGCAACTCTCTCTGTTTTGGTTAACTATAGTTGCCATGTCTAATTTATGCTAGTTGCCGCGTGTAATCAAACCATGGTTGCCGTGTGTGATTAACTACTTGCCACATATGGTCAAAGAATAGTTGCCATGTGTGTTTACCTAGTTCCCACGTGTGGTCCAACCATAGTTGCCATGTATGGTTAATCACAGTTGTCATGTGTTTACCCTGGTTGCCGCGTACGCGCAACTGCAGTTGCCGTCTAGCAACGAATCATAGTTGCCATGTTTGTTTACCTAGTTGCCACGTACGCGCAACTGCAATTGCCATCCAGCAACGTGCGAGTGTCGTGTGAGCGGAAAGCAGCTCGCTCACACGCGCGTGGACTAGGTGGTGGTTGTGTGGGCAGAAACTAGTTCGCCCACACAGCGCAGCTGTCAAACTGCGTGTTACGGGGCGTGTGGACGAACTCTTCAACGCCCACACACACGATAATGCCCACGTGGCACTCAGATTCTAACAAATTTCTTTAGGATTCGTGCAAAATAGAATCAATGTGGATCAAGGCGTGTGGCCGATGTGTAAACATGTCACACGTATGGGCGTTATCATTTGGGAAGTTTTTTGCCTTGTTTCGAGGAAAAGTTCAACGTTGCAAAAGTTGTGCTGACAGTCAAACGTATAGGAAAGAAATAAAGATAAATAGTAATACCTTTGTATCTAAATGTAAGACATTTTTGCAATGGACGCCGATATCCACCACACGTGTGGCATAATGGGCATTCGCCCACACATCGTGTGTGGCATGAGCAGGGGGCAGCCCACACGGGTTGTGTGTGGGCGAACAGTAGAATTGCCCACACGTGTGGGCGCAGCTACTTCGTGCCACACGCCTAACAAGTACTACTCATCCCTACGCCGCGCGTGTGGCACGAAGCAAATATGCACACACGTCCTGGCGCAGCTACAATAGATACCCGCGGGATGACGATTTAGTTGCCATCCGGAATGGCAAATGTAGTTATTCAGGATGGCAAATATGGTTGTAAAAGCATGACAACTCTCTCTGTTTTGGTTAATTATAGTTGCCATGTCTAATTTCTGGTAGTTGCCGCGTGTAATCAAACCATAGTTGTTGTGTGTGACTAACTACTTGCCACATATGGTCAAACAATAGTTGCCATGTGTGTTTACCTAGTTGCCACGTGTGGTTAATCACAGTTGCCATGTATGTTTACCTGATTGCCATGTACGCGCAACTGCAGTTGCCGTCTAGCAAACGAATCATAATTGTCATGTGTGTTTACCTGGTTGCTATGTATGCGCAACTGCAGTTGCCATCCAACAACGTACGACTGTCGTGGGCGAAAAGCAGTTCGCCCACACGTGCATGAACTAGGTGATGGATGTGTGGGCAGAAACTAGTTCGCCCACACAGCGCAGCTGGCAACCGCGTGATGTGGGGCGTGTGGGCGACCTCTCCAACACCCACACACCGGTCTTGTCCTACGTGACACGCGAAAACTGTCTCGATGTGTCAAGATTCGTGCAAACTTAACTGGACAGTGCTCCAAGCGTGTGGGTGAGTTGCAATGTTGTCATATGTGTGGGCGTTAGTGTTTTCGTTTTGCAATTTGTAAGCTGCGGGACTGGGCGACCTCATGCAGGCTAGAGATCAGGGCATCACGCCCTTTGTGCATCCATAATTTCTGCCGATTGCTATGCGCAAAACTTTCCTTGTTCTATTGTGTAGTACAGTTTGGGTGGCATCAGGACATTCGTGTGCGTGCTAGGATGTGTTTTTCGTGAGTTTATGATCTTGCTCCCTGCGTGTTCGGTGTTCCGTTGTTTGGAAGATTCGCCGTGGCTGGTGCTTGGGCGTCTTGTGCATCGCAAGACTCGCTTCAAATTTTTGTCGTTGGATGTGTGTCGTCTTCTTATATTATAAACTGATCGAGCTGCTATATAAAGTTTTCTTGTCAGTTTTGTCCTTGGTTTTGTCTCCATTGTTCTGCTGTGCTTCGATGTATGTTCCTGGTTCAACACCGGACACGCGGGAGAGGATGTGGACATGGTATGTGCATGAAAACACCATCTTAAAACCAAGAGAATGTTGACAACAAGAAAAACAATGTACTACGGATCATTTGTTTCTTCCAGGCACACATATATCGCATAATGATTAATCAAGGTAGCATCAATACAAGTTAAATTCAGCGGATCAACATAAACTAATTCCCCGCTAGAAACATAAACTAATTATATAAGCTTTAGAAGTAATTAGCCCTGTAGCCCACAAAGAGGTTGAAGAGCGCCTGGTCGCCAAGGTGGTGGGCGGCGTGGATGAGGTCGATGGCCGCGTCGTGCGTCAGCCCGCGCACGAACTCGCCGTCGAACTCGCCGCCGTCCACGCCGCACGCCTCCGCCTCCGCGCGGGCCTCGTAGTACGCCGCCGCCGTCGCCAGGCCCTTGCCGGAGACCCCTCGCGGCAGCTCCACCACGCGCTCCCCTTCTTCGAGCGCCGCCGCGACGCGTCCCGCCCGCTGCGCCAGCGACGCCGGCAGCTCGACCCGGACGAGGTCCGCGCACCGTACCACCACCGTCTGATCCTCCTCCGCCATCGACACTATCCTTCTCTCGCTGAGTTTGCTACCTAGCTAGGGCTTTGCGTGCGCGGGGCTTCCAAAGTTGCAATGGCGATGATTTTTCTGGGTGCCACGAGGGGTGGTGCGCGCGCGTATATATGGGTGCGCACCACACACGACACGACACGTAGTACGTGTGATGCTCGGATCGATAGAGATGTGGCAGTGCTGAGATGTGGTCCCGTTTCTTGGCATGATCGGAATAGGGACGGCTCCGAATCGATTTCTTTTGCAGCAAGAACATTAAGCCCCGTCTGTTTCGCTAACAAAAAGGCTTCTGTTTCGCCCATGGTGTGGCCGTTCACGATAGGATGATTGAAACGCGTGCCTTTGGAGATTGGATTTTCTACTGCCGGGTGGACCTACACCGATGAATAGTAAATCAGAAAAAAAAATACAAAACAGAATTATAAAAAAAATCTGAAATTCTTGCACATCAAACATGATCCAAAGTATTAGCTTCTTGCAAACTTTCGTACACAAACAACATTCGAGGAGCCCTCACAAAAATAACAAAATCAGTGCTCGAAGTTTTGTTCACTTTTGAGCAGTGATTTTTTTTTTTCTCTGAAGGCTCCTCGGATGTTATTTGCTCACGAATTTTTGCAAGAAGCTAAATACTTTGATCTTATTTGATGTAAAGCAAAACAGATTTTTCAATTTTCTTTTTGTATTTTTTTGGATTTTACTGTTCATATGGGTGCACCTACACCCAGGAGCGGCCACACCTTTCTCATTTGTTTTTGGTGGGCGATTTGGATTTTCCACTGCTTATGAAAAGGCTACATTTTCCCTGAAAATAAAACAAAAGTTCCCGCTTCCTTATAATGATACCGCCTCTTTATTATTAACTAGTAATAAGATTGACAACTGAGCCTAGCTCAAATAGTAAGGTTCTTTTGGTGTAATCAGGCAACAAGGTTTAATTCCTAGACTTGGCATTGGCTTTCGTATTTTCTTGTATTTATTTCAGTGGAAGAAGACGTTCACGTTGACTACGGAGATGTATGTGGTGACTTTATTAATCTCAAAATGATGTGCTACCTCAATTTCTCGGGTGTGCTTATAGGAATAGAATGTGTGTACATTCATAAGAGGTGAATATATATGCGTATGTATGAACGTCTGCGTATGTACTGCATCTGGTTCTTATTCGGTTGCCTCTGTCTATCGAGCTCTCTATCAGGGAAGGACATGCTTCGAGGCTGCATATGGGATTCGGAATTGCTGGTCATATCTTAAGTGCAAAATTTTCTTGTGGCTGCCTTTTTAGTACAGGGTCTGGATGTCAGACAAAAGGCAAAGACATGGGCTCCAGGACGAGGTGTCGCTTTTTTTAGGGAAGGCCATCATGGCTAGCTTTATTAAATCATGAAAATGTTTACATCGTCTACAAGCGTGCTGACAATGAAGTTAGGAGGCTCATCCAACCAAATAAGAGTAGACTTATTACAAAAACCATAGGTAGCTAGCACATGAGCCGTTTGATTACATGAACGAATACAATGCTTAAAAATGACCTCCCCAATTGCAGTACTTATGTCCACACATTCTGCAAATAGTGCTGCAGCTTCATCCCACCATCTTGTATGACCAGAACAAAAATTAATTACTTGCTTGCCGGAGACGACCTCGGTGTTTCCCATCCTCCCGCAATGTGTGTCATCTAGGGCGGTCTAACATCGCTGCTTCATGGCTTCAAGTATTATTATTACTAGTGGATGACGCGCGCCTTGCTGCGCCATTTTTCATAGATGGAGTGTATTTTCCATGCTTGTGTTGTAGATATTTTGTACTGTTTGTTTGTTTGTTGGGATATTTGGCGTGTTTCTTCATTTTTCACTGACCAACATACCGATATCTTGTGGCGAGGTCGGGGAGCCCACCGAGCTTGCCGTCGTTGTTGTCGCGCGAGTCCGTGCCTCCTCCACTGCTGCTCTCCAAAAACTTACTGGCCAGCTCCATCTCGCTCTCGTGGTGTCTCCCGAGCCCATCTCCGCATCCACGTGTCCACGGTCAAAGCTCGCCCACCGGCGCCCCCCCCCCCCCCCGCCCTCGCGTGGTGACACCCTCGTTGAAGAAGGGCCCTCCTCCGTTGCGCCCCACAACGCCCGACCATGGCAGGGAACCGAACTCCTTGGCCACCAGAATCATGCCTTGAGTCCCTCCCGCCAACGAATCAGGCCGTGCGGCACCTCGAACAAATGATTCCCCGTCTAAACTCGAACGCGAACCAACCAAATCCAGTTGGGATGAGAAGGGAAGAGACCCTTGAATCCAAACCTCATGATGGTCAAGCATGTGAATTCGGAGTTGAGTAAGGGGATAATGGGGATATAGCTGCTCGACCAGCATCAACCTCCCTCCAGATCAAAGATTAGCAATAGAGCAACAGAGGATTAGCAGCAGAGCAACGACAGTAACACAGAGGATACTGGAGCAAGCGAGAGCGAGCGGCGCCGGCGTAAAGTATTAACATTCACAATACCAAATCAATATGGTAAAATTAGTTATGAAATGTAGTTTCATAGTATATACATTTGGTACTGTAGATGTTGATATTTTCTAATATAATTTTTGTCAAACTTTGTAGAATTTGACTTGATACAAATCTAATACGTAAAGTAAAAAAACGGAGAAGTACACACGTATTGGTGAATTTTTCTAAGAAGCGACACGCAGCAAATGTTTGACCAGCTCAGAACCCATTGACCGTAGGGGTCCACCTTGTAAAAAAATGCTTGAGCCTGGAGCAACATATCGATATCTTGTCGGCGAGGTCGGGGAGCCCACCGAGCTTGCCGTCACTGCTGTCGCGCGAGTCCCTACCTCCTCCACTGTCGCTCTCCAAAAACTTGCTGATGAACATGGCCAGGTCCATCTCGCTCTCGTGGTGTCTCCCGAGCCCATATCCGCCTCCACGTGTCCGCGGCCAAAGCTCGCCCACCGGCGACCCCCCACGCCCCGCGTGGTGACACCCTCATTGAAGAAGGGGCCTCTTCCATTGCGCCCCACAGCGCCCGGTCATGGCAGGGAACCGAACTCCTTGGCCACCAGAATCATGCCTTGAGTCCCTCCCGCCGAGGAATCAGGCCGTGCGGCAGCTCGGACAAATGATTCCCCGTCTAAACTCGAATGCGAACCGACCAAATCCAGTTGGGATGAGAAGGGAAGAGACCCTTGAATCCAAACCTCATGATGGTCGAGCATGTGAATTTGGAGTTGAGTAAAGGGATAATGGGGATATAGCTGTTCGACCAGCATCAACCTCCCTCCAGATCAAAGATTGGCAGCAGAGCAACAGAGGATTAGCAACAGAGCAACAGAGGATTAGCAGCAAAGCAATGACAGTAATGCAGAGGATACTGGAGCAAGCGAGAGCGAGCGGCGCCGGCATAAATAAAGAAAGCAGATCAACCTTGAATTTTGCTTTTGAGGTGGCGCGTGAGGAAATCAAGGAAGGACGTTGCCGTTTTGCGATTTGCCTCCTACTTCCTCCGGTCCTTTTTAGTCTGCATATAAGTTTTGTCCGAAGTTAAAGTATCTCTGCTTTGACCAAACTTATAGAAAAAAGATTAACATTCACAATACCAAATAAATATGGTAAAATTAATTATGAAATATAGTTTTATAGTATATATATTTGGTACTATAGATGTTGATATTTTCTAATATAATTTTGGTCAAACTTTGTAGAATTTGACTTGATATACAAATCTAATACGTAAAGTAAAAAAGACCGGAGGAGTACGTTGGTGAATTTTTCTAAGAGACACGAAGCAAATGTTTGACCAGCTCAGAACCCATTGACCATAGGAGTCCACCTCGTTAAAAAAACGCTCGAGCGCTCCCAGGCCTCCAATTCCTGGGAGCTTAGAAATTGTAGTGATTGACCCCTCGTACACGGACTTGCTCAGAAGTTGGTAGCTAGTGATCAAGGATGCGGTTTGCAAGCCTATCCAGAAGGGTTTTACTCTTTGGTCACTCTCATAGGAAGAAGTGAAATGTCAGGAGGCATTTGGTTATCTGTAATTTTTTTTTTGCCATTTTGCATACTTGATTCATCTGGATCTGGTGTCGTGGGAGTAAGTCTGACAGTGAAAATTGAGGGTACGTAGGAGGAGGCAAGGCCTTAGCTGCGGCGAGATTGTACACGCAAGGTTTACTGATGTGATCACGGGTGCCGAAACTATTGTTTCGCGTTCAAAAATATTTCAGGCTATTTCATGTTCTACACAAAAGGACAGAAACTTAGCCCGCTGGAATTTGATGCAACAAGTATCAGAAAAATGCAAGTTGTTTCTGGAGAAGAAGAATATGACCAAGGTACCAGACGTGCAAACACAGGCGGTCAGTGAACATGTGTTTCATATTGGATCTATTTTCGTGAAATTTCCATCAACAATCGAACCCGAGGAAGAAGCGATCAAGCCGACGTTTAGAACGCCACCATGCAGTTGGTTTTTTGTTGGAAAGAATTCCACTCCAAGTTCTTGTGTGACAACGTGAGAGTCAAGCGAGAGTGGTCGAGAGTACAAGCTCTTTCTGACATTTTCTTATTCCTTGCTGCAGATTTATGTGTGATAGAAGAGAATTAGCGAGAGTGGTCAAGTACAAGCTCTTTCTGACATGTTCTTATTCCTTGATGCAGATTTATGTGTGAAAGAGAATTAGCGAGAGAGGGTGAGGGCGACGGGGTGGCGACTCTGCCGCCGCCGCCGGAACCACCGCCTGGGGATCTTTCAGTGCCCTCCCAGCCGGGGATCCCGGGGCTGGCATCACAGGGGCTCTCATCACCGGCGGAGGGGGCGCGGATCCAGCAAGTCGACGTCGTTTCCGCGCATGAGGAGGCAGAACGGGATCGGGATCGTGGCCGGACCTCGGGCTTTCTCCATCCGGCGAGATGGCGAGTCAGGTTTGAGGACGTTCGGTCGCCCGGCCATAGGCGCGAGGGTATGTTGTTTTCTTATTCACCGTCGAGGTGGACGACGGTGACTGATCTTGATGGAGACATCCTCGCCGGCCGGTACCTAGATTTTGGTGAGCATTTGGTCGAAGGTTTGCGACTTACGGTTGATGTTTTCGAAGTGTGGATTGTTCATGGTGTGCAGGATTCGTCGAGTGCAGAGGAGAAGACTGAGATTGTGGATCTCACTTCAGAGGCGACCGGAGTTGTGACTGCGGGGCGGCCGCCCACACCCCCTGGTGATGGTCGGCGGATCGGAGGCCGGTTTTGGGCGCTGCTCAACTGCGGCGATGATGATGCGGACGGTGACGGGGATGCGCCGGCGGCATCCCCGCCGTCGCCAACGCCATCGGACCTGATTTGCGAGTATTTCAACTCTGGATACGATGAAGACGAGGTGGCATCCACGGTCGACGCGATCCTGCCGCCCGACGATCCGGCTAGGGTTGGATTACACGCGGGTGAGAAGAAGGAGATGGTTCGTCGTGTCGTTCATCGAAGGACGGCGGCTGCTGCGATCAGGCCATGGAAGGGCCCCTTACCTAAGGTTTGTCTCCCGAATCTTACGCTCTTCGATTTAATTCATCCGCAGTCTTGGATTACGGTTAAGGCAAGGAGAAAGGGGCGTCGGAAAGCGGCCGTCTCTGCGCCGGCGGTGGCCGCGGCGGTCACGCCGGGGACCCCGGGGATCGGGATCAGAGCGGCTCGCGATGCGCGTTTGAAGTCTATTTTGGGCCACGGTGGGCCGAGTCCGAAAAACTCTCTCGCGTATCCTGCTGGGCCGGAGATAGCTGGGTATGAGGCCCAGGCTATTCCGGTACCCACAGCGACTACGTGCGCCGTCACATGCAGCGATCGGGTGGATCGATCTACGTGTGATCCATCGTCGCGTGCTAGGGTTCATCGGCGCGGGAGGTCTGGGTTTCGCTCCTGTGGCTCTAGTAGGGCAAACCGGATCCCTCCCCTCCTTTTGATGGCTGGACGCGGGACCGGGGGACCGCCGGGGAAGAAGCCCCCTCCGGCCGTGTCTGCTGCTGGTCGTGGCGGAGTTGCACCGCTGCCGACTGGGCGTGGCGCTGCGGCCCCTACGGTCGTCGCAGGGGCGGTGCAGGACGCGGTGGGGCGCGGGGGTGGACAGTCCGGGCCTCGGCCGCCGCCACCGAAGAGAATCGCCTCGGCCGCTCCAGCAGGGCGGGGCGGGGAGGAGCCGCCTCAGGCGGCGGGGGCCGGGCGTGGAGCCCTCATGCCACCAGGCCAGAGGCAGCCGGCTGGCGGGAGGGGTTCCACTGGGACCGGGCCGCGGTAACGCTCCTTCGGGCGGGAGGCCGCCGGCGCCCGTTACTCAGCCGGTGGCAGGTCGAGGCGGGACTAGACCTCCAGCGCCGGGGGCGTCCCTGCAACCGGTGCCAGGAAAGGGCGGGCTCAGGCCTCCGGCGCCCGTCGCTCCGCAGGCAGCGGGTAGAGGCGGGCCTAGGCCCCCAACGCTGGGCGAGGCTGGTGCAGCCGGTACTGGCAGAGGTCAGTCTCAGGGCGCGCCTCCGCCTAAGTTTGTCGCGCGGCCGGCTCAAAACCGGTCGGGACCATCTCAGACGAGGCAGATTTCTAGTTCTAAAGACTCCCGTGCTCCGCCCCGAGGCCAATGGGGGGACGATGGGTTAGATGTGTATGGCGATGGACAGCACCGGGGTTCCTCATCCACGGGAGGGGGGCGTGGTTATGCATGGCAGAGTGACGGGTCTGCTGAGAGACTGTTCCTCGGGCCTCCAGGAGGTTTTGTTGAGGGTGCTTCCGGTCCGGATCACCGCCAGAGAGGGGGTTACCGTGGGCATCGTGGTGGTCGGGGCGGTGGCCGCGGGAGGTATCATCGCAGACCGCCTCCGCCTTCGGCAGTTGTTGACCAACCGGAGTCAGTAGTGGAGACCAAGTGCGCTTCCACGGAGCTCCCTCCCCAGGCGATGGAGGTGGTAGCGGCTTTAGCCAATGTTGAGGTTCCGGCGACTGGGAGTGTGACTGAGGTTACTGACAGGTCTGAGGCTGAGAGGGCGTCTAAGTGGGCGCGTAAGAAGGAAAGGATGCTTTGCTACCGTTGTGGTGAGAAGGGCCACTTCATTGCTGAATGCGTGGCAGAGCTGTGTGAGTCCTGTGGTAAGCCAGCACATGCCTCGGGGGATTGCCCGTTGTTGCGTGACTAGGCTCCGTCTTTGACAATGTATGGGGTTTATTGTGCTGAGCTAATGTTCTTTGAGTCCCCGGCCGCGAGAGAGATTCCGGAGGAGACTTTGAGCTTGACCACCGGGGTTGTCAAAGCTACTCAGGGTGAGGTTTCCGAGGCTCAGATTGTGCAGAGGCTTCAGGAACTGGCACCGGGGGACTTCCATTGGGAGCTCGTTCCTCTCGAGGCCAAGGTTTTTAAGGTGGAGTTTCCTTCAGTGGACGATCTGCAGAGACTGTTGAGTTTTGGTTTATGCAGAGTTCCTGGCACTAGGTGCATTCTGGAGTTCCATGAGTGGCAGCAGGTGGAACCTAAAGGAAAGCCGCTTACGCAGGTCTGGTTGAGGTTTTCGGGGGCTCCATCTAAGCCTTTGCAGGATGTTCGAGTCGTGGCCAGTATGGGCATTATGGTTGGCAAGACGGAGAAAGTGGATATGGCCTTTACTCGTGCACATGGAGTGGCCCGCATCTTAGTGAGCGTTTTGGATATTGAGTTCGTGCCTGACGTGGTTAACTGGACTTATAGAGGAGAGGTGTTTCCTCTTGAGATCGAGTTTGAGGACGCTGCCCTGTTTGCTGAGGCAATGATTGGGAATGATGTTGACATGCACGAGGGGGACGACAGTGCGGGAGCTGAGGGGGCACCGACTGACGAGTCGACTCGTGAGGGGACTAACGGCTCTCGTCCTGTGGCTCAGACCGGGGATGGGACCGGGGTTGAGCCGGCACCTTCACCATCGGTGCCTATGACTTCGTTGCGGTTCGGGTCCTTTGAGCCAGCCTCTGCCCCTCCCAGACTTTGGAGTGACCGGGTAGATTCTGATGATGCGTTTGAGCAGTCACTACCTTTGTTGGAGTTCGAGGATGCCGGTGGGGCACTGGCTGGATGCTCAGTGCGGACATCGTCGGTGAGGACTTTGGTTGGTTCCGGGGACGGGGAGTCGATGGTTGCTCCACCGGAGGCCGACGTTCCGGCCATAACGGCTGCGGCTGAGGTGGGGCGTGGGGGAGGGGGGTCGGGGCAGGTGGCTCCCACTTCCCCCTTCACTATCCCGACATCGGCATCGCTGGTCATGACGGGACCGGCAGGTGCTGGGAGAGGAGGCCCGAGGCAGGCGGCCTCGGCTCTCTCTCCTTCGGGCGTGGCGGCGGCGGCCGCGCCTTCTGTGGCGTTGGGGGAGGGGGGTTTGGGGCAAGCGGCCCTGACTCCCACTTCCCCCTTCACTATCCCGACATCGGCATCGCTGGTCATGACGGGACCGGCAGGTGCTGGGAGAGGAGGCCCGAGGCAGGCGGCCTCGGCTCTCTCTCCTTCGGGCGTGGCGGCGGCGCCCGCGCTTTCTGTGGCGTTGGGGGAGGGGGGTCTGGGGCAGGCGGCCCTGACTCCTCTTTCCTCGCCGGCGGTCAGGAGGACCGCATCTCCTTCGGCTGTGGCGGCGCCCGCGCCTTTTGTGGCGTTGGGGGAGGGGGGTTTGGGGCAGGCGGCCCTGACTCCTCCTTCCTCGTCGGCGGTCAGGAGGTCCGAGCCTCCTCCCAGCGTACCCGTTGCTATGGGTCTCGGCTTGGGGCACTTGTCCGAGGGGCATGGGAGCCCGCAGTCGCCTCCTCCGGTATCCTTGGTTGACCCTTCGCGGGTTTCAGCGCGAGGAGTTACTAGGGAGGAGGTCGTTGCTTTTGGCGGGATCCCGGACCCGGCCTCGACGGGGAGGCGGATGAGTGCTCGCATTCAGGAGCTTCCGGAGGTTGATGACATGCAGCAGAGGTGCGCTATGAGGGCGGCCAAGCTTCATGATGCTGCGATCTCTACTGGTATGTCCGTCAACATATCTAATTCTTTATTGCATTTTTCTAATGAGGAAATTATAAATAATGCAAACCAATTAGGAGTTTCACTCGGGGCTACAGATAGTGAGATTTCCAATTCGGTGAATGATTTGTTAGATTTGGAGGCGGAGCGTGCCTTAGAAACTATTCGTAATCTTGCAGCGGTTAAACCCATGAATGATAATGAGATTGATGCATTAGGGGTTAGAGTGCTCGATAATATGTGTGTGGATCTAGCACCATCCAATCATGAGTCTGAGGACGATGATATGCCCATAGAGAATGCAGTTGTTTGTTCCGCTGAGCCCGGTTATGAGGATCGGGAGTCAGGACCTAGTAAACCCAAGCGTAAGTGGAAACGGAAAATTTACCCCGATTCTGCAGTTCGTAGGAGTGCTAGGATTCGGACTACTAAAAAATTTCATGATGAGTGATGAAAGGAATCTTTTGGAATAGCAGAGGTCTGAAAGACTTGGCTAAAAGAAGGTTTCTTGCTGAGGCATCTCTGGAGCATCGTTTAGATTTTATTGCTCTATCGGAAACTGGTAGAGACAACTTTGCGCCCCAGTTCCTTTCCTCTCTTGCGGGTGGTGTTGATTTTGATTGGCATTGCCTCCCTCCGCGAGGAAGATCGGGTGGTATCTTGCTGGGTGTGAGATGCGATTCGCTTGAAGTCCGGAGTGTAGTGATGGGCGACTTCGCGGTTAAGTTTCGAGTCAGGTCTAAGGTTGATGGTTTCAACTGGGCGTTGGTGGCGGTTTATGGTGCCGCACAGCCCGAGCTTAAACCGGAATTTTTGGCGGATCTTGTTCGGATTTGTGGGTCCGAGCAGCTTCCAATCTTAGTTGGGGGTGATTTCAACATCATTAGGAGGAGAGAGGAGAAGAATAATGATAACTTTGACGGCAGGTGGTCGTTCATGTTCAATACTATTATTGAAAGCTTGGATCTGAGGGAGATAGAGCTTTCTGGTAGAAAGTTTACCTGGGCTAACTCTTTGCCCAACCCGACTTACGAAAAGCTTGATCGCGTTCTTGCGAGTGTGGAGTGGGAACAGAAGTTCCCGCTTGTGACGGTTCAAGCTCTTTCACGGGGTTTTTCCGATCACACACCCCTGTTCGTTGACTCAGGGGAGCCGAACCACGTGGGAAACAAAAACACCTTTTCTTTTGAGATGGCCTGGTTCGAACGCGAAGGGTTCCTAGACCTGATCGCTAGGGAATGGGCGAAGGGTGTAGGCGGTAGGACCGCGGTCGAGCGTTGGCAAAATAAGATTAGGAGTTTGAGAAGCTTCTTACGGGGTTGGGCTAAGCACCTTAGTGGGGTATATAAGATTGAGAAGGACAGGCTCCTCTCTCTTATACAGAATCTGGACGTTAAGGCCGAATCCACGATTTTGATGCCTGCTGAGCTCCAGGTTAAAACTGAAGCAGAGAAGAGGTTGAAAGAACTTCTCCGCGAAGAAGAATTGAAGTGGGCTTTGCGGGCTAAGGTTCGCAAAGTGGTCCAAGGGGACGCGAATACTCAATTCTTTCATCTGATTGCTAATGGTAAGCACAGAAAGAAGAGAATATTCCAACTTGAACAAGATGAGGGCACTATTTTAGGACAGGATAACCTAAAAACATATATAACCGAGTATTATAGGCAGTTATTTGGACCTCCGGAGGATAATTGTGTATCTCTCGATGAGTCCAGAACTGAGGATGTGCCTCAACTTTCGGCTGCTGAAAATGATATTCTGGTTGCCCCGTTTTCGGAGAAGGAGGTGTTTGATGCTATAGCACAGCTGAAAAATAATAAGGCTCCCGGACCGGATGGATTTCCGGTTGAGTTCTACAAGAAGTGCTGGCATATTATTAAGGGGGATTTGCTACCTATGTTTCATGATCTGTTCTCTGGACAGCTTCAATTATTTCACTTGAATTTTGGAACTATCACACTGCTTCCTAAGAAAACGGATGCTGTGAGAATTGAGCAGTTCAGGCCGATCTGCCTTCTCAATGTTAGTTTTAAAATATTCACCAAGGTCGGGACTAATAGGCTCACACAGATTGCGCATTCTGTGGTGCAGCACTCCCAAACTGCTTTCATGCCGGACAGAAACATCCTTGAAGGGGTGGTCGTCCTTCATGAAACGCTCCATGAAATCCATTCCAAGAAATTAGATGGTGTCATTTTTAAGGTGGATTTCGAGAAAGCGTACGATAAGGTCAAATGGCCATTTCTCCAACAGGCATTGCGTATGAAAGGTTTTGATGAAGCCTGGCGCCGCCAGGTTGAATCATTTACGCAAAAAGGGAGTGTGGGAATTAAAGTGAATGACGATATTGGTCATTACTTCCAGACACATAAAGGCCTAAGACAAGGAGATCCGATGTCCCCTATCCTGTTTAACATTGTGGTTGATATGTTAGCCATCTTGATAGGAAGGGCTAAGGAGAATGGTCAAGTGGGTGGCTTGGTACCTCATCTGGTTGATGGAGGTGTATCCATCCTTCAGTACGCTGATGATACAATCATCTTTATGGAGCATGACCTGGCCAAGGCGAGAAATATGAAGCTGGTGTTATGCCTTTTCGAACAATTGACCGGGTTAAAGATTAACTTTCATAAGAGCGAGTTGTTCTGCTTTGGTAGAGCCAAAGACGAACAGGAGGCTTATAAGCAATTGTTTGGGTGCGACTTGGGGGATTTACCTTTCTCTTACCTAGGTATTCCAATCCACCATAGAAAGCTGACCAATAGAGAATGGAAGTGCATCGAAGACTGGTTTGAGAAGAAACTGAGTTGCTGGAAGGGCAAGCTCATGTCATATGGAGGCTGATTAATTCTGATTAATTCGGTTCTCACGAGTATGCCTATGTTTCTCTTATCGTTCTTTCAAGTCCCAGTTGGTGTTAGGAAAAGACTGGACTTTTATCGATCGCGTTTCTTTTGGCAGGGTGATGATCTAAAAAGAAAATACAGACTTGCAAAATGGGATATCATCTGTAGACCGAAAGACCAAGGGGGTCTTGGTATTGAGAATCTTGAAGTTAAGAACAGATGCCTTCTTAGCAAGTGGCTGTGGAAGCTTTCTTTTGAGACTGATGCCATGTGGGCCCAAATCCTTCGCAGCAAGTACCTACAGACAAAATCCTTGTCCCAGGTCACAGTCAGGCCAACTGACTCGCCTTTCTGGAAAGGCCTGATGAAAGTCAAACAATCTCTGTTTAATAGGACAAAGGTTGTTATTGGCAACGGCGCTAGTACACGCTTCTGGGAGGATACTTGGCTCGGCGAGACACCCTTGGCCATTCAATATCCGTCTTTATATCGCATTGTTCAACGACGTGAGGTGTTCGTTGCTACGGTGTTTCAATCCATCCCCCTTAATATTCAGTTCAGACGGTCGTTAGTGGGCAATCGTTGGGAAGATTGGCTCCGTCTAGTTCGGAGACTAATGGATGTCCATCTTTCTCAACAACCCGATGAATTACGCTGGAAACTGACTAGGTCTGGAGTATTCACGGTTAAATCAATGTATATTGATGTAATTAATTCGAGCTCCATTCCTACCTCCAAGCATGTTTGGGCTGTCAAAGTTCCTTTGAAAATAAAAGTGTTTATGTGGTTTGTCCATAAACAGGTTATTTTAACCAAGGATAACTTGATTAAGCGTAATTGGACAGGACCTACGAGGTGTAGCTTCTGTGATCGGGACGAGACGATCAAACATCTCTTTTTTGATTGCCCGTTTGCCAGAGTACTTTGGCGGACGGTTCACATTGCTTTTAATATTACTCCATCGAATTCTGTCACTACGTTATTTGGGACATGGCTCACTGGGATTGAGCCTGAATTAGCGAGACATATTCGTGTTGGAGTTTGCGCTTTGTTGTGGACTATCTGGACTTGCAGAAATGATTTGGTTTTTAACAGAACATCACGTATTCACTTTTTGCACGTTATTTTCCGAGCCACGGCCGTGATCCGTTCATGGTCGCTACTCACTCCGATGGAGGCCAGGGAGCATCTGGTTACTGGATCTATCCGCTGGGAGATGGTAGCTCGGGATATCTTCAACCGGTTTGGATGGCGGTCATGTAATAGGATAGGCAATTAGTTTACCTATCTATCTTTAGCCAGCCGGTTGTGGCGTTTTATCTTGGCTAGTCTGTGTGTCCAGCCTCTTTAGCTCTGTGTGAGCTGTCTTTTTATTACTTTTTCAGTCGGAGACTTTGGAACCTTGTTGGAACCTTTTATTTCGTTAATAAGATGGCCGTATGCATCACTCTGATGCAGAGGCCGGGGAGATCCCCTTTTTGAAAAAAAAGTTGTTCTTTTATCCAGTAATACTAGTTTCGTTGTCTTTTCTTTGAGTCCAGGTTCTTACGTGATCAATCTTGCCGGTTAGTTAATTAGATAAGCTTTGTTTAGTTTAAAACAAGAAAAGAGAGATAGAGTCCGGATGGAAGTTAGCTAGCACCTGGGTCGGTTCGACCAGGTATGTGACGCCCATAAAGAGGGCTGGCTACGGCCAATGTACGGGAGGTTATTTTTCATAGTTAGACAATGTCGTGTATCGACTGTTAAGCGATCCTCTTTGGATGTCCGTGGTATTTATTTTGTGTGAATTTTTTACGTGAAAGTTGCACTTGGCTTGAGGTCCGTCGTTCTTGACGGGTTGCGTGCTGGTTACGTCTACTTCGGCGGGAGGTTCCTCGTGACGAGGAATTGTCCGTTAGTCTTCGTCACCCCTGCTTCAGGTTACACGTACCGCTCATGTAATTGGGAGTATTTTTTTATCGGTGGATCTACAAAGTTATTGCATCATGAAAGATCGGGCCAAATCAGCGGCACGATTGAGGTCGTGCCTCATCAGTTGGTATCAGATTACTGGGTTTATTACGGTGCAAATTTTCTCTTTAATTTGTTCATACAGTTTCTAAAACTGTGATGAAGACGAAGTATTATTTTGATGGTGAGATGTCCCAATGTGAGAAGGATCCGTCACGAGCCCTTTCATGGTTTCAAATCTACACAAGAGTGAAGGTTGGGCCAACTACTTGTGCTGCAATGTTTGATCGTTCTTTAGAAATAAATTTGGTGAGTCAAACCTTGGTTGATGCATTGAAGCTAGTAGTAATAGAGCATCCAGACCCATATAAGCTCAGATGGCAGGGAAAATTTGTGACAATAAAACATCAAGTAGAGGTGACTTTTGGATTTTGTGGATTTACCAATTCAGTTTTCTGTGATGTTCTTCCATATCATATGTATATGTGTAGCTTGATACTTGGTAAATCTTGGACAAAAAAGAGGGAGCTACAGATTGATAAATCTGGCTATTTTTCTTGGAGGAAATTTCAGATTTTTCGTAATGGTTGATGGATTTATTTTGAAGCATACTCTTCCGAACAATATTTGGAAGATCGTAAGAGAAGAGACCGAGCACATGCTGCAATTAATGCAAAGAAAGAAGTAGAGCAGATCTTGCTAGAAAAGAAAAAGGCTGAGGAAAGTCTTGTTGGAACTAAAAATATTTCTTCACATGAGAAGAACAAAGAGAAACCAGCAATACCAACGAGTGGGCTGAATATGCAACTTAAGAGGGTACATGATGAAGATGACTTGACAGTGGACAAAGGTCGGCGCATGAGTTTATTTCAAACTCAGTGTGACATTAAAGGTGTGGCATGCAAGTTAATTATTGATGGAGGTAGTTGCACTAATGGCATTAGCAAGATGTTGGTGGAGAAGATTGGTTTGTCCGTATGGCGATATGACGAACCATATCATTTAGAGTGGTTGAACAATTGTGGGAAGCTCAAAATTACACATAAAGTGCGTGTACCATTTTCAGTTGGACAGTATGTCGATGAGGTGAAATGCGATGTTTTGCCGTTGGAAGTTTGCGGTTTACTACTAGGCCGTTGGCAGTATGACCGTAGTGTGCAACATTCTGGAAGGGCCAACACATACACTTTTATTCATAAAGGCATACAAAGGACACTTAATTCGATGAGTGATAAATTAATCCTCTCGGATATGGTATTGACGGTGCGAAAGGAGAGGGGTCCCAAGAAAAATAAAAAACTGAAGACAGTTTCTCTTCAGGTGGAGGGGGGTGATTTTCTTTCAGTGGAAAGGGTCCCTGAAGCTCTCACGAAACCGAGGACGGCTTCGTTTCAAGAGGGAGTGGATGATGTGATCACTGGTGCCGAAACTATTGTTTCGCGTTCAAAAATATTTCAGGCTATTTCATGTTCTACACAAAAGGACAGAAACTTAGCCCGCTGGAATTTGATGCAACAAGTATCAGAAAAATGCAAGTTGTTTTTGAAGAAGAAGAATATGACCAAGGTACCAGACGTGCAAACACAGGCGGTCAGTGAACATGTGTTTTATATCGGATCTATTTTCGTGAAGTTTCCATCAGCAATCGAACCCGAGGAAGAAGCGATCAAGCCGACGTTTAGAACGCCACCATGCAGTTGGTTTTTCGTTGGAAAGAATTCCGCTCCAAGTTCTTGTGTGACAACGTGAGAGTCAAGTTGTTCTTTTATCCAGTAATACTAGTTTCGTTGTCTTTACGTGATCAATCTTGCCGGTTAGTTAATTAGATAAGCTTTGTTTAGTTTAAAACAAGAAAGAGAGACAGAGTTCGGATGGAAGTTAGCTAGCACCCGGGTCGGTTCGACCAGGTATGTGACGCCCATAAAGAGGGCTGGCTACGGCCCAATGTACGGGAGGTTATTTTTCAGAGTTAGACATCGTGTATCGACTATTAAGCGGTCCTTTTTGGTGTCCGTGGTATTTATTTTGTGTGAATTTTTTATGTGAAAGTTGCACTTGGCTCGAGGTCCGTCGTTCTTGACGGGTTGCGTGCTGGTTACGTCTACTTCGGCGGGAGGTTCCTCGTGAGACGAGGAATTGTCCGTTGGTCATCACCCTGCTTCAGGTTACGCGTATCGCTCGTGTAATTGGGAGTATTTTTTTATCGGTGGATCTACAAAGTTATTGTATCGTGAAAGATCGGGCCAAATCAGCGGCACGATTGAGGTCGTGCCTCATCATTTACGAGTTCAGGCCCTTCTCGGAGGAAATAACAGCCCTACGTCTCGGTGCCCGGAGGCTTGTCGACTGGAATATGCGTGTGAGTTACAGGGGATGCAAACCCTTGTCACACAGGAGGGATGGCTTATATAGAGTGCGCCAGGACCCCGGCCATCCCCGGTTACTTAGGGTTTAATATGGGTTAAGACAGAGGCGTTACTGATAACGCCAAACATTAATGATCTTAATGACTACGGAGTGAACGCCTGACCGTTGCCGTCCTGGGGTGGCTTTAGACCTTCTGTACTCCGAGTGATTCTTCATGTGGTCGAGTGGAATTGGGGTATCCGAGTGGAATATCTGGCGAGTGGATTACACACCAAGGTGATTTCAGTCGGTATCTTCAGTTGTACTTTGAATGTTCTTGACTCTAGGGCAGTGTCATTGGATAGGACGTCTAGGTCAGGTTTATGACCCTACCCTAGGTACATGTCATCGTCATTAGCCCCCGAATGGATTGAGGTCCGAGTGAAGAAGGATTGAAGTTGGTTATGACTCGGTTCCATGCTTCGGAGGTATCTCACTGGAGTCTGGAAACCATGCTGAAACTTCAACTTCGTCTTAGTCGCCTTGATCAATTCAGAGGTCATCGAGTGAACTATGCTGGTTATCTTCGAGTGAATCAGAGTGGAAAATCTTCTGCGCGATTGATTGTTCTGCAGCGGATCTCACGGGATTTGAAAATTTGGAGAAGCGCGCGGGACGGGGCGTGCCACAGTAAACGGAGCGAAAAGACAGGGACGCCTCGATCTCCGCGCGGCCTTTTCCGCCACGTATCGGGCAAGCGCCTGTTGCGGGATGTGATAAGATCGCCTGGGCCCACAGGTCAGTCACTCGGAAGCAGTCTCATAAATAGCGCTCGGGCCGATGTAATTCACAGTGTTCCTCATTCGGTCTTGTACTCCCCCGCTTCTCCACCTCGCCCTCCTCTGCCCTTGACGCCTCCTCCACCATGGTGAAGGACAAGACCGCGGCCCTGGAGCGCGCGAAGAAGGCGACGGCGGTGGTGAAAGGCAAGAAGACGGCTCTGGGGACGTCGTCGTGGTCCGGTCTGCCGCCCGGTTGGATACAGGGGGACTGGATCCGCTCAGCTGTCCAGCAGGAAGACTTGGAGGATCTTGCCAATGAGGGCTTGATTGCTCATGGGTCTTGGAAGCTGCCGGGGAAGGAATCCGAGCCCCAGCCGCGTGAGGGTGAGTGTGTCCTCCTCACCACCCATGTCGTCCGTCGTTTCTCTCTGCCTCTGCATCCGTTTTTCGGGGTTTTCTAAATTTCTTCGGTGCTCAGATCCATAATTTTCCTCCCAACACCATCTCATATCTTGCTGCATTCATTTCTATGTGTGAGAACTTCCTCGGGTGTCAGCCGCATTGGGGTTTGTTCAAACATATTTTCACTTGTCGATCTCAGTCGGTAAAGAAGGCCAACCCGACTGACGAAAGGACACACATGATCCAGATGTGTGGGGGTTTAGGGATCCAGATGAGGGGTAGGAGCACTTTTCCCCCCATGACCTTTCCCGAGTCCGTTAGAGGGTGGCAGTTGACTTGGTTCTACTGCAAAGATGTTCCGACTCCTGGTCAGTCGACCGGTCTCCCTCTTTTCTCTCTGGAGAGACTCCGCACCCCTCGTTCACTTGCAGTAGCGAAAGAGGAGAAAGGGGAGGTGCGAATGTTAGTCGACGCGGTCGTTGCATTGGTCCAGGGTGGAGTAACAGGCATGGATCTGTTGGAGGTATTCCTCAGTCGACGCATCCAGCCCTTGCAGGCCCGAGACCACCCCATGTGGATGTACTCAGGTCCAGGAGACGCTGCTCGAATCCACCCGGAAGAAGTTGATGAGAAGACTGTGGCCCAGTGGCTCAGGAGCATCATAGGCAACAAGGACAACCCCAGGGGGTCTAGAAGAATCCTGCCATTTGATGCCAACAATGCCCCAGATGAGGTTGGGCTTAATTCACCGAGTGTTTTTCTCTTTCGATCTGCAATTGTTCTTGAATCCGACTGATACTTGCAGCCTGTGTCTTGCAGGTTTTCACCAAGTTATACTCGATGCCTAATGGAGAGAAATACTTAGAAGGAGTTGAAAGTGACGACGATGATGATGATCATCAATACGCGGATGATAGTGAAGAGGACAGCCAGGAATCTGGTAGCAGTGAGGAGGTCGACTTGCCGCCCCGTCCCGAACGACGTTCCAAGCAGTCGCAGGATCCCATGAGTGGGCGCGGCGAAGCGGTTCCGCCAAGTGAGAAGGTTCCGAAGCGCACTCAGACCTCGACTCCAGATCCGTCTGAGAAGGCCGCGAAACAGCCCAAGGTCGTCCCACCGAAGCCTCGGAAGGCTCTGCCCAAGATCAAGGTGGACGTTCTTGTTGCTTCAGCGTAAGTATTTCATCTCTTTGTTTTTGTTTCAATTGGGAACTTCTTTTCTTGTTTGACCGAGTGAAATTGGGAACTTTTAGTGCCGCTACTTCTGGGATGCCCATGGACATCGACAAGGAGCAGGATGACGCGGAAACCGTAGACGCGGCTACTTCTCAGGCAGGTACAGCTTCACAACCATGTTCTTACTTTGCCAACTGTTCTGATGTTCGACTGAATTCTGACGGTCGAGTATTTTTGTAGCGCCACCAAATGTTATTGAACTTCCAGACGATGATGACCATGAAGAAGTGCCACAAAGGAACACAGAGAGAAGGGGCAGGACTTTGAGCAAGAAGGTGTCTGCCAGCAAAGTGTCTCACTCGACATCAGCATCAGAACGAGTCATTCAGCAACTTGGTGATCCAGTTTAGACTTCCGTTTCCTTTGTTGACCCTTTGTCGACTGACCAGCCTTCGGCGTCGACTGCTCAAGTCCTTGCTCCAACTGTGCAACTTCAGGCTTCAGCTCCTCCGGCTACCATGTCTGTTCCACCAACTCCACTTTTTGTTGCTCATCATGTCCCGGAGGACCAGGTAAGCGCTGCCAAGGAAGCCATGATCCAAGTAGGCCTAATGATGGACCAATGAAGGTGGTGTACGAGACTAGCAAGGCCGCCTATGATGCCAGCTCCGCCCTTCAAACCAACATCCGAGTAAGTGGGATTGTAAGTTGATTTCTGACTGGCTTTCAACTTGATCTTTGCTCTGTTAGGATATGCTATTTGAAAACTGCTACTTTATTATTCGTAAGATGTCTGTGGACGAGCGTTTTGGAACCTTGTGTGCATCTATCATGAGTTTGCACCTTGTATCTGTACACCCACTAGGTGTTTCTCCTTTGCTTTGTAGCTCTTTCACTTGAGTCGAGTGAACTCTTGAACCAGTGGGGGCACGCTGAGTGCACCCACTGGGTGTAGTCCCCGAGACCGTCGTCGAATGTTTGATTCGGCGGGGGTCTTTGCGAAGTGTTTGTTTGTAGAACTTTCACTCGGTCTAGACAGGTCGTGCCGAGTGGGAACTGAACTAGTGGGGGCACGCTAAGTGCACCCACTGGGTGTAGTCCCCGAGGCCGCAGTCGGCGGTGGTCTAAGAATAGATGTTGTTGTTGTTTTTTACTCGCGCTGGGCGGACCATGGCGAGTGGGAAATCGAATTAGTGGGGGCACGCCAAGTGCACCCACTGGGTGTAGTCCCCAAGAATGCTGTTGAATGTTTGATTCGGCAGTAGTCTTAGAACTCTTTTTTTCATAACAACCTAACCTTGCATCTTATCACTCGGAAGTGACCAATCCTTGATTCCGTCGACTGACATATCTTGTTCATTGATTGCAGAAATCTTGTGAGCTTGGAGCCAGGTTTGCTGATTTGGAGAAAAAGCATATTCAACTCAATCTTGACCTGGAGTTGGCTAAGGAGAATCTGAAGAGGGCCCGAGATGAAGCAGCTGTCATGGGAGGTAACATTTTGCCAACTGTTTGCCTTGTCACCTTTTCCTTTCAGCTTTTGAACCGGGTGGTTCCACTCGAACAGATGTGCGTAGTGAAAACCGTCAACTCCAAGCCCGTCTGAAGAATGTTGTTTCTTTAGACAAAATGAAGCAGGCTCTGGAGCAGAAGGATCTTGACCTTGCAGCGGTGCAGAAGACGGCGCGAGAGAAGACTGAACATGCTGACAAGAAGCTGGCTTCAGCCGGCAAGTTGGAAGAAGAGAACGTCAAGCTAAAAACTAATGTTGATGAAGCGAAGAAGGAAATTGTGCAGCTGAAGAAGGAGAAGGTGGCCTTGACAGACAGAGTTGGTGTTCTCACTCGGAAGAGGGACGAACTGGAAACTTATCTGGGAGGTCTTGCCAAGAAGATGTTCCTCATGCTTGAAGGTTCCTTTCTTTATCCGACTGTTTGCAAAGAACTTTTCTGTTGTGTCACTGTCATTTCAGCACCTTTTTGTTTGTGCAGAATTTTGTCAGAACATCGAGGAAGAAACCGGGCGGATCGAGACAGGTCTGGACCCTATCAATTCTCCCATCAAGGGCGAAGCTGCCATGAACGTGTTGCGACTTGGATCTCGCCTCGCCAGTGTTTTAGACTACCTGGCTCGACTGAAAGTGGCGGTGTCGCGGATCGACATGGAGCTCTGGCCAAGTGAGACATTCCAGAATGATATCGAGTCACTGATGACTCGACTCAATGGCATCCTTGACCGAGTGCAAGCATGGAAGAAATCATCTGCTCGCTGCGGTGCTGACGTGGCTCTATCTCTGGTCCGTGTTCATTGCAAGGAAGTCAAAGAAGAGAAGCTGGCGGCTCTTAAAGTGGCCAACACCAAGAAGCTTCAATTCCAATCCTTCATGGAGACTTTCATTGACTCCGCTACACGTATTGCAGAAGGCATCGACCTGGACAATTTCGTCGAGCCAGCAAGTCCTCCTCCTGCCAAGTGAAAAACTTGATAACTTGACTTTTATTTGCCTCGGAATGCCGAGTGATTCTGTAATTGTTAAAACTCTTTCGGGCTTGGTGCTCGAGTACTTCTGCTGGCGATTCCGAACCTTGCCAGATTTATCCAAACTCAGTCGTTTCTTTTGAATGTGGTTGCTTTGTTTTTATTACCTTCAGATTCCTTGACCTAGATGAATTTAGAATCACAGCTAAATCTCCGAGTGAGAGGATCGCTCTTCACTCGGAAACAGACGTTGTTCTTGTGGCACAGCTCAGAGTGCAACCAAACGTTGTACTTGTGGCGTGGCTCAAAGTGCAACCAGACGTTGTACTTGTGGCGCAGCTCACAGTGCAACCAGACGTCGTACTTGTGGCGCAACTTAGAGTGCAACCAGGCGTTGTACTTGTGGCGCAGCTCAGAGTGCAACCAGACGTTGTACTTGTGGCGCAGCTCAGAGTGCGTCCATCCTCCACGTGAAAGGGTTACTCTTCACTCGGAGTATGTTTTGAAACTTAGGTGAGTACGGAATCGCAGCTAAGCCCCCCGAGTGAGAGGATTACTCTTCACTCGGAGTGTTTTTGTAACTTAGGTGAGTACGGGGTCGCAGCTAAGCCTCCCGAGTGAGAGGATTGCTCTTCGCTCGGAGTGTTTTTGTAACTTAGGCGAGTACGGGGTCGCAGCTAAGCCCCCGAGTGAGAGGATTGCTCTTCACTCGGAGTATTTTGTAACTTAGGCGAGTTCGGGGTCGCAGCTAAGCCTCCGAGTGAGAGGATTGCTCTTCACTCGGAGTGTTTTGTAACTTAGGCGAGTACGGGGTCGCAGCTAAGCCCCCGAGTGAGAGGATTGCTCTTCACTCGAAGCGTTTTGTAACTTAGGCGAACTGGGTTCGCGGCTAAGCCCCCGAGTGAGAGGATTGCTCTTCACTCGGAGTGTTTTTTGAAACTTAGGCGAGTACGGGGTCGCCGCTAAGCCCCTGAGTGAGAGGATTGCTCTTCACTCGGAGTGTTTTGTAACTTAGGTGAATCAGGTTCACGGCTAAGCCCCCGAGTGAGATGATTGCTCTTCACTCGGAGTGTTTTTTGAAACTTAGGCGAGTACGGGGTCACAGCTAGGCCCCCGAGTGAGAGGATTGCTCTTCACTCAGAGTGTTTTGTAACTTAGGCGAATCGGGTTCGCGGCTAAGCCCCCGAGTGAGAGGATTGCTCTTCACTCGGAGTGTTTTGTAACTTAGGCGAATCAGGTTCGCGGCTAAGCCCCCGAGTGAGAGGATTGCTCTTCACTCAGAGTGTTTGTAACTTAGGGGAATCGGGTTCGCGGCTAAGCCCCAGAGTGAGAGGATTGCTCTTCACTCGGAGTGTTTTTGTAACTTAGGCGAATCGGGTTCACGGCTAAGCCCCCGAGTGAGAGGATTGCTCTTCACTCGGAGTGTTTTGAATCTTAGGAGAATCGGGTTCGCGGCTAAGCTACCCACTAGGGGATTTGAACATGCATATGCGAAAACAATCATTAAGAGGCTGCGGAAACCATGTCTTTGATAAACAATCTGAAAAAGTGCTTCTCATTACATCTCGACAACCCAAGTGTTTTAGGTATAAAAGTGGCGGAGCAGGTCCGCGTTCCAGACGCGGGGTTCATCGATTCTCTTTGCAAATTTGTAGAGGTGGTAGGACCCATTGTTCAACACCTTGGTGACAAGGAAAGGACCTTCCCATGCGGGGGCAAGTTTGTGAGGCCGCTGCTGATCCACTCGGAGCACAAGATCTCCTTCTTGAAATGCTCGACCTCTGACGTTTCAGGCATGGAACCGACGAAGGTCTTGCTGATAGATGGTCGATCGGATCAGAGCCATTTCTCGTTCCTCTTCTAGGAGATCCACAGCATCTTGACGTGCTTGCTCTGCTTCAGCTTCTGAGAAAAGTTCCACTCGGGGTGCATTGTGTAGCAGGTCACTCGGAAGTACAGCTTCAGCTCCGTACACCAAGAAAAAAGGAGTTCGGTCAGTCGACCTATTGGGAGTGGTCCTCAATCCCCATAGAATAGATGGTAATTCATCCACCCAAGCTCCAGCTGCGTGCTTGAGCCCGTGCATCAATCGAGGTTTCAGTCCTTGGAGGATCAAACCATTTGCTCTTTCGGCTTCGTTCGACTGCGGGTGCGGAACAAATGTGTAGTCAACCCGAGTGCCTTTAGAAGCGCAGAAAGCTCAGAACTTGTCCGAATCAAAGTTCAAGCCATTGTCTGTAATGATGCTGTGAGGCACACCATACCGGAAAATCAACCCTCTAATGAAAATGATAGTTGTACTGGAGTCCAAACTCTTGATGGGCTTGGCCTCAATCCACTTCGTGAATTCGTCGACTGCTACGAGCAAGTGAGTGAAGCCCATACGAGGAAGTGATCTTTCGGGCAGGCCTGATTGATATGCTTGAAGTCGATGCACATACGGAGTGAATCATCTTTCTTGGGGACCATGACGACATTGGCGAGCCACTCAGAGTGGTATATCTCGCGGATGAATTCAGCTGCTAAAAGCCGAGCCACCTCTTCGCCAATTGCCTTCCTCTTCTCCATGGCGGACCGGCGGAGATGTTCCTTGACGGGTTTTGCTTTTGGGTCGACGCGCAAACGGTGCTCAGCCAGCCCCCTGGGTACACCCGGCATGTCAGACGGTTTCCATGCAAAGATGTCCCAATTCTCTCGGAGGAACTGAATGAGCGCTTCTTCCTATTTGCTGTCGAGTGCCGTTGAGATGTGAGTCGGAGCAGCATTGGGATCTTCTGGGTGAATATGAATAGGCTTTGTTTCTCCTGACGACTGAAATGCGGACTCAGAAGCAGACTTCTTTGCTCGCAATAAATCACTCGGATCTGCATTCTTCTTGTATTCTTCCATCTCTACTGCTGCCATCTGCTCGTCTGCAATCTTTGAGCCCTTTTGGAGGCACTCTTCTGCTCTTTGCCGATGATGTCTACTACGCAACTTTATTCTTGTAGACACGTGTTGGGCCTCCAAGCGCAGAGTTTTGTAGGACAGTAGCAATTTTCCCTCAAGTGGATGACCTAAGGTTTATCAATCCGTGAGAGGTGTAGGATGAAGATGGTATCTCTCAAACGACCCTGCAACCAAATACAAGAAATCTCTTGTATCCCCAACACACCCAATACAATGGCAAATTGTATAGGTGCACTAGTTCAGCGAAGAGATGGTGATAAAAGTGTAATATTGATGGTAGAAATATATTTTTATAATCTGAATAAATAAAAACATCAAGGTGTAGCAAATAGTAAACGGGCACAAAAACGGTATTGCAATGCTTTAAAATGAGGCCTAGGGTCCGTACTTTCACTAGTGCAACCTCTCAACGGTGCTAATATAATTGGATCATATAACCACCTCTCAAAGTGCGATGAAGAATTACTCCAAAGTTCCTATCTAGCGGAGAACATAAGAATAATTGTCTGTAGGGTACGAAACCACCTCAAAGCTATTCTTTCTGATCAATCTATCCTAGAGTTCGTACTAAAATAACAACAAGCTATTCTTTCCGATCGATCTAACCAAGAGTTCGTACTAAAATAACACCAAAGCAAATTCAGATTCATAATACTCAATCCGACACAAAGAACTTCAAAAAGTGCCCCAAGATTTCTACCGGAGAAACAAAGACAAGAACGTGCATCAAGCCCTATGCATAGGTTACCCCCAATGTCACCTCGGGAATCCGCGAGTTGAGTGCCAAAACGTATATCAAGTGAATCAATACGATACCCCATTGTCACCACGAGTATTCAATTGCAAGACATATATCAAGTGTTCTCACATCCATAAAAGTATTCAATCCGATAACAACGAAATCTCAAAGGGAAAAACTCAATTCATCACAACAAGATAGAGAGGGGAAAACACCATATGATCCGACTATATTAACAAAGCCCGCGATACATGAACATCGTGACATCTCAAGAACACGAGAGAGAGAGAGAGAGATTAAACACATACCTACTGGTACAAACCCTCAGCCCCGAGGGTGGACTACTCCCTCCTCATCGTGGTGGCCACCGGGATGATGAAGATGGGCACCGGAGATGATTCCCCCCTCTGGAAGGGTGCCGGAACGGGGTCTAGATTGGTTTTCGGTGGCTACAGAGCCTTGCGGCGGCGGAACTTCTGATCTAGGTTAACCCCGAAGGGTTTCGGAATATTTGGGAATTTGTAGTGCAAAGAGGGGGTGCGGGAGGCCACCGAGGTGGGAACAACCCAGCTGGGCGCGCCTGGGCCCCCAGGAGCGCCCTGGTGGGTTGTGCCCCAAAAGGCACCCCCCAGGTGCAGCTCTGGCCCATCCTGGGTGTTCTGATCCATAAAAAATCTCCAAAAAGTTTCGCGGTGTTTGGAGTCCGTTTGATATTGATTTCATGCGATGTAAAAAATAACCAAAAAACAGCAACTGGCACTGGGCACTAGGTCAATAGGTTAGTCCCAAAAAATGATATAAAGTTGCTATAAAATGATTGTAAAACATCCAAGAATTATAATATAACAGCATGAATACTTCATAAATTATAGATACATTGGAGACGTATCAGCCGACTCCCTGTGACTGTGATCACGCCTCTGGGACCAGGCATCTTCAACTTGAGATATATGTAACATGGTCGAGCCATAAAACGAGCATATGCGGTCCTGCCCAGAATGGCATGGTAAAAAACTATGGAAATCCACTACTTCAAAAGTCAACTTCTCTTTGCGGTAATTTTTGGAATCACCGAAAACCACATCAAGAGTGATCTGACCGAGTGAATCTACTTTTTCCTTTGGATGACTCCATGGAATCGCATGTTGCTCTCACTTAGCTTGGACATCGGAATGACCCCAACGACTGGGTCGACCACCAACGCTTGTCGCCCGGGGTAGCAACGTGTGCTGGGTGATCGGACTAGTTGAATGAAATGGGAGTTTTCAACCACTTCAAGTACGTCGTAGTTGCCGGAGCAACCATGTTCACCTCTCTGTTGACAACCTTTAGTCGACTTTTGCTCTCTAAGTCAGCAAAAATCACCAAAGTAGTGTTTACATTGGGGTAATCGTCGTCTTCTTCTTTCTCCTCTTCCTTATCAGACTCTTTCTCCTTCTCACTAGGCTGACCCTCCCGAAAACTCTGAATCTGGAGTCGGCATTGTCGAGTGATATGCTTGGGCAGAATCAGGTTACCCTCTTCATCTTTTTTAGTGTGTATGTGACACGGTAAATCAAGAACATCGTTTCCCGACTGATCTTTCACTTTTTTGGGGATCCACAGCCCTTTAGGATTTCCCTTGAACTTCCCTTGATTCAAAACTGCGGCTTCGACAGGACCTGCAGGTTCAGCCTTGCGCTTCTGCTTCCGACTAGAATTTCCAGCTCCGGTGCCTTGAGCAACTGGCTTGTGTTTGCCACTGCGGAGTCGGTCTTCCTCTTCGTTGTTAGCATATCGAGTGTCTATTTCCATGATTCGGGCCAGGGACATGTCTCCTGACCGACCGAATTTCAGGTTGAGCTCTCTGTACCGAACGCCCTCTTTGAAGGCACAAACTGCCTGGTGCTCTGACACATTTTCTACAGTGTGATGAAGAGTAGTCTATCTCTAGATGAAGTCTCTCAAAGTCTCGTTCTGCTTCTGGACGCAGTGCTGCAATTCAGTCAGCCCAGCGGGTCGCTTGCAGGCGCCCTCAAAAGTTTTGATAAACACTCGGGCCAACTCTTCCCAATTGAAAATACTTCCAGGGGCCAACTGATTCAACCAAGCTCTGGTCGAACCCTCAAGCATCAGGGGAAGGAGCTTCATGGCTACATCATCTTTGCCCCCACCAATCTGCACTGCCACTCGATAATCTTCTAGCCATGTGTTGGGCTTCGACTCACCGGTGAACTTACTCACACCCGTTGCCAACCTGAAGTTGGGAGGGATCTCAGCGGCTCGGATGGCTCTGCTGAAACATTCGGGCTCAGAAACATGTACTCTGCTACCACTCGGATGGTTTCTGTCTTGTCCTTCTCTGTGCGCCCGGCCCCTGTCGACCAAACCTTGTACGAGAAGAGATCTCGCATCAAACCCAGGCTCTCTTGCGTCGACTGAAACTCTCTGCTCATCACCATGCAGGCGCCTGTCATCATACCATTGGGGCGCATACGATCCGTCCCTCGGAGGAGGCGTAAGCACTCGACGATGGTCATCACGGGCGTATCGCTGATCATACTGTCCATGGCCCCGATCCAGGTACTGATCCTGGCGGTGCCCATGATTGTCACGCCGTAGAGGCGATCTTGGGCTGTGTGCCGACTGAACTGTATCCGCAACCACAGATCTACTGTGGATTCTGTTGCGTGACTGAGAAACAACCGAGTTTTGTTCACCTGCCGCCCGGAGCAGCACTCGGATCTGCAGCAAACCTCTACCAGCTTCTGAACAAGATGGCTGAATCGACTCTGCTATACGGGCCGCAGCTGCAAGATTCTGGACTGGAGTAGGGTATACCTGAGGTTCAGGCAGAAACGGTTGTCGTGGCCGTCGACTGGATTCGGGGATCTGCCAACGGGCGCGTTCGTCGAGTGAATGTTGGAGATTTTCCAGACGTGTACGCTCAGCTAAAGTAGCCAGGCGCGTTACATCCAAGGCCCGAGCCTCAGAAGTCTCCCCTATGATGGGGGTATGGAGCGCCTCCACATTGTGACGATGTAGTTCTTCCCTTTGCTCCGAAGTGAGGGCTTCGGGGTGATACTCATCATGACCATACGACGGGCCGTCGCCACCGCGACGAAAGCCAGGCGGGCTGCGAGGCGAGTCGGTCATGAGGACTTCCACCGCAGGGTCGCTGCTTCCGCACTCGGAAAGAGTGTCGGCGGAACCAGTCGACAGGTCAAATGGCCCGTAGAGAAATTCGCCGGGCTCGATAGCCGCAACTTGAGGGGTGGCCGACTGGCGAGCCACCGCATGCTTCACCCACCTTTGGAGCCGCGACCAACCAGATCGCTTGTGGCGGCGCACAGCGGGAAGAGCGGATGACGCGGGAGCGGACCGATACTGGGTCTACGGCTGCCGCTGGAGGATGCCACAGGCACTCGCATGGAAATGCGCTGCCCCGCGGATGGGAAGGGCCTCGATGTCGAGGGGGGCTTCTTGGAGCCAAGCGGAGTCATCGGCGACGAAGACGAGCGCACCGAGACGGATCTCGTGGCCCAAAGCCAAACCACCACCGGAAACCATGTTGATGGAGATCGGAAAAATCGCAACCTCGCCGGAAGTCGCTAAGATGCCTGCCCCAAGGTGGGCGCCAACTGTCGTGGGAGTAAGTCTGACAGTAAGAATAGGGGGTACGTAGGAGGATGCAAGGCCCTAGCTGCGGCGAGATTGTACACGCAAGGTTTACGAGTTCAGGCCCTTCTCGGAGGAAGTAACAGCCCTACGTCTCGGTGCCCGGAGGCTTGTCGACTGGAATATGCGTGTGAGTTATAGGGGGTGCGAACCCTTGTCACAGAGGAGGGGGTGGCTTATATAGAGTGCGCTAGGACTCCGGCCATCCCCCGTTACTTAGGGTTTAATGTGGGTTAAGACAGAGGCGTTACTGATAACGCCAGACATTAATGATCTTAGTGACTACGGAGTGAACGCCTGGTCGTTGCCGTCCTGGGGTGGCTTTAGGCCTTCTGTACTCCGAGTGATTCTCCGTGTGGTCGAGTGACTCTATCTTGGTCGAGTGGAATTCGCGTATTTGAGTGGAATATCTGGTCGAGTGGATTACACACCAAGGTGATTTCAGTCGGTATCTTCTGTTGTACTTTCAATGTTCTTGACTCTAGGGTAGTGTCCTTGGGTAGGACGTCTAGGTCAGGTTTATGACCCTACCCTAGGTACATGTCATCGTCATCTGGTTAAGCTAATGCAGGCAAAAAACCAACATCTACATGTTGATTGGTTGTCTGCATTGTATCAAGGCCCAGATGGTAACCTGTTGTTTGGTTGCATGTGTTTGTGTTTTAGGGGTGAGCAAATGCAGAGCACAGTTGTTTGGCTGCGTGCAACTAGTTGTTCTGCTCACGACTTTCAAATGTGGTGGCCTTACCACTCATTTTGCAGTACTTTACATCAGACAACACACAACACACGATCAAGTCACACAAGAACAGCAAGAACATCACAACAAGAACAACAAACAAGAACAGGCATATCATAATTACTACTATGCTTAAGTTTAAAACAGCAGGGCATCCCATGCCCCTGCTGGACCCTAGGGTGCTTTCTGGGCAAAATATAGACAAGTTTAGCTGCAAACCAGATGACCAAACTTCAGTTCAGACCTAACTTAGTTCATACTTCAGACCACCTAGAGAAAGACAACTTAGAGAGCATGGCAGATGTCGCCGACACAACTGTGCTTCGAGCACTGGACCCTGCAGATGTTGGAGGTGCTGGCGTTAAAGATCTGCACCTTCATGCCCAGCCCGGAGAGCTGCGGGATGAGAATGTCGCCGAGGATGATCCTGTGTCTCCGGCAGAAGTACTCCCAACCACGCCCGAGCACCATGTGCCGCTTGAAGATCTGCATCTGGACCAGAACTCGCACCACTTGTTGGCAGATAGGCTCATGACGCGAGAGGGTTAACGACCAGCCATTGCTTCATCACCGACCTGAAGGCAGTCGGGATGACCAACATGGCGGTGTCCTCCTGGTGCTTGATCTGCACGTAGAACCTAATAGGCTCCCGTGCACCCTCCTCGTGGTCGATCATCGGCCCCTGCCAGCGCTGAGCGGCATGCTCATGGCCACACCCTCCTGAAACCTCCTCCCTCTTCAGCCAACGGTTTGTGGGGATGAGGTCCTCTACAGCCTCGACGACGACGACGACCTGCGCTCCTTCGCCGGCTGTGTCCCACTCCGTCTTCATTATGTTGTCAGTAAAGTGGATGACGGTTAGCAAAGTAGTGACGATCATTGGCAATGATCATTTGCAATTGCTGCTGATTGAAGTAGTTACATTTGAGTCGTGCTATGATGAGATCATAGGACTGCACAAGTGCAAATGCCAATGATCAGTGCTACCATCATGTCATGACAGTTCTCAAATGCACATGCTCAACTCTATCCAACTATTTTAGGCATTTAGGTTTGTCCTACTAGCATGCACATGCATTATCCTATGTTGATCACACAATCACGTAGCCTAGGTAGTATCAATGTGGCAACATACACACTGCACAACATGATCATGCAAAGAACAACACCAAAACAACAAGAACACACTATAAAGTAGCATTGTAGGTAGTATAAATGTGGCATGAACAGACCAATCAACCCTAGGGAGTAACGATGTGGCAAGAATAGCAACAAATGCACCAATCTAGCATGACTAAGGCAACAACATTCTCATCTAAGCAGTAACAACACTTGTTGGAAATATGCCCTAGAGGCAATAATAAATTGGTTATTATTATATTTCCTTGTTCATGATAATCGTTTATTATCCATGCTAGAATTGTATTGATAGGAAACTCAGATACATGTGTGGATACATAGACAACACCATGTCCCTAGTAAGCCTCTAGTTGACTAGCTCGTTGATCAATAGATGGTTACGTTTCCTGACCATGGACATTGGATGCCATTGATAACGGGATCACATCATTAGGAGAATGATGTGATGGACAAGACCCAATCCTAAGCCTAGCACAAGATCGTGTAGTTCGTTTGCTCAAAGCTTTTCTAATGTCAAGTATCATTTCCTTAGACCATGAGATTGTGCAACTCCCGGATACCGTAGGAATGCTTTGGGTGTACCAAACGTCACAACGTAACTGGGTGACTATAAAGGTGCACTACAGGTATCTCCGAAAGTGTCTGTTGGGTTGGCACGAATCGAGACTGGGATTTGTCACTCCGTATAAACGGAGAGGTATCTCTGGGCCCACTCGGTAGGACATCATCATAATGTGCACAATGTGACCAAGGAGTTGATCACGGGATGATGTGAGTTACGGAACGAGTAAAGAGACTTGCCGGTAACGAGATTGAACAAGGTATAGGGATACCGACGATCGAATCTCGGGCAAGTAACATACCGATAGACAAAGGGAATTGCATATGGGATTGATTGAATCCTCAACATCGTGGTTCATCCGATGAGATCATCGAGGAGCATGTGGGAGCCAACATGGGTATCCAGATCCCGCTGTTGGTTATTGACCGGGGAGTCATCTCGGTCATGTCTGCGTGTCTCCCGAACCCGTAGGGTCTACACACTTAAGGTTCGGTGACGCTAGGGTTATAGAGATATTAGTATGCGGTAACCCGAAAGTTGTTCGGAGTCCCGGATGAGATCCCGGACGTCACGAGGAGTTCCGGAATGGTCCGGAGGTAAAGATTTATATATGGGAAGTCTTATTTTGGTCGCCGGAAAAGTTTCGCACTTTATCGGTATTGTACCGGGAGTGCCGAAAGGGGTCCGGGGGTCCACCAAGGGGGTCCACCAGCCCCGGGGGGGCCACATGGGCTGTAGGGGGTGCGCCTTGGCCTATATGGGCCAAGGGCACCAGCCCCAAGAGGCCCATGCGCCAAGAGATAAGGAAAAGGGAGAGTCCTAAAGGGGGAAGGCACCTCCGAGGTGCCTTGGGGGGGGGAGGACTCCTCCCTGGCCGCACCCTTCCTTGGAGGAAGGGCCAAGGCTGCGCCCCCCCTCTCCCTTGGCCCTATATATAGTGGGGGGAGGGAGGGCAGCAGCAACCTAAGCCCTGGCGCCTCCCTCTCCCTCCTCCCGCAGCGCTTGGCGAAGCCCTGTTGGAATCCCGCTACTTCCACCACCACGCCGTCGTGCTGCTGGATCTCCATCAACCTCTCCTCCCCCTTGCTGGATCAAGAAGGAGGAGACGTCGCTGCTCCGTACGTGTGTTGAACGCGGAGGTGCCGTCCGTTCGGCGCTAGGATCATCGGTGATTTGGATCACGACGAGTACGACTCCATCAACCCCGTTCTCTTGAACGCTTCCGCTCGCGGTCTACAAGGGTATGTAGATGCACTCCCCTTCCCCTCGTTGCTAGATTACTCCATAGATTGATCTTGGTGATGCGTAGAAAATTTTGAATTTCTGCTACGTTCCCCAACAGTGGCATCATGAGCTAGGTCTATGCGTAGTTTCTATGCACGAGTAGAACACAAAGTAGTTGTGGGCGTCGATGTTGTCAATTCTTCTTGCCGCTACTAGTCTTATCTTGTTTCGGCGGCATTGTGGGATGAAGCGGCCCGGACCGACCTTACACGTACACTTACGTGAGACAGGTTCCACCGACTGACATGCACTAGTTGCATAAGGTGGCTAGCGGGTGTCTGTCTCTCCCACTTTAGTCGGAACGGATTCGATGAAAAGGGTCCTTATGAAGGGTAAATAGAAATTTGCATATCACGTTGTGGTCTTACGTAGGTAAGAAATGTTCTTGCTTGAAACCTATACAAGCCACGTAAAAACTTGCAACAACAATTAGAGGACGTATAACTTGTTTTTGCAGCATGTGCTATGTGATGTGATATGGCCAATAAGATGTGATGAATGATATATGTGATGTATGAGATTGATCATATTCTTGTAATAGGAATCACGACTTGCATGTCGATGAGTATGACAACCGGCAGGAGCCATAGGAGTTGTCTTTATTTTTTGTATGACCTGCGTGTCATTGAATAACGCCATGTAAATTACTTTACTTTATTGCTAAGCGCGTTAGCCATAGAAGTAGAAGTAATCGTTGGCGTGACAACTTCATGAAGACACAATGATGGAGATCATGATGATGGAGATCATGGTGTCATGCCGGTGACAAAGATGATCATGGTGCCCCGAAGATGGAGATCAAAGGAGCAAAATGATATTGGCCATATCATGTCACTATTTGATTGCATGTGATGTTTATCATGTTATGCATCTTATTTGCTTAGAACGACGGTAGCATAAATAAGATGATCCCTCACTAAAATTTCAAGAGAAGTGTTCCCCCTAACTGTGCACCGTTGCGAAGGTTCGTTGTTTCGAAGCACCACGTGATGATCGGGTGTGATAGATTCTAACGTTCGAATACAACGGGTGTTGACGAGCCTAGCATGTACAGACATGGCCTCGGAACACATGCGAAACACTTAGGTTGACTTGACGAGCCTAGCATGTACAGACATGGCCTCGGAACACAAGAGACCGAAAGGTCGGACATGAGTCGTATAGCAGATACGATCAACATGGAGATGTTCACCGATGATGACTAGTCCGTCTCACGTGATGATCGGACACGGCCTAGTTTGACTCGGATCATGTATCACTTAGATGACTAGAGGGATGTCTATCTTAGTGGGAGTTCATTAATCAGATGAACTTAATTATCATGAACATAGTCAGAAGGTCTTTGCAAATTATGTCATTGCGCTTAGTTCTACTGTTTAAGATATGTTCCTAGAGAAAAATTTAGTTGAAAGTTGGTAGTAGCAATTATGCGGACTGGGTCCGTAAACTGAGGATTGTCCTCATTGCTGCACAGAAGGCTTATGTCCTTAATGCACCGCTCGGTGTGCTGAACCTCAGCGTCGTCTGTAGATGTTGCGGAACATCTGACATACACGTTTTGATAACTACGTGATAGTTCAGTGCGTAATGCTAACAGTTTAGAATTGTGGCACCAAAGACGGTTTTGAAACGTCGCAGAACATATGAGATGTTCTGAAGACTGAAATTGGGATTTCAGACTAGTGCCCACGTCAAGAGGTATGAGACCTCTGATAAGTTTCTTAAGCCTGCAGACTAAGGGAGAAAAGCTCAATCGTTGAGCATGTGCTCATATTGTCTGAGTGCCACAATCACTTGAATCGAGTGGGAGTTAATCTCCCAGATGAGATAGTTCTCCATAGTCACTGCCACCAAGCTAGTAGAGCTTCGTGATGAACTATAACATATCAGAGATAGATATGATGATCCTTGAGCTATTCGCGATGTTTGACACCGCGAAAGTAGAAATCAGGAAGGAGCATCAATTGTTGATGGTTAGTAAAACCACTAGTTTCTAGAAGGGCAAGGGCAGAAGGGATACTTCATGAAACATCAAATCATTTGCTGCTCTAGTGAAAAATCCCAAGGTTGAACCCAAACCCGAGACTAGGTGCTTCTATAATGAGGGGAATGGTCACTGAAGCAGAACTACCCTAGATACTTGGTAGATGAGAAGGCAGGCAAGGTCAACAGAAGTATATTGGATATACATTATATGAATGTGTACTTTACTAGTACTCCTAGCAGCACCAGGGTATTAGATACCGGTTCGGTTGCTAAGTGTTAGTAACTCAAAATAAAAGCTGCAGAATAAACGGAGACTAGCTAAAGGTGAGATGACGATATGTGTTGGAAGTGTTTCCAAGGTTGATGAGATCAAGCGTCGCGTGCTCCCTCTACCATCGAGATTGGTGTTAAACCTAAATAATTGTTATTTGGTTGAGCATAAACATGATTGGATTATGTTTATCGCAATACGGTTATTCATTTAAGGAGAATAATGGTTACTCTGTTTATTTGAATAATACCTTCAATGGTCTTGCACCTAAAATGAATCTCGATCGTAGTGATACACATGTTCGTGCCAAAAGATATAAAATAGTAATGATAGTTCCACATACTTGTGGCACTGCCATTTGAGTCATATTGGTATAGAACGCATGAAGAAGCTCCATGTAGATGGATCTTTGGACTCACTCGTTTTTTGAAAAGATTGAGACATGCGAACCATGTCTATTGGTATATATGCATGAAGAAACTCCATGCAGATGGATCGTTTGGACTCACTTGATTTTGAATCACTTGAGACATGCAAATCATACCACATGGGCAAGATGACTGAAAGGCCTCGTTTTCAGTAAGATGGAACAAGAGAGCAACTTATTGGAAGTAATGCATTTTGATGTATGCAGCCCAATGAGTGCTGAGGCATGCAGTGGATATCGTTATGTTCTTACTTCACAGATGATTTGAGTAGATGCTGAGTGTATTTACTTGATGAAAAACAAGTCTGGATTATTGAAAGGTTCAAGTAATTTTAGAGTGAAGTTGAAGATCGTCGTGACAAGAGGATAAAATGTCTGTGATATGATCATAGAGATGAGTATCCGAGTTACGAGTTTGGCACACTATTAGAGACATTGTGGAAAGTGTTTCACAATTAATACCGCCTGGAACACCATAGTGTGATGGTGTGTCCGGACATCATAGCTGCACCCTATTGGATATGGTGCATACCATGATGTTTCTTATCGAATTACCACTATCGTTTATGGGTTAGGCATTAGAGACAACCGCATTCACTTTAAAAGGGGCACCACGCAATTCCGTTGAGACGACACCGTTTAGAGAAACCTAAGTTGTCGTTTCTTAAAAGTATGGGGCTGCGATGCTTATGTGAAAAAGTTTCAGGCTGATAAGCTCGAACCCAAAGCGGATAAATGCATCTTCATAGAAAACCCAAAACAGTTGGGTATACCTCCTATTTCAGATCTGGAAGCAAAAGTAATTGCTTCTAGAAACGGGTCCTTTCTCGAGGAAAAGTTTCTCTCGAAAGAATTGAGTGGGAGGATGGTGGAGACTTGATAAGGTTATTGAACCGTCACTTCAACTAGTGTGTAGAAGGGCACAAGAAGTTGTTCCTGTGGCACCTACACCAATTGAAGTGGAAGCTTATGATAGTGATCATGAAACTTCGGATCAAGTCACTACCAAACCTCGTAGGTCGACAAGGATATGTACTACTCCTGAGTGGTACGGTAATCCTGTCTTAGATATCATGTTGTTAGACAATACTGAACCTACAAGCTATGGAGAAGCGATGGTGGGCCCATATTCCGACAAATGGTTAGAAGCCATGAAATCCGAGATAGGATCCATGTGTCAGAACAAAGCATGGACTTTGGTGAACTTGCCAGATGATCGGCAAGCCATTGAGATAAATGGATCTTTAAGAAAAAGACGGACATGGACGGTAATGTTACCGTCTATGAAGCTCGACTTGTGGCAAAGAGTATTTTCACAAGTTCAAGGAGTTGACTACGATGAGATTTTCTCATCCGTAGCGATGCTTAAGTCCGTCGGAATCATGTTAGCATTAGCTGCATTTATGAAATCTGGCAGATGGATGTCAAAACAAGTTTCCTTCCCAGTTTTCGTAAGGAAAGATTGTATGTGATACAATCAGAAAGGTTTTGTCGATCCTAAGGATGCTAAAAGGTATGCTAGCTCCAGCGATCCTTCCAAGGACTAGAGCAAGCATCTCGGAGTCAGAATATACGCTTTGATAGAGTGATCAAAGTTTTTTTGGGTTTATACAAAGTTTGTTAGAAACTTGTATTTACAATAAAGTGAGTGGGAGCGCTACAACATTTCTGATAAGTATATGTGAATGACATATTGTTGATCCGAAATGATGTAGAATTTCTGGAAAGCATAAAGGGTTGTTTGAAAGGAGATTTTCAAAGGAAGACCTGGATAAAGCTGCTTACATATTGGGCATCAAGATCTATAGAGATAGATCAAGACGCCTGATGATACTTTCAAAGAATGCACACCTTGACATGTTTTTGAAAGAGTTAAAAATAGGTCAGCAAAGAAGGAGTTCTTGGTTGTGTTACAAGGTGTGAGTATTGAGTAAGACTCAAGACCTGACCACAGCAGAAGAGAGAGAAAGGACGAAGGTCGTCCCCTATGCTTTAGACGTAGGCTCTACAGTATGCTATGCTGTGTACCGCACATGAAGTGTGCCTTGACATGAGTTGGTCAAGGGGTACAATAGTGATCCGGGAATGGATCACATGACAGCGGTCGAACTTATCCTTAGTATCTAGTGGACTAAGGAATTTTCTCGATTATGGAGGTGAAAAGGAGTTCGTCATAAAGGGTTACGTCGATGCGAACTTTGACACTAATCTGGATGACTCTGAGTAGTAAACCGGATTCGTATAGTAGAGCAATTATTTGAAATGGCTCCAAATAGCGCGTGGTAGCATCCACAAGATGACATAGATATTCGTAAAGCACACACGAATCTGAAAGGTTCAGACCCGTTGACTAATAACCTCTCTCACAAGCATAACATGATCAAACCAGAACTCATTGAGTGTTAATCACATAGTGATGTGAACTAGATTGTTGACTCTAGTAAACTCTTTAGATGTTGGTCACATGGTGATGTGACCTATGAGTGTTAATCACATGGTGATGTGGACTAGATTATTGACTCTAGTGCAAGTGGGAGACTGTTGGAAATATGCCCTAGAGGCAATAATAAATTGGTTATTATTATATTTCCTTGTTCATGATAATCGTTTATTATCCATGCTAGAATTGTATTGATAGGAAACTCAGATACATGTGTGGATACATAGACAACACCATGTCCCTAGTAAGCCTCTAGTTGACTAGCTCATTGATCAATAGATGGTTACGGTTTCCTGACCATGGACATTGGATGTCGTTGATAACGGGATCACATCATTAGGAGAATGATGTGATGGACAAGACCCAATCCTAAGCCTAGCACAAGATCGTGTAGTTCGTTTGCTCAGAGCTTTTCTAATGTCAAGTGTCATTTCCTTAGACCATGAGATTGTGCAAATCCCGGATACCGTAGGAATGCTTTGGGTGTACCAAACGTCACAACGTAACTGGGTGACTATAAAGGTGCACTACAGGTATCTCTGAAAGTGTCTGTTGGGTTGGCACGAATCGAGACTGGGATTTGTCACTCCGTATAAACGGAAAGGTATCTCCGGGCCCACTCGGTAGGACATCATCATAATGTGCACAATGTGACCAAGGAGTTGATCACGGGATGATGTGAGTTACGGAACGAGTAAAGATACTTGCCGGTAACGAGATTGAACAAGGTATAGGGATACCGACGATCGAATCTCGGGCAAGTAACATACCGATAGACAAAGGGAATTGCATACGGGATTGATTGAATCCTCAACATCGTGGTTCATCCGATGAGATCATCGAGGAGCATGTGGGAGCCAACATGGGTATCCAGATCCCGCTGTTGGTTATTGACCGGAGAGTCGTCTCGGTCATGTCTGCGTGTCTCCCGAACCCGTAGGGTCTACACACTTAAGGTTCGGTGACGCTAGGGTTATAGAGGTATTAGTATGCGGTAACCCGAAAGTTGTTCGGAGTCCCGGATGAGATCCCGGACGTCATGAGGAGTTCCGGAATGGTCCGGAGGTAAAGATTTATATATGGGAAGTCTTATTTTGGTCGCCGGAAAAGTTTCGCACTTTATCGGTATTGTACCGGGAGTGCCGAAAGGGGTCCGGGGGTCCACCAAGGGGGTCCACCAGCCCCGGGGGGGGGCCACATGGGCTGTAGGGGGTGCGCCTTGGCCTATATGGGCCAAGGGCACCAGCCCCAAGAGGCCCATGCGCCAAGAGATAAGGAAAAGGGAGAGTCCTAAAGGGGGAAGGCACCTCCGAGGTGCCTTGGGGGGGGAGGACTCCTCCCTGGCCGCACCCTTCCTTGGAGGAAGGGCCAAGGCTGCGCCCCCCTCTCCCTTGGCCCTATATATAGTGGGGGGAGGGAGGGCAGCAGCAACCTAAGCCCTGGCGCCTCCCTCTCCCTCCCGTGACACATCTCCCTCCTCCCGCAGCGCTTGGCGAAGCCCTGTTGGAATCCCGCTACTTCCACCACCACGCCGTCGTGCTGATGGATCTCCATCAACCTCTCCTCCCCCTTGCTGGATCAAGAAGGAGGAGACGTCGCTGCTCCGTACGTGTGTTGAACGCGGAGGTGCCGTCCGTTCGGCGCTAGGATCATCGGTGATTTGGATCACGACGAGTACGACTCCATCAACCCCGTTCTCTTGAACGCTTCCGCTCGCGGTCTACAAGGGTATGTAGATGCACTCCCCTTCCCCTCGTTGCTAGATTACTCCATAGATTGATCTTGGTGATGCGTAGAAAATTTTGAATTTCTGCTACGTTCCCCAACAACACTTACATTGGTCTAATTCAACCCAAATGTACTGGATTCGGATCGAATCCGATCGAATTGAATCGAGTCCAATACAATCCATTGTGAACAATCAAATCTAACATTGCCCTACTAACCATTACTCAAAGTATGCTAAGAACCCTAAATATTAACTCATCTACAAGGGGAACAAATCGAAGCTTACCGGAGCGGGTGTTGGTGCAGCGTACGCCGGCCGTGGAGAAAACCCTGGCCGGAACAGGGTGCCACCGCCGCCGAAGATGAGACGGTCTTTCCGAGGGCCGCGTCGTGGCCTTCGTCGCGCGCCGGCTGGAGGATGAGTGCGCCGTCCTCGAGCCCCCCCCCCCCCTGCACCGAACGCAGGGGAGAAAACCTCGAATAGGGGTAAAAATACCCCCATAAGCCGGACTAGCCAAAGCTGTAGGAGGTAGGGTTTGTAACCATGTCGTAGTCAAGCCCAAGATAATTAAGGAGGTTCAGCACCGGTGGCGGAGACGGAGCGCGCGACGGCGGTGGTGCATTGGCCCGTGGTGGTGGCATCGTGCAAAAAGGGGACGGCGCCCGGAGAACCGTGGCAAGATCCCAACTGGAAGATGGTAGGCCTGCAATCCACCTCTTTTGAATGGGGTTGAAGCAACGACAATGATGAGAGTGGGGGTGGGGGCGCCGGTGACTCTGCCATCAGAGACAACGACCGAAGGGGCGGTGAGGGGAGAAAGAGCGAGTGTGTGTGAACTGCCGTGGGGGGTGACTGGAGAGAGTGTGGGGGGTTATGAGACGTCAAGTTGTCTCCCGCACTTCCCCACGCGTGCAGGCTCTCGCCACGTGTGGCTCAAGCGAGCCTGGCTATGGAAAAACGACCGATGCGGTCGTTCCCTTGGGTGCAGGCCTAGAGTTGCTTTAAGTTTCGTGCAGGCCAGGAAACAGATGAAGCCCAGGCAACCAAACAAGCTGATTTCATCGTGTGCGGACCTGGCGGAAGAGAATGCAACCTACCAATCGCATCCCTAGAGTCTACATGAACCTTGATGTGCACAGTTCCCGAACTGGTGGAGCTCTTTCTAGCTGAATGGAAAACGAAACTACTTCACAAACGATACCTGCTAGACGATTGACGCACGATATGTTAATCCACTGGCTGTATTGCACCTAGTCCTTCGTATGGATGGTTTGAGTTGCACTATCGTCCACCAATAGTCCGTCAGGTATCGTGTGCATAGCAGCACTAAATGGAAAGAGTGAAGGTAGGCAGGTGCTTCCGGAGTTGATAGTTTTATGAGTTGGTTAGTTTTCTGCTTTTGGTGTAAGTCGTGAGTGTTGCTCGGGTGACGCGCCGCCTCTTGTAAATGTTTTTTCTTTCGTGGGCCTCTTGTATCTGCTTACTTTGCATTTCTCTATAAAAATATGATACATCATTGGTGTTCTTAAAAAACACTTAAGACCGCATAGCAGTATAAGAATGACATATGTAAGAGCATCTCCAGCCGCGCCCCCAACAGGCTCCCAAGGCCCTGTTTTAGCGTCGGCGCCAAAAAAATGGCCCATTCGCGGCCCCAAAAGCCCAATTTTCGTCGGTTAGGCCCGATTTTTACGCCGGCGGTCCCAAGCCGAACCCGGCGCGCTGGGGGCGCCCGGGGTGCCGAGGCAAGCGTTTTTGGCGCGAAAACCCGGCGCCCCCTCCTCCCGAGTTAGCGACCAGCCGCGTCTCGTCTTCCTCATCGCCTCGTTTTCTCGCAGGGAATCAATGCCAAGGCTGCCGGTCAGCCTTTCATTGATTCCTCACAGGCGTCGAAGTGATGGCACGGCGACGCGCCGTCCCCCTCCCGACACGCGTACACACGCGTCTGCCGTCCCCCTGTCGATTATAAAAACCACTCCTCCCTCGCCGGTGGACGCACTCTCCTTCGCCCTCATTCCCTCTCTCGTCACCGGCGCCCCTCTCTCCCCCGCCTCCAACCACCGCGCGTCTACATCCGCCGATGGGAGAACGTTCCCCGGCAACAGTGCGGCGGCCAACGGCTTCGGCCGCCGCACCCTGCACGAAGTGGGAGGCGTACCTCCTACATGAGGCCAACTACCCAGCACCGCCTGACATGCGTGTGCCGGGGCGGTGGAAGCTCAGCGCCGGAGGCGTCCCCGTCCCCCCTCCCCCCCCGGCAGCCTGCCGCCGACCGCTTCCACGGCGAGGTCAGCCGCGTTCGGGCCTCCCTGCCGGAGGAGGTGCGCGGCCGCCCGGAGTACGCTGCCAACAACCATGTGAGCTGGGCGGCGTACTTCCAACGCCGTCACGAGGAGCAGATCACCTCCACCAACAACGCGCCGGTGATGGGGCGCCACAACGCCGACGGCCGCCACCTGTGGTGGGGCATCCCCGGGCGGACGCTCCACTACGTCCTCGAGTACCTCGAGGGCGGCAACCAGCCGCCGCTCCAGTACCCGGCGGCCCCGGCGCCTGTCCCCCGTCGGAGCGGCCGCATTTGGATGCCGAGGCGCATGGCGGGTGGGTTGTGATCGTCTTCATCTTCCTCCTCCCGCTCCACCGGTTCGCCGGCGCTCGCCAGCGTCAAGGCCGAGCCCATGGAGACGCCGCTCGGGTGGCACACCTGCGGCGGTGCCCTCGTCATCAATGAGGGCGGCTGTGGCTCCTCCTCCTCCTGCCTCGTCAAGCCCCAAGACGGAGCCGGGGCTGGTCGCCGTGAAGAGTGAGCACGACGACATGGCCGTCGATGACGAGGCCGCCATCAAGTGGGTGCGCGAGGACTACGTCCGGCTGGAGACGGAGCGCCAGCGCCGCGCCCTCGAGGAGTTCGCCGCTCGTCGTCGCGGCCGCGACGAGGGCATCGTCATCGTCCTCGAGGACAGTGACGAGGACGCACCACCGCCGCCACCCAAACCCGTCCGCCAAGGCGACCCAGGGCAAGGGTGTAGCAAGGACGTCGGCGGCGTGAAGGAGGAGGACGACGACGATGACTACAGCGCCTTCGACGCGTTCTTCAGCATGTAGGAGGGCGGCAGACAGGCCTGTAGGAGGGCGGACGGTGGCGGCGTAGTTATGTTTTTAAGGTTTTATGTACAAACATCAATGAAAATTGCCTAGTTTGGCTGAATATGTGTCTTACTTGGCCGAGTTTGTTTTTCAAAAAAGGCGACTGGGTTGGGCTTGGGGCGGCGGTTGGGAAACCGGCCGCCCCCATGCCGATATTTTTTCGCTAGCGCCCCCTAGGCGGCGCTATTTCAGTCCCCTGGGGGCCCGAACGGCTGGAGATGCTCTAATAACAATATACAGAGAGAAGGGTGTCACCTTGTTGGCTTGGCTCGCGTGGAATGAGCAAGCTCACCCGCATTCAAGTCCCGGAGGTGACGGGTGATGCTTAGAGATTTTCTTCTATAAAAATATACACCCAAGGGTTAGTCCTGAATGGTCTTATTTTTTTTGATAACAATATATACAAAAATAAAAAATCTGGCCGCGTGCTGGTCATGGTCAGGTCGTACTATATATATAGTTATTAACAACTTGGCACGATGGCCTTCCAATCCATTTGAAGTCCTATGTCTGAAGTATACTCAGCAGCAAACATCAGGTAATCAATTTCAACTAGTGCGCTTCGTTACTAGCCAGTCAACGGCGATGGTGTGAAGTGTGAACCTAATTAAGCCACCCATTTCAAACGTCTCGCCAAATGGTGACGCCAGTTAGTTGGGACGCAGCAATCAGAAGCGCTATGACGACGATGGTTTTTGCTCCCGCGAACGTACGACGTCGGGGCAAACCAGGCGAGTACCGTACGAGTGTTTCTCCAATGTTTTGGACCCACGTGGAAGAAAGCGAGCGTGCATTACTTACCCAGTTGAGTAGCATCGGTAACTTGGCGTCACAGTCCATCTCCACCGAGAGAGCATGTGGTAAATCAGCCGATCATTCACGAAAGAGTAGCGGTACACTACTGCAAACGAGTAAACAGTCGTGAGCCGAGCCGACGCGGGAGTCGCTCGGATCGGGCGGTCACCACGCACGGGGGTCACGCGCGGCTGCGTCCAGGACGGGGGCAAGCGGCCAGAGCTGGGGCGCACAGGCGTAAACCTCCCTTGCCCCCCGCCACCCCATGTGCTCCTCTGCCGCCTCATTCAAGCGCGCACCGTATCGCACAGCTAAGCAAAGCATCCCGCTGCCACTTGCCGTCATTCATTCCCATCGGTCGACAGACAGCTTCCCCCCGCCTACGGGCAGCCAGCTTAGTTTCACGATCGACCAACAGCCGTGGCGTGGCCAGCCGCGCAGTGAATCAAGGGCGGGCGCCGGGCGCGGCAGCGGCAACTACTGTTCGCGGTGACCACGCCGACGATGGATGGACCGGTTCGTACGAGCAGCGGCTCACTCAACTCCGTGGGCGCGCGACCAGGCGTAGGTTGGTGCCGCGGTGGTGGACTGGCTCTGACTGCTTGGCAGGTGCGCGCGCGCCCGGGCGCGGAGCTCGCGACAGGCACTGGAGCGCAGCTCGCCGGGGTCCCCATGGCGATGGCTGGCCGTCCATATGCATCTCATGATCCCCATTCAAGTCCACGGCAGGGAGGAGGTTGCGAATTACCCCACACCAGTTAATAAGGGGCGAGATCCATCGTCCATGCCCATGCCACTCTCATCTTAGGATCCTATTTAAGCACTGTTGACACGAAAACAAGACGGTCAGCGTCTTCAAAGAAGGGGGATGATGCACTATATATAGTTATATACCCATGTTTTGTCGCCCACATGATGCTTCCTTCTTCATGATTGATCCATATCATTCGAGAATTTGGGATCTCATTCTCGTATCAGGGAGAGGGGGCGTCCTCCTGCATCATCACGGTACAGTAAGCCAGGGGCAGGGCCTTGACCTCGAGCATCCTGCTTTGATTGCATCATTTCATTAGGACCATGAGTGAACTGCATGGCTAGCAAGAACTCGGAAGCCATTGCGGTTCATCTGTTGCTACTTCTACATCCACTTTGTGTGTGTGTGTGTGTGTGCAGGCAAAAAGGTCTGTAAAAAACTACTGTAAACCGACACTGACGCGGCGTACCTATTTACCTGTAAATTCGTACGTACCACATGACAAAGAGTGCCTTGATCAGGTTGGTAGGTGTCTATGTGATGATGATGGACAAGACGTGACCATGCCAAACCTTCCGTGTCCTCCGGCTCCGGGGAGCTTTAAAGAGCAGGGAGGAGAGTAGGATGCATGTCTCTTTCTTCAAATCTGCAGACAGATTAACAGACCCAGTTTCAGAAACAAACAGCTGCAGCAGGGAAACGGGGGCAAGGAAAACACACCCCAAACCTTGCAGTGCACAACTATGGCAGTAGTACTTTCTGGCTATCATTTCCCGATTCTCAGGTCATATGTTCCCAGGGAAAGAAAGAGAGAGCGGCTTAGCGCAGGTGGCACGTCTGTATACAGTAGGGCGCATTATGTCTCAGTCCTAACAGCAACTCACAGGTTCCATGCTAGCAGGCGAATGGAAAGAGAGCAACCTGCAGCTGCGGGATAGCTGTGATACTTTAGGCTTCACTCTTTTCTTGTGTGTCAATTGTTTTGCTGCAGAATACAGAGGCGGTTGCTGGTGGTCATGAATAATACACTGTTCATTTGCTTTCCAGTTAATAGTTGCTTTTCTTAAGATAGTTCAAGAATGTAGGTGGATCGTGGATGTCTAGTTGTTTTTTTACCCTACTTCAAGTGAGCACCTCAAAAATGGACATGGGGGTTTCAATACCTTAGCACCATCCAAGCCTAGGTATGTCGATCCTGGTTATCTTACGGGGTGTGGTGTCCTAACCAAATGAAGAATGCAGCATTTAACACCTTGTCTCTCTCTTGCTATGGCCATCAGTACTACATCAGTGCCAATATAAATCCATGTACTACTACTCTAGATTGGACACCACTATTGGTCAGTTCAAATCTGTTCTGCCTTTAGCTTCCTATATAAAATGCATCATACTGTCACAAGCAGTAGCTTCGACTAATTCCGGACAGAGGAAGTATTTTGCAAGAAGAAACACTTGGAAATAGATTATACTGTGCTTCTTAACTCTTAGTTTTTCAGGGATGGCACTAACTTGTTTGCACCGATGAACTGGACTACAAGAAGTCAATACCTTATCACCATGGATTGATTATCTTCATCGGAACCATGGTCTCGGAATTGAAGCCACCTAGAGGAGATACGTCAGCATGGTACGTCAAGATGGCAGCACACCCTTCCCCTCTAAAAAAAGAAGATAGCAAGCAGCACACCCTTTCTGCAGCCGGTATAAAAAAACAGCACAATGCATTTTCTACAGCTGGCATTTTTCTATGGAATAACTGGCATTCATGCACGCCATCATCTGCTACAGAACAGGACTGTCGCCATTAAAAAAAGAATGCAGAACACATATTCTTGCCAAAAAGAAAGAAAATGCTGCGCTGGCGCGACCAATTGGGCGGGTGCCATGCAGAGAGAAACATAAGAAAACTGGAAAGATGGAGACGACAGTCATTCTTGTAAATGGAGGGGGGTGGTGGTGTGGGTGTGGGTACCTCCGGCGCAGCCCTGCATTGGTTGGTTGGTTGATGAAGCCCATAAATCACAGTTGTACCGGGGCAGTGCTCCCTCTGCATTCAATGGCACTTACTGCGGCTGGTGAGCTCTCTTCAAAGCGCACACGATACTCCATTGGCCTCCGGTCCTCCCCTCCGGCGCCGCCTACATAAACGGGTCAAGTCCGGCGGGCGACCTCGAGCTCCAGAGCGAGCTGGAAGGAAGTGGACAGCTAGAGCCAGCCACCACCGTCTTCCTGGCGAGAGGGGAGGAAGGGGCAGGTTTAGCCTGGCAGGTGCTTCTCGGGTTCCATGGCTTCCAGCGAGGGGGCGGCATCCTTGCTCTGCATCAAGCTCGTGGTCTGCCTCTGCTTCCTCGGATTATCCCAAGGTGCGTGCCTCACCCTCTGCCTCCATGCTGTCCGCGTTTCTTGAGCATTTCTGCTTCCATCCAAACACCTCTGCTCCACTCTTCCCGGTGAAGAACTTGCAATGCTGCCTGGGAGATTGATTGGTCGCTTAGCAAGCAATGCTGCACCTGCGTTTCTCAGCTTCTGTTTGCCTTCTTTCTCCTAGTAGTCGCTTGCTCATTCAGATTCAGTGGAGTTCTCTCCTAGGACATTTTGGTTCCGGTCATTGTCTTGTGCCCTCGGATTATGTTTTTCCTTTTTCTAATAGATAGAGGACCGTGCACTATTCCCATCTTTATATATTTTGCTACTCCCTCTGTCCCAAAATATAAGAACGTTTTTAACACTACACTAGTGTCAAAAACGTTCTTATATTATGGGACGGAGGGAGTAGAAAATAGAGTACACAAAGGAATGGACAGAGTATATTATGCTATAAAAAGGCGTGCCTGTTTATCTGGAGCAGCATAATACCAGGAGACCAGGCCCTGATGAAATAGTTAATGAGTACATTAGCTCAACTACTAGATTGGGACATTCTTTTGCCAAAACAAAAAAACAAAGCCAAGCTAGAATTTGCAAGCTTTAAGCGGGAAATACTCCTAACAAACAGTACTATGGAACACTTGTACCTGCAGGCAGGGGCACGGCCAAGCCGCCATTCACGTTGAGGAATCTCCCACCCCTCGAGAAGGCGAGCAGCTTCCCCGCGATGCGCCACGACAGCTACGACTACATTGTCGTCGGCGGGGGCACCGCCGGCTGCCCCCTGGCGGCGACATTGTCGCTCAAGTACAAGGTGCTCGTGCTGGAGAGGGGCGGGTCCCCTTACGGCAACCGCAACATCTCCTACATGGAGAACTTCCACATTGGCCTCAGCAACACGGCGCCGGACTCTTCGTCCCAGGCCTTCGTCTCCACCGACGGCGTCATCAACGCCCGGGCAAGGGTGCTGGGTGGTGGTACCTGCATCAATGCCGGCTTCTACAGCCGAGCCAGCTCAAGGTACGCAATGCATTGCTGAGGTTCCGTATCATCATTCTTCTTAAGAGTTGTATATCATCATTCTTCCCTCTGTCTCTGTGCATGATAAACGTGAAAGCAGTCTACGCAAGTTAACCCAAAATCAACAACACTGTCCCTTTCAAGTTAACCCAGAATCAAGTTAGCTTAGGTAAAATGCCATGTCATGATTCAGTCTATGCAGCAGCACAAGACGTGTCCCTTTCGGGTCAGTAAATGTCAGATCTAGGGTAAATGCAGGGCAGTGAACAGTGATAGCGCCAGGAGGAAAATAAATGCAAAGGTCTGCTTCAGTGCTGCCACCCTAGCAATGTAGCATGCTGCTATAGCCAGCTCTCTGCATTTGCAGATTGCTGAAATGGACAGCAAGAGCAACTGTTCTTACATGCACAAAATAACCAGCTCAAATTTCTCCCCAAAGTACTAAGATTACCCTGCCAAAATAATTTATGCTCTGCATTACCATACCCGACACTGCTCTCGATTGGACCATGACCTTATTGTTATGTGGACCAGCCCATCAAACCTGGAGTCTTATCCCTTAATTAGAGTCATAGTTGATTAAGCAAGTTCGTTAGGAAAGAGTACCGTCAGTTTAGATATTGTATTCATCATCAAACGTGGAGTCTTGATTAATTAGAGTCCTAGTTGATTAAGCAAGTTTGTTAGGAAAGAATACAATCAGCTCAGATATCGTATTAGAGTTTGAATAGACTTGTCGGCTTGTCGGTCAAGTCCTGTCTGCTATACAAAGGGGGCCGACCCCTCTCAGTAAAGCAGAGAAGAATATTGTCATTCACTTTTATCCACTTTAGTAATTTGGGTTATGTCAGTAGTTCATTCTTCCACTTATATTTTGGCTATTATTTCAGCGTAGTTGCAAAACTGGCAGTGTTTTTAACAATGAGTACCTGCGTACAAATTGGCACTCGTGGGCAACTTGATAACATAGAAAAACAAGAAGGTACTGCATTAATTTGCATTTAAGTGCCTCGGCTTTGGTAGTGCAAAGTAATAACTGGCCCTGACAGTAACACATGCTCTGTTTCTCTCACAGAATTAAAATCATATAAAAACGACTCATGTTTCATGTTGGAATCATACAGCTATATAGTACTACCTCCGTTCCTAAATATAGTACTTTCTCATGTTTCCTGTTGGAATCATACAGCTATATAGTTCGATTTGAACAGCAGAAATGTCTTATACTCCCTCCGTTCCGAAATAGATGACTGAACTTTGTACTAATTGTAGTATAAAGTTAGTACAAAGTTGAGTCATCTATTTTGGAACGGAGGGAGTAGTATTTAGGAACAGAGGGTGTATTACTGAAGGAGGCAACAAAACAAAATCACATGGGCATATCAACAACTCTTTGATGCCCATGGTAACTATGATAGCTAAGCAAAGCCCAAGAGATAACCGTAACCGCAGTACAGTTCAGCGCAACTTAAAGTTTGAACCAAGAATAAGTTTCTGACATATATCGCATTAGCAAAACCAAACCCATGAAGATGAATTAGCAAACATACATTTGTAATTGATAAGCATGCCATAGTGTCTTTAAGAAAAACAGAAATATCATCTCAGTATTATTGCTGAAGGCAATTTACTTATTCCATCAAACCTGATACTTACATACCTTGTGTTTCTTGGAACAACAGCTTCGTGCAGGACGTTGGCTGGGAAGAAGACCTGGTGAATGAGTCCTACCCTTGGGTAGAGGACAAGGTTGTCCAGTGGCCTAAGATCGCGCCTTGGCAGGCTGCACTGCGGGATGGGCTAGTTGAAGCAGGTGTATCCCCTTTCAATGGGTACACATATGACCATGTTTCTGGGACCAAGGTTGGTGGCACCATCTTCGACGCAAATGGCCACCGCCACACAGCAGCCGACTTGCTCGCAGCTGGAGACCCTAACAACCTGAGGGTCCTGCTTCACGCTAGTGTGCACAAGATAGTGTTCAACTCGCAACAAGGTGCATCCAAGCTCCTAAAAGCTTACTTCTCTTCCAAAACAGTCTAGAATTTCTACAACAGAAAGTGTAGATACTACAACAGACATAGGCCATCATGTACCCTGTTTCAATAACATGAACTCCTATGCAGGACGACTGAGACCAAGGGCTATCGGGGTACAATTTGCCGATGAGGACGGGAGACTCCACCAGGCACTCCTCAACACCAACAGAGATAGCGAAATTATCATCTCTTCTGGTGCAATTGGCAGCCCCCAGCTGCTACTCCTCAGTGGGATTGGGCCAAAGAATGATCTTAAGAATCATAACATTCCTGTTGTTCTCCACAACAAGTATGTGGGCAAAGGGATGGCTGACAACCCCATGAACTCCATCTTCATACCTACGAAAAGCCCCCCTCGGCAGTCACTGATTGAGACTGTTGGAATAACTGAAGCCGGTGTGTTCATCGAGGCGAGCAGTGGTTTCGGCCAGTCTGAAGATAGCATCAAATGCCACCACGGAATCATGTCTGCTGAGGTTTGGCACCAATCTTACTACTTACATGCATAGTAGTTCCAAATTATGTAATATCACCACAAGATTCAGATTGCACTGTATGAAGCTTTATTTTAGATAATCTAGAATTAAGATGGGTAGTTGGGTATGCAACATAAGTTATTGAAGCCTTAAATTATAATTATATCATTCACTATGAGTCAAAATGAAACTTATGTCTTCAAATGCAAGTATAACCATGTCATCATTGCATGCATAATTAATCATGTGAAGTTATTCTTTATTTTATTTTTTGCCGTTGCTGATCCAATGCACCATACTACATTCCTATCAATACAGATTGGACAGCTGTCCACAGTTCCTCCGAAGCAAAGAAGCCTGGAACTAGCCAGGGAGTATGCACATAACAAACTTAGTCTACCCAAAGAGGTGTTCCAAGGTGGTTTTATCCTTGAGAAGATCGATGGTCCACTGTCTACAGGCCATCTTGTCCTTGCAGACACTGATGTCAAGAACAACCCGGCGGTTACTTTCAACTATTTCAGCCATCCACAAGATCTCAGCCGTTGTGTCTATGGCATCAAGACCATTGAGAAAATATTGAAGACAAATAGTTTCGCTCATCTGACTCCTGATGATGCTGGATATGAAATGGAAAGGGTGCTCAACATGAGCGTGCGGGCTAACGTGAATCTGATACCCAAGCATACCAATACCACAGAATCCCTGGAGCAATTTTGCAAGGACACGGTAATCACCATCTGGCACTACCATGGTGGGTGTCATGTAGGGAAGGTGGTCGACCAGCAGCACCGAGTGCTTGGAGTCTCAGGGCTCCGCGTTGTTGATGGCTCAACATTTTCTAGGTCACCAGGGACCAACCCTCAAGCCACGGTCATGATGATGGGCAGGTACTTAATGCAGAACATATCTTTCTTATTTGGCAAAATAAACGCTCAATTTTAAACTGTAATGGCTTCTAATCATACTTTGTGCTCAGGTACTTTGGAGTGAAGATCTTAAGGGAACGGCTAGGACGAGCAGCTGGAGTGTAGTAGATTCCTAAACACCTGCCTTTTATGATGTGTGTGTGACGTAGAAAAGAAATCACTAATTTTTGCTGGGATCCAGTGTGAATCACCAATGTAAGACATTCTAGGAGTTTCATCTGTACCCAGTAACTATTTGTCGCGTATGATATTGCCCATTAAATTGTTTATCAACTCATCTTTCTTCCTTTTCTTCATAAGTAGAGTATGAGACACAAGCCCTGATGAATTGCTTCAGTATATGGTCCCTAATCTTACGTGAATGGTTTGATAAAACATCTACAAGAACTATTTAATCCATAATAGACCGGTGCACGTAGCTCCCGCTTGCGCAGGGTGCCAGGGTCCGGGGAAGGACCCACTATTTAAATCCATTAATAGTGGTGCAAATACAATATACCAAAAAAAAAGAAGTCTCAACTCCAGAAAGTATGAAACAAACCATGTGCTGAAACTTTATTTCATCATCGATGTAAGGACTAAATTTGCTAGTACATATGATTCCTCTGTTGATGAGGATGGGTGGGGGGAGAAAGATAAGTAAAAGGAAAGCTTGACGTGAGGAGTTAAACGGATTACATGTTGTGATCATTTTACTAAAATGAAACTACAGAAAATCTGTAACCACCGTTCAACAGTGCCCAATAGTTCTAGAGCCTTACAGGTATACTGAGACCATCATAGCTAAGCTGGACGTCAAGCCCCTCTGTTTCCATCAGCCTGGCAAGATCATCGTTCACTTTCTCATGGTCCATTAAATGCATCATCCCTGAAGATACCATTCAGTCCAATTTAAAACAATAGCAATATAATCAAAATAACGGAAGATGAGGCACATGCCATTTGATCAAATAAGGCTATAGCTTCCCATAGTTCCATGTCAAGAAGAAAACATTGCGATAAAGTTTCCAAGACTCCATTCCTGGATCAATAATTATGAACTGTGTTCGACATAAATATTGAGATTTAATGTGCCCAGGCGTAATTTATTACTTTCTTCGACAAGTATTTGAGAGGTGATATACTACTTCCTCCGTTCCTAGATATAAGGTGTATAGTTTTTTGAGAAAAAATCCGGAATAGAGGGTGTATTGCCTTTGTTGTCAATTTTAACCCACCACCGATCAGCTCCCACGCATGAAATCCCTTAGATTTAGGAACCAATATTCTTTTTCTTTTTCTTTTAACAGATCGTGTAGCTAACATGCTCAGCCGATTGTGTTAATTTCTCTCGGTACCTCTCTCTATTTCGCGTTTCTTAACAGATCATACCCCCTCTGTTCCTACATATAGGGTGTATTTTGCTTGAATATTAACGCAAGGACGATATTTATGGAAGTAATCTGACCAGGAGAAAGAGGATCCCCCCGATTTACCTATTTCCCCTCTAGTCTCACATGGTCACCCTAGGGGCTTTTACGTCCAAAAGCAACGGAATTTGCCTTCCCAGCCCGTGAGTTAATATTTGAGCAAAAAACTATACACCCTATATCTAGGAATGGAGGGAGTAATATCTAACATCAAAAGCTGCAAGAGTACGAAATAACAATGTCAACATGTGTTAAGAGTTTTGCTTTGTCTTGCAAAAACGAAGTCATGAAATTATTGAACAGTTCGCTAAGGAGATCAAATAGTTGTCCTTGTTACTTTTCTAGATGAAATCATGTCCATTAAACAACAGATAGGTAACATTTCTCAACTGTAATCTAAAATCATGTTAAACTTTTCTGTTGCAAACTGTGCAGTCTATTTAAGACTGCGTTATGTTTTGTGGATCCAGAGAAACTCCAAAATGCACTTAAGAGCTGACAAGCATGTTTGGTTGGGTGTAATTAGAGCCAGGGGGTGAGGATTGAAGGGGTATGAGACTTTAAATCCATCGTATGGTTAGGGGGCATGTGAATTGATGAGGGATTAAGCATGACAGTTGAGAGTCCAACTCCCACCGTTTTATTAACAAGGGAGGGGGTGGGGATTGGAAGGGAATTGTTTTAGTGATGACATCTTAACCCCTTCATCATGACTTGTGTCATCATCTCTTGTCTAATCTTGCACCAATTCCCACTATACAAATACCGGAATAAACTTCTCTGTCAATTTCCCACACATAGTTCCCATTGGATACCAAACAAAGGAGTTGGAATAAAACGACAGATCCCATGCCCTAATCTCAATACAACTCCTGAGCTATTTTGTAAGGAAAAAAAGTTCACTATAAATTAGTTAGAAAGAAGCAACAAAATGATTGGTTAGTCAGGCCATACCGGTAAACAGTGTTCTTTTTGGTTTGATTTTCCTGACTTCCTCGAGGGCCTGTATAGTTGAAGAATATATCATAACTGGATACAGTGAAATAGTAAGAAGGTAGAACTAATGTGTCAGAACTTACCCTAGGTAATCCAAAGTGTGTTGAAGAAGAACGATCAGGTCTAAGAGCATCCTGTAGTAAGTTACATAAAACCAAGATCAATCCAATTCATAGTCAACAGTGAATACTCAAGAGAGATGCACAAGTAGATCAATACAAAAGTTAGCAGCATAAGAAATGTACATCTTTCAGATGAATCTAACTATTTCATGATTCAAAAATCAGAGATACGCAAGAAAACAAAGTTAGCGGCGTACAACAGTCCAATGCGACAATTTCATGATTTAACAATCAGAGATGCAAAACAAGAAAAGAAAAAAAGGAATACCAATATAAGAAGTTGACAGTCTTCCAGAAGTTTATAGGTTTCGTCAGGTATATCACTGACATCACTGCAAACATCAGAGCAATTCAGATAAGATGCCTACCAACAACACAAGTCGTTACAATAAACAGGCCTTCCAGTGAACTCAATCTACCTTATGTAGCATATGTCACCAAAACGGAAACCAAGGGAACGGTAACCCTGACCGTGCCATACAGGCAAAGGAATTACCTGAAATGTAGACATTACATCTTTAGCAAAATAAATTGAACAGGAGACTCTGCTATGAATCCCAAGTATACTCAACACATACGGACGTAATGAATAAGTAATTTTGCATTTGAGCAGGGTACATAAAATTTGAGCTCATGACAGGACTTAGATCCACAGCCACAGGTTGGTAAGTTCTCCATATTATGTTTCTACCCAAAAGTTCTGCATATTACCTCGAGCCATCAATGAAAACAGATTTACTCAAACTTACTGGAAGGCATCTTGTCTGAATTGCGCTGGTAAATTGCCCTATTGGCTGTTACTAACAACACTATCAATCAATTAAGTGATCCCATCCCATTATAACTGACCAAAATAAAGGAGTTAAATGCACATTTGTATACCTGACTACATGGACCATTTCCTTACTACATCTCACTGAGTCTAAAGGGAGAATATCATTTGTAATTTGTAAGCGAACAGCTTAGAAGTATAAGTCCACTTCTTGCTTTGAAATTGTTGTTTCAGAACACAAACCTCAAGATCCTGAACAGTAAATGGTTCCTCTTCCATAATGTTGAATTGTAATGTTGAAACTGCAGCACCAGGTATAACCGTACTTGTGTCGACCAAATAGTGGTGTGTCATCTTCATCACCTGATACAAACCAGCAAAGGGGGAAAAGGAAAGAAAACTGAGCCAGCTGTAAATAAAACTAAAAATGGGAAAGCCATAATTTTTTAATAAAATGGCATAATGGATTTTCATGTATTCCATAAAATTTTCTGAGGCTGTAATACTAGAAAAAATAACATACAACATAACTAAGTACAAGATTTTCAAACCTCATAATCACGCGGTGCCACATAAATTGGGATGGAGGGCTGGACATTGTTCGTCCAATCACGAAGACAATCAAGGCCTGCACCATTCATGCTGTTATCTTTTTGGAAAGGAAAAGGCCACAAGGATGATGGGTTTCTCGTCTCGATTAATAGAAATAAAATTGTGTTGCGGAAAGCATTTACACTAGACGGGACTTTTAAAAATGGTACAAGCATTCAATTATAAGGTGCATAGGAGTTGAGAAGGTTGGAAGCACTCAGACCTCCAATTGCATCAGCATGAGAATGAGTAATAATGACAGCATCAATCTCCCTCAACCTGAAGATCAGCACCAAACGTTAACGACACTTACGTTTCTTTAAAATAAATACTAATAGAGGATGTGAACAGTTCAGTACCCAAAAGCAGGGAACCATTCGAGCGCGGAATGGTAAAAAAACCTGACAGGAGAACAAAGCATCAGGGTGTGATAACTCATTACTATTTTTTACTTTGTAGATGCACATTATTTACAAAAACAGCCTCTATATCAGCTACTATGAATGGAAGAAATTTCAGGTACTCTGCTTCAAAACAGTGATACACTCTGGGTGTTTTCTACTATTCCTACCCATAGCTCTAGCTTCAAGTATGATAATCCGTTACTTGTTGAGGAAGAGAGGAGAAGCAACTGGCAGTGCAAGAAGTAGCGCATACTTGCCAGCGTCGATGAGGATGTTAGAGGTGCGAGACGGCGTGACATGGCGCAGGAGAATGGAGGTGTTGCGCCTTCGGTTCCGGTTCCCCGGCTCTACTGCCTTGATGCAAACCTGCGAACAGGACATGACAAACAAACAGCCAACATCACGCCGACCACTGTGAGAAAAGAGAACCAAAGTGAGCCCACCGGTGGTTGATACCAGGATGGAGGTGGAGGGTCATACGGGGCAAGTCTTGGAGGGGTCGGTGAGGCAGCTGACGCGCGGGACGCCCTCGCTGGTGCCAGTGCCGAGGAAGATGAGCTCCGACTTCCGCGGCTCCTCGTGCTCCGCCGCCGAGGAAGAGACAGCGCTGCCAGGGGCGCCGCAGGAGGAGGAGAAGAAGCGCGCTGGAAGGATCACCACGGGTATAGGCATTACGTCGAACAGCTGAGGCGCAACCAGTACATAATGCAATTACGGTTTTATTTACGTACGCGAAGCGCCGGAGCGGAGGCGCGCGAGGGAGAGGCGGGAGGAGAGCGGCGCGGCAGCCGCCGGGGCGCGGGGAGGGAGATGCGCGCCCAGGGAGCGGACCGCGGCGAGCGAGCACGCGAACGGCGAATGCAGCATGGGCAAGCGGTGGGCACGCAGGAGAGCGGCGATCGCGCCCGCGGCGGTGGCCCCAGACATCGGGAAAGCGCGGATGCGTCTGTCTGCCTTGCGGCGGCGGCCGGCGAGTCGGTATCGACGGGGTCTCCGCGGACGCTGGCCACTTGTCGCCTGTCTGACCGCGTTGCGGGAGGGGGCGACGCTGGCAAGTGGGCCCGATGTTCCCTGCCTGACGGTCAAGAAAAGCCGCGCGGCTCTTCCGACGGCTTTGTTAACTTTTTTTTTTTAGGGGTACGACGGCTTTGTTAACTGACATGTGGGTCAAAAAATAGTCTAGATTTTTTTTTTGAGAATCCGGGTCAATAGTCTAGAGATCCCTGTTTACGGACATGTGGGTCAACAGGCCGTAAGTGGGCTTTACATGGGCTTTTATCCTGGGCCGAGGAATAATTCCGTCTCTTTCTTCTCCCACTTCCCTTCCTGTCCTATCGTCTCCTCTCCCCAATTGCCAGTTGCCACGGTCCGCATCTCTCCCCTCCCGGAGGCCGGAGCACGCAGGAGATCGACTTCGCCGCGCCGGCTCGCCGGCGACGACACACCCCCACAGGTACGAATCTCTCTCTCTACCTCTCTCGCTTTGTTTCAAAAACTTTCTTGGCATCCTTGTACATGTGCTGTTTGTGTTTGCCCGATCCCGGGATAGGCTAGATCGCTGGTACATGGGATCAGCCGATGAATGATTAACATTTCTTGCCGTCTCTAGTGGAGAGAGTTGTTGCCTAAAGGGTAGTTCGTCGCGGTTAGCTGGGACCGCAGTAAGCTAACCATGTCGATTTGTGCAGGTTTTCTGAACTTGTAGCCTACCAATACCAGTTAGTTAGAAATTTCCTGTTTGTTACCGAAGTACTGTAGATGCTTAACCTCTTGATCTCGGGGTACTTAGTGCTTTTTACAGTTAACCCTTACGCATTCCTGCAAAGCAAGCTTGGCGCCACGTGTTGCTGTTCCAATTCATTCATTCATTCATTGTATAAAGGCATTTTTGGTCGAGTGCAAATCTCTTGTTTCATTTTAGTTTCTTGTGCACTACTACTGACACTGAAAGCTGTTGCATATTTCAACAGAGTGGTGGTGCGAATAATGAACAAAGGCAGCATCCACAAAAAGGAGACGCACGGAACAAGCGACGACATAAGCGAGAACACGCCTGTGGAGAAGGTCAGGGGCCCCAATCTGTTTGAACGGGCCAAGGAAGAGATCGAGGCTCTTGTGGAGGCTGTTCACGATAAGATGGAGCACCATTCCAGTCCCCGCAGGAAGGAGGGTGGTAATTTACTTAAGTTGATGTCATTTTGCCTAATTTAGCTTTGACAAGTATTGCTTCCTGTTACATACCTTAAGGTTATGCTCACCGTAGCTTTTCAAGTTTTAGCTTTTCAATTCTTGAGAGCTCATTCGTATCCACAAGTTTTAGCTTTTCAATTCTTGAGAGCTGACAGGGTTTGACTGGAAACAGTGCTTCTGTGTTGAATGCTAAGACATAGGCTCACGGGAACTTTCTGTTTGCTGTTCCTGTTCTGCATATTCAGTTAATTTGTTTGCAGTGATGAACTATTAAGCTGTTGTAGGCTTCTGTGGGAGACTTCACCTTGTTGAGAAGAGTAGTGTTCTGTGTAAAGGAGTTTTGTCTTCTGAGACTGGGAACATTTGAATTTTCAGTTTTGTCCGAGGTGTTAAGGAGGTAGCTTGGGCATATGTATTTGAGGTTTATAACTTAACAATCACCCAGACTGAAACAATAGTTTTGTGTACAAAAATTCAAGCATGAAAAATGTTTCTGAAATAGCACTTATCTAGAAGCTGTATACAAAGCAGGCCTTCCATTTTGATGGAAGGAAAGAGAAATTAAGTATATGCAAGAAGGGCAAAGGATAATAGAACCTCCTCTGAAATCGAGTTTGGAAATTCTGTTTTGTGTACCAGGGATTTCTAAGACCAAGAACATTTGGATTTTCAGCTTTGTCTAAGTTATAATGAAGACTTCACGAGCATACAATTTTATGGTTTATAACCTAACATCACCCAAACTGAAACAATAGAACTTTGTGGACAAAAATTCATCAGGTATAAAAGATGTTTCGGAAATATAGCTTCACTACAAGTTACCATTTCGATTGAAGGATGTATCAATAAGGATACAAGAAGGGCATAATGGATAATCGTACCTCCTTTAAAGCCTCTAGTGTTCAATTCCTTTATTCCTGATTCTTTGTGTTACTTTCCTCATACATGGTAGTTGAGGTTCTTTGGTAGTGCTCTGTTTAGTACCCCGTCTTGATTTTTATCCACCGCTCTGATTTACCTGCAGAATTGCACAAGGATTCCAAGGAACACAGTGAGGCAAACATGCATAAGAAGACCCATGAGAACGAAACTCATGGTACAAGCAATGATATAAGTGAGGACACGCCTGTCAGCAAAGTCAAAGGCCCGGGCGTGTTTGAACGTGCCAAGGAAGAGATCGAAGCTATCGCTGAGGCCATCCATCCGAAGAAAGAATCCGACAAGTGAAGATCGAGCGCATTGTGTACATTGTGTCTTCAGTATTTTCAGTGGCTGTGAAAACTATGTGGGTTATGTCCAGGTGGATGCATTATTTGCATCATATCCTTGCAAACTTTGTATTTTGCATTGCCAAACTCTATGGCTGCAAGAGCTGAATGCGCTTCATCGTATCACCGCTGCTTACGGTTGAGCAGAAGCTGTATAAAGTGTGACATGACTGTACAACTACTTTGTTGTGTTTGAATTGCCAAGAAGCTGTATGCAATTTATCACTTGACACTTTTGTCATTTGCTCGGCACACCGTAAACCTTCTAGGTGCCATAAATGGGATGGATTTCATTGGTTGAAACACAGCTTTGATACAGTGGTGTGACGGTGTCTCAGAACTGTAGCTGAAAAAAAAAGATTTTAGCAGCTTGGCCTTGCTTGTTTGGTCGATTTTTGGAAAGAGCGCAGTGACAGGGTATATCGAACAACGAGGCCACCCCGATCCCCTTCATAAGATGACCATCCTCATCTGCCTTTGGCTTAGCGGGGAGATAATTCTAAAACCAAAATTCAAGACCACATCCCAGTGTAGGTTTAGTGTAGAACTAATATTGATAGAAGCATATATATAGCACTCCCTTCATAATGAATTATAAGATCGTTTAGTGATCTAAACGCTCTTATATTTTTTTATAGAGGGATTAGCAAGTTATCTATGATGGTGTTGTGTCGTTGCATCGACAGAACTGGAAACGAGGCCGCCAGGAAAGATGTCAGGACGATATTCCTACTGGTGATGTGGGAGCTATGAAAACACGGGAATGTGATATGAAGGACATGCGTGGAAGATGGCTGGCCTATTCAAGTGTGATACCACAATGTTCTTTGTCGCGTTGTCAATGTGGGTGAACCGGAGGAGTTAGCCATGCTTGTTTAGTTCAGCTTGGGTGGGGTGGACGTTACATAGGCATTATAATATGTAAACGGATACATGAGGGCTCTTTACCCCTCCTACTATAATATAAAGTACGCACACTCGTGCGTATTTGAGAAAAAAATACAACTCCACTTATCGTCATAACGCACGATGCCAACAGCCAGCTTTCAGGGCGGAATCTCCTCTTCTTAAGGTGTGTTTGTTTGAGCTCCTTCTAGTGGCTTCCATGGCTTCTGGCCCGGAAAAGCCGGAAGCCCAAACAAACACCCATTTTCCGAGCTGGCTCCAAAGACCCTTTGGGTCGGAGCGCTCCAAAAATTAGACCCAAAAGCCGCAGCTGCCATTTCAGGCTTTCCGCAGCACGAGCTTGCTCCAAATACATAAAAGATAGGTTTACCCTCCCACCAATTTACATACCCAAACAAGAGTGGTTCTTCAGCTCCAGGGTGCCCTTACACCATCTATGAGCAGTAAAATCCAGAAAAATAGATTTTTTTAGCAACATCAAATATGATCAAACTTTGTCGGTGCTCGCAAGTTTAGCTAAATACCATTAGAAAAAAAATGATGGTTAGCTAAATAGATTATAACGGTTATAATCTGGCAATTAAAATTTATATGGCATGCAAAAAAGAAATCAATTTGGGCAAAATCTTCGAGGGCCAAAAACAGTGGCGGAGCTTCATGGGGCCAAAGGGGACCATTGCGCCCCCCTCCCCTACTATAGGAAAACTTTTAAGTGTACCCCTAATTATTAGGCTTGATATCAAACATTTCTTGGAGTTCATGCCCGCCACTGGGCCCGAAAACGAAGCTCGTGCCTAACAACACACTGCAAGAAGATGTTCCCATAGGTCCTGAAATCTACATTTGTTGCACTTACTTGTCATATTTGTAGAGGGATAAGTGGCCTTGCTAATTTGATTGTTGTCTACATGTGTGCCGTTGCCCTCGGGATCAAGTGGGTCTGGGAAATCGCCAGCATGGGAAGATTTCAGTAAAATATTTCAGAACGGAAAAAATGGGGAAGATCCTCACCAGAGGTACGCGGTGTGTCACAGCCTCATTCTTGGAGAATCAGAAAGGTCCTTTTCGAGTTTCGATTTCTTCATTTGGAAGTTGGGATCCCGCTATCTTCAACCTATTTGTTTGGATTTATTATTTTCATTTCATTTCAACATTTTGCTCTTTCTATATCCTTGTCCTCTAGGTAGAGCGTTTTCATCAATAGAGAACATTTGACCTTTGTAGGAATATATATTATAAGTCCGAAAAATATTATCAAAAGTCAAAGAGTAAATATATAAAAGGCACAAGTGAAGAAAAGGCAAGATGGTAGAGGGATAAGTGGAGTAGTTTTCCATGGACCACCATCACTCTACGGTCTCTTGACCGGCCACCATAGACTAGTGAACCAAATATTACCAACTACCCCTCCTACGTAACACCAAAAGGGGTAGTCTTGATCATATGAACAAGCCCTAGCCTATAAATGCCCCCCAAACATGTGCTTTCATTCACTCTCATTTGAGTAACGCGCGCGAGGGCGGGGGTGGGGGTGGGGGCGCTGGAAAAAGACTCCGACCAACATTAAAGAACAAAACTTTGAGGCAAGCTTGAGAAGTTGCGTACATATCAAGTCGTCGATCAAGCCTAACTTGTCAACTCTCCTAACATAGGACTAAGTCACGCGCTACCGATAAAGCGGGGCATATATTCAATGAACATCAAGAGTCATAAGAAAATTGTATGCACCCCTGTAACTTAGCATTTTGTCGTAGCATGCCACTGTCCTCTTGTTGTATCGGTGACTACACCATTGATGTTATTATTGTCTTCATGTATGATTGGTTGTCCATGGTTGTCGGTGTCAAAACCGGCCGATCTCGGGTAGGGGGTCCCGAACTGTGCGTCTGAGGATCGAAGGTAACAGGAGGCAGGGGCCACGATGTTTACCCAGGTTCGGGCCCTCTTGATGGAGGTAATACCCTACTTACTGCTTGATTGACTTTGATGAATACAGGGGTTACAAGAGTTGATCTACCTCGAGTATGTCTAGCCTGTATGATTGTGATTGCCTCTACGGACTAACCCTCTGGTTTATATAGACACCAGAGGAGACTAGGGTTATACAGAGTCGGTTTACAGAGAAAGGAATCTTCGTATCCGAACGCCAAGCTTGCCATCCACGCAAAGGAGAGTCCCATCCAGACACGGGGGGGGGGAGCCTTCCATCTTGTATATTTACGGCCCACCAGTCCGGCCCATGTCACATAGCCCGGACGCCCGGGGACCCCCTAATCCAGGACTCCCTCAGTAGCCCCTGAACCAGGCTTCAATGACGATGTGTCCGACGCGCAGATTGTCTTAGGCATTGCAAGGCGGGTTCCTCCTCCGAATGCTCCAAAGTAGTTGATCAAAAGAACTATATCCGGCTCTGTACAATAGTTACAACCCTGAACCACAAGGGCAGAATACTTAAACAAAAATAGGTCATGTCTTCCGACAGCTTTTTCGGCGAGGTGTTGTGTTCCGGCCTTATTATTATTTTGAACCGTTTTTTTAGCCTCCCGCTTCGCGTTTTGAGGCGCGGTTTCATCGACACATCTTGTCAAAGCAGAGATCGCGTTCCCTTATTACGGGATTCTCATCAATACGGATTTGGGTAATCCACCTGTGTTGTTTGCACAACCCCTGGGGAATAGGCGAGTTTTAAGGCTTGTGGGGGGATGCTTGATATTCACTGCCTTTGTAAGAAGATTGGGATCCACCTTTTTACCCCACGCCTTCTCCCCCCCAGCCCATCCGTCCTCAAGCTCCAGCGCCCAAGCTCCAAGATTTCCCCTCGCCGCCAAGTACTCCAATCATGTCCGGATCCGGCTCGCAAGGCAAGTGGATGGCCTCCTCCGTGACGGAGAAGGACATCAAAGAGCTTCAGGAGGCGAGGTATTTGACAGCGGAGATTAGGCATAGACTCCCTGCCAAAGAGCAAATTATCCCCACTCTAGAACCTGGTGAGAGGGTCGTATTCCTCCCTCACTTTCTCCGTGGACTAGGATTTCCCCTACACCCCTTTGTCCGAGGTCTCATGTTCTATTACGGGTTGGATTTTCACGATCTGGCCCCGAATTCCTTTCTCCACATCTCGGCGTTTATCGTCATGTGTGAGGCATTCCTCCGTGTCCCTCCACACTTTGGCATATGGCTCAAATTTTTTAATGTGAAGCCGAAGGTGGTCGACGGGCCACACACGGACTGCGGCAGTGCCATGATAAGCAAACTTCCCAAAGTCATCTGGCCCAAAAGGGCCTTTGTAGATTCCATCAAGATATGGCAGCAGGAGTGGTTTTACATTACTGAACCCCGCGACACCAAATGGGCAGCCGCCCCTGCATTCCGATCCGGACCCCCGCTGCGGCTTGCATCCTGGACCAACAAGGGTCTAGATTGGGGATCATCCGATGAGGTGCTGATGCTGAAGATGCGCATCAAAAATATCATAGAGAAAAACACCAGCCTCACAGATGTGATTCAGGTGATGCTCATCTGCCGGTCTCTTCCCTGCCAACGCCGGCCCCTCTACATGTGGGAGTTCAATCCGGAAGGGCCACGGATCCTGACGCGACTCTTCGGCATGACGCATAAAGCGATCTGGAAGCTACTTTTCAAGACTCAAAAGTCATGGCTAGAGACGTCCGAAGACATCGGCCTCGACTTCAATCATCCAGCCTCCCCTGTAAGTGCTATTTTTCCTAACATAACATGGTCAATTAATTAAAAGAGAGGACGGACTGAGAATTCCATCCTATAACACAGGGCTGGACGAAGAAGGTGGAGCAGATCAGATGTCCAGCTCCATTGCCCGAAATCCCAGCAAATCCTCTTTTAATGAAGATGCTGGTCTCAGCGCCCTATCAAGCGCCGGAGAAAAAGGTCCGGAAGAAGAGCAAGGAAGCCAAAGATGGCCTCCATTGCAAAGGTACTTCGGACGGGGCGTCCAGAGAGAACGAAACCCATTCCTCCGACGAGGACGAAGACGAGGAGGAGGAGGAGGAGGAGGAAGAGGAGGCCGACAACACCCTTTCCCCGAAGGGGAAGAAGAAGAAGAGGGCGGCCTTCGAAGAACCGGAGGCGGAGGCGCCCAAAAGGGGAAAATATCCCTTCCAGACGGCTCGGATTTAGATACCGAGGCCATCCCCAAGTGGCGCCCCAGGCCGAAGCCCCTTGCCGAATCATAAGTATCTGAAGATGTCGTACATAAATCAGGTTTTGATAAGTATGGTATTAACATGTTGAATAGTGCAGGCTGGCCCGGGATCTCCCCCAACAATCATCGGAGGGGAACTCCTTGGATCCAAGGATGATGGAGAGCGAGTCACTTTCGCGAGCCTCTCCGCCTCTCACCAAGGATGACACCGAGGTGTTGTCCTGAAGGGCCTCTTCGTGGCACAAGGCGGTACGGGAGGCCACCAAAACGGCGCCAGAAGGTAACACTTCGGTCGCCGAAGACACAGGGGTAACAATTCCCTCGAGGGCTGGCGGCGGGGGTCTGGATCAATCCGACCATCAGCCGGACACTACTCCAGAAACCCAAATGGTTCCGGAGCCGAACAAGCAATCCTCCTTGAGGGAGGAGGGAGTGGCAACTCCCGCGGCAACCTCCGCTAGTCTGGGGACGCCGAATACACTGATGGCGGCACTACAACGAGCTTCCATCGTGGAGAAGCACCGCACCCTGATGGGTGTGGTAGTTGAAAAGGTTCAGTCTGCCAAGAACGGACTGAATGAGGCCTTTGCCAGTCTGTTAACAGGCTTCGAGGTATGCAATATAATATTCCATACCACTTTCCCTGTGAAGAGATGCTTGTGTATAGGTATTAGCCCCTGAGACTCTGATCGTCCCTTTTGTTAAAAAAGAGGCGGACAGAGGATCAATATTTTTTGCAGGATCTAATGTACTTCCATACGTTGAAATGTAGGCTTCACTGGCCGCTGAGGTATCCGAACTGAAGCATCAGCTAGGACTGGCCGATGAGGATCTCGTCCGCATCAATAAGGGTTTTGATGAGGTGCATGGTATGTTTTTAAAACGTTTTGTTCAGGCCCGTACCTCTAGAGTTTAAAGCTCATGCGCTGCTATGTCCGTGGTTGCAGGTAGCGCAGCTGCGGTTGACCCTTAGGGGTGAGCTTGCCCAGGCCCAAGAGTAGGCAAGGGTGAACAAGGCGGCCGCTGAGAAGGTGGCCGAGGACTTGAAGTCCGAACAGGTTGTCTGCTGCCAGTATGAGGAGCGGGTAGCCGGAGTAGAGAAGGCGCTCAAGGTCGCCATCGACAAGTATAAGTCTCTGGAGGAGAAGAGTAAAGCCCAGGAGACCGACCTTGCTGAGGCCCTTAAAGAGGCCGAGGAGGCGCGGGCCGCATCCCAAGCTACGCGTGAGGAGATGAAGCAAGCCGGACAAGTAGCGGCTGGTAAGCCCCCTCTTCTACAGAGTAAATTCGGGAATCAATCATATGTTTTACTCACGCAACTGTGGGGTGCCCTAGATGTCCTTGTGGGTCTTCCGGAGAGCGCTGCTGACGCGGCGCGGTTCTTTCAAGCCCAGGAGGGGCATGCGACGGAGGAGCAATTCTGGAGCCAGTTCATGGCACGGGAACGCCCCGCACTGCTGAATGACCAGATGGCGCAGTGGGCCGAGCTGCATAGGATGTCCGGCACAGCTATGAGGGACGTCATAGTCCTGCTGTGGCCGACCGAACCCGTTCCGAGCAACTATTTTGGCCTAGTGCGGTGACTTGTTGACGCACTGCCCCGTATTGACGCGGTTAAGCGGTCGTCGTGTATAGAAGGTGCGCGGCTGGCTTTTGCCCGTGTCAAGATGCACTGGGCCAAGATGAAGGCCGCCAGCGTGGCCGTTGAAGGTCTGCCCCGAGACAAGATCCACCGTACGCCCGAGCGCTATTTCGAAGACGTCCTGGAAGGCACCCGCTTAATAGAGGGACAGTGCTCGAAGGACATCGTGTTCGAATGAACTTGTCCGAATGCCTGGATATTTGTATGAACCAAAGCTTTGTAATATATTTATTTTGCTTGTCCTTAAAAGTGTTATTCCTCCTGTGTGGCCGTTGTATACCTGAGAGTTTACCAGTCGTCGGCTTCAGCCCCCACGTAGGTACTACTGGGGTGTTCGGAGTGGCACATGACCGCATGTTAACCCAACGTCTTGGTACGTAAGGGAGGTGTCAGTGTAGCGAACGAGGCAATCGGACTATGTGGCTTTATCACTCTCACTTAGCCATAGGAGTTTGACGATGGGGTTATAAGATAGCCCCTGGTGCGTATGCAACTTTTGAACTTAGATGCCTTTAGACGCTTGACTGAACAGAGCCAGACTTTCGTGTAATACGGAAGAAATCGCTAGAGATTTAATAAGTCACCGAATTGCTGACCAGCTCTCGCCGCATCACGACAGTCAGTTTTCGGCTTTATCTACTGAGGTGCTTAACCTCAATTGTGGAATGCCGTGCAAGGAGACAATTCTGGAGGTGTATAGTTCTGCCAGCTGAGCTGCTGTGATGGATTCTTTGATTGGAAGGAAATGAGCCACTTTAGAGAGCTTGTCGATGACAACGAAGATAGCATCATTTCCGCGCTTGGACTTTGGAAATCCAGTCACGAAGTCCATTTCGATATGATCAAACTTCCAATCTGGGATAGCAAGAGGTTGGAGGAGACCAGCTGGTCGTTGGTGTTCTGCTTTCACTCTTCGACAGACATCACATTCATTCACGAATTGAGCAATTTCTCGCTTCATTCGAGTCCACCAATACGACTGCTTGAGGTCATGGTACATCTTCATACTTCCAGGATGAATGGAAAGGAGGGAATTGTGCGCCTCGTTCATAATGACTTTCCTTAGATCACCTTTAGGAACCACAATCCGGTCCTCGAAGAACAAAGTGTCTCTGTCATCAATGCGATAGCACTTGTATTTGGAAAGGCCCTTATCGATATCACGTTTCACCTTCTTCACCATGGCATCAAGGAGTTGTGCCTCACGAATTTGATCTTCCAAAGTAGGAGAGACTATGAGGTTGGCAAGAAAGCCTTGAGGAACAACTTGGAGATTCAACTTGCGAAAAGCTTCACAAAGATCCGGTTGGAAAGGCTTGAGAATTAAGCTGTTGCAATAAGCCTTCCTGCTTAAGGCATCTGCAATGACATTTGCTTTGCCTGGAGTATATTCAATACTCGGATTGTACTCTTGAATCATTTCGACCCATCGAGTCTGCCTGAGGTTGAGGTTGGGTTGAGTGAAAATATACTTGAGACTCTTGTGATCAGTGAAAATGTCCACTTGTCTTCCCAACAAGAGATGTCTCCATGTTATTAATGCATGGACAACTGCCGCCAACTCAAGATCGTGAGTGAGGTAGTTCTTTTCGTTGGGCTTCAACTGATGAGAGGTATAGGCCACAACTTTCTTCTCTTGCATTAACACAGCACCGAGACCTTGGAGAGAAGCATCACAGAAAACTTCAAACGGCTTGGATTCATCAGGAGGAGTCAAGACAGGAGCTGTGACTAGTTTCTCTTTGAGAGTGTTGAAAGCAACGTCACACTCAGGAGACCAGACATACTTCACATGCTTCTGGAGGAGGTTGGAAAGAGGCTTTGCAATCTTAGAGAAATTCTCAACGAATCTTCGACAATAGCTTGCAAGACCAAGAAAACTGCGGAGCTGCTTGACATTCTGAGGAGGTTCCCAATTCACAATTGCGGACACCTTCTCGGGGTTAACAGCGATGCCCTTGGCAGAGATGATGTGACCAAGGAAAAGAACTTCATCGAGCCAAAACTCACATTTGGAGAACTTCGCATAGAATTGATACTCTCTGAGCTTGTCGAGCACCAATCGCAAATGTTTGGCATGGTCCTTCTTATTCTTGGAGAAGACCAAGATATCATCGAGATACACCAGGACGAATTCATTGGTATAGGGGTTGAAGATGAAATTCATCATCCGAGAGAAAGCTGGAGGAGCATTGACAAAGGCCGAAAGACACGACAGTATATTCATAAGAACCAAAGCTTGTTCTAAATGCTGTCTTGGGAATATCTTCTTCACGAATGCGAATCTGATGATAACCCATACGAAGGTCAAGCTTGGAGAATACTTTAGCACCTTTGAGTTGCTCGAATAGCTCATTGATGTTGGGAAGTGGGTACTTGTTCTTGATTGTCTTCTTGTTCAATGGACGGTAGTCGACACAAAGTCGGTCCGTGCCATCCTTCTTCTTGACAAAAAGAACACCACAACCCCATGGAGAAGAACTCGGTCTGATCAAACCCAGACGCTCTTATTCATCGAGCTGTTTCTTCAATTCCTTCAGCTCGTTGGGTCCAAGCTTGTATGGACGCTTGCAAACGGGTTCAGTGCCAGGCTCTAGTTCGATAACGAACTCAACCGGCCGGTGAGGAGGCATACCCAGAAGCTCTTCTGGAAAGACATCTTGATACTCACAAACGACTGGAATTTGAGAGATGGCATTCAATTCGCCCTTCTCATTGAGAGAAAATAACCGAATGGTTTCATCACGAGCAGCATAAATAATCACATCCTCAGAAGAGTGTGTCAATTGAATTTCCCTGGCAGCACAATCAAGTTGAGCCTTGTGCTTAGAAAGCCAGTCCATCCCAAGAATAAGATCAATATCCGAGTCACCAAGAACCATTGGAGAAGACGGAAATTTATAATTGCCCATCTTGACAGAAACATCGGGAGCCATCATTTTGGTATTCATGAATAATCCCGGAGAGGAAACCGCTATCGGCTTAGGCAGATCAACAGTATGCAAATTGTTCATGGATGCAAAAGGTCTTGATATGAAAGAAATGGATGCACCAGTATCAAAAAGAACTTTTGCAGGAATATCATTAACAGGAAGATTACCCATTATCACATCAGTAGATTCCTCCGCTTGAGCTGCATTCATCATGTTCACCTTTGCAGACTTTGGATTATGCTTGACCACTGCATTGCTGGAAGATCTGACAGGAGGTGGAGGCGGAAGACGCCTTTGGTTGAAGCATTTGTTAGCATAGTGACCTTTCTGCTTACATTTGTTGCAAGTCACCTCTGAGAGTGGACGGTGATAAGGAGCATTGGACTTTGGAGCTTGATTCTAAGACTTGTTCTGATAGCCAGAGTTGGAAGAGTTGGAAGAACCATGGCCACCTTTGTTTTTCTGCTGGTAAGGCTGATGAAACGGAGGAGGAGGAGGCAACCAGAACTTCTGTTGCTTAGCTGTCACAAGTGAGGAAGAAGAAGACTGAACTGCGTCTCTGACTCTCTTCTTAGAAGCCTCACACTTGAGCTGAGCAGCCTCTTGCTTCAGTGCCATGTTATAGAATTGATCAAACTGAGTAGGCTCAACAAGAACGAGAGCTAACTGCAGATCCTCTTTAAGGCCACCTCTGAAGTGATAGATCATGCTCTTTTCATCAGGAACGTCTTGTTTAGCGAAGCGAGCAAGTTTTTGAAACTGGATGTTGTATTGATACACAGACATGTTGCCTTGCTTGAGATTGCAGAATTCTTCACGCTTGCTCTCAACAACACTTTGTGGAATGTGGTGCGCTTTGAAGTCCCGACAGAAGTCAGTCCAAGTGATCACACGACCTCCTCTGGAATCTTTGTATTGCTGAAACCAATCAGCAGCTTGGTCCTTGAGCTGGAAAGAAGCGAACTTGACATAGTCCTCAGGCCTGCCATTGCTACATTCAAAATGCTTGTTGATGTCCATGAGCCAATCATCGGCATCCGTGGCCTCGGCACAGTAGCTGAAAGACTTGGGCTGATTTGCGAGAAACTGGTTGAGAGTGGCAAAGTGAAGCTGATTGTTGCCTTGACCTTGATTGCCTTGATTGCCTTGCCCTTGAGTGCGTTCTTACAAGAGTTGCAGAATCATCTGAGCATTGGCGTTGGTGGCTGCCATGATAGCTTGCCATGCCTCCGGAGGTGGAGGTGGTGGCGGAGGGTTCGCTTGACTCCCTTCATTGCGATCCGGATTCTGACGCGTTGGCGGAGCCATCCTGAAGAGGGTGACATCCGTTAGCATCTTGATAGATTAATAGATAAGTAGAATCAACGGATAGAAATTGCAACATATAGTCTTCACAATAAACATTCGAACGAAGATGAACGAATGAATTCCATAGTAAATCATCACACTTCCATAAGTTGAGAAGCCACTTGAAAAAGATATGGAATCAACATATGTCTTCGAAGCAACTCGAATACCACAATCAAAAACAAAACAAAGTATTGGCTTGCAAAATAAGCCGGAACAAACATATGATAGAGGTTTCGTCCGAAGTTTTCGTGGTGGGGCCCACACGGGCTCAATCGTACAGCACCATCATGTACAAGGCTGTGCACATGACATACGAAGCGTCCCCGAGTCGGCATAGCCAAGGACTCTTTAAGACACTACGAGACCACTGTAAAACCAACCGTGTACAGGCGGACCACTAGACGTCGAACCCTAATCTCATATCATGCGTCTGTCGGAAAGATATCCTAAGGCTACTTGAATTCCCACTTATAAACTCCCGAAACTTTCTGGTTATGCAATCTGGTGTTGGGGATACAGGGGACACAAAATATATCACCCAAACTAACAATCCCTAGATCCAGTTGTATCCATCCGTCAACACATAACCAAGAAACCTTCGGAAATCGTTTACCTCAACCTTCGAAAAACATCCGTTATACAAGTTATGGCAATACTCCCGAACTCCCGCCCCAGTACTGGGTGGCGTCGAGGTGATCTCACCAACAACTGCATAAAAGAGATTTCGATGTCGGCGAAACTCAGGTATTCCAGAACTGCAACGATAAAATTGTGACGACAACACCTCAGAGCTCAACTCCCCGGGACACTGCCAAAACCCCTAAATGACAGGAGGCACCAAGAACAATGTTCTTGTCACAAAACCATCGGAACGATTCCAAGATACCCGCGTGATCCTAAATTTTTTTTAGTGAAATTTGAGGAGAGAATAGTCAAAACTTCTACGTCAGTAGGCCTCACCAGAGCGACGAAGGGACTGAGGAGTAAAAAGAATCCTACTCTCCGATATATATAATCCTAAGACTCAAAACATTTTTGTTCTAGACTCAACAACGCCAGCGATTCGATCAAGCAGGGGGCTCCTAAGTCGGGGATGGCTCTGATTACCAACTTGTAACGCCCACGATGCAGCTATATCTCCCACGTGTCGAGGCACGACTTAGAGGCATAACCGCATAGTGGTTTAGTCGCAAGAAGGGTCATCTTCACACAATCCCATGTAATGAACAAGAATGGGATAAAGAGTTGGCTTACAATCGCTACTTCACACAATACATAAATATAATTCATACATCATCCAAAATACAAACATAGACCGACTACGGTCAAGATCCAGATGAAAATAAGACAACCCCAAATGCTAGATCCCCGATCGTCCAAACTTGGCTCCACTACTGATCATCAGGAAAAGACACATAGTAACGACCACGTTCCTCGTCGAACTCCCACTTGAGATCGACCCCATCATCGGTACTGGCATCGTCGACACCTGCAACTGTTTTGGTAGAACCTGTGAGTCACGGGGACTCAGCAATCTCACACCCGCGAGATCAAGACTATTTAAGCTTATAGGAAAGGATGGTGTAATGAGGTGGAGCTGCAGCAGCAATAAGCATATATGGTGGCTAACATACGCAAAAGAGAGCGAGAAGAGAAGCAACGGAACGGTCGTCATCTAGCAATGACCAAGAAGTGATCCTGAACTCCTACTTACGTCATACATAACTCAGACCGTGTTCACTTCCCGGACTCCGCCGAGAAGAGACCATCACGGCTACACACGCAGTTGATGTATTTTAATTGGGTCAAGTGACAAGTTCTCTACAACCGGACATTAACAAATTCCCATCTGCCTCATAACCCCGGGCACGGCTTTCGAAAGATAATACCCTGCAGGGGTGTCCCAACTTAGCCCATCATAAGCTCTCACGGTCAACGAAGGATAAACCTTCTCCCGGAAAAACCCGATCAGTCTTGGAATCCCGGTTTACAAGACATCTCGACAATGGTAAAACAAGACCAGCAAAGCCACCCGAATGTGCCGACAAATCCCGATAGGAGCTGCACATATCTCGTTCTCAGGGCACACCGGATGGGCAAGACGTCGGGTTGGCATAGACCCTGGTTGCCCAGGGGGCGCCGGACATCGCCCAGTTTGGGCCAGCACTCGAAGGAACACTGGTCCGGGGGTTTAAAATAAAGATGACCCTCGGGCTCGCGAAAACCCGGGGGAAAAGGCTTAGGTGGAAAATGGTAAAACCAAGGTTGGGCCTTGCTGGAGGAGTTTTATTCAATGCGAACTGTCAAGGGGGTCCCATAAATCACCCGACCGTGTAAGGAACACAAACTCAAGGAATATAATCCCGGTGTATCAGTAACTAGGGTGGCAAGAGTGGAACAAAACACCAGGCATAAGGCCGAGCCTTCCACCCTTTACCAAATACATAGATGCATTAATTAAATAAGAGATATTGTGATATCCCAACATATCCATGTTCCGACATGGAACAAACTTCAACTAGCAACGCTATAAGAGGGGCTGAGCAAAAGCGGTAACTTAGCCAATCAACGGTTTGCTAGGAAAGGATGGTTAGAGGCTGACATGGCAATATGGGAGACATGATATAGCAAGTGATAGGTAGCGCAGCATGGCAATAGAGCGAACAACTAGCAAAGCAAAGATAGAAGTGATTTCGAGGGGTGGTCATCTTGCCTGCAAGGTTCTCAGAGTTGTCGAAAGCTCGATCCTCGTAAGCGTACTCAACAGGTTCCTCGTTCAAGAACTCGTCTCCCGGCTCTACCCAAGACAAGAACACAAGCAACGGAACCACAATCAATCACGAGGAATGCACAAGCAACATGATGCAAAACATGTATGGTATGCAAGATATGATGTGCGATGCATATGCGTGCTCCGGAAGGAAAATGATGAACAAGGAAGTAACTTGGCAACCAAGCATGCCACTGGAAAGATGAGATGATTTCAGTCGAAATCGATATAAAGATCACCGGAAACGGATGCACGGTTTGCAAATGGCAAGCAAAACAAGAATGACACGAATCTGCGATTAACAGCATGATAGCACTTAGAATGCAACAAGCAACAATGTTACCGCACTCCAACATAGCAACAAAGCACATGGAAGTAATCTACAGGAGATGCTTGACAAAAGATGAACACTGAGCTACGGCTATATCACAACATAACAAGCTCAAACAAGCATGGCAAAAGTGCAAAAGATAACAGGTTCACAGACTTGGTGAAAAACTGGACATGGCAGAAAACAGCATCAGGTAGCAATGTTCAGAGCTGAAATCAACATGCTACAGAAACTTAACATAGAAAAACAAGGCATGTCAGTGTTCTACTAAATGCATATGACAAAAGTCCCTTACTGACCATAAGCCAAAAAGGACCAGAAGATATGATGGCAAGCATGTAAACATAGCAAGTTTCGTTATCAGGTTTCAGACTTGGCAGAAATAATAATATGTAGGCATGTTGGTGAGCTTGATGCCCTCACTACAGAGCAATGCATGACAAAACAAGCATACCTACAGTAAGCTGGCATGTTTATGAAGCTATCCATGGCAAGAACAAAAGCATAGCGTGAATGGATCAACTACAACAAGCTTGAAAAAATTGCATATCATGTTAAGAATCTGCCAGAAATATTTTATAGCAAAAGTAGAGCAAGATTGAGTCATGCTATGGTACTCCATAATTACAAACAAGGGCAGGAATAGATCAATTACAACTATAGCTACAAAACATCCTTACTGAACATCTCCAAAATATGCATGGATCTCACTGTAGCATCAAGTTTACATGGCAACAAAATAACAGCAGACAAGGACAGAGAAATCACCAAGTCCCTGAAATCAGAAACATTACGGAGCCTGCTTTGCAAGCTTGTGCTAGTCACCACGGAGATCACAAAAATACATGGCATACACCTTTGGAAAGATGGCATGTCATACAACAAAACACATGTAGAGCTTATGCCCATAAGATGCACAGATTTAAAGATACAAAAATGACAAATCTCCAAGTTCTGATAAGAACCAGCAGATAACAGCAACTAGCCTTCTTCCAACAGAGATTTGGGAATCAAGATGACCTCTAATGAACATGGTGCAATTGAACAAAATGTAGAGCATCACGAGACAAACAATTTGACATATTATGCGCGTGAAACGGAGCTACATACAAGAAGTTCTGCACCGAGGAACATGAGCATATGCTGTAAAAGAAAAAAAAATACTTGGAAGAATTTTTAGATCGAGAAAAGTCAACGAGCTCGTACAGATCTGGATCGGGGCCGAATCCTCAGGGAGCTCGCCGGCGGGAGAGAAGAGGGAGGAAGCACCGAGCTCCGGCGGAGGGAGGAGGCGGCGGGGCCTCGGGCTGCGGCCGGAGGAGGAGGGGAGGCGCGCCGGCGGGCGGCGGTCGGTGCGGGGCGGCGCCGGCGGCGGCGGCCGGTGGCAATGGTGCGGGCGGTGGCCGGCGAGTGCGGGCCCGGGGCGGCGGCGCCTGGCTCGGGCGGGCTCGGGCGGGCCCTCCTCGGGCTCGCCGGGCCGACGGCGGTGGGAGGCCGGAGCGCTGACGTGTCAGCTCCGGATTCGCCGGGGCACGGCGGCGGACGCGTCCGGTCCGGACGTGTCCGGCGGCGGAGAGGGAACGGAGCTAGGGTTCGTCTGCGTTTCGTATCTCGGGGGCGATGCATATTTATAGGTAGAGGGAGCTAGGAGGCTCCAAATGAGGTGCGGTTTTCGCCCACACGATCGTGATCGAACGACCTAGAGCATGGAAGAGAGTTTGGTGGGTTTTGGGCTGGTTTTTAGGGGGTTTTTTGCTGGACACACAAATGGACTTTGCGGATGCCCGGTTAACCGTTGGAGTACCAAACGACCTCCAAATGGAACGAAACTTGACCGGTGGTCTCCGGGTAGTATATTAAGGCCACTTGACAAGCCTCGGTCCATTCCGAGAATGTTTGACACCCGCACACAAAAGAAAACAAGAGGGGTGCACCGGAGGAGATAGGAGCGCCGGATTGCAAAACGGACAACGGGGAAAGTGCTCGGATGCAAGAGACGAACACGTATGCAAATGCAATGCACATGATGACATGATATGAAAAATCATGACATGACAAAATGCAAAACGAAAGACAAAACCCGACCACGGAGGAAATATCATAACGCATAGCCAAAAATGGCAAGAGTCGGAGTTACAAATGTGGCAAGTTACATGCGGGGTGTTACACCGGGCTAGCCAGAAACACAATCGCAGTAGTTCTCCCTTTACAACCTTAGCCAAAAACGGAACATAAAGTGGCAAGCACAAGAGCCAGGCAACCCAAATATTGACCAAAGACGTGATTCGGAGCCGATGCATATAATGCAGTATTCGGGACGCCAAAGTATACTCTGAGAGTGTTCGGACTTTCTATTGTTGAAGATATGTATATGGCTTGAATAGAGCCCCTGGCGATTTAAGTCGTACCGAGGTGTATATGCCAATTTGAACGTAAAGTTGGAAATCAGAAAAAGGGCCAATACCAAACAAGGCTAGGCGAAACTGTTTCCATTATAATCTGAGTGGTACGTCAAAACGTATTGTTACAGAAGATGCAATAAGCATCACGACTATTTTACATGCCGAGAACAAGGGAAAGCTGTATACAGGTCCTAAATTTGAACAGATGATCCAGAAGATCCTTTGGACATTCTACCGCACGTCTGTGCCGCTTTTCACCTTGGTGTAGGATCCTTTGAGAGGATCGATAATCCAGTATATATAAGGGGCCTAGAAGGGGGCCCTTGCTAGCTCCAGAAATTGATGTGAGCTGTAAAGAATAACAAGAAGAAAAAGGTGGAGCAATGTGTAGGTCCGGATAGGGTCAAGCCATATCGCGTACCCTATGTTTAGCATGCCTCCGTTCTTGCCCATGTAATTTTTAATGCGTAGTTATGTACGCGCGGTACGTATGCCGCTATCAGGCTGTGGCATTGGCGGAGGCCGAATTGCTAATCTAGCTCTAGATGAGTCAGACTGTCGTTGTGCAGGGTAGACCGGACTCGTTTAACAGTGTCCGGGGGCTTGACTGCCGGTGTGGCTTTCGGCTTAGCGAGGCCACCCTGCACCTCGGCTGCGAGGGCCGCGGTATGCTCCTCTGTACGGAGGGAGCGCTCCATGTTTCCATTGACTGTTATAACGCCACGTGGTCTAGGCATCTTAAGCTTGAGATAAGCATAGTGCGGGACTGCATTGAAACGGGCGAAAACGGTTCATCCGAGTAGTGCATAGTAGCCACTTCGGAACAAGACAATGTCGAAGATCAGGTCTTCGCTCCGAAAGTTATCCGGTGAGCCAAAGACGACTTCCAGCGTTATGGATCCTGTAAAACAGACCTCTACGCCGGTTATTACCCCTTTAAAGGTGGTTTTAGTGGGCTTGAATCTTGATGGATCAATGCCCATTTTACGGACGGTGTCCTGATAAAGCACATTGAGACTGCTGCAGCCATCCATAAGGACTCACGTGAGGTGGAATCCGTTGATAATTGGATCGAGAACCAATGCGGCCGATCCTCCATGATGGATACTGGTCGGATGGTCTCTGCGATCGAAAGTGATCGGACAAGCTGACCATGGGTTAAATTTTGGGGCGACTGGTGCTACCTCTTGAGCATGCGTTGGTTTTCCCTTAAAGAGGAAAGGGTGATGCAGCAAAGTAGCATAAGTATTTCCCTCAGTTTTTGAGAACCAAGGTTCAATCTGAAGGAAATATGCCCTAGAGGCAATAATAAAGTTATTATTTATTTCCTTATATCATGATAAATGTTTATTATTCATGCTAGAATTGTATTAACCGGAAACATAATACATGTGTGAATACATAGACAAACAGAGTGTCACTAGTATGCCTCTACTTGACTAGCTCGTTGATCAAAGATGGTTATGTTTCCTAGCCATAGACATGAGTTGTTATTTGATTAACGGGATCACATCATTAGGAGAATGATGTGATTGACTTGACCCATTCTGTTAGCTTAGCACTCGATCGTTTAGTATGTTGCTATTGCTTTCTTCATGACTTATACATGTTCCTATGACTATGAGATTATGCAACTCCCGTTTACCGGAGGAACACTTTGTGTGCTACCAAACGTCACAACATAACTGGGTGATTATAAAGGTGCTCTATAGGTGTCTCCAAAGGTACTTGCTGGGTTGGCGTATTTCGAGATTAGGATTTGTCACTCCGATTGTCGGAGAGGTATCTCTGGGCCCACTCAGTAATACACATCACTATAAGCCTTGCAAGCATTGTGATTAATGAGTTAGTTGTGGGATGATGTATTACGGAACGAGTAAAGAGACTTGCCGGTAACGAGATTGAACTAGGTATCGAGATACCGACGATCGAATCTCGGGCAAGTAACATACCGATGACAAAGGGAACAACGTATGTTGTTATGCGGTCTGACCGGTAAAGATCTTCGTAGAATATGTAGGAACCAATATGAGCATCCAGGTTCCGCTATTGGTTATTGACCGGAGAGGTGTCTCGGTCATGTCTACATAGTTCTCGAACCCGTAGGGTCCGCACGCTTAACGTTACGATGACAGTTTTATTATGAGTTTATTGTTTTGATGTACCGAAGGTTGTTTGGAGTCCCGGATGTGATCACGGACATGACGAGGAGTCTCGAAATGGTCGAGACATAAAGATTGATATATTGGAAGCCCATGTTTGGACATCGGAAGTGTTCCGGGTGAAATCGGGATTTTTCCGAAGTACCGGGAGGTTACAGGAACCCCCCGGTAACTTAATGGGCCTTAGTGGGCCTAGGTGGAAGAGAGGAGAGGAGGCCAGGGCAGGGCCGCGCGCCCCCCAGTCCGAATAGGATAAGGAGAGGGGGGCGGCGCCCCCCTTCCTTCCTCCCCTCCACCTTTTCCCCCTTTCTCTCCTAGTCCAACATGGAAAAGGGGGGGGAGTCCTACTCCCGGTAGGAGTAGGACTCCTCCTGGCGCGCCTCTCCCTTAGGCCGGCCGAACCCCCTTGCACCTTTATATACGGGGGCAGGGGGGCACCTCTAGACACACAATTGATCATTGATCTCTTAGCCGTGTGCGGTGCCCCCCTCCACCATATTACACCTCGATAATATCGTAGCGGTGCTTAGGCGAAGCCCTGCGTCGGTAGAACATCAACATTGTCACCACGCCGTCGTGCTGACAAAACTCTCCCTCAACACTCGGCTGGATCGGAGTTCGAGGGACGTCATTGAGCTGAACGTGTGCTGAACTCGGAGGTGCCGTACGTTCGGTACTTGATCGGTCGGATCGTGAAGACGTACGACTACATCAACCGCGTTGTGTTAACGCTTCCGCTTTCGGTCTACGAGGGTACGTGGACAACACTCTCCCCTCTCGTTGCTATGCATCACCATGATCTTGCGTGTGCGTAGGAAAATTTTGAAATTACTACGTTCCCCAACAGTTGTAACACCCAAAATTTTTGACCTTGTTTTATTTATTAAAATTTGGCCCGGAAATAAAACTTTTCCATTTGTCAAGATTTACCCTTTTGTTATTGTGGATTTTTACTTCAAGTGGAAACTTTCAAAAGATATTGTTGGACTTGAATACTCTCTATGATAAAACCATCCTTTATCAGTGGATTTAAATTTCAAGATTTGTTTTCTCAGAACTTTATTCTTTAAAAAAATATTCTTTTGAATTTGGAGCCCCTTTTTGCACTGCAACCATGTGATAGATGCTATCAAAATTTTCCACCAAAATTTGGGGATGTCATGTGATGTTTCCACGCCACTTTTATGCAAGAATATCCTTTGGTCATTGGAGATTTTGAGCTCCACATCAATTTTTCAAATCTGGTCCAGTAGGCACTTTTGCCCTACAACCCATTTAAATATTTCTTTAAAAATTCTCCCAAGTGTTTGGAGATGTCAGTGGATGCATACAATTCATCTTCATGCAAAAACCCAGTGTTGTTCTTTGAAAAATTTGAGTGAATCATCTTCATTTCCATTCTGGTCCAGTTTGGTGATTTGTACTACAACCCCATTTTATTTTGCTCTAGTACCTTTGAGCTTTTTTCCTACTTATAGTCCTCCCTACCAAACTCTTAAGTCCAGGAGATTGGACCCATTGGCATATTGTTGGTGCATGCAATGATAGCCTTTAGTTTCTGCCCAAAACTGGTTTTCTCAAAATCTTGCACTATCTAGTTTCTGTTTTTGCCAAGCTCACCTTACCAGCTTCTTGAGCTCCTAAAGAGACTTGGATCTGGAGAGTTTGGATACCCCAAGAGTTGCCTAGATGACCATGGCATTCTGTCAAGCACCCTGTGTGCAGGAACAATTTTTGGCATGTCCTCTGGTTTGCATTGTGGACTTGAGCCCCTGACCCTTCCAGCATGTCCACTAGCATCCTAGTTGTCCCTAACCCTGGCCTGTTAGCTGCCAGCCTCACCCAAGCTCTCTAGAGCGCGCTGGCATTCCGTCGAGCACCTGCCGTGCGTGCTCTGGGCGCGCCCAGAGCGCATGTTTTGCACGCGTGCGCACTGAGTCGCCGCGCCGCACTGCCACCCTCGTCGCGTCCCATCTCTGACCCCTGCTCGCCTGCTGAACCACGCCAAGCACTCGCCCTCTCTCCAGTACCCTCCAAGCTCTCCCTGGCGCCCTACAGCGCCGCCTTGGCGGCACGCCGGCGTCGGCAGCGGGCACTGCCGTGGACGGCGCCGCCCAAGGCACCCGTGCGCGCCAACTGCCCCGGGGAACAGCCCGTGCTCATCCACTTGCTCGTCGGCATGCTTTCGTCGCCGCCACGATGCCCTGCAACAACAGTAAAGTGCTCGCCGGCGATCTTATCCTCGGCCACCGCGGGAGACAGCCTCGAGCGCCTATTTAAAGGGACCCCGAGCTCAACCGATCACTCAAGCAACCCCAGGCCACCCCCATAGCCCTCCCACAGCCAGCAATCGACGAGAAAGTCCTTTCTTCCTCGTCTCCGGCCAGCTCGGTCGCCGCCGCAATCCAGTGCCGTTCGTCGCAACCGGAGCTTCCCCCGCCTATCCAACGCCACCAAGAACTCCCCCGTAGTCTTGCAGAGCTGCCCAGCGCCTCAGGCTCGACCAAGGACCACCGGAACCCAAATATCACTTCACCACCGTAGCCCCCTCCGCCGCGAAGCTCGCCGCCGGTGACCTCCTCCGTCCCCACCTTTATAACGCCCACCGAGAGGACCGCCTCGGTCTGGCCAACCCATCCCTGCCCTCAGATGCCCTCGAGGAGCCGCCGTTCGTCGCCGGCGATCGCCGGAGCCCCGCCACCGTTCGGGCACAGAGAAAGGAGGGAGAGGGAGACCAGTCAAACCTGACCAGTGGGCCCTCTGGACCCACTGTCAGTGACCCGCGCGGCCGCCCTCTCTGTTTAAGTGATAGCGCAAAGACCGGAGTACGTCACCTCTGCTTTGAAAACGTATTCTTCCCCGCAGCGTTTTCCTTTTTCTGATTTTAAATAAAACAGAACTTTGACTGATGTTTGACTGGCTATAACTTTTAAAATAAAACTCCAAATGAGTTGATTCTTTTTCCTACCTACCTCAAATTTCATCTAGTTTATTTTAAGATTTATTTCAAAAATATTTGAGACAACTTTTTGTTCTGTTTTTGAAATGTGTGTTATTTGAATATTTCTCAAAATAGGATTTTTGGAGGGAAGGCAACCTTCAAAAGTGCACCCCCACATGCATACACTTGAAGGCAAGCATCCTGAACCCTGGTTAATAATTTTGGATGTTGTTGATGCGTTTATAACATCAACTTGACTTGGAGCGTACGCTATTTTATGTGACGATAAAAGTCATATGCATAAGTGCTTGGTGGAGTTTTTATTTGCTGTGATAATGGATATGTTGGTGATGGTATTCATCCTCGTAAGCTCCCCTTGCATACCGGAAGGAAGCCGGGAAAGTCGTGGTCTTGGGTAGACACGGGCTTGTCCCTAGTACCTCGTCGGGACGAGTATGTCTGGTATGGCATGGTGAGGCTTGACGAGTGATAAGTCTACCTGTTAATGGAAATACTTTTGTCATGCTAATCATGCAGGGAACACTTGAACCTCCTGAGTCGGCCTTAGATCGAGTCTTCTCCAGTAACCCCCATACTTGCCTGGCACTACCACTTGTCCCTGCCTTAGGTAGGGTACGGTTCAGTAAGTTGTCAACCCCTGTCTAGCACACACCGTACAGAGAGGCCGGGATGAGGGTCCCATGGCCATGGATTAAAGCCAGTCATCCGGTCCGGGGGCATGGATGTTTCGGTTGTAGCCGAAGGGGTAGCTCCCCTAGTTTGCGCGCGGTATAAATTTTGTGATCCCATGCTACGTCGAGGTTGTAGCCTCCCCACTTAGAGTTTCGCTTGACAGGTGTCGTGGGTGATTCCAGACACCGGTAAGTTAAGCTGGTGTGTGCAGGTCAGGCGTGTTTTCAATCAAAAGACCGTAGACGGAATTAGTCCCGATGGACTAAAGAAATCCGTTACCCGTGGGTAAAGAGTACACCCTCTGCAGAGATTATACATCTATTCGAATAGCCGTGTCCATGGTTAAGGACTACAGTCTGGGATAGGTCAAGTGTCGGTCTTAGTGTCGGTCTTCGGAGGGAAGCTGCTAAACCAGAACCTTGATTATGAACTGTGACATATGTGGATTATGATCATTATTATTGTGGACTAACCATTTACTTTATTTGTATTTTCGAGTATCCCTGGGATGGTCCTACCTCCTGGATACCCATTACTTTTATTCATAAGCCCTTTATGTGGTGTCGCTCAGACGCCCGACTGTGGCATGCTTGTTATTCATTTTATTTATAAGCCCTTTCTGTGGTGTCGCTCAGATGCCCGACTGCGGCATGCTTGCTGTTTATTTATTCTTTTATAATCCCTTTATGTGATGTCGCTCAGACGTCCGACTGTGGCACGCACTGTCTTTCTTTTTCTGTTATAAGCCCTTTATGTGGTGTCGCCCCGACGCCCGACTGCGGCATTATTATTCTTGCATTTTCCTCCCGAGGAGTCATTCAGACCCTCGTTTGGCACCGGCATTATTATTCTTGCAGTTTCCTCTCGAGGAGTCATTCAGACCCTCGTTTGGCACCCAGTATTTTATTTTGGCTATTATTACCCACATGCGTGCATCATGAATATTTTTTGTTTTTTCTCGTGACTGACGTTATGATCATAGAATATTTTCGGGATTTGATTTTACCCTTGATACATTATACCTGTGTTCTTGATGTTTGCTAGTACATTCAAACGTACTCACTGGATGTCCCTGGCTATTGTCTTGGCCAGATTTTCGCGCATGGAGATAAGCATCGCGGTGACAGCCTCGGAACCTACGTGTTGACGATAGCAGCTGTGCGAAGATAGGAGTTATCCTGGTCAGCCGTTCTTGTGGGAAATGGAGTCCCATAGACGCAGATGAACCTCAACCGCTTTCGCCATCAACCACTAGAAAACCAAATGTTGTACTCCTAGGCCACTATGGTCTTGTACTACATATTTTTGTACCTTGCTTGGAATTCTTGTATCAAGTTGGTGCCTTATCAGCTAACAGTAATCCTGGGGCTGGTGAGCACAAAGACCGTTTTCTGGGAATTTCTTATCCCCAAAATTTCGGTCATGACAACAGTGGCATCCGAGCCAGGTTTTATGCGTTGATGTTATATGCACGAGTAGAACACAAGTGAGTTGTGGGCGATATAAGTCATACTGCTTACCAGCATGTCATATTTTGGTTCAACGGTATTGTGAGATGAAGCGGCCCAGACCGACATTACGCGTACGCTTACGCGAGACTGGTTTCACCGTTGCGAGCACTCGTTGCTTAAAGGTGACTGGCGGGTGTCTGTCTCTCTCACTTTAGTTGAACCGAGTGTGGCTACGCCCGGTCCTTGCGATGGTTAAAACAACACCAACTTGACAAACTATCGTTGTGGTTTTGATGCGTAGGTAAGAACGGTTCTTGCTAAGCCCGTAGCAGCCACGTAAAACTTGCAACAACAAAGTAGAGGACGTCTAACTTGTTTTTGCAGAGCATGTTGTGATATGGTCAAGACATGATGCTATATTTTATTGTATGAGATGATCATGTTTTGTAACCAAGTTATCGGCAACTGGCAGGAGCCATATGGTTGTCGCTTTATTGTATGCAATGCAATCGCCATGTAATTGTTTTACTTTATCACTAAGCGGTAGTGATAGTCGTAAAAGCAATAGTTGGTGAGACGACAACGATGCTACGATGGAGATCAAGGTGTCGCGCCGGTGACGATGGTGATCATGACGGTGCTTCGGAGATGGAGATCACAAGCACAAGATGATGATGGCCATATCATATCACTTATATTGATTGCATGTGATGTTTATCTTTTATGCATCTTATCTTGCTTTGATTGACGGTAGCATTATAAGATGATCTCTCACTAAAATTTCAAGATAAAAGTGTTCTCCCTGAGTATGCACCGTTGCGAAAGTTCTTCGTGCTGAGACACCACGTGATGATCGGGTGTGATAGGCTCTACGTTCAAATACAACGGGTGCAAAACAGTTGCACACGCGGAATACTCAGGTTAAAATTGACGAGCCTAGCATATGCAGATATGGCCTCGGAACACTGAGACCGAAAGGTCGAGCGTGAATCATATAGTAGATATGACCAACATAGTGATGTTCACCATTGAAAACTACTCCATTTCACGTGATGATCGGTTATGGTTTAGTTGATTTGGATCACGTAATCACTTAGATGATTAGAGAGATGTCTATCTAAGTGGGAGTTCTTAAGTAATATGATTAATAGAACTTAAATTTATCATGAACTTAGTACCTGATAGTATCTTGCTTGTCTATGTTAATTGTAGATAGATGGCCCGTGCTGTTGTTCCGTTGAATTTTAATGCGTTCCTTGAGAAAGCAAAGTTGAAAGATGATGGTAGCAATTACACGGACTGGGTCCGTAACTTGAGGATTATCCTCATTGCTGCACAGAAGAATTACGTCCTGGAAGCACCGCTGGGTGCCAGGCCTGCTGCAAGAGCAACACCAGAAGTTATGAACGTCTGGCAGAGCAAAGCTGATGACTACTCGATTGTTCAGTGTGCCATGCTTTACGGCTTAGAACCGGGTCTTCAAAGACGTTTGAACGTCATGGAGCATATGAGATGTTCCAGGAGTTGAAGTTAATATTTCAAGCAAATGCCCGGATTGAGAGATATGAAGTCTCCAATAAGTTGTACAGCTGCAAGATGGAAGAGTATAGTTCTGTCAGTGAGCATATACTCAAAATGTCTGGGTATAATAATCACTTGATTCAACTGGGAGTTAATCTTCCGGATGATAGCGTCATTGACAGAATTCTTCAATCACTACCACCAAGCTACAAGAGCTTCGTGATGAACTATAACATGCAAGGGATGAATAAGACAATTCCCGAGCAAAGGGAAGAAGAAGGGGAACTTCAAGAAGAACAGCAAGCAAGTTGCTGTTCAGGAGAAGAAACCCAAGTCTGGACCTAAGCCTGAGACTGAGTGCTTCTACTGCAAGCAGACTGGTCACTGGAAGCGGAACTGCCCCAAGTATTTGGCGGATAAGAAGGATGGCAAGGTGAACAAAGGTATATGTGATATACATGTTATTGATGTGTACCTTACTAATGCTCGCAGTAGCACCTGGGTATTTGATACTGGTTCTGTTGCTAATATTTGCAATTAGAAACAGGGGCTACGGATTAAGCGAAGATTGGTTAAGGACGAGGTGACGGTGCGCGTGGGAAATGGTTCCAAAGTCGATGTGATCGCCGTCGGCACGCTACCTCTACATCTACCTTCGGGATTAGTATTAGACCTAAATAATTGTTATTTGGTGCCAGCGTTGAGCATGAACATTATATCTGGATCTTGTTTGATGCCAGACGGTTATTCATTTAAATCAGAGAATAATGGTTGTTCTATTTATATGAGTAATATCTTTTATGGTCATGCACCCTTGGAGAGTGGTCTATTTTTAATGAATCTCGGTAGTAGTGACACACATATTCATAATGTCGAAGCCAAAAGATGCAGAGTTGATAATGATAGTGCAACTTATTTGTGGCACTGCCGTTTAGGCCATATCGGTGTAAAGCGCATGAAGAAACTCCATAATGATGGACTTTTGGAATCACTTGATTATGAATCACTTGGTACTTGCGAACCGTGTCTCATGGGCAAGATGACTAAAACACCGTTCTCCGGTACTATGGAGAGAGCAACTAATTTGTTGGAAATCATACATACAGATGTATGTGGTTCGATGAATATTGAGGCTCGTGGCGGATATCGTTATTTTCTCACCTTCACAGATGATTTGAGCAGATATGGGTATATCGACTTAATGAAACATAAGTCTGAAACATTTGAAAAGTTCAAAGAATTTCAGAGCGAAGTTGAAAATCATCGTAACAAGAAAATAAAGTTTCTACGATCAGATCGTGGAGGAGAATATTTGAGTTCCGAGTTTGGCCTACATTTGAAACAATGCGGAATAGTTTCGCAACTCACGCCACCCGGAACACCACAACGTAATGGTGTGTCCGAACGTCGTAATCGTACTTTACTAGATATGGTGCGATCTATGATGTCTCTTACTGATTTACCGCTATCATTTTGGGGTTATGCTTTAGAGACGACTGCATTCACTCTAAATAGGGCACCATCAAAATCCGTTGAAATGACACCTTATGAACTATGGTTTGGCAAGAAACCAAAGTTGTCGTATCTTAAAGTTTGGGGTTGCGATGCTATGTGAAGAAACTTCAACCTGATAAGCTCGAACCTAAATCGGAGAAATGTGTCTTCATAGGATACCCAAAGGAGACTGTTGGGTACACCTTCTATCACATATCCGAAGGCAAGACATTCGTTGCTAAGAATGGATCCTTTCTAGAGAAGGAGTTTCTCTCGAAAGAAGTGAGTGGGAGGAAAGTAGAACTTGATGAGGTAACTGTACATGCTCCCTTATTGGAAAGTAGATCATCACAGAAATCAGTTTCTGTGACACCTACACCAATTAGTGAGGAAGTTAATGATAATGATCATGAAACTTCAGATCATGTTATTACTGAACCTCGTAGGTCAACCAGATTAAGATCCGCACCAGAGTGGTACGGTAATCCTGTTCTGGAGGTTATGTTACTAGACCATGACGAACCTACGAACTATGAAGAAGCGATGGTGAGCCCAGATTCCGCAAAATGGCTTGAGGCCATGAAATCCGAGATGGGATCCATGTATGAGAACAAAGTATGGACTTTGGTTGACTTGCCCGATGATCGGCAAGCCATTGAAAATAAATGGATCTTCAAGAAGAAGACTGACGCTGACGGTAATGTTACTGTCTATAAAGCTCGACTTGTTGCGAAAGGTTTTCGACAAGTTCAAGGGATTGACTATGATGAGACCTTCTCACCCGTAGCGATGCTTAAGTCTGTCCGAATCATGTTAGCAATTGCCGCATTTTATGATTATGAAATTTGGCAAATGGATGTCAAAACTGCATTCCTGAATGGATTTCTGGAAGAAGAGTTGTATATGATGCAACCGGAAGGTTTTGTCGATCCAAAGGGAGCTAACAAAGTGTGCAAGCTCTAGCGATCCATTTATGGACTGGTGCAAGCCTCTCGGAGTTGGAATAAACGCTTTGATAGTGTGATCAAAGCATTTGGTTTTATACAGACTTTTGGAGAAGCCTGTATTTACAAGAAAGTGAGTGGGAGCTCAGTAGCATTTCTGATATTATATGTGGATGACATATTGCTAATTGGAAATGATATAGAATTTCTGGATAGCATAAAGGGATACTTGAATAAGAGTTTTTCAATGAAAGACCTCGGTGAAGCTGCATATATATTGGGCATCAAGATCTATAGAGATAGATCAAGACGCTTAATTGGACTTTCACAAAGCACATACCTTGACAAAGTTTTGAAGAAGTTCAAAATGGATCAAGCAAAGAAAGGGTTCTTGCCTGTATTACAAGGTGTGAGATTGAGTAAGACTCAATGCCCGACCACTGCAGAAGATAGAGAGAAGATGAAAGATGTTCCCTATGCTTCAGCCATAGGCTCTATCATGTATGCAATGCTGTGTACCAGATCCGATGTGTGCCTTGCTATAAGTTTAGCAGGGAGGTACCAAAGTAATCCAGGAGTGGATCACTGGACAGCGGTCAAGAACATCCTAAAATACCTGAAAAGGACTAAGGATATGTTTCTCGTTTATGGAGGTGACAAAGAGCTCATCGTAAATGGTTACGTTGATGCAACCTTTGACACTGATCAGGACGATTCTAAATCGCAAACCGGATACGTGTTTACATTGAACGGTGGAGCTGTCAGTTGGTGCAGTTCTAAGCAAATTGTCGTGGCGGGATCTACGTGTGAAGCGGAGTACATAGCTGCTTCGGAAGCAGCAAATGAAGGAGTCTAGATGAAGGAGTTCATATCCGATCTAGGTGTCATACCTAGTGCATCGGGACCAATGAAAATCTTTTGTGACAATACTAGTGCAATTGCCTTTGCAAAGGAATCCAGATTTCACAAGAGAACCAAGCACATCAAAAGACGCTTCAATTCCATCCGGGATTTAGTCCAGGTGGGAGACATAGAAATTTGCAAGATACATACGGATCTGAATGTTGCAGACCCGTTGACTAAGCCTCTTCCACGAGCAAAACATGATCAGCACCAAGACTCCATGGGTGTAAGAATCATTACTGTATAATCTAGATTATTGACTCTAGTGCAAGTGGGAGACTGAAGGAAATATGCCCTAGAGGCAATAATAAAGTTATTATTTATTTCCTTATATCATGATAAATGTTTATTATTTATGCTAGAATTGTATTAACCGGAAACATAATACATGTGTGAATACATAGACAAACAGAGTGTCACTAGTATGCCTCTACTTGACTAGCTCGTTGATCAAAGATGGTTATGTTTCCTAGCCATAGACATGAGTTGTTATTTGATTAACGGGATCACATCATTAGGAGAATGATGTGATTGACTTGACCCATTCCGTTAGCTTAGCACTTGATCGTTTAGTATGTTGCTATTGCTTTCTTCATGACTTATACATGTTCCTATGACTATGAGATTATGCAACTCCCGTTTACCGGAGGAACACTTTGTGTGCTACCAAACGTCACAACGTAACTGGGTGATTATAAAGGTGCTCTACAGGTGTCTCCAAAGGTACTGTTGGGTTGGCGTATTTCGAGATTAGGATTTGTCACTCCGATTGTCGGAGAGGTATCTCTGGGCCCACTCAGTAATACACATCACTATAAGCCTTGCAAGCATTGTGACTAATGAGTTAGTTGCGGGATGATGTATTACGGAACGAGTAAAGAGACTTGCCGGTAACGAGATTGAACTAGGTATCGAGATATCGACGATCAAATCTCGGGCAAGTAACATACCGATGACAAAGGGAACAACGTATGTTGTTATGCGGTCTGACCGATAAAGATCTTCGTAGAATATGTAGGAACCAATATGAGCATCCAGGTTCCGCTATTGGTTATTGACCGGAGAGGTGTCTCGGTCATGTCTACATAGTTCTCGAACCTGTAGGGTCCGCACGCTTAACGTTACGATGACAGTTATATTATGAGTTTATATGTTTTGATGTACCGAAGGTTGTTCGGAGTCCCGGATGTGATCACGGACATGACGAGGAGTCTCGAAATGGTCGAGACATAAAGATTGATATATTGGAAGCCCATGTTTGGACATTGGAAGTGTTCCGGGTGAAATCGGGATTTTTCCGGAGTACCGGGAGGTTACCGGAACCCCCCGGTAACTTAATGGGCCTTAGTGGGCCTAGGTGGAAGAGAGGAGAGGAGGCCAGGGCAGGGCCGCGTGCCCCTCCCCCCCAGTCCGAATAGGACAAGGAGAGGGGGGCGGTGCCCCCCTTCCTTCCTCCCCTCCACCTTTTCCCCCTTTCTCTCCGAGTAGGACTCCTCCTGGCGCGCCTCTCCCTTAGGCCGGCCGAACCCCCCCTTTCACCTTTATATACGGGGGCAGGGGCACCTCTAGACACACAATTGATCATTGATCTCTTAGCCGTGTGCGGTGCCCCCCTCCACCATATTACACCTCGATAATATCGTAGCGGTGCTTAGGCGAAGCCCTGCGTCGGTAGAACATCAACATTGTCACCACGCCGTCGTGCTGACGAAACTCTCCCTCAACACTCGGCTGGATCGGAGTTCGAGGGACGTCATCGAGCTGAACGTGTGCTGAACTCGGAGGTGCCGTACGTTCGGTACTTGATCGGTCGGATCGTGAAGACGTACGACTACATCAACCGCGTTGTGTTAACGCTTCCGCTTTCGGTCTACGAGGGTACGTGGACAACACTCTCCCCTCTCGTTGCTATGCATAACCATGATCTTGCGTGTGCGTAGGAATTTTTTTGAAATTACTACGTTCCCCAACACAATCCAGTAGGAGACAAAGCGCAAGTCACCTTGTACCTGCACAAACAATCAAGAACCTTGCAACCAACGCGATAAAGGGGTTGTCAATCCCTTCACAGCCGCTCGCAAAAGTGAGATCTGATAAAGATAATAAGATAAATATGTTCGGTATTTTTGTTGTATAGATTGGAAAGTAAAGATTGCAAAATAGTAAACGAGATGCGATGTAAATAAAAGAGATGCAATATAATAAGAAAGAGACCCGAGGGCCATAGGTTTCACTAGTGGCTTCTCTCAAGATAGCATGTTACGGTGGGTGAACAAATTACTGCTGAGCAATTGATAGAAAAGCGCATAGTTGTGAAGATATCTAAGGCAATGATCATGAATATAGGCATCACGTCCGTGTCAAGTAGACCGAAACGATTCTGCATATACTACTATTACTCCACACATCGACCGCTATCCAGCATGCATCTAGAGTATTAAGTTCATAAGAATGGAGTAACGCATTAAGTAAGATGACATGATGTAGAGGGATAAACTCAAGAGGTATGATATAAACCCCATCTTTTTATCCTCGATGGCAACAATATAATACATGCCTTGCTGGCCCTGCTGTCACTGGGAAAGGACACCGCAAGATTGAACCCAAAGCTAAGCACTTCTCCCATTGCAAGAAAGATCAATCTAGTAGGCCAAACTATACCGATAATTAGAAAAGACTTGCAAAGATATCAAATCATGCATATAAGAATTCAGAGAAGAGCCAAATAATATTCATAGATAATTAAGTTCATAAATCCACAATTCATCGGATCTCGGAAAACACACCGCAAAAGAGTATTACATCGAATAGATCTCCAAGAACATCGAGGAGAACTGTGTATTGAGAACCAAAGTGAGAGAAGAAGCCATCTAGCTAATAACTATGGACCCGAAGGTCTGTTGTAAACTACTCACGCTTCATCGGAGAGGCTATGGTGTTGATGTAGAAGCCCTCCGTGATCAATTCCCCCTCCGGCAGATCGCTGGAAAAGGCCCCAAGATGGGATCTCACGGGTACAGAAGGTTGCGGCGGTGGAAAAGTGGTTTCGTGGCTCCCCCTAATGTTTTTAGGGTATAAGAGTATATATAGGCGAAAGAAGTACGTCGGTGGAGCTCCGTGGGGCCCACGAGGGCGGGGCCGCGCCTACCCCCTGGGCGCGCCCTCCTGCCTCGTGGCCGCCTCGCGGAGTTCCAGACTTCAACTCCATGTCTTCTGGATTGCGTTTGTTCCAAGAAAGATCATCGCGAAGGTTTCATTCCGTTTGGTATTCCTTTTCTGCAAAACACTAAAATAGGCAAAAAACAGAAACTGGCCTGGGCCTTCGGTTAATAGGTTAGTCCAAAAAATAATATCAAAGAGCATATTAAAGCCCATTAAACATCCAAAACAGATAATATAATAGCATGGAACAATAAAAAATTATAGATACGTTGGAGACGTATCAACTGGCTCTATGGCATAGACGTCCCTTAATGCGCGCTTGCGCTCCCGTTTGGGGATGTGAGTGACGTAGATCATGTTCACCGTTTTGACCTCAGGGGGGAATTTCTTCTGTCCCCCTGTGTTCTATGGGCGAGGCTCTTCATCGTCGTCCTCGCTGGGCGGCCCTTTCCCCTTGTGTTCAGCGTTGAGCTTGCCGGCCTGTTTGAAGACCCAACAATTTCTCTTGGTATGATTGGAAGGCTTATCCGGGGTGCCATGAATCTGGCAAGGCCGATCGAGTATTCTGTCCAAACTAGATGGACCATCTCTGTTTCCTTTGAATGGCTACTTCCGTTGACCGGGTTTGGAGCCACTGAATCTGGCGTTAACCGCCGTGTCTTCGGTATCTTGGCTGTTGCTTCGACGCTTGTGCTTGTTGCGTCGTGGCTTGCCGTTGCCATCCCTGGCTTCGGAAGTGCCGGGGTTGCTGGTGCTATTGCTTCTACGAGCTAGCCAACTATCTTCTCCCGCGCAAAAGCAGGTCATGAGTGCGGTAAGGGCTGCCATGGACTTCGGCTTTTCTTGGCCGAGGTGTCGGGCGAGCCACTCATCCCGGACGCTGTGTTTAAATGCCGCGAGGGCTTCGACGTCCGGACAGTCCACAATTTGGTTCTTTTTAATTAAGAACCTGGTCCAGAGTTTCCGGGCTGACTCTCCGGGTTGCTGGACTATGTGACTAAGGTCATCGGCGTCTGGAGGCCGAACATAGGTCCCTTGGAAGTTGTCTCTAAAGGTGTCCTCCAAGTCTTCCCAGCTTCCGATAGAGTTTTCTGGGAGGCTATTCAGCTAGTGTCGTGCTGGCCCTTTGAGTTTTAAAGGAAGGTACTTGATGGCGTGGAGGTCGTCACCGCGAGCCATGTGAATATGGAGAAGAAAGTCTTCGATCCATACTGTGGGATCCGTCGTACCATCATATGATTCGATGTTCACGGGTTTAAATCCTTCGGGGAATTGGTGCTCCATAACCTCATCGGTGAAGCATAAGGGGTGTGCAGCGCCTCTGTATCGAGCGATGTCACGGCGCAATTCGGATGAAGGCCGAATGCGTTTCTCGGCTCGAGTGAGGTTGTGCCTGTCACGCCAGGCCTGATGGCCGTCCTCTCGTGTCGGAGCACGCCCCCTTGACCCATAGTATGATCTTGTCTGACCGGCTCTACTGTCCAGGTCCTTGCGTAGGTCATAGGTATAGCCCGGGGCCGCTGCCTCCCTACCTCGCCGGCGAGGTGGCGCGGACTGGTGTTCGGCGTGGGTAGCCGATCTGTCCCGTCCGTGTGGTGGTCGGTCGGGTTCGTCAGCAGTTTTACGCTTTGGCGGAATTGGCTCAAGGGCCTCGTCGTCAAATTGAGGTAGTAGCTTACGCTTCGGGTAACTCTTGGTTGGGCGTTCGAGGCCGTATTCCTCGGCTGCCAGGACATTAGTCCATCTGTCATTGAGTATATCATGTTCAGCTTGAAGCTGCTGCTGCTTCTTTTTCAGGCTTCTCGCAGTGGCGATTAGCCTGCGCTTAAAGCGCTCTTGCTCGAGGGGCTCCTCCAGCACGATAAAGTCTTCGTCGACGAGGCTCACATCCTCTTCAGAGATCGGTAGGTAGTTACTATCCTCCGAGTCCTCGTTCCTGATTGGATCATCGGGGTTAACTTGCCCGTCCTCCAAATCATCTTGTTCGGATGTTGGCTCGATAGGAATTTCGGGGTCTTCGGCGTTCTCCGGAGTGTTATTATCTTCGGTGCCAGTATTGCTGTCTTCTTCGCGACACGATTTTGAGCGGCGCCGCTGTCGTCGACGCTTTGGAGGTGCTTCGGCAGGCTTGTCCTCGACCAGATCCTTCTTGCCGTCGTCGTCATCTTCTTTGGGTGTATCCACCATGTATACGTCGTATGTGGAGGTGGTCGTCCAACGTCCGGTAAACGGAGGGTTTTGGCCTTGATCGTCTCCGCCATCGTCGTCCATACCGTCGATGTCTTCGGAGGCATAGTCCAGCATGTCCGTTAGATCTTCGACAGCGGCTATGAAGTGGGTGGTGGGTGGGACGTAAAATTCCCCGCTCTCAGCCCCTAGTCCGGGCTGGGCGTAATTCGGAATCGATTCCTCTGATATGGCGAGGGATCGCCCATTAAGTCCAGAGCCTCGTTTAGGAGCGAGGTTTGGACATAGGGGCGAGAGTCCGCTGGGCTGACCGGGGTGAGGGCCTCCTGGCCGCGCCCGCTTGTCGCGGACCTCAAGAGTTTGGATTAAGAGTCCGAGGGGGAGTCCAGTGCTTTGGCTGAGGGAGTCCTGGACTAAGGGGTCCTCGGGCGTCCGGCCTGTTAGCCACGGGCCGGACTGATGGGCTGTGAAGATACGAAGACCGAAGACTGCACTCGTGTCCGGATGGGACTCTCCTTGGCGTGGAATGCAAGCTTGGCGACCGAATATTTAGATTCCTCTCTTTGTAACTGACCTTGTGTAACCGTAGATCCTCCCGGTGCCTATATAAACCGGAGGACTTGAAGGAAATATGCCCTAGAGGCAACAATAAAGTTATTATTTATTTCCTTATATCATGATAAATGTTTATTATTCATGCTAGAATTGTATTAACTGGAAACTTGATACATGTGTGAATACATAAACAAACAGAGTGTCACTAGTATGCCTCTACTTGACTAGCTCGTTGATCAAAGATGGTTATGTTTCCTAGCCATAGACATGAGTTGTCATTTGATTAACGGGATCACATCATTAGGAGAATGATGTGATTGACTTGACCCATTCCGTTAGCTTAGCTCTCGATCGTTTAGTATGTTGCTATTGCTTTCTTTTTCTTCATGACTTATACGTGTTCCTATGAATATGAGATTATGCAACTCCTGTTTACCGGAGGAACACTTTGTGTGCTACCAAACGTCACAACGTAACTGGGTGATTATAAAGGTGCTCTACAGGTGTCTCCAAAGGTACTTGTTGGGTTGGCGTATTTCGAGATTAGGATTTGTCACTCCGATTGTCGGAGAGGTATCTCTGGGCCCACTCAGTAATACACATCACTATAAGCCTTGCAAGCATTGTGACTAATGAGTTAGTTGCGGAATGATGTATTACGGAACGAGTAAAGAGACTTGCCGGTAACGAGATTGAACTAGGTATCGAGATACCGACGATCGAATCTCGGGCAAGTAACATACCGATGACAAAGGGAACAACGTATGTTGTTATGCGGTCTGACCGATAAAGATCTTCGTAGAATATGTGGGAGCCAATATGAGCATCCAGGTTCCGCTATTGGTTATTGACCGGAGAGGTGTCTCAGTCATGTCTACATAGTTCTCGAACCCGTAGGGTCCGCACGCTTAACGTTACGATGACGGTTATATTATGAGTTTATGTGTTTTGATGTACCGAAGGAGTTCGGAGTCCCAGATGAGATCGGGGACATGACGAGGAGTCTCGAAATGGCCGAGACGTAAAGATCGATATATTGGACGACTATATTCGGACTTCGAAAAGGTTCCGAGTGATTCGGGTATTTTTCGGAGTACCGGAGAGTTACGGGAATTCGTATTGGGCCTTAATGGGCCATACGGGAAAGGAGAGAAAGGCCCCAAAGGGTGGCCGCACCCCTCCCCATGGACTAGTCCGAATTGGACTAGGGAGGGGGGGCGCCCCCTTCCTTCTTTCTCCTTCTCCCTTCCCTTCTCCTATTCCAACAAGGAAAGGAGGAGTCCTACTCCCGGTGGGAGTAGGACTCCCCCCTTGGCGCGCCCTCCTCCTTGGCCGGTGGCCTCCCCCTTGCTCCTTTATATACGGGGGCAGGGGGGCACCCCATAGACACACAATTGATCAACGATCTTTTAGCCGTGTGCGGTGCCCCCCTCCACCATATTACACCTCGATAATAGCGTAGCGGAGCTTAGGCAAAGCCCTGCGTCGGTAGAACATCATCATCGTCACCACGCCGTCGTGCTGACGAAACTCTCCCTCAACACTCGGCTGGATCGGAGTTCGAGGGACGTCATCGAGCTGAACGTGTGCTGAACTCGGAGGTGCCGTGCGTTCGGTACTTGATCGGCCGGATCGTGAAGACGTACGACTACATCAACCGCGGTGTGTTAACGCTTCCGCTTTCGGTCTACGAGGGTACGTGGACAACACTCTCCCCTCTCGTTGCTATGCATCACCATGATCTTGCGTGTGCGTAGAATTTTTTTGAAATTACCACGTTCCCCAACAGTGGCATCCGAGCCTGGTTTTATGCGTTGATGTTATATGCACGAGTAGAACACAAGTGAGTTGTGGGCGATATAAGTCATACTGCTTACCAGCATGTCATACTTTGGTTCAGCGGTATTGTGAGATGAAGCGGCCCGGACCGACATTACGCGTACGCTTACGCGAGACTGGTTTCACCGTTGCGAGCACTCGTTGCTTAAAGGTGACTGGCGGGTGTCTGTCTCTCTCACTTTAGTTGAACCGAGTGTGGCTACGCCCGGTCCTTGCGAAGGTTAAAACAGCACCAACTTGACAAACTATCGTTGTGGTTTTGATGCGTAGGTAAGAACGGTTCTTGCTAAGCCCGTAGCAGCCACGTAAAACTTGCAACAACAAAGTAGAGGACGTCTAACTTGTTTTTGCAGGGCATGTTGTGATGTGATATGGTCAAGACATGATGCTATATTTTATTGTATGAGATGATCATGTTTTGTAACCGAGTTATCGGCAACTGGCAGGAGCCATATGGTTGTCGCTTTATTGTATGCAATGCAATCGCCATGTAATTGTTTTACTTTATCACTAAGCGGTAGCGATAGTCGTAAAAGCAATAGTTGGCGAGACGACAACGATGCTACGATGGAGATCAAGGTGTCGAGCCGGTGACGATGGTGATCATGACGGTGCTTCGGAGATGGAGATCACAAGCACAAGATGATGATGGCCATGTCATATCACTGATATTGATTGCATGTGATGTTTATCTTTTATGCATCTTATCTTGCTTTGATTGACGGTAGCATTATAAGATGATCTCTCACTAAAATTTCAAGATAAAAGTGTTCTCCCTGAGTATGCACCGTTGCGAAAGTTCTTCGTGCTGAGACACCACGTGATGATCGGGTGTGATAGGCTCTACGTTCAAATACAACGGGTGCAAAATAGTTGCACACGCGGAATACTCAGGTTAACTTGACGAGCCTAGCATATGCAGATATGGCCTCGGAACACGGAGACCGAAAGGTCGAGCGTGAATCATATAGTAGATATGATCAACATAGTGATGTTCACCATTAAAACTACTCCATCTCACGTGATGATCGGACATGGTTTAGTTGATATGGATCACGTGATCACTTAGAGGATTAGAGGGATGTCTATCTAAGTGGGAGTTCTTAAGTAATATGATTAATTGAACTTAAATTTATCATGAACTTAGTCCTGATAGTATTTTGCAAATTATGTTGTAGATCAATAGCTCGCGTTGTTGCTTCCCTGTGTTTATTTTTGATATGTTCCTAGAGAAAAATTATGTTGAAAGATGTTAGTAGCAAAGATGCGGATTGGATCCGTGATCTGAGGATTATCCTCATTGCTGCACAGAAGAATTATGTCCTTGATGCACCGCTAGGTGACAGACCTATTGCAGGAGCAGATGCAGACGTTATGAACGTTTGGCTAGCTCAATATGATGACTACTTGATAGTTTAGTGCACCATGCTTAACGGCTTAGAATCGGGACTTCAAAGACGTTTTGAACGTCATGGACCATATGAGATGTTCCAGGAGTTGAAGTTAATATTTCAAGCAAATACCCGAGTTGAGAGATATGAAGTCTCCAACAAGTTCTATAGCTAAAAGATGGAGGAGAATAGCTCAAGCAGTGAGCATGTGCTCAGATTGTCTGGGTACTACAATCGCTTGAATCAAGTGGGAGTTAATCTTCCAGATAAAATAGTGATTGACAGAATTCTCTAGTCACCATCACCAAGTTAGTAGAACTTCGTGATGAACTATAGTATGCAAGGGATGACGAAAGTAATTCCCGAGCTCTTCGTGATGCTGAAATCGACGAAGGTAGAAATCAAGAAAAACATCAAGTGTTGATGGTTGACGAGACCACTAGTTTCAAGAAAAGGGCAAAGGGAAGAAGGGGAACTTCAAGAAGAACGGCAAGCAAGTTGCTGCTCAAGTGAAGAAGCCTAAGTCTGGTCCTAAGCCTGAGACTAAGTGCTTCTACTGCAAAGGGACTGGTCACTGGAAGCGGAACTACCCCAAGTATTTGGTGGATAAGAAGGATGGCAAAGTGAACAAAGGTATATTGGATATACATGTTATTGATGTGTACTTTACTAGTGTTTATAGCAACCCCTCGGTATTTGATACTGGTTCAGTTGCTAAGAGTAGTAACTCGAAACGGGAGTTGCAGAATAAACAGAGACTAGTAAAAGGCGAGGTGACGATGTGTGTTGGAAGTAGTTCCAAGATTGATATGATCATCATCGCACACTCCCTATACTTTCGGGATTAGTGTTGAAACTAAATAAGTGTTATTTGGTGTTTGCGTTGAGCATGAATATGATTTGATCATGTTTGTTGCAATACGGTTATTCATTTAAATTAGAGAATAATTGTTGTTTTGTTTACATGAATAAAACCTTCTAAGGTCATACACCCAATAAAATGGTTTGTTGGATCTCGATCGTAGTGTTACACATATTCATAATAATGAAGCCAAAAGATGCAAAGTTAATAATAATAGTGCAACTTATTTGTGGCACTGCCGTTTAGGTCATATTGGTGTAAAGCGCATGAAGAAACTCCATACTGATGGGATTTTGGAATCACTTGATTATGAATCACTTGATGCTTGCGAACCGTGCCTCATGGGCAAGATGACTAAAACGCTGTTCTCCGGAACTATGGAGAGAGCAACAGATTTGTTGGAAATCATACATACATATGTATGTGGTCCGATGAATATTGAGGCTCGTAGCAGGTATCATTATTTTCTGACCTTCACAGATGATTTGAGCAGATATGGGTATATCTACTTAATGAAACAGAAGTCTAAAACATTTGAAAAGTTCATATAATTTCAGAGTGAAGCGGAAAATCATCGTAACAAGAAAATAAAGTTTCTACGATCTGATCGTGGAGAAGAGTATTTGAGTTACGAGTTTGGCCTTCAGTTAAAACAATGTGAAATAGTTTCACTACTCACGCCACCTGGAACACCACGGTGTAATGGTGTGTCCGAACATCGTAACCGTACTTTATTAGATATGGTGCAATATATGATGTCTCTTACCGATCTACCACTATCGTTTTGGGGTTATGCATTAGAGGCAGCTGCATTCACGTTAAATTGGGTACCATCTAAATCCGTTGAGACGACATCTTATGAACTGTGGTTTGGCAAGAAACCAAAGTTGTCGTTTCTTAAAGTTTGGGGTTGCAATGCTTATGTGAAAAAGTTTCATCCTGATAAGATCAAACCCAAATCGGACAAATGTGTTTTCATAGGATACCCAAAGGAGACAGTTGGGTACACCTTCTATCACAGATCCGAAGGCAAGACATTCGTTGCTAAGAATGGATCCTTTCTAGAGAAGGAGTTTCTCTCGAAAGAAGTGAGTGGGAGGAAAGTAGAACTTGATGAGGTAATTGTACCTGCTCCCTTATTGGAAAGTAGTTCATGACAGAAATCTGTTCCTGTGACTCCTACACCAATTAGTGAGGAAGTTAATGATGATGATCATGTAACTTCAGATCAAGTTACTACCAAGCCTTGTAGGTAAACCAGAGTGAGATCCACACCAGAGTGGTACGGTAATCCTGTTCTGGAGGTCATGTTATTTGACCATGACGAACCTACGAACTATGAGGAAGCGATGATGAGCCCAGATTCCGCGAAATGGCTTGAGGCCATGAAATCTGAGATAAGATCCATATATGAGAACAAAGTATGGACTTTGATTGACTCGCCCAATGATCGGCGAGCCATTGAGATTAAATGGATCTTCAAGAGGAAGACAGACAGTGATAGTAGTGTTACTGTCTACAAAGCTAGAATTGTCGCAAAAAGGTTTTCGACAAGTTCAAGGTGTTGACTACGATGAGAGTTTCTCACTCGTATCTATGCTTAAGTCTGTCTGAATCATGTTAGCAATTGCCGCATTTTATGAAATATGGCAAATGGATAAACAAAACTGCATTCCTTAATGGATTTATTAAAGAAGAGTTGTATATGATGCAACCAGGAGGTTTTGTCAATCCTAAAAGTGCTAACAAAATATGCAAGCTCCAACGATCCATCTATGGACTGGTGCAAGCATCTCGGAGTTGGAATATACGCTTTGATAAGTTGATCAAAGGATATAGTTTTATACAGACTTGCGGTGAAGCCTGTATTTACAATAAAGTGAGTGGGAGCACTACAACATTTCTGATAAGTATATGTGAATGACATATTGTTGATCGGAAATAATGTAGAATTATTCTGCAAAGCATAAAGGAGTGTTTGAAAGGAGTTTTTCAAAGAAAGACCTCGGTGAAGCTGCTTAGATATTGAGCATCAAGATCTATAGAGATAGATCAAGACGCTTGATAAGTTTTTTCAATGAGTACATATCTTAACAAGATTTTGAAGTAGTTCAAAATGGAACAGTCAAAGAAAGAGTTTCTTTCCTGTGTTACAAGGTGTGAAATTGAGTAAGACTGAAAACCCGACCACGGCAGAAGATAGAAAAAGAATGAAAGTCATTCCCTATGCCTCGGCCATAGGTTCTATAAAGTATGCCATGCTGTGTACCAGATCTATTGTATACCCTACACTGATTTTGGCAAGGGAGTACAATAGTGATCTAGGAGTAGATCACTGGACAACGGTCAAAATTATCCTTACTGGAATAAGGATATGTTTCTTGATTATGGAAGTGACAAAAGGTTCATTGTAAAGGGTTACGTCGATGCAAGTTTTGACACTAATCTAGATGACTCTAAGTCTCGGTCTAGATACATATTGAAAGAGGGAGCAATTAGCTAGAGTAGCTCTGTGTAGAGCATTGTAGACATAGAAATTTGCAAAATACTTACGGATCTGAATGTGACAGATCCGTTGACTAAAATTATCTCACAATCAAAACATGATCACACCTTAGTACTCTTTGGGTGTTAATCACATAGCGATGTGAACTAGATTATTGACTCTAGTAAACCCTTTGGGTGTTGGTCACATGACGATGTGAACTATGGGTGTTAATCACATGGTGACGTGAACTATTGATGTTAAATCACATGGCGATGTGAACTAGATTATTGACTCTAGTGCAAGTGGGAGACTGAAGGAAATATGCCCTAGAGGCAATAATAAAGTTATTATTTATTTCCTTATATCATGATAAATGTTTATTATTCATGCTAGAATTGTATTAACTGGAAACTTGATACATGTGTGAATACATAAACAAACAGAGTGTCACTAGTATGCCTCTACTTGACTAGCTCGTTGATCAAAGATGGTTATGTTTCCTAGCCATAGACATCAGTTGTCATTTGATTAACGGGATCACATCATTAGGAGAATGATGTGATTGAATTGACCCATTCCGTTAGCTTAGCACTCGATCGTTTAGTATGTTGCTATTGCTTTCTTCATGACTTATACGTGTTCCTATGAATATGAGATTATGCAACTCCCGTTTACCGGAGGAACACTTTGTGTGCTACCAAACGTCACAACGTAACTGGGTGATTATAAAGGTGCTCTACAGGTGTCTCCAAAGGTACTTGTTGGGTTGGCGTATTTCGAGATTAGGATTTGTCACTCCGATTGTCGGAGAGGTATCTCTGGGCCCACTCAGTAATACACATCACTATAAGCCTTGCAAGCATTGTGACTAATGAGTTAGTTGCGGAATGATGTATTACGGAACGAGTAAAGAGACTTGCCGGTAACGAGATTGAACTAGGTATCGAGATACCGACGATCGAATCTCGGGCAAGTAACATACCGATGACAAAGGGAACAACGTATGTTGTTATGCGGTCTGACCGATAAAGATCTTCGTAGAATATGTGGGAGCCAATATGAGCATCCAGGTTCCGCTATTGGTTATTGACCGGAGAGGTGTCTCGGTCATGTCTACATAGTTCTCGAACCCGTAGGGTCCGCACGCTTAACGTTACGATGACGGTTATATTATGAGTTTATGTGTTTTGTGTAACGAAGGAGTTCAGAGTCTCAGATGAGATTGGGGACATGACGAGGAGTCTCGAAATGGCCGAGACGTAAAGATCGATATATTGGACGACTATATTCGGACTTCGAAAAGGTTCCGAGTGATTCGGGTATTTTTCGGAGTACCGGAGAGTTACGGGAATTCGTATTGGGCCTTAATGGGCCATACGGGAAAGGAGAGAAAGGCCCCAAAGGGTGGCCGCACCCCTCCCCATGGACTAGTCCGAATTGGACTAGGGAGGGGGGCGCCCCCTTCCTTCTTTCTCCTTCTCCCTTCCCTTCTCCTATTCCAACAAGGAAAGGAGGAGTCCTACTCCCGATGGGAGTAGGACTCCCCCCTTGGCGCGCCCTCCTCCTTGGCCGGCGGCCTCCCCCTTGCTCCTTTATATACGAGGGCAGGGGGCACCCCATAGACACACAATTGATCAACGATCTTTTAGCCGTGTGCGGTGCCCCCCTCCACCATATTACACCTCGATAATATCGTAGCGGAGCTTAGGCAAAGCCCTGCGTCGGTAGAACATCATCATCGTCACCACGCCGTCGTGCTGACGAAACTCTCCCTCAACACTCGGCTGGATCGGAGTTCGAGGGACGTCATCGAGCTGAACGTGTGCTGAACTCGGAGGTGCCGTGCGTTCGGTACTTGATCGGCCGGATCGTGAAGACGTACGACTACATCAACCGCGTTGTGTTAACGCTTCCGCTTTCGGTCTACGAAGGTACGTGGACAACACTCTCCCCTCTCGTTGCTATGCATCACCATGATCTTGCGTGTGCGTAGAATTTTTTTGAAATTACTACGTTCCCCAACAGGACTTAGTCCGCAAAGAACAGATACTCATTACCATAGTCATACAGGCTAGACTTCTAGGGTTTAGCCATTACGATCTTGTGGTAGATCAACTCTTGTAATACTCATATCCATCAAGATCAATCAAGCAGGAAGTAGGGTATTACCTCCATAGAGAGGGTCCGAACCTGGGTAAACATCGTGTCCCCTGTCTCCTGTTACCATCGACCTTAGACGCACAGTTCGGGACCCCCTACCCGAGATCCGCCGGTTTTGACACCGACATTGGTGCTTTCATTGAGAGTTCCACTGTGCCATCGACGAAAGGTTTGATGGCCCCTTCAATCGTCAACGATGATGCTGTCCAAGGAGAAACCTTCCTCCCCGGACAGATCTTCGTGTTCGGCGGCTTCGCACTGCGGGCCAACTTGTTTGGCCACCTGGAGCAGATCGATAGCTACGCCCCTGGCCATTTGGTCAGATTTGGGAGTTTGAATTACGTTGCGGACATCCGTGGAGACTTGATCTTCACCGGATTCGAGACCGCAGCGATCACTCCTGGTCACCTTGACGAACATGACCTAAATCTGTCGTGAGACCGCACCCCGGAGATAGCTCATGTGACCACTCTGGCCTTAGATCCAGAGCACACTGCGACATCCAAGGATTGGAGGCTCAACCCCACCACGGAGGCCATAGATTCCCCGGCATTGGAGCCGCACATGGACTTAACCTCACACAATATCTGTGTCACCGGAATTCCGGACTCGTCTCTGGTTATAAGTTCCGAACCATGTGAGCCCGCGGAAGCCAAACTTGATCATTCATCGATCTTCGAATTTAGCGCTGCAGACATCTTCCAGCACTCGCCTTTGGGCGATGTGCTAAACTCATTAAAGAGCCTGTCCTTGGCGGGGGACTCGCAACCGAACTATGTACGGTTCAAACTAGAGGCTGATGATGGGGAATTTTGCTTCCCACCTGCCACCCACTTCATAGCCACCGTCGAGGACTTAACCGACATGCTTGATTACGGCTCCGAAGACATCCTCAGTACGGACGATGACCGACAAGGAGCAAGGCCAAAACCCGCCATTCACTGGACGACGGACGACCACTCCTTCCTACGACGTATACATGGTGGACACGCCTGAAAAAACTAACGACGATGGCAAAGAGGATCCAGTTGAGGATAAACAGCCTAAGAGACAGCCCAAGCGCCAGCTTCCTCAACGCCGCTCTAAGTCACATCATTCCAAAGACTGTAATACGGGCACCGGAAAAATAATATTCCGAACGATGCCGAAAACAAGGAAGACCCCGTCAAGGTAACCTCCGAACAGGAGGAACGGGAAAATGGGCAAGTTAGCCCTGATGAACAGGCCATACACGGAGACTCGAAGGACAACAATTATCTTCCGCTCTTCGAGGAAGAGGAGAGCCTCGGCAACGAGGATTTCGTCATGCCTGAGGAACCTCTCGAGCAGGAGCGCTTCAAACGCCGGCTAATAGCCACTGCAAGAAGCCTGAAAAAGAAGCAGCTGCAGCTTCAAGCGGACCAAGATCTGCTCAATGATAGATGGACCGAAGTCCTAGCCGCCGAAGAATACGGCCTTAGTGGCCCAGCCAAAAGCTACCCGAACGTAGATTGCTACCTCAGTTCGATGATGAGGCGCTGGAGCCCATACCAGTCCGCCCTACCTCAGTTCGTAGATTGCTACACCAGTCCGCCCTACCTCGCCATAAAGGCAAGAATAAAACAGCTCGGGGTTGTACATACGACCTTCGACAGGACTGGGATAGTAGAGCAGGACACGCAGGATCGATCTACGGATCGTGAGGACGTGCCTCGACAGGCGACGACGGCTACCTATTCGGACGTGACAAACCTAGCCACGCCCAGGCCGAAAACCGCAAATGGACTCCATCGGAGGTACGTCACAGTGTGGCCCAACATAGAGGCGCCGCACACCCTCTTTGCTTCACAGACGAAGTAATGGACCATGAATTCCCAGATGGGTTCAAACCCATGAATATCGAATCATACGACGGAACAACGGATCCCGCGGTATGGATCGAGGACTTCCTCCTCCATATCCACATGGCCTGCGGAGATGACCTTCATGCCATCAAATACCTACCACTAAAACTCAAAGGACCAGCTCGGTACTGGTTAAACAGTCTGCCGGAAAATTCTATTGGCAGCTGGGAAGATTTGGAAGACGCCTTTCGCGACAACTTCCAAGGAACATATGTCTGGCCACCGGATGCCGATGACTTAACTCACATTGTCCAGCAGCCCGGAGAGTCAGCCAGGAAGCTCTGGACTAGGTTCTTAGTTAAAAAGAACCAAATCGTCGACTGTCCGGACGCCGAAGCCCTCGCGGCCTTCAAACACAGCGTCCGGGATGAATGGCTTGCACGCCACCTCGGTCAAGAAGGACCTAAATCCATGACAGCCCTTACCGCTCTAATGACCCGCTTTTGCGCGGGAGAAGACAGCTGGATCACTTGTAGAAGCAACAGCGCCAGCGACTCGGGCACTTCCGAAATCCGAGACGGCAATGGCAAGCCACGACGAAGCAAACACAACAGTCGCAATGATAATGAAAGATCACGCGACACAGCGGTCAACGCCGGATTCAGCAATCCCAAACCTGGTCAACGGAAAAAGCCATTCAAGGCGAACCGAGACGGACCAGCCAACCTAGACAGGATATTGGACTGACCTTGCTAGATTCACGGCCACCCCGATAAACCAGCTAATCATACCAACAGAAGCTGTTGGGTCTTCAAGCAGGCCGGCAAGCTCAACGCCGAACACAAGGGGAGGAGGCCGCCAGGCGACAGGGACGACGGAGAGGTTCGCCAACCAAATACTGGGGGTCAGAAGCACTTTCCACCCGAGGATCGACCAATCCCGGAGCAGAAATAGCAGTTCGGCTTCCGCCGCCCACCTCATATACCCGCAAAATTTGTACCGCGCATGCATCACTACGCACTTAAGATACCATGGGCATTGGCAGAAGCACAATACGGACAAGCCTGCAAGCACTCCCGTAACATTTTTTATCTACTTTCCTTTTTTTCTTCATTATCTCTTAAAAACAGGTGACGCAAAGGACAAACATCTAAAACTGACTCTATCGGAGTTCGGATTCGTACACTCACCTCAGGGGCTACTTCCGTCAAGGATTCCCCTCGCTGAGGACAGGCGGTGCAGACGTGCGACAAGAGGTCCAAAATAACTTTTTGTAGACCGCACTCTTTATTTTGAGCCTGTAATATGCCTTTTTCCTCCGCCTTCGACCCCGGGCATGTCAAATAGCCGGGGTTGTGGTCTATATATATAAAGTAATCATTGGCATATCGCTCAGGTCCCAGTAAATGTAATCCGCATTAATCATTCGTTTCTTTTTTCACAAATGAATTTGGCCCCTATAGCTGTTTTATAGCCATACCTCGGCACAACCTGCCAGGGGCTCGGTATGGGAACAAATGAGTTGCCAACAAAGTCCGAACAGCTTTATAAGCGTACTTTGGCGTTGCGAGTTTGGCCTTATATGCATCAGCTCCGAATCATGTCTTGGGTCAATGGTTGGGTTGCCCGGCTCCTGTGCTTGCTACCTTACGTTCCGCTCTATCGGCTAGGGTAGTAAAGGGAGAACTACTGCGATTGTGCTTCCGGTTCATCTGGTCAAGCACCTCGGTAGAGAAAGCCGAAAACCGACTGTCATGATGCTGCGAGAGCTGGTCAACCACTTGATGACTTATCGGAATCTGTTGCGATTCCCTCCGTGTCACATGAAGGACCTTTTTTCTTCAGGTCATATATGTAACGCACCATATGGAATAAGCCGTACACATACCAGGGGCTATGTCGTAGTCCCCCCCTATAAAACTCCTATGGCTAAGTGAAAGTGTTAATGCCCTATAGTCTGATTGCCTGGTTCGCCGCATTGTCACCTCCTTCATGGACCAAGACGTTGGGTCAGGAGTGATCAAATGCTTTTTCGAACACCCTTGTACTTCCTACGAGGGGGCTGAAGCCGACGACTGGAAAAATTCTAGATTATATAAAAACGGCCGCACAGGAGGAACACAAGCTTTCGAGCAAAACATAAAAATAGATTAACTATAAAATTGTCTTTTACAATTCTCATACACCTCAGTCGAACATTATGTCTTTCGAGCATTGACCCTCTATCAAGTGGGCAGCCTCTAGGATGTCTTCAAAATAATGCTCCGGTTCATAATGGTCCTTGCCCTTGGGTGGACTCTTCGCCGCAACATCGATGGCCTTCATCTTCCCCCAGAATGTCTTGACTCGGGCAAAGGCCATCCGTGCACCCTCAATGCACACCGACCGCTTCACAGCGTCGATACGTGGCACCGCATCAACAAGCCGCTGCACCAAGCTGAAGTAGCTATTCGGAACATGCTCAGTTGGCCACAACCGGATTATGACGTTCTTCATGTTGGAAATATGCCCTAGAGGCAATAATAAAATGGTTATTATTATATTTCCTTGTTCATGATAATTGTCTATTGTTCATGCTATAATTGTGTTATTCGGAAATCGTAATACATGTGTGAACACATAGACCACAACATGTCCCTAGTAAGCCTCTAGTTGACTAGCTCGTTGATCAACAGATAGTCATGGTTTCCTGACTATGGACATTGGATGTCATTGATAACGGGATCACATCATTAGGAGAATGATGTGATGGACAAGACCCAATCCTAAGCATAGCAGAAAAGATCGTGTAGTTCGTTTGCTAGAGCTTTTCCAATGTCAAGTATCATTTCCTTAGACCATGAGATCGTGCAACTCCCGGATACCGTAGGAGTGCTTTGGGTGTACCAAACGTCACAACGTAACTGGGTGACTATAAAGGTGCACTACGGGTATCTCCGAAAGTGTCTGTTGGGTTGGCACGGATCGAGACTGGGATTTGTCACTCCGTATGACGGAGAGGTATCTCTGGGCCCACTCGGTAATGCATCATCATGATGAGCTCAGTGTGACTAAGGAGTTAGCCACGGGATCATGCATTACAGTACGAGTAAAGTGACTTGCCGGTAACGAGATTGAACAAGGTATTGGGATACCGACGATCGAATCTCGGGCAAGTAACGTACCGATTGACAAAGGGAATTGTATACGGGATTGATTGAATCCTCGACATCGTGGTTCATCCGATGAGATCATCGTGGAACATGTAGGAGCCAACATGGGTATCCAGATCCCGCTGTTGGTTATTGACCGGAGAGGCGTCTCGGTCATGTCTGCATGTCTCCCGAACCCGTAGGGTCTACACAGGTTCGGTGACGCTAGGGTTGTAGAGATATTAGTATACGGAAACCTGAAAGTTGTTCGGAGTCCCGGATGACATCCCGGACGTCACGAGGAGTTCCGGAATGGACCGGAGGTAAAGAATTATATATAGGAAGTCCAGTTTCGGCCACTGGGAAAGTTTCGGGGGTTATCGGTATTGTACCGGGACCACCGGAAGGGTCCCGGGGGTCCAACGGGTGGGGCCACCTGTCCCGGAGGGCCCCATGGGCTGAAGTGGGAGGGGAACCAGCCCCTAGTGGGCTGGGGCGCCCCCCTTGGGCCTCCCCCTGCGCCTAGGGTTGGAAACACTAGGGGTGGGGGGCGCCCCACTTGGCTTGGGGGGCAAGCCACCCCCCTTGGCCGCCGCCCCCCCTCAGATGGGATCTCCAGGGGGCCGGCGCCCCCCAGGACCCCTATATATAGTGGGGGGAGGGAGGGCAGCAGTACCCCAGCCCGTGGCGCCTCCCTCTCCCTCCCATGACACCTCTCCTGTAGGGTAACGTAGTAATTTCAAAAAATTTCCTACGCACACGCAAGATCATGGTGATGCATGGCAACGAGAGGGGAGAGTGTTGTCCACGTACCCTCGTAGACCGACAGCGGAAGCGTTATCACAACGCGGTTGATGTAGTCGACGTCTTCACGATCCGACCGATCAAGTACCGAACGCACGGCACCTCCGAAGTTCTACACACGTTCAGCTCGATGACGTCCCTCGAACTCCGATCCAGCCGAGTGTTGAGGGAGAGTTTTGTCAGCACGACGGCGTGGTGACGATGATGATGTTCCACCGACGCAGGGCTTCGCCTAAGCTTCGCGACGGTATTATCGAGGTGTAATCTGGTGGAGGGGGGCACCGCACACGGCTAAAATATCGTATATCAAGTGTGTTCTTAGGTGCCCCCCTGCCCCCGTATATAAAGGAGCAAGGGGGAGGCCGGCTGCCTATGGGGCGCGCCAAGGAGAGGGGGGAGTCCTCCTCCTAGTAGGAGTAGGACTCCCCTTTCCTAGTCCTACTAGGAAAAGAAGGGGGGAAGGAAAGAGAGGGAGAGGGAGAGGGAAAGGGGGCTGCGCCCCCCTCTCCTAGTCCAACTAGGACTCCTCTGGGAGGGGGCACACCACCTCCTGGCTGCTGCCCTCTCTCTCCCCTCAAGGCCCACTAAGGCCCAATACTTCCCCGGGGGGTTCCGGTAACCCTCCGGCACTCCGGTTTAATCCGAAACTTCTCCGGAACACTTCCGGTGTCCGAATATAGTCGTCCAATATATCAATCTTTACGTCTCGACCATTTCGAGACTCCTCGTCATGTCCGTGATCACATCCGGGACTCTGAACAACCTTCGGTACATCAAATCATATAAACTCATAATAAAACTGTCATCGTAACTTTAAGCGTGCGGACCCTTTGGGTTCGAGAACTATGTAGACATGACCGAGACACCTCTCCGGTCAATAACCAATAGCGGGACCTGGATGCCCATATTGGCTCCTACATATTCTACGAAGATCTTTATCGGTCAGACCGCATAACAACATACGTTGTTCCCTTTGTCATCGGTATGTTACTTGCCCGAGATTCGATCGTCGGTATCTCGATACCTAGTTCAATCTCGTTACCGGCAAGTCTCTTTACTCGTTCCGTAATACATCATCCCGCAACTAACTCATTAGTCACAATGCTTGCAAGGCTTATAGTGATGTGCATTACCGAGTGGGCCCTGAGATACCTCTCCGACAATCGGAGTGACAAATCCTAATCTCGAAATACGCCAACCCAACAAGTACCTTTGGAGACACCTGTAGAGCACCTTTATAATCACCCAGTTACGTTGTGACGTTTGGTAGCACACAAAGTGTTCCTCCGGTAAACGGGAGTTGCATAATCTCATAGTCATAGGAACATGTATAAGTCATGAAGAAAGCAATAGCAACATACTAAACGATCGGGTGCTAAGCTAATGTAATGGGTCATGTCAATCACGTCATTCTCCTAATGAGGTGATCCTGTTAATCAAATGACAACTCATGTCTATGGCTAGGAAACATAACCATCTTTGATTAACGAACTAGTCAAGTAGAGGCATACTAGTGACACTTTGTTTGTCTATGTATTCACACATGTATTATGTTTCCGGTTAATACAATTCTAGCATGAATAATAAACATTTATCATGATATAAGGAAATATATAATACTTTATTATTGCCTCTAGGGCATATTTCCTTCAGTCTCCCACTTGCACTAGAGTCAATAATCTAGATTACATAGTAATGATTCTTACACCCATGGAGTCTTGGTGCTGATCATGTTTTGCTCGTGGAAGAGGCTTAGTCAACGGATCTGCTACATTCAGATCCGTATGTATCTTGCAAATTTCTATGTCTCCCACCTGGACTAAATCCCGGATGGAATTGAAGCGTCTTCTGATGTGCTTGGTTCTCTTGTGAAATCTGGATTCCTTTGCTAAGGCAATTGCACCAGTATTATCACAAAATATTTTCATTGGTCCCGATGTACTAGGTACGACACCTAGGTCGGTTATGAACTCCTTCATCCAGACTCCTTCATTCACTGCTTCCGAAGCAGCTATGTATTCCGCTTCACACGTAGATCCCGCCACGACACTTTGCTTGGAACTGCACCAACTGACAGCTCCACCGTTCAATGTAAATACGTATCCGGTTTGCGATTTCGAATCGTCCGGATCAGTGTCAAAGCTTGCATCAACGTAACCATTTACGATGAGCTCTTTGTCACCTCCATATACGAGAAACATATCCTTAGTCCTTTTTAGGTATTTCAGGATGTTCTTGACCGCTGTCCAGTGATCCACTCCTGGTTTACTTTGGTACCTCCCTGCTAAACTTATAGCCAGGGACACATCAGGTCTGGTACACAGCATTGCATACATGATAGAGCCTATGGCTGAAGCATAGGGAACATCTTTCATCTTCTCTCTATCTTCTGCAGTGGTCGGGCATTGAGTCTTACTCAATCTCACACCTTGTAGTACAGGCAAGAACCCTTTCTTTGCTTGATCCATTTTGAACTTCTTCAAAACTTTGTCAAGGTATGTGCTTTGTGAAAGTCCAATTAAGCGCCTTGATCTATCTCTATAGATCTTAATGCCTAATATATATGCAGCTTCACCGAGGTCTTTCATTGAAAAACTCTTATTCAAGTATCCCTTTATGCTATCCAGAAATTCAATATCATTTCCAATCAGTAATATGTCATCCACATATAATATCAGAAATGCTATCGAGCTCCCACTCACTTTCTTGTAAATACAGGCTTCTCCAAAAGTCTGTATAAAACCAAATGCTTTGATCACACTATCAAAGCGTTTATTCCAACTCCGAGAGGCTTGCACCAGTCCATAAATGGATCGCTGGAGCTTGCACACTTTGTTAGCTCCCTTTGGATCAACAAAACCTTCCGGTTGTATCATATACAACTCTTCTTCCAGAAATCCATTCAGGAACGCAGTTTTGACATCCATTTGCCAAATTTCATAATCATAAAATGCGGCAATTGCTAACATGATTCGGACAGACTTAAGCATCGCTACGGGTGAGAAGGTCTCATCGTAGTCAATTCCTTGAACTTGTCGAAAACCTTTCGCAACAAGTCGAGCTTTATAGATAGTAACATTACCATCAGCGTCAGTCTTCTTCTTGAAGATCCATTTATTTTCAATGGCTTGCCGACCATCGGGCAAGTCAACCAAAGTCCATACTTTGTTCTCATACATGGATCCCATCTCGGATTTCATGGCTTCAAGCCATTTTTCGGAATCTGGGCTCACCATCGCTTCTTCATAGTTCGTAGGTTCGCCATGGTCTAGTAACATGACCTCCAGAACAGGATTACCGTACCACTCTGGTGCGGATCTTGATCTAGTTGACCTACGAAGTTCATTAATAACTTGATCTGAAGTTTCATGATCATTATCATTAACTTCCTCACTACTTGGTGTAGGTATCGCAGAAACTGATCTCTGCGATGATCTACTTTCCAATAAGGGAGCAGGTACAGTTACCTCATCAAGTTCTACTTTCCTCCCACTCACATCTTTCGAGAGAAACTCCTTCTCCAGAAAGGATCCATTTCTAGCAACGAATATCTTGCCTTCGGATCTGTGATAGAAGGTGTACCCAACGGTCTCCTTTGGGTATCCTATGAAGACACATTTCTCCGATTTAGGCTCGAGCTTATCAGGTTGAAGTTTCTTCACATAAGCATCGCAACCCCAAACTTTAAGATACGACAACTTTGGTTTCTTGCCAAACCATAGTTCAAAAGGCGTCGTCTCAACGGATTTCGATGGTGTCCTATTTAGAGTGAATGCAGCCGTCTCTAAAGCATAACCCCAAAACGATAGCGGTAAATCAGTAAGAGACATCATAGATCGCACCATATCTAGTAAAGTGCGATTACGACGTTCAGACACACCATTACGCTGTGGTGTTCCGGGTGGCGTGAGTTGCGAAACTATTCCGCATTGTTTCAAATGTAGACCAAACTCGTAACTCAAATATTCTCCTCCATGATCAGATCGTAGGAATTTTATTTTCTTGTTACGATGATTTTCAACTTCACTCTGAAATTCTTTGAACTTTTCAAATGTTTCAGACTTATGTTTCATTAAGTAGATATACCCATATCTGCTCAAATCATCTGTGAAGGTGAGAAAATAACGATATCCGCCACGAGCTTCAATATTCATCGGACCACATACATCTGTATGTATGATTTCCAACAAATTTGTTGCTCTCTCCATAGTTCCGGAGAACGGTGTTTTGGTCATCTTGCCCATAAGGCACGGTTCGCAAGTACCAAGTGATTCAAAATCAAGTGATTCCAAAATTCCATCAGTATGGAGTTTCTTCATGCGCTTTACACCGATATGACCCAAACGGCAGTGCCACAAATAAGTTGCACTGTCATTATTAACTCTGCATCTTTTGGCTTCAATATTATGAATATGTGTATCACTACTATCGAGATTCACTAAAAATAGACCACTCTTCAAGGGTGCATGACCATAAAAGATATTATTCATATAAATAGAACAACCATTATTCTCTGATTTAAATGAATAACCGTCTCGCATTAAACAAGATCCAGATATAATGTTCATGCTCAACGCTGGCACCAAATAACAATTATTTAGGTCTAAAACTAATCCCGAAGGTAGATGTAGAGGTAGCGTGCCGACGGCGATCACATCGACTTTGGAACCATTTCCCACGCGCATTGTCACCTCGTCCTTAGCTAAACTTCGCTTAATCCGTAGCCCCTGTTTTGAGTTGCAAATATTAGCAACAGAACCAGTATCAAATACCCAGGTGCTACTGCGAGTATTAGTAAGGTACACATCAATAACATGCATATCACATATACCTTTGTTAACCTTGCCATCCTTCTTATCCGCCAAATACTTGGGGCAGTTCCGCTTCCAGTGGCCAGTCTGCTTACAGTAGAAGCACTCAGTTTCAGGCTTAGGTCCAGACTTGGATTTCTTCTCCTGAACAGCAACTTGCTTGCTATTCTTCTTGAAGTTCCCTTTCTTCTTCCCTTTGCCCTTTTTCTTGAAACTAGTGGTTTTACTGACCATCAACACTTGATGCTCCTTTTTGATTTCTACCTCCGCTGCCTTTAGCATTGCGAAGAGCTCGGGAATCGTCTTATCCATCCCTTGCATGTTATAGTTCATCACGAAGCTCTTGTAGCTTGGTGGCAGTGATTGAAGAATTCTGTCAATGACGCAATCATCCGGAAGTTGAACTCCCAGTTGAATCAAGTGATTATTATACCCAGACATTCTGAGTATATGCTCACTGACAGAACTATTCTCTTCCATCTTGCAGCTATAGAACTTATTGGAGACTTCATATCTCTCAATCCGGGCATTTGCTTGAAATATTAACTTCAACTCCTGGAACATCTCATATGCTCCATGACGTTCAAAACGTCGTTGAAGTCCCGGTTCTAAGCCGTAAAGCATGGCACACTGAACTATTGAGTAGTCATCAGCTTTGCTTTGCCAGACGTTCATAACTTCTGGTGTAGCTCTTGCAGGAGGCCTGGCACCTAGCGGTGCTTCCAGGACGTAATTTTTCTGTGCAGCAATGAGGATAATCCTAAAGTTACGGACCCAGTCCGTGTAATTGCTACCATCATCTTTCAACTTAGCTTTCTCAAGGAACGCATTAAAATTCAACGGAACAACAGCACGGGCCATATATCTACAATTAACATAGACAAGCAAGATACTATCAGGTACTAAGTTCATGATAAATTTAAGTTCAATTAATCATATTACTTAAGAACTCCCACTTAGATAGACATCTCTCTAATCATCTAAGTGATTACGTGATCCAAAGCAACTAAACCATGACCGATTAACACGTGAGATGGAGTAGTTTCAATGGTGAACATCACTATGTTGATCATATCTACTATATGATTCACGCTCGACCTTTCGGTCTCTGTGCTCCGAGACCATATCTGTACATATGCTAGGCTCGTCAACTGTTTTGCACCCGTTGTATTTGAACGTAGAGCCTATCACACCCGATTAACACGTGGTGTCTCAGCACGAAGAACTTTTGCAACGGTGCATACTCAGGGAGAACACTTTTATCTTGAAATTTTAGTGAGAGATCATCTTATAATGCTACCGTCAAACAAAGCAAGATAAGATGCATAAAGGATTAACATCACATGCAATCAATATAAGTGATATGATATGGCCATCATCATCTTGTGCTTGTGATCTCCATCTCCGAAGCACCGTGCTTGTGATCTCCATCTCCGAAGCACCGTCATGATCACCATCGTCACCGGCGCGACACCTTGATCTCCATCGTAGCATCGTTGTCGTCTCGCCAACTTATTGCTTTTACGACTATCGCTACCGCTTAGTGATAAAGTAAAACAATTACATGGCGATTGCATCTCATACAATAAAGCGACAACCATATGGCTCCTGCCAGTTGCCGATAACTCGGTTACAAAACATGATCATCTCATACAACACATTATATCACATCATGTCTTGACCATATCACATCACAGCATGCCCTGCAAAAACAAGTTAGACGTCCTCTACTTTGTTGTTGCAAGTTTTACGTGGCTGCTACGGGCTTAGCAAGAACCGTTCTTACCTACGCATCAAAACCACAACGATAGTTTGTCAAGTTGGTGCTGTTTTAACCTTCGCAAGGACCGGGTGTAGCCACACTCGGTTCAACTAAAGTGAGAGAGACAGACACCCGCCAGTCACCTTTAAGCAACGAGTGCTCCGAACGGTGAAACCAGTCTCGCGTAAGCGTACGCGTAATGTCGGTCCGGGCCGCTTCATCTCACAATACCGCTGAACCAAAGTATTACATGCTGGTAAGCAGTATGACTTATATCGCCCACAACTCACTTGTGTTCTACTCGTGCATAGCATCAACGCATAAAACCAGGCTCAGATGCCACTGTAGGGTAACGTAGTAATTTCAAAAAAATTCCTACGCACACGCAAGATCATGGTGATGCATGGCAACGAGAGGGGAGAGTGTTGTCCACGTACCCTCGTAGACCGACAGCGGAAGCGTTATCACAACGCGGTTGATGTAGTCGAACGTCTTCACGATCCGACCGATCAAGTACCGAACGCACGGCACCTCCGAAGTTCTACACACGTTCAGCTCGATGACGTCCCTCGAACTCCGATCCAGCCGAGTGTTGAGGGAGAGTTTCGTCAGCACGACGGCGTGGTGACGATGATGATGTTCCACCGACGCAGGGCTTCGCCTAAGCTTCGCGACGGTATTATCGAGGTGTAATCTGGTGGAGGGGGGCACCGCACACGGCTATAATATCGTATATCAAGTGTGTTCTTAGGTGCCCCCCTGCCCCCGTATATAAAGGAGCAAGGGGGAGGCCGGCTGCCTATGGGGCGCGCCAAGGAGAGGGGGGGAGTCCTCCTCCTAGTAGGAGTAGGACTCCCCTTTCCTAGTCCTACTAGGAAAAGAAGGGGGGAAGGAAAGAGAGGGAGAGGGAGAGGGAAAGGGGGCTGCGCCCCCCTCTCCTAGTCCAACTAGGACTCCTCTGGGAGGGGGCGCACCACCTCCTGGCTGCTGCCCTCTCTCTCCCCTCAAGGCCCACTAAGGCCCAATACTTCCCCGGGGGGTTCCGGTAACCCTCCGGCACTCCGGTTTAATCCGAAACTTCTCCGGAACACTTCCGGTGTCCGAATATAGTCGTCCAATATATCAATCTTTACGTCTCGACCATTTCGAGACTCCTCGTCATGTCCGTGATCACATCCGGGACTCCGAACAACCTTCGGTACATCAAATCATATAAACTCATAATAAAACTGTCATCGTAACTTTAAGCGTGCGGACCCTTTGGGTTCGAGAACTATGTAGACATGACCGAGACACCTCTCCGGTCAATAACCAATAGCGGGACCTGGATGCCCATATTGGCTCCTACATATTCTACGAAGATCTTTATCGGTCAGACCGCATAACAACATATGTTGTTCCCTTTGTCATCGGTATGTTACTTGCCCGAGATTCGATCGTCGGTATCTCGATACCTAGTTCAATCTCGTTACCGGCAAGTCTCTTTACTCGTTCCGTAATACATCATCCCGCAACTAACTCATTAGTCACAATGCTTGCAAGGCTTATAGTGATGTGCATTACCGAGTGGGCCCTGAGATACCTCTCCGACAATCGGAGTGACAAATCCTAATCTCGAAATACGCCAACCCAACAAGTACCTTTGGAGACACCTGTAGAGCACCTTTATAATCACCCAGTTACGTTGTGACGTTTGGTAGCACACAAAGTGTTCCTCCGGTAAACGGGAGTTGCATAATCTCATAGTCATAGGAACATGTATAAGTCATGAAGAAAGCAATAGCAACATACTAAACGATCGGGTGCTAAGCTAATGTAATGGGTCATGTCAATCACGTCATTCTCCTAATGAGGTGATCCCGTTAATCAAATGACAACTCATGTCTATGGCTAGGAAACATAACCATCTTTGATTAACGAACTAGTCAAGTAGAGGCATACTAGTGACACTTTGTTTGTCTATGTATTCACACATGTATTATGTTTCCGGTTAATACAATTCTAGCATGAATAATAAACATTTATCATGATATAAGGAAATATATAATACTTTATTATTGCCTCTAGGGCATATTTCCTTCATCTCCCTCCTGCTTGTGCTTGGCGAAGCCCTGCCGGGATCCCCGCTACTTCCACCACCACGCCGTCGTGCTGCTGGATCTCCATCAACCTCTCCTTCCCCCTTGCTGGATCAAGAAGGAGGAGACGTCGCTGCTCCGTACGTGTGTTGAACGCGGAGGTGTCGTCCGTTCGGCACTCGATCATCGGTGATTTGGATCATGATGAGTACGACTCCATCAACCCCGTTCATTAGAACGCTTCCGCTCGCGATCTACAAGGGTATGTAGATGCACTCCTTTCCCCTCGTTGCTAGTAAACTCCATAGATGGATCTTGGTGATGCGTAGAAAATTTTAAAATTCTGCAACGATTCCCAACAGTGGCATCATGAGCCAGGCCTATGCGTAGTTACTATGCACGAGTGGATCACAAAGCAGTTGTGGGCGTAGATGTTGTCAATTTTTCTTGCCACTACTAGTCTTATCTTGTGTCGGCGGTATTGTGGGATGAAGCGGCCCGGACCGACCTTACACGTACGCTTACGTGAGACAGGTTCCACCGACTGACATGCACTAGTTGCATAAGGTGGCTAGCGGGTGTCTGTCTCTCCCACTTTAGTCGGAACGGATTCGATGAAAAGGGTCCTTATGAAGGGTAAATAGAAATTGGCATATCACATTGTGGTTTTACGTAGGTAAGAAACGTTCTTGCTAGAAACCTATAGAAGCCACGTAAAAACTTGCAACAACAATTAGAGGACGTCTAACTTGTTTTTGCAGCATGTGCCTTGTGATGTGATATGGCCAAAAGGATGTGATGAATGAGATATATGTGATGTATGAGATTGATCATGTTCTTGTAATAGGAATCACGACTTGCATGTCGATGAGTATGACAACTGGCAGGAGCCATAGGAGTTGTCTTTATTTTTTTGTATGACCTGCGTGTCATTGAATAACGCCATGTAAATTACTTTACTTTATTGCTAAACATGTTAGCCATAGAAGTAGAAGTAATCATTGGCGTGACAACTTCATGAAGACACGATGATGGAGATCATGATGATGGAGATCATGGTGTCATGCCGGTGACGAAGATGATCATGGCGCCCCGAAGATGGAGATCAAAGGAGCAAAATGATATTGGCCATATCATGTCACTATTTGATTGCATGTGATGTTTATCATGTTTTACATCTTATTTGCTTAGAACGACGGTAGTAAGTAAGATGATCCCTTATAATAATTTCAAGAAAGTGTTCCCCCTAAATGTGCACTGTTGCGAAGGTTCGTTGTTTCGAAGCACCACGTGATGATCGGGTGTGATAGATTCTAACGTTCACATACAACGGGTGTTGACGAGCCTAGCATGTACATACATGGCCTCGGAACACACGCAATACACTTAGGTTGACTTGACGAGCCTAGCATGTACAGACATGGCCTCGGAACACGGAGGACCGAAAGGTCGAGCATGAGTCGTATAGAAGATACGATCAACATGGAGATGTTCACCGATCTTGACTAGTCCGTCTCACGTGATGATCGGACACGGCCTAGTTGACTCGGATCATGTTTCACTTAGATGACTAGAGGGATGTCTATCTGAGTGGGAGTTCATTGAATAATTTGATTAGATGAACTTAATTATCATGAACTTAATCTAAAATCTTTACAATATGTCTTGTAGATCAAATGGCCCACGTTGCCCTCAACTTCAACGCGTTCCTAGAGAAAACCAAGCTGAAAGAAGATGGCAGCAACTATACGGACTGGGTCCGGAACCTGAGGATCATCCTCATAGCTGCCAAGAAAGATTATGTCCTAGAAGCACTGCTAGGTGAAGCACCCATCCCAGAGAACCAAGACGTTATGAACGCTTGGCAATCACGTGCTGATGATTACTCCCTCGTTCAGTGCGGCATGCTTTACAGCTTAGAACCGGGGCTCCAAAAGCGTTTTGAGAAACATGGATCATATGAGATGTTCGAAGAGCTGAAAATGGTTTTCCAAGCTCATGCCCGGGTCGAGAGATATGAAGTCTCCGACAAGTTCTTCAGTTGTAAAATGGAGGAAAATAGTTCTGTCAGTGAGCACATACTCAAAATGTCTGGGTTACACAACCGCTTGTCTCAGCTGGGAGTTAATCTCCCGGATGACGCGGTCATTGACAGAATCCTTCAGTCGCTTCCACCAAGCTACGAGAGCTTTGTGATGAACTTCAATATGCAGGGGATGGAAAAGACCATTCCTGAGGTATATTCAATGCTGAAATCAGCGGAGGTGGAGATCAAAAAGGAACATCAAGTGTTGATGGTGAATAAAACCACTAAGTTCAAGAAAGGCAAGGGTAAGAAGAACTTCAAGAAGGACGGCAAGGGAGTTGCCGCGCCCGGTAAGCCAGTTGCCGGGAAGAAGTCAAAGAATGGACCCAAGCCTGAGACTGAGTGCTTTTATTGCAAGGGTAGTGGTCATTGGAAGCGGAACTGCCCCAAATACTTAGCGGACAAGAAGGCCGGCAACACCAAAGGTATATGTGATATACATGTAATTGATGTGTACCTTACCAGTACTCGTAGTAGCTCCTGGGTATTTGATACCGGTGTGGTTGCTCATATTTGTAACTCAAAACAGGAGCTGCGGAATAAGCGGAGACTGGCAAAGGACGAGGTGACGATGCGCGTCGGGAATGGTTCCAAGGTCGATGTGATCGCCGTCGGCACGCTACCTCTGCATTTACCTACGGGATTAGTTTTAAACCTCAATAATTGTTATTTAGTGCCAGCTTTGAGCATGAACATTGTATCTGGATCTCGTTTAATGCGAGATGGCTACTCATTTAAATCCGAGAATAATGGTTGTTCTATTTATATGAGAGATATGTTTTATGGTCATGCCCCGCTGGTCAATGGTTTATTCTTAATGAATCTCGAACATGATGTTACACATATTCATAGTGTGAATACCAAAAGATGTAAAGTTGATAACGATAGTCCCACATACTTGTGGCACTGCCGCCTTGGTCACATTGGTGTCAAGGGCATGAAGAAGCTCCATGCAGATGGACTTTTGGAGTCTCTTGATTACGAATCATTTGACACGTGCGAACCATGCCTCATGGGTAAGATGACCAAGACTCCGTTCTCCGGAACGATGGAGCGAGCAACCAGCTTATTGGAAATCATACGTACTGATGTGTGCGGTCCAATGAGTGTTGAGGCTCGCGGTGGCTATCGTTATGTTCTCACTCTCACTGATGACTTAAGTAGATATGGGTATGTCTACCTAATGAAACACAAGTCTGAAACCTTTGAAAAGTTCAAGGAATTTCAGAGTGAGGTTGAGAATCAACGTGACAGGAAAATAAAGTTCCTACGATCAGATCGTGGAGGGGAATATTTAAGTCACGAATTTGGCACACACTTAAGGAAATGTGGAATAGTTTCACAACTCACGCCGCCTGGAACACCTCAGCGAAATGGCGTGTCCGAACGTCGTAATCGCACTCTATTGGATATGGTGCGATCTATGATGTCTCTTACCGATCTCATTTTGGGGCTATGCTTTAGAGACTGCCGCATTCACTTTAAATAGGGCTCCATCGAAATCCGTTGAGACGACACCGTATGAATTATGGTTTGGGAAGAAACCTAAGCTGTCGTTTCTAAAAGTTTGGGGATGCGATGCTTATGTCAAGAAACTTCAACCTGAAAAGCTCGAACCCAAGTCGGAAAAATGCGTCTTCATAGGATACCCTAAGGAAACCATTGGGTATACCTTCTACCTCAGATCCGAAGGCAAGATCTTCGTTGCCAAGAATGGGTCCTTTCTGGAGAAAGAGTTTCTCTCGAAAGAAGTGAGTGGGAGGAAAGTGGAACTTGATGAGGTGATAGTCACCCCTTCCGAACCGGAAAGTAGCGCAGCTCGGGAAGATGTTCCTGTGGTGCCTACACCGACTGGGGAGGAAGTTAATGATGATGATCATGAAGCTTCGGATCAAGTTACTGCTGAACTTCGTAGGTCCACAAGGACACGTTCCGCACCAGAGTGGTACGGCAACCCTGTCCTGGAAATCATGTTGTTAGACAACGGTGAACCTTCGAACTATGAAGAAGCGATGGCGGGCCCGGATTCCAACAAATGGCTTGAAGCCATGCAATCCGAGATAGGATCCATGTATGAAAACAAAGTGTGGACTTTGACAGACTTGCCCGATGATCGGCGAGCGATAGAAAACAAATGGATCTTTAAGAAGAAGACGGACGCGGATGGTAATGTTACCATCTATAAAGCTCGACTTGTCGCTAAGGGTTATCGACAAGTTCAAGGGGTTGACTACGATGAGACTTTCTCACCCGTAGCGAAGCTAAAGTCCGTCCGAATCATGTTAGCAATTGCCGCATACTATGATTATGAGATATGGCAGATGGACGTCAAAACGGCATTCCTTAACGGCTTTCTTAAGGAAGAATTGTATATGATGCAGCCGGAAGGTTTTGTCGATCCTAAGAATGCTAACAAGGTATGCAAGCTCCAGCGCTCCATCTATGGGCTGGTGCAAGCATCTCGGAGTTGGAACATTCGATTTGATGAGATGATCAAAGCGTTTGGGTTTACACAGACTTATGGAGAAGCCTGTGTTTACAAGAAAGTGAGTGGGAGCTCTGTAGCATTTCTCATATTATATGTGGATGACATACTATTGATGGGAAATGATATAAAATTCTTGGAAAGTATAAAGGCCTACTTGAATAAGTGTTTTTCAATGAAGGACCTTGGAGAAGCTGCTTATATATTAGGCATCAAGATCTATAGAGATAGATCAAGACGCCTCATTGGTCTTTCACAGAGTACGTACCTTGACAAGATATTGAAGAAGTTCAATATGGATCAGTCCAAGAAGGGGTTCTTGCCTGTATTGCAAGGTGTGCAATTGAGCACGGCTCAATGCCCGACCACAGCAGAAGATAGAGAAAAGATGAGTGTCATCCCCTATGCCTCGGCCATAGGGTATGCCATGCTGTGTACCAGACCTGATGTAAACCTTGCCGTAAGTTTGGTAGGAAGGTACCAAAGTAATCCCGGCATGGAACACTGGACAGCGGTCAAGAATATCCTGAAGTACCTGAAAAGGACTAAGGATATGTTTTTCGTATATGGAGGTGACGAAGAGCTCGTCGTAAAGGGTTACGTCGACGCTAGCTTCGACACAGATCTGGATGACTCGAAGTCACAAACCGGATACGTGTATATTTTGAATGGAGGGGCAGTAAGCTGGTGCAGTTGCAAGCAAAGCATCGTGGCGGGATCTACATGTGAAGCGGAGTACATGGCGGCCTCAGAGGCAGCGCAAGAAGCAATCTGGATGAAGGAGTTCATTACTAACCTAGGGGTGATTCCCAATGCGTCGGGCCCGATGACTCTCTTCTGTGACAACACTGGAGCTATTGCCCTTGCCAAGGAGCCAGGTTTCACAAGAAGACCAGGCATATCAAGCGTCGCTTCAACTCCATTCGTGAAAGTGTTCAGAATGGAGACATAGATATTTGTAAAGTACATACGGACCTGAATGTAGCAGATCCGTTGACTAAACCTCTCCCTAGAGCAAAACATGATCAACACCAGAACTCTATGGGTGTTCGATTCATCACAATGTAACTAGATTATTGAATCTAGTGCAAGTGGGAGACTGTTGGAAATATTCCCTAGAGGCAATAATAAAATGGTTATTATTATATTTCCTTGTTCATGATAATTGTCTATTGTTCATGCTATAATTGTGTTATTCGGAAATCGTAATACATGTGTGAACACATAGCCACAACATGTCCCTAGTAAGCCTCTACTTGACTAGCTCGTTGATCAACAGATAGTCATGGTTTCCTGACTATGGACATTGGATGTCATTGATAACGGGATCACATCATTAGGAGAATGATGTGATGGACAAGACCCAATCCTAAGCATATCACAAAAGATCGTGTAGTTCATTTGCTAGAGCTTTTCCAATGTCAAGTATCATTTACTTAGACCATGAGATCGTGCAACTCCCGGATACCGTAGGAGTGCTTTGGGTGTACCAAACGTCACAACGTAACTGGGTGACTATAAAGGTGCACTACGGGTATCTCCGAAAGTGTCTGTTGGGTTGGCACGGATCCAGACTGGGATTTGTCACTCCGTATGACGGAGAGGTATCTCTGGGCCCACTCGGTAATGCATCATCATGATGAGCTCAATGTGACTAAGGAGTTAGCCACGGGATCATGCATTACGGTACGAGTAAAGTGACTTGTCGGTAACGAGATTGAACAAGGTATTGGGATACCGACGATCGAATCTCGGGCAAGTAACGTACCGATTGACAAAGGGAATTGTATACGGGATTGATTGAATCCTCGACATCGTGGTTCATCTGATGAGATCATCGTGGAACATGTAGGAGCCAACATGGGTATCCAGATCCCGCTGTTGGCTATTGACGGGAGAGGCATCTCGGTCATGTCTGCATGTCTCCCGAACCCGTAGGGTCTACACACTTAAGGTTCGGTGACGCTAGGGTTGTAGAGATATTAGTATGCGGAAACCCGAAAGTTGTTTGGAGTCCCGGATGAGATCCCGGATGTCACGGGGAGTTACGGAATGGTCCGAAGGTAAAGAATTATATATAGGAAGTGCAGTTTCGGCCACCGGGAAAGTTTCGGGGGTTATCGGTATTGTACCGGGACCACCGAAAGGGTCCCGGGGGTCCACCGGGTGGGGCCACCTGTCCCGGAGGGCCCCATGGGCTGAAGTGGGAGGGGAACCGGCCCCTAGTGGGCTGGGGCGCCCCCCTTGGGCCTCGCCCTGCGCCTAGGTTTGGAAACCCTAGGGGTGGGGGGGCGCCCCACTTGGCTTGGGGGGCAAGCCACCCCCCTTGGCCGCCGCCCCCCCCTCAGATGGGATCTCCAGGGGGCCGGCGCCCCCCAGGACCCCTATATATAGTGGGGGGGGGGAGGGAGGGTAGCAGTACCCTAGCCCCTGGCGCCTCCCTCTCCCTCCCGTGACACCTCTCCCTCCCGCTTGCGCTTGGCGAAGCCCTGCCGGGATCCCCGCTACTTCCACCACCACGCCGTCGTGCTGCTGGATCTCCATCAACCTCTCCTTCCCCCTTGCTGGATCAAGAAGGAGGAGACCTCGCTGCTCCGTACGTGTGTTGAACGCGGAGGTGCCGTCCGTTCGGCACTCGGTCATCGGTGATTTGGATCACGACGAGTACGACTCCATCAACCCCATTCATTAGAACGCTTCCGCTCGTGATCTACAAGGGTATGTAGATGCACTCCTTTCCCCTCGTTGCTAGTAAACTCCATAGATGGATCTTGGTGATGTGTAGAAAATTGTAAAATTCTGCAACGATTCCCAACACTTCATGGCAGCGCCGGATATCCTATGAAGCTCGGCCCATTGGGACATCTGTTCATTCAGCAACTGAGGGCGCTTCGACGCGCCAAATTGTGACCAGAAAAGCTTCTCCGTTGCATACCCCTCTCGCGCCTGGTAAAACTGTGTCGCATCGGAAGAACTCTTCGGCAAGTCCAAAAACTCGCCTGGAGAACTCCACACTTGATTAAGCTGAGCATAGTTAGGATCGCCGAACTTAGTCTGTAGCAAAAAGGGCCTACCGGCCGCAATCTCCCCGGCTTGCCGGATCTCCTCACAGGCTGCTCTGGATTCAGACCGCGCTTCTCTCGCCTCTCGTAAGGCCTTGTCAAGTTCAGCCGTTTTGGCTTCATTCTCCTTCTCAAGAAGTTCACAGCGGCTAGCAGCATTTTTTAGTTCGAGCACCATCGTGGATATCTTCTCCTCGTCTTGGCGCCGAGCCGCTTGTTCGGCTTTTAGCTCAGCCGATGCCTTTTTGGCAGCCGCATTACTAAACCGGGCCTGCTCCTTGGCCTGGGCCTGCCCCGCCCGAAGAATTTCAACGGCGGCAGCACCATCTGCAGCCATGCATATTCCAGTATATAACTCTCAGCGTCATGCTTATATAAAAAAATGTATGTGAAGGGACTGCCCCGAATACATACCTTGCGACTCATCAAGACGCATATTGATTAACGCAATGTCATCCCCAGCCACATCAAGCTTCCGCTGCAGCTCGGCAATATCTGTAGTCTAGGAAGTACCTAGGAGGGAAGCAGCCTGTGTTCAAGTTAATCAGATTAGTCCTTGAATATTTCTTCTTGATCCTCCGTTCGCCTCCCATGGGAAGCCAACACGAGTCTCAGGGGCTACTACCTATACACAGGTGCATCTTTGCAAATAAAATATAGTTGAAAACATTACATCACAAACCTCGAAGCCTCTTAGCAGGCTCATGAAGGCTTCATTCAATCCGCTCTTTGTGGACAGAATCTTCTCAACCACCGTACCCATCAAGGTACGATGTTCCCCCGAGACAGATGCTTTTCGCAGCATATCCCTCAATATATCCGGCGCCGCCGGGTCTCTGGAAGCCGCTGTAGGAGCACGACCATCCTTTGAAGGAACTCGTTCACCCGTCTCCAGAATCATCGTTGGCTGAAAACCGGACAGTCCGGGGCCTTCATTATTGGCCCCCAAATCCCGAACGATCCGAGGTCCACCTTTGGGTACTGCCTCTTGATAACCCACAAGTATAGGGGATCAATTGTAGCCTCTTTCGATAAGTAAGAGTGTCGAACCCAACGAGGAGCTAATGGTAGAACAAATATTACCTCAAGTTCTATCGACCACCTATACAACTCTACGCACGCTTGACGTTCGCTTTACCTAGAACCAGGCCCGTCGATGAGGGGGAGCGAGGTGAGCGACGGCACAGGGCCCCCGTCGAGAGAAAACCCGCTTCTTTCGATGCCTCCCTTCCACTGAAAGATCGCTATAAAAAACAACCAACGTACGTATTTTTTAGGACAAGAAACCAACGTACGTGTACATGAGTCATGACTACATGGTTTCTTTGCTGCTTATTACTGGGCGTCTGGGCTGCTAGAGGCCCAAATAGCAGGCTTACAACAAAGAAGGTTAGAGGCCCAATGGCACGATCGAAAGAGTGGATGCAGATCGCCCGATTCCAGCGATTGCAGCCGAACAGGCAGCACGCAAACTGTCGCCTCGTCTCGCGACCGGCGATCGGCGATTGAGGAAGCACCAAACCGGTGACCTACGCGAGGTCCTAACAGTCTTGCCGGCGCCGGCGCAGTTGCCTCCCATCCGATCCCATCGACTGATCGTCTTGCTGCCGCGAAGACGTAACAGTTGTGGACCATGGTTCCGTTCGTTGATTTGATCAGTATTGAGGAATACATCGAAGCTAGACTACGGAGTGTGCTTTAATCTCCAGAAGAGCAAGGTTCCTTTTAAAAATATTGTTCTTTGTATTTGAAATGATCGTGTCATTGTAGCAATCTTTACTATTTAAAACTAATTAGACTCTGTCTGATCAATGATCACTTATAATTTGTGAGATTTTGTTTCTGAATCTTCATCATGTCTACTAGAATTAGGAAAAAACAAAGACCGAAAGTCAAGGGTCCATCTCTAATGGGTGCCCTTGATAGATATTTGGTGAGAGACTCCCAACTATGAAATACTAGACGGATGCTCTTTTTTGTAGAACAGGAGGCTAGCTTATTGCTTTGCTATCCCTTTACCTTTTTAGCATTAGTATTCGATAAATGCCTAAACAAGGTACAAATATAACATACCTAAAATTATATAATAAAGTGAGTGTGTTATATGAATTGTTTGAAATTTTGGGCCACATTTTGGTTTTCGCCAGGGGCCACCAATTTCTGGAGACGGCCCTGCCTAGAACAAGTATGAAACTAGAAGTACTTTGTAGGTGTTTTTGGATAGGTTTGCAAGAATATAAAGAGCACGTAAATAAAAAGTAGGGGCTGTTTAGACAAAGACACAACTAAATTAGTTTTAGTTAAGAGCTTTTTGTCACGAGAAAGTTATTTGTCCCTAGGCAATCGATAACTAGACCGGTAATCATTATTGCAATTTTATTTGAGGGAGAGGCATAAGCTAACATACTTTCTCTACTTGGATCATATGCACTTATGATTGGAACTCTAGCAAGCGTCCGCAACTACTAAAGATCATTAAGGTAAAATCCAACCATAGCATTAAAGCATCAAGTCCTCTTTATCCCATACGCAAACAACCTACTTACTTGGGTCTGTGCTTCTGTCACTCACGCCACCCACAATAAGCAAATCATGAACATATTGCAAACCCTACAGCGGGAATCCCTCACGCTTGCCCAACACGGAGAGCACCATAGGACAACACCAATAATAAAACATGCAACTCAAACCAATCTTGATCATCAAATAACCCATAGGACAAAACGGATCTACTCAAACATCATAGAATAGCCATACATCATTGGGAAATAATATATAGCGTTGAGCACCAAGTTTAAGTAGAGATTACAATGGGTAAAAGAGGGGTTACACCGCTGCATAGAGGGGGGAAGAGTTGGTGATTATGGCGGTGAAGTTGTTGGTGAATATTGCAGTGATGATGATGGCCCCCGGTGGCACTCCGGCGCCACCGGAAGCGAGGGGGAGAGAGCCCCCTCCTTCTTCTTCTTCCTTGACCTCCTCCCTAGATGGGAGAAGGGTTTCCCCTCTGGTCCATGGTCTCCATGGCGTGGGAGGGGCGAGAGCCCCTCCGTGATTGGATCTGTCTCTCTCTGTTTCTGCGTTCTCTCTGGCTTCCCTTTCACCGTTTCATATATATATGGAGATCCGTAACTCCGATTGGACTGAAATCTTCGCCGTGAGTTTTTCCTAAAAATTAGCTTTCTTGTGGCCGAAGAAGGGCATCAACCGCCTTACGGGTGGCCCACGAGGGTCAGGGGTGCGCCCAGGGGGGGCAGGCACGCCCCCTGCCTCGTGGCCACCCCGGGCACCGTCTCGCGTTGATTCTTCCTCCCATATTCTCCAAATATTCCAAAAATATTCTCCGTCCGTTTTTATCCCGTTTGGATTCCGTTTGATATGGGGTTTCCGCAAAACATAAAACATGCAACAAACAGGAACTGGCACTGGGCACTGGATCAATATGTTAGTCCCAAAAATAGTATACAAAGTTGCCAAAAAGTATATGAAAGTTGTATAATATTGGCATGGAACAATCAAAAATTATAGATACGACGGAGACGTATCAGCATCCCCAAGCTTAATTCCTGCTCGTCCTCGAGTAGGTAAATGATAAAAAAAGATAATTTTTGATGTGGAATGCTACCTAGCTTAATCTTGATCACATATCTAATCATGGCATGAATATTAAGACACGAGTGATTCAAATCAATAGTCTATCATTTGACATAAAAACAATAATACTTCAAGCCTAATAAAGCAATCATGTCTTTTCAAAATAACAAGGCCAAAGAAAGTTACCCCTACAAAATCATATAGTCTGGCTATGCTCCATCTTCACCACACAAAATATTCACATCATGCACAACCCCGATGACAAGCCGACCAATTGGTTCATACCTTTTAACGCGCTTCAGCATTTTCAACCCTCACGCAATACATGAGCGCAAGCCATGTATATAGCACTATGGGTGGAATAGAATATGATGATGGGGGTTATGTGGAGAAGACAAAAAAGGAGAAAGTCTCACATCGACGCGGCTAATCAACGGGCTATGGAGATGCCCATCAATTGATGTCAATGTGAGGAGTAGGGATTGCCATGCAATGGATGCACTAGAGCTATAAGTGTATGAAAGCTCAAACTGAAACTAAGTGGGTGTGCATCCAACTTGCTTGCTCATGAAGACCTAGGGCATTTGAGGAAGCCCATCGTTGGAATATACAAGCCAAGTTCAATAATGAAAATTCCCACTAGTATATGAAAGTGATAACTCAAGAGACTCTCTATATGAAGAACATGGTGCTACTCTGAAGCACAAGTGTGGTAAAAGGATAGTAACATTGCCCCTTTTTCTTTTTTTTTTCTTTTTTTGCGGGCTTCTTTGGCCCCCTTTTTTTATTTAGGCTTCTTTGGCCTCTCTTTTTTGGGGGGCAATGCTCTAATAATGATGATCATCACACTTTTATTTACTTACAACTCGATATTACAACTCGATACTAGAACAAAGATATGACTCTATATGAATGCCTCCGGCGGTGTACCGGGATGTGCAATGATCTAGCGTAGCAATGACATCAAAAAACGGACAAGCCATGAAAACATCATGCTAGCTATCTTACGATCATGCAAAGCAATATGACAATAAATGCTCAAGTCATGTATATGATGATGATGGATGTTGCATGGCAATATATCTCGGAATGGCTATGGAAATGCCATGATAGTTAGGTATGGTGGCTGTTTTGAGGAAGATATAATGAGGCTTATGTGTGATAAAGCATATCGTATCATGGGGTTTGGATGCACTGGCGAAGTTTGCGCCAACTCTCAAGGTGAGAAAGGGCAATGCACGGTACCGAAGAGGCTAGCAATGATGGAAGGGTGAGAGTGCGTATAATCCATGGACTCACATTAGTCATAAAGAACTCATATACTTATTGCAAAAGCTTATTAGCCCTTGAAGCAAAGTACTACTACGCATGACCCTAGGGGGATAGATTGGTAGGAAAATACCATCGCTCATCCCCGACCGCCACTCATAAGGAAGACAATCAATAAATACCTCATGCTCCGACTTCGTTACATAACGGTTCACCATACGTGCATGCTACGGGAATCACAAACCTCAACACAAGTATTTCTACAATCGACAACTACCCACTAGCATGACTCTAATATAACCATCTTTATATCGCAAAACTATTGCAAGGAATCAAACACATCATATTCAGTGATCTACAAGTTTTATGTAGGATTTTATGACTAACCATGTGAATGACCAGTTCCTGTCATCTCTCTAAATAGATATAAGTGAAGCAAGAGAGTTTAATTCTTTCTACAAAAGATATGCCCACGCTCTAACAAATATAAGTGAAGCAAAAGCGCATTCTACAAATGGCGGTTTTCTATGTGAAGAGAAACAGGCAATCCAAACTTCAAATGTATAAGTGAAGCAGATGAAGCATTCTATAAAGCCATACTCAAAGAATATAAGTGAAGTGCAAAGAGCATTCTATAAATCAACCAAGGACTATCTCATACCAGCATGGTGCATAATAGAAAATTGAAAACTAAAGCAAAAGATGCTCCAAGATTTGCACATATTGCATGAACGAAACGAATCCGAAAACATACCGATACTTGTTGAAGAAACAGGGGATGCCTTCCGGGGCATCCCCAAGCTTAGACGCTTGAGTCTCCTTAAATATTTACTTGGGGTGCCTTGGGCATCCCCAAGCTTGAGCTCTTGCCTCTCTTCCTTCTTCTCACATCGAGACCTTCTCGATCATCGAACACTTCATCCACACAAAACTTCAACAGAAAACTCGGTAAGATCCGTTAGTATAATAAAGCAAATCACTACTCTAAGTACTGTTGCAAACCAATTCATATTTTGTTTTGGCATTGTGTCTACTGTAATATAACCTTTTCATGGCTTAATCCACTGATATATATCGATAGTTTCATCAAAACAAGCAAACTATGCATCAAAAACAGAATCTGTCTAAAACAGAACAGTCTGTAATAATTTGAACATTCACCATACTTATGATACTTGAAAAATTCTGCCAAAATTAGTAACAATAAAAATTTTATATAGAAAGACAGTGCAAAAAGAATCAGAACCATTTGACGTTCCAGTAAAAAAAAATGAAAAATCGCGCACTACAGCCAAAGTTTCTGTCCTGCACCGTACAAACCAACAAGCATTGTAAACATCCTAAAGGCAAACCTTGGCACATTATTTTTATAATACAAAGGAATTGTACACGGGGATAATTATTTTTGTTGAAAATTTTCTGTAATCAAGATTCACAAAGTTTCCGTGAGCATGAACAAAGTTCAAGGCTAGCTCCCACTTCAACAATGCTCGTCTTTCTCACTTTCGCTTTTCTTTTTGAAAAGTTTCGGGTTCCCCTCTTTGTTTTTTTAAACTATATAAAAGCACTCAACCGAAATAAATGACTCTCTAAAACTTTCGGGTTGTCTCCCTCGCAGCGCTTTCTTTAAAGCCATTAAGCTAGGCATATAGTGCTCAAGTAATGGATCCACCCGGATCCCAAGGTATATCAAAGCCAATTTTAATTAGCATTGATTTGTAATTTAGTAGTGAGCACAAAGTAACATATATCATGCAACAACAAAGTCTAACTCTCTTCCTATGCATCGGCATGTCATAAAAGAACAATTCATGCACACCTAGTAAAGGCCAATGCATAGTATAAATAGTTTCTTGCAATTTTGTCATGTGAGAAACATAGAGAGGTGGAGATATAGTTCCTCTCTCATAATAATTGCAAGTAGGAGCAGCAAGCACATGCATATTATATCTATAAAAATCATCATGTGTAATAGTAAAAGGCAACCCATCAATATAATCCTTAATAAGAGCAAACTTCTCCGATATAGTATAATCGGGAGAACTCAAAAAGATAATAGGACTATCATGCGTGGGTGCAATAGCAACAATTTCATGTTTAACATAAGGAACTATAGCAAGTTCATCTCCACAAGCATCACTCATATTGGCATCATGGCCACAAGCATAGCAAGCATCATCAAAAAGGGATATTTCAAGAGAATCAACGGGATCATAACAATCATCATAGCAATCATCCTTCGGTAAGCACGAAGGGAAATTAAACAATGTATGAGTTGAAGAGTTACTCTCATTAGAAGGTGGGCACGTGTAGCTAATCCGCTCTTCCTCCTTTTGTTCTTCGCTCTCCTTCTCATCTTTTTCATCCAATGAGCTCACAGTTTCATCAATTTCTTCTTCCATAGATTCCTGCAAAATATTAGTCTCTTCTTGGACAACGGAGTAGTCCTCAATATATGGTTCAACATAGGCATTAGAAGCATAATTATCATAGCAATATTTAAGTATGGCAAAATTTTCTGATTTGTAAAGAGTAGCACCATACTTTTCAATCAAAGAAGCAATTTCATAAGCACCCTTAAAAGCAACAAATTCTTCGATTTGTTGAACATCATAGTAACTGTAAACACCTTTAGCATACGAAGATACGATTCCATTATCACTAAACTCACATTGATAGGGAAGGTGTTTCTTAGGGTTTTCAAAACAACAAGTAAAATCATATATTTAACATAAATTCCAAGCATAGCATTGCAAACGATGAATTTGACCCAGTAAAAGTTTCCCTTTTTCAGATATACGGTGTCGCACATAACAAGCATGCTCATCTAAAGATTTGCCCTCAACTAAGCTAGTTGGGGTTTCAGCCCGAGCACATAGGGATCGAAGATGATCCAAGTAATAAGCTTCAGGAGTGTGATAGATTTTGAGTGGTTCTTCAACCATTGGTTCAGTAGGTACAACTAATTTTTTTGGTATTTTGCGTTTCCTACCCATAACTAAAGATAGAAAACAACTAAGAACAGCAAATAAAAATTACTTAGTGATAAAGCAAACAAGCACACACGAGAATATTCACCCCACGCTATGGCTCCCCGGCAACGGCGCTAGAAAAAGGTCTTGATAACCCACAAGTATAGAGGATCAATTGTAGCCTCTTTCGATAAGTAAGAGTGTCGAACCCAACGAGGAACTAAAGGTAGAACAAATATTCCCTCAAGTTCTATCGACCACCGATACAACTCTACGCACGCTTGACGTTCACTTTACCTAGAACAAGTATGAAACTAGAAGTACTTTGTAGGTGTTTTTGGATAGGTTTTCAAGAATATAAAGAGCACGTAAATAAAAAGTAGGGGCTGTTTAGATAAAGACACAACTAAATTAGTTTTAGTAAAGAGCTTTTTGTCACGAGAAAGTTATTTGTCCCTAGGCAATCGATAACTAGACCGGTAATCATTATTGCAATTTTATTTGAGGGAGAGGCATAAGCTAACATACTTTCTCTACTTGGATCATATGCACTTATGATTGGAACTCTAGCAAGCGTCCGCAACTACTAAAGAGCATTAAGGTAAAATCCAACCATAGCATTAAAGCATCAAGTCCTCTTTATCCCATACGCAAACAACCTACTTACTCGGGTCTGTGCTTCTGTCACTCACGCCACCCACCATAAGCAAATCATGAACATATTGCAAACCCTACAGCGGGAATCTCTCACGCTTGCGCGACACGAAGAGCACCATAGGACAGCACCAATAATAAAACATGCAACTCAAACCAATCTTGATCATCAAATAACCCATAGGACAAAACGGATCTACTCAAACATCATAGAATAGCCATACATCATTGGGAAATAATATATAGCGTTGAGCACCATGTTTAAGTAGAGATTACAGCGGGTAAAAGAGGGGTTACACCGCTGCATAGAGGGGGGAAGAGTTGGTGATGATGGCCGTGAAGTTGTTGGTGAAGATTGCGGTGATGATGATGGCCCCCGGTGGCACTCCGGCGCCACCGGAAGCGAGGGGGAGAGAGCTCCCCTCCTTCTTCTTCTTCCTTGACCTCCTCCCTAGATGGGAGAAGGGTTTCCCCTCTGTTCCATGGTCTCCATGGCGTGGGAGGGGCGAGAGCCCCTCCGAGATTGGATCTGTCTCTCTGTCTCTCTCTGTTTCTGCGTTCTCTCTGGCCGCCCTTTCACCGTTTCGTATATATATGGAGATCCGTAACTCCGATTGGACTGAAATCTTCGCCGTGATTTTTTCCTAAAAATTAGCTTTCTTGCGGCCGAAGAAGGGCATCAACCGCCTTACGGGTGGCCCACGAGGGTCAGGGGCGCGCCCAGGGGGGCAGGCGTGCCCCCTGCCTCATGGCCACCTCGGGCACCGTCTCGCGTTGATTCTTCCTCCCATATTCTCCAAATACTCCAAAAATATTCTCCGTCCGTTTTTATCCCGTTTGGATTCCGTTTGATATGGGGTTTCTGCGAAACATAAAACATGCAACAAACAGGAACTAGCACTGTGCACTGGATCAATATGTTAGTCCCAAAAATAGTATAAAAAGTTGCCAAAAAGTATATGAAAGTTGTATAATATTGGCATGGAACAATCAAAAATTATAGATACGACGGAGACGTATCACCTCTTTCGTCCCCTGCACAGCTTGTTGATCAAGAAAAACCCTCCGAGATGACACTTCAGAGTCGTCCGCCTTATTGGGCGAGGAGGTCGGGGGAGGCGTCTCGATTTCCATCATCTCTGGGAGGAGATCTCCCGAAGAAGAGGATTTCCCAGAAAAACTCTGTGCCGAACTGTAAAAATACACAAGCACGTTACGTATCTCTTCGGTAACAGGAAAGGAGCAGGACGCTATTAAAGCACCTCGGATTCACTTACGGTTTGGTTGAGGGCTTGTCCTCATGACGGAGCTGTTCAATGGCTTCGCCTTCCAGTCCCGAGCCGCTCGACGGTGGCATCTTGCCCCTCTTAGGAGACCGCCCTTCCCAACCTTCGGAGGCAGCCCTTTTCCTCCTGAATGGATAAGGGATACTGGCTTCTCTTTCGCCTTTGTCTTCGGGCGAGGAAATGTTGATTTCTCCGGACTCAGTATCTAATTTACCTCCGGAACGAAGGTCCTCCCGGGTCTTCTCACTCTCCACTTGCCCTCCCCTTCCGGCGCCTGGTGCGGTGCCGGTGCGGGCATCCTCGTTAACACGGGGTCTGCTGAGTCTTCGGGAAGAGGGGCCGAACACCTAATCCGTTCCGCTTTCTTTATCCAGCTCTAGAAAAGGATGGTTTGCTCAGTATCTAACCACAGGATATCTGATTATGAGGTGTTCGGCGGACGAGTACTTACCGGGGTGTCCGGATGGTTACAATCTAGGCCGGTATCTTTGGTGGTGTCTGGACATTGTTTTCATTTCTCGAAGAATAAATTCCACATTCCTTCGTGCGTAGTGCCGAAGAAGTGCTGAAGAGTCCATGGCCCTTCTGGGTTAAACTCCCACAAGCGGAGAGGCCATCGCTGACACGGCAGGGTTCGGCGGACTAGCATTACCTGAATAACGTTGACAATATTGATATCCTTCTCAATGAGGCTTCGGATGCGACTTTGCAGAGTCCGCACCTCGTCAACTGATCCCCAGTCCAACCCCTTATTAATCCATGATGCAGGCTGAATTGGGGGCTGGATCAAAACGCAGGCGCAGCTGCCCACTTGGAACCACGGGGCTCGGTGATATAAAACCACTCCTGCTGCCATAAGTCAGAAGATTCCTTGAAAGATCCTTTTAGCCAGATAGCGCTGGCAAGCTTGCTCACTAAGGCACCACCGCACTCCACCGGTTCCCCCTCTATCATTTGCGGTTTCACATTGAAGGTCTTAAGCCACAAGCCGAAGTGTGGGGGAGTTCGGAGGAAGGCTTCGCACGTGATGATAAACGTCGAGATGAGAAGGATGGAGTTCGGGGCGAGATCGTGAAAATCTAATCCATAATAGAACATGAGCCCCCGGACGAAGGGATGGAGGGTGAACCCCAATCCTTGGAGGAAGTGGGAAACAAACATGACCCTCTCGCCGGATCTGGGGGTAGGGATAACCTGCCCCTCCGCGGGAAGCCGGTGGAGGATTTCTGCGGTTAGGTATCTGGCCGCCCGAAGCTTTGCGACATCCTCGTTTGTGACAGAAGAAGCCACCCACTGGCCTTGATGGCTGGATCCGGACATGGCTTAGGCTTACGGAGGGTGAGACCTAGGTGTCGGAACTCGAGGTAGTAAGAGTCGAAGAAGAAGCAAGCATGGAGAGGAAAGGCGGGTCTGTGCCCCTTTATAAAGGCCGAGAATATAGAACACCTCCTCCCGGGCCTTAAAATTTGCCTATTCCCAAGGAGTTGTACCCTAAGGACGGTTGGGTTACCCACGTCTGTGTCGATAAAAGAATCCCTTAATAAGGGGACACGATCTCTGCTGGGATAAGACGTGTCAATGACAACCACGTTTCGGAACATGGGGCCGCGGGAGAAACAACGGTTCGAAATAACGAACGGACTGACATAATGTCGTATTGTAAAAAGTAGCCAGAGGATTGGATTCATAAATTATTATGCCCTCTGTGGAAGTATGTGCTGCTCGCCGAACTCGATCGTCCGAAGACCATTGTGGAGTATCCGGAAAGAAGGGAACCCACCTTGTAATGCCGAAGACAAATCTGCGCGCCGGACTCCTCGTCATTGAAGCCAGGTTCAGGGGCTACTGAGGGAGTCCTGGACTAAGGGGTCCTCGGGCGTCCGGCCTGTTAGCCATGGGCCGGACTGATGGGCTGTGAAGATACGAAGACCGAAGACTGCACTCGTGTCCGGATGGGACTCTCCTTGGCGTGGAATGCAAGCTTGGCGACCGAATATGTAGATTCCTCTCTTTGTAACTGACCTTGTGTAACCCTAGATCCTCCCGGTGCCTATATAAACTGGAGGACTTAGTCCGGAAAGGACAGATACTCATTACCATAGTCATACAGGCTAGACTTCTAGGGTTTAGCCATTACGATCTCGTGGTAGATCAACTCTTGTAATACTCATATCCATCAAGATCAATCATGCAGGAAGTAGGGTATTACCTCCATAGAGAGGGCCCGAACCTGGGTAAACATCGTGTCCCCTGTCTCCTGTTACCATCGACCTTAGACGCACAGTTCGGGACCCCCTACCCGAGATCCGCCGGTTTTGACATCGACATTGGCGACAAGGGGAGTTCGGTTCGTCTTTGGGTTTGCTGATGATGCCGTCCCCTCCGGGTCTCCGGTAGAGAGTTCCATAATTGCAGGGAGTCCGGCGGGCTCTGAATTCCCGTCTTCGGACCCAGTGGTCTGCTCTGGATCTAAGGCCAGAGCGGCGGCCGGGGCCGCGAATCCTTCGAAGATCAAGTCTCCTCGGATATCGGCGACATAGTTTAGGTTCCCGAAACTGATCTGATGACCAGGGACATAGTTGTCGATTTGCTCGAGGTGGCCAATCGAGTTGGCACGCAGTGCGAAGCCACCAAATACGAAGATTTGGCCGAGGAGGAAAGTCTCCTCCGAAACAACATCATTGTGGATGATCGAACGAGCCATCGAACCTTCTGTCGACAACATAGAGGAACTCTCAATGAAAGCACCAGTGTCGGTGTCAAAACCGGTCGATCTCGGGTAGGGGGTCCCGAACTGTGCGTCTGAGGATCGAAGGTAACGGGAGGCAGGGGACACGATGTTTACCCATGTTCGGGCCCTCTTGATGGAGGTAATACCCTACTTCCTGCTTGATTGACTTTGATGAATACAGGGGTTACAAGAGTTGACCTACCTCGAGATCGTAATGGCTAAACCCTAGATGTCTAGCCTGTATGATTGTGATTGCCTCTACGGACTAACCCTCCGGTTTATATAGACACCTGAGGGGACTAGGGTTATACAGAGTCGGTTTACAGAGAAAGGAATCTTCATATCTGAACGCCAAGCTTGCCATCCACTCAAAGGAGAGTCCCATCCGGACACGGGGGAAGCCTTCCATCTTGTATATTTACGGCCCACCAATCCGGCCCATGTCACATAGCCCGGACGCCCGGGGACCCCCTAATCCAGGACTCCCTCAATGGTTATTGGTGTAACATGTGAATTCTTGCTTTTCAACTCGAATATGTTTGAATATGTTGTGGTTATGTCGCTTAGTATTATCACAACCAAGGCTATCTCTACCTGCTCTATTGGACTAGTTAACTCTGTGTTGCTCTAGTTTAATAATTGTAGTGGCTTCAAATGCATTGAAAGATTCCTGGAACTACATTCTTTTGTTGTACATGATCAACTTTAAGTGAAGCAAGCACTCCTCTGCACCTCTCCTTGTCCAAGCCTACCAACAGTTTCAGGATTCCAAAGCATGCTACTCAATATTCAATTATCTGACAACAAGGACAAATGGTCTTATTCCCGGGGCTCCACTCTATGGCAAAGATGTACAAAACCCTGATACTAACATCCCTACCCCACCTCTCTTCAATCTGCTAGGAAATAGTTTTGTCATCCTGAGAATTTTTTTTCTGCCTGCTCCTCCATGATAGATTTAATACAAGAGATCATCTCCCAAGGAAATCATTCTCGGTACCTAATTACACTTGCGAGACCTGTTACACCCAATCTCTGGAAACAACCTATCATCTTTTCTAGAACTGCCTTTTGCCCTACATTGCTGGGAGACATTGATTCCCAACAGAAAGAGAAGCACTTTTGTCTACTCAGATATCCAACTTGATGTCGTAACTCTCCCATCTGAATTTGGCTTGGACATTTTAATCATGACTTGTGGGAATATATGGACTCAAAGAAACAATGTGATCTTCAACAACACTGCCCGCAGTGTGATCGCCTGGAAAGTTATCCTAACAAAAGATCTCCAAATTATGGTTCACGAGCTCTGGAATAACAAAGCTTTAAGGCTTCAAGCTTGGATTGAAGGCAACCTTTAAAGCTTTTTATTATGTTTTCCAAAAACAGCAATTGGATGATTCTTTGAACCCTTTATTTTTCGTATGCACGTATTTTTATTAATGAAAATACCGTAGCTAGAACTATTGTTTTATGGTCGGTGCCTCATTTTTTTAATCGCGACCAAGGCATGTTTATAGAAAATCCCCCTATCCACAAATCTGCCTCAATGCTTTTCTTATGATACCAATGGTGACAATGATCTATGTTTCACTTAGAAAAAAATAAGTAGTTTCTCATGGACCTAATTTGGTTAGTTGAACAACGCTAACTCCTGGTGTGGTAAAACCAATCCTGGCTAAAATTTGAATGTAAACATGTGTAGAAGTTCATAAAATACAAACTTGCTTAGCATAGAGCACGCCTAATATTATGTTACCGATGAAACTATCGAATCTACATAGATATGCTTCTTAATTGGCTGAGTGGGCAGGAAATGAAAGTTCCCCTTTTCTCTTAATAAATTTCAAGCGAGATAAAATAGTGCTTGCATTTTTTGTTGCAGGGAAAACCTGCTGGCATTTTACTTATCTGGTGGCAGAGTTGCACCGGTGTCGTGGAGAACCTATTGATGGTACCACTGTGTTATTCGACCTTGTCATCAATGCCCAATTTGCTAAAACGATGGCGTTGTTGAGAGGGTTCAACATGATCTCTAATGTTGGGTGTTCCAAGGTGATATTGTGGACCTTAGAATTGGTTGAAGCGTGTACTGGTAAGAGTGAGGTTTGGGCCCTAACACAGCCATCTTGGCTGATTGTTTTCACATATCCGTTGGGATTTCATTAGTTGAGTTCAAGCATTGTCTAAGGGGATCAATTGGCTAGCGCATTACCTAGCTAGGTTTTCTTATGATGCTAAATGTAGCTATGGCTGGTTAGATGATCTTCTACATTTCTTGTTATCGCATGTACTAGTGCTGGCATTTGATATAAGAAGTAGGCAGGAAATGAAGGAAGTACAACCGCCTCCACCTCACGAGAAAAAGGGCGCTAGGATTTCCTCGTAAGGCCCCACCGCCACCAGTTTTCCTCACCTACGAATTCCTTCTAGTGCTAGTGAGGTGGGCAAAATCCGGTCTAGGTTTGTTTTGTGTAGTCTCTAGTTGCCCTAGATTTTGTTAGGGGTTAAGTCTAGGTGTCTGGCTGGCGGTGGTGATGCGATGGCACTATCGACAACGAGGGATAAGAACACCCCCATCTTGTCATCGATCCGACAATGTTGTTTGGCGTCAGCTGAGAGCGTGTGGAGCTTCAGTTAAGGCCAGACTTGAAGGAAGAAGATGACGTCATGGTGTGTTCTTTTCTTCTTTGGTTTCTTCTCCCACTAATGAAGCTCAACCAGATGGGGCTCCGTCAGAGAACTTGTGAGGCTTGTGTCTTCATCCCCTGTCTGGCCGGAGCTGGGATTATCTTTTGGCCTCCTTGGTGCGAGCTTCTTTGGGGTGGCGTCCTATCAAGATCGTGATTGTAGGCGTCTTTTGGCAACATCGACGACTTTGTTACCGCTGCTTTTTCAAGCTCCTATGGTTTCAACAAGGTTGCTCCGGCGAGACGCGACAACAGCTTTTGCTCACGGCGCGTCATCGACTGATGCAGAAGGAAGACGCTGCTTAGTAGGCAGGAAATGAAAGGGCATCTTTTCTTTTCTTGAAAAATACAACTTTTTCTATTAAAAAAAGAGAGAGATTGTAACCTTTTTTTTAGAAAGAATATAACTTGTTCTTCAAGCAATGGAACATCCAAAATCGGCCGCCAAAAACGGCATGTGCGCATTTAAAGCATCGATACGGACGAGGGACACGCTGGGCGAAACAAACGGGCTGCAAAAGAAAGAAATCGACTCAGAACCGCCGCTCTTCCGATCACGCCACGAAACGGAGCCTAACCTTTACAGCACCTTGATCCGAACCATGACACGTACGTCCTCTTCCCACCAACCGAGTCGGGCTTGATCCGTGCGGCCGGCGCACCCATATATACGCGCGCGCGCCTCCCCACGTGGGCACCCAGCGAGAGAAACCCAACCGTCGTCGTGCACACAGCTTTGCAAGCCCCGCGCACGCGAAGCTCCGGCGAACGAACTCGGCGAGGGATCGTATCGATGGCGGGGGAGGAGCAGACGGTGCTGGTGCGGTGCGCGGACCTCGCCAAGTTCGCGGTGCCGGCGTCGGTGGCGCGGCGGGCGGGGAGCGTCGCGGCGGCGCTGGAGGCGGGGCAGAGCGTGGTGGAGCTGCCGCGGGGGGTCTCCGGCAAGGGCCTCGCCACGGCGGTCGCGTACTACCAGGCCCGCGCCGAGGCGGAGGCGCGCGGCGCGGACGGCGGCGAGTTCGACGGCGAGTTCGTCCGCGGGCTGACGCACGACGCCGCCATCGACCTCATCTACGCCGCGCACCACCTCGGCGACGAGGCGCTCTTCAACCTCTTTGCAGGCTACAGGGCTAATTAGTTTAAGTAGTTGGTTCTATAAGAGTCGCAGTGAAGCTTTTTACTTGATTAATTTGTGTGTTGATCGAGTGAAATTTTCCTTTTTCTCCTTGTATCGACGCTATCTTGTGATTATAATTATGTCATACATCGTGAACTGTCTTGATTTTCTCTTTTGATGAAACCAGTTTACATTGTCTTGATTTCAATCCGTTGATCCGCATCCTATCGCTTTGTTTGAGACCCCTCACAACAGAAAAAGGAAGGAAAACACGATCGAGCACCAAAAACAGGACCAATGGAGACGAAACCAAGGTCGTGGACAAAAATAATAATAACACGAACTAGCAGCGACAAGCACGAAGCGCATGCAGACGGGACAAAAATGGAAGCGAGGCGCGCGATGCACAAGAAACCGAAATAAACGAACAGCATCGGCCACGGCGACACTTCCAAACAACGTAGGGAAAAGCATCGCTTTGAACACAGTGTATAGAAAGAAAGAACAAAAACAGATCCGCAGCACAATCGGCCAAGAAATATATATATTTTTAAAGGCAATCGGCCAAGAATTACGGATACATAAAGGGCATGATCGTGTTAGAGCACGTCTAGCAGCCCCATTATGTCAGACCCTTATAGGGCCTTTACAGTTCGCCACTGTCTTCGGATACGGGCCGAAAACAGCCACGACAGAACAACAACCCAATATGAACCCGCAAAATTTGGAATCACACATTTGCACAAAAAATTGAACTAGTTCAGTAGAACTACGAGCACTTGATCATCTTAAAAAGTCATACAAAAGTATAATTTTTACAACTAATATTTGGAGGAGCACGCGCCACCGTAACCCTAGTTACAAAATTGGGCTCACCGGAGCCAGGGGATTGCAGCGGCGACGCTACGGCGGCGGAGGAGCTCAGTCCTCATCGTCGGAGACGAGGTCGACGTAGACCTCGTCCTACTTCTTGGCTACAAGGCGCCACTCTTCCATGTTGGCCGCGAACTCCTGCCCCGTCGCGATCCCCTGCTCAAGGAAGATTATGTCGATGTCGCGGCCCGTCAATGGCGCCGCTCCACCCCCTCCTCCCGTGCAGGGCACGCGATGATGGTGGCCTCCATGACGTCCGCCTCTGCTCGGGGGGGGGGGGGGGAGGGAATCCTCCGGCCCGATGACGCTTTGCCGCCTCCGGCTCCCTCTTCACTGCGAGGAGCGGCGGGAGCTCCTCCGGCTTTCTTTGGACCTGCGTGAGCGGCGTCCGTGAGCTCGAGGCACCAGCAGAGGAGCTGCCCGCGGCGGTGGAGCGCCTGCCTGTGGTCGTACTCCTCCGTTTCACGGCGAAGGAGTGACGGCGACAGCGAGAGCCCGTTGTTGGTGTACCTACGGGCGCTCCTTTTCCTCGCGGCGTCGGTAGTGACGCACCGCCTCCGCTTGGGGTCGTCGCCACCACCGGCGCCGCGGCCCGCCGACCACATTCCACGCCACATCGAGAGGGGAGAGGGAGAATTGAAGTCGGCGGCGGCGAGAAATCGAGAGAGGGGGTTGAGAATTGCAGCGGCGCACGGCTAGGGTTTTGACCCGTATTCAGCCGCAAACCCTTACATATACTGTCGAGGGGGCGGTTTGCGGGCCACTGTAAAACAATGTACGGACTGGGCGACTATACGGGCTCTGGTCTAGCCCAAAAAACGAGCCAAACCCGTATAGTCATCGGATTTTTTCGAGCCACCGCGTTTTAAAAGATCTGCTAGAGATGCTCTTAGCGCCGCCCTACATGAGGTCAAAGCCTCCACAGCATGATTGTTTTTATCATGAGATAACAATAATGTTATGAGCACGATTTGAAGCAAAACATTTTACCATCTAACGACAAGCGTTGACACTCTTGGCTCGACCAACAACCGTGCACACTCATGAGAGCATCTAGTTAGCGAAAATGCTAAGCACACGGGCCTATTACAGGACCATTACGGGACTTCTCATAAAATTATCTCCATCCCCTGATTTCACCGGGGTGGGGCCTCTTGAAAGTGCTAGTTATCGACTAGGGGGGGGGTGAATAGGCGATTTTTATGAAAGTCTTCAAAACATGAGAGTTTCAAAGGCAAATAATAGAAATGAACCTATTGATATGCAGCGGAAGGTAGACTACACTAGACAAGCCATAGTGAAGCAAGTAATGAAGCTAAAGTACGAAGACTATTGGCAGCTAGGTAGTATGGATCAAGATGGAAGATAGTAGAAGCCAAACAACAATAGTCGTCACATAGTGAAGTCAAACAGATAAGGCAAGCATGCAAATGACTTCACGAAGACAAACAGTAAATAAGTGAGGGAAGAGATAGAAACAGTTGCTTGGTGAGGACAAGGATTTGTTGGACCAGTTCCAGTTGCTGTGACAACTGTACGTCTGGTTAGGGAGGCTGAGATTCAACTAAGGTCACTTAGTCCTCGCCCAATCACTCAGGTAAGTCTTCAAGGTAGACTTCCAAACCTTCACAGACTTCGTTCACCGGCAATCCACAATGACTCTTGGATGCTCAGAATGCGACGCCTAACCGGCTGGAGGATTCACAGTCCTCAAGTGTAACAAGTCTTCAGGTCACGCGGACAGGAAGACTTCAGTGATGCCTAACACTCTTTGGCTCTGGGTGTTTTGGGCTTTGTCCTCGCAAGGATTTCTCTCTCAAAGGCTTCGAGGTGGGTTGCTCTCAAACGACAAAAGCCGTGTATTAACTCTGAGCAGCCATCAATCTATGGTGTATGGGGTGGGCTATTTATAGCCACAGGGCAACCCAACATGATTTGTTCGAAATGACCCTGGGTCACTAAGGAACTGACACGTGTTCCAACGGTCAGATTTCAAACACACGCGGCAGCTTAACTTGGGCTACAAGTAAAGCTAACTCATCTAGCTCTGGATAAGATTTGCTCTCATTGTCTTCGCTCGAAGACTTAGGATTTGGTTGAGCATCACTTCAGTCACTCTGACTTTGTTCACTTGGACCCCACTTAACAGTACGGTGGTTCCTATGACTCAACTAGGAAGAAAAAGGAAACTACGAAACAACTATGTCTTCGCACTCCATAGTCTTCACGTGAATGTCTTCTCGAGTCATAATCTTCGTTGTGATTATCTTCACATACCACCATTGTCTTCAATGTCTTCACACATTTTTAGAGGTCATCTCCGGTAGGTAAGCCGAATCAGTGAGGGACTACTACCTGTGTTATCCTGCAATTCTCACAAACACATTAGTCCCTCAACCAGGTTTGTCGTCAATACTCCAAAACCAACTAGGGGTGGCACTAGATGCACTTACAATCTCCCCCTTTTTGGTGATTGATGACAAACTGGTTGAAGTTTTCAAGGGGGATAAAAGTATGTGAAATTATAAGGATTAATGTATTGTCTTCATAAGTAGCAAAAGGCTCCCCCTAAAGATTTGCATATAAGTATTTTGCTTTTGAATGCAAATGCATATGGTAGGTTGTACTTGTGGAGATCCTCTTCAACTTAACAAGACAATTCATCATGCATGAAAAGATATAACGAATATAATGACATGCATAATGAAAATGGACATCTGCGAAATGACTTCGTGCGGAATTTATCGTCGCACATGCGGAATTTATCATCGCATCACATTGTTGACAGAAAAAGGTAGCAGACAACCATCAAGTTTAAGTGTTACAACTCAAAGAACCAAATGTATCAAAAGCGAGAGTTGTAAGCACTTGGCAAAAAGTATAGCAACCACCCATATGGACCCGCTTGAAGACTATCAACTCATATGTTTCTCCCCCTTTTGTCAGTAAGGACCAAAAAGGTTTGAAGACATAGAGCGTCTACTCGTCCCCATGAGGGGTAGGAGAAGCTGCAAGGTCGTCGTTGAGGTCCGGTGGTGCAGAAGAACTTGCCGCAATGTCGATACGAGGCGAAGTTGTATTTGGTGAAGTAGCATCGTCTTCGTCATCAATGACTCTGGCATTGACAGTTGCTGCTGAGGAGTACTCAGAGTCTTCAAGTGAGGGAGTCCGACGCAAGACAGCGTTCCTGGGAGGAGTGGAATCAAACTTGAATCTCTCTGTGAAGCCATCTTGTTGAAGATCATCTTCAGAGCTCAGCAATGTCAGACTCTTCCACGACCGCCGACAGGTTTCATGAGTGACAAAAGCATTCTTGGTGGCAAGATTGCGAATGCGATTGACATCCACCAAGAGGCTTTGCATCTGACGTTTCAGCCAGTCATGATGCTTATCCTGTTTTTGATGTAGGGCAACGAGAAGCTTTCGGTCATTCAGAACACGAGATCTCTTCCGAGGCCTTTGCACAATAGTGCTTTCAGTGGCTTCAGTATGGGCACGGTGAGGTGCACGTGTATTGCCAGCCAAAGGGTAAACACGAGTTGCAGCAAGAATTCCTTCAATAGGTTGTGTGAAGCTTTGGTGATCGGCGTTGTGAAGATAAATTGGCTCCTTGGCAGGCTCTGGGTATATGGCTTTGACAGACAGATCAACCTCTGGCAAGAATATGAGATGATTGCATGCAGAAGGCTGATAGTTGATAGTAGAGTGAAGCTTGATGAGGCGCATTACCCATGGAGCATAAAACTTCAGACCAAAAAGATCAGATCCAGATGCAGCCAATTGCCTGATGAAGAAGTCTTGTGTAACGCCCCGGATGTAAATTTCCATATTTGTAACTCCAACTCTTGCCATTTTCGGCTATGTGTTATGATATTCCCTCCGTGGTTGGGTTTTTGTCTTTCGTTTTGCATTTTGTTCATGTCATGCATCTCATATCATGTCATCATGTGCATCTCATTTGCATACGTGTTCGTCTCATGCATCCGAGCATTTTCCCCGTTGTCCGTTTCGCAATCCGACACTTCCACATGCACCGGCGCACCCCTCTTGTCTCTTTTTGTGAGCGGGTATTAAACGTTCTTGAAATGGACCGAGGTTTGCCAAGTGGCCTTGGTACACCACCGCTAGACCACCTGTCAAGTTTCGTTCCATTTGGAGGTCGTTTGATGCTCCAACGGTTAACCGGGTAACCGCAAAGGCCTTTTGTGTGTTGCAGCCGAACACCCCTCCAAACAGCCCAATAACCCATCTAAGCCCCCTCCATGCTCTCGGTCATTCGATCATGATCATGTGGGCGAAAACCGCACTCCATTTGGAGTCTCCTAGCTCCCTCTAGCTATAAATATGTGAGCCTCCCCGAAATCCCGCAGTCCAAAAACCCTAGCTCTGCTCCCTTCGCACGCCGGACACGTCCGGTCCGCGCCGGACAAACCAGCGCCGCCGCCCGCAGCCAATCGGGGCGTGCCACGTCAGCACCTCCGGCCTCCCCCGCCGCCGAGGCCCGCCGAGCCCATCGCCGGCCCCGCGGGCCCGTACGCCGCCGCCCGCGCCCGAGCGCGCCTCCCACGGGCTCCCGCGCCCCGCCGCCCATGCCAGTGCCTCGCCGCCTCGCCCGCCGGCCGCCGCGACCCCGCCGCCTTCGTCCCCACCGCGCCTCCACGCCGCTCCGCCCTCGCCGCCGAGTCTCCCCCTCGCCGGATCCGTTCTTCCTCGACCCCGGTGACCTCTCCAAGTTCCTCTCCGGCCGCCGCACGCTCCAACCCCGGCGAACCCCGGCCATCCTCGATAATCGCGCCCAGAAACCCTAGATCGAGGTTGTTTTCCCCCCCTCGTTTTTTCTGCCAAGTCCCAAATATATCAGTTTATGTTGCTCTGTTCATCATGTCATATCTCAATGATACAGCTCCGTTTTGCGTACATGATATATCGAAATGTTCACCACGAGATGCTCTTCATTTTGTTCCATTGTGCGATGTTTGTTTGAGTCCATATTGATGCCCAAATCTCTGGTGCAAGAGTGCTATATGATGTTTACTGCTGTTACTTATCAGAACTTGATGTTTTGTTATTTTTGTTGCATTTGATGTATGCATCTTATGGGCATGAGCTCATAGGTGTTTTGTTCTAAGCCATGCCATCTTTACAGAGATGTATGCCATGTATTTTTGTGATCTATGTGGTGACTAGCACAAGCATGCAAACTAAGCTTCGTGATGTTTCTGTTTTCAGGGACTTAGGATTTTGCTAAGTCCTTTACCTGCTGTTATTTTGATGCCATGTATCCATGTGTCTATAGTGAGATCCATGCTTACTTTGAGTATGTTCAGTAAGGATGTTTTGTACATATGGTTATGCTCTATCCACCCATGCCACTTTTTGCAATTATGGAGTGCCCTAGCATGTCTTAATCTTGCTCTACTTTTGCTGTAAAATATTCCTGGCACAATGTTAACATGATATTCAATTTTGCCAAGGGTGTTGTAGTTGATACATACATTCTATGAACTTGCTCTTGCCATGGTTAGCTTCATAAACATGCTTTCTTGCTGTAGGTATGATTGTTTTGTCATGCATTGCTTTGTGATGAGTGAATCGAGCTCACAAAGATGCCTTCATAATTCTGTTAATGCCATGCTCTGTTTCCTGCTAAGTCTGAAACCTGTTAACGGAACTTGCTAGGTTTACATGGGTGCCTTCACATCTTCTATGCCTTTTTGGCTCATGATCATTAAGGGACTTTTGTTTTATGCATTTAGTAGATTCATGCCATGCCTTGTTTTGCTATGATAAGTTCCTATAGCATGTGTTTGGCTTGCTCTGAACATTGCTACCTGATGCTGTTTATGCCATGTCCAGTATTTTCACCAAGTCTGTGAAGCTGATATCTTTTGCACTTTTGCCATGCTTGTTTTGAACATGTTATTGTGTGATCTAGCCGTAGCTCAGTGTTCATCTTTTGTCAAGCATCTCTTGTAGATCACTGACATATGCTTTGTTGCTATGTTGGGGTGCTGTAGCATAGTTTCTTGATGTATTCTAAGTGCTATCATGCTGTTAATCGCAGAATTGTGTCATTCTTGTTTTGCTTGCCATTTGCAAACCGTGCATCCGTTTCCGGTGATCTTTATATCGATTTCGATCGAAATCATCTCATATTTCCAGTGGCATACTTGGTTTGCCAAGTTGATGCCTTGTTCATCCTTTTTCGTCCGGAGCACGCATATGCAACGCATATCACATCTCGCATATCATGCATGTATTGCATCATGTTGCTTGTGCATTTTCCGTGATTGATTGTGGTTCCATTATTTGTGTTCTTGCTGTGGGTAGAGCCGGGAGATGAGTTCGTGAACGAGGAACTTGTTGAGTATGCTTACGAGGATCAAGCTTTCGACAACTCTGAGAACCTTGCAGGCAAGATGACCATACCCTCGAAATCACTTCTATCGTTGCTTTGCTAGTTGTTCGTTCTATTGCTATGCTGCGCTACCTACCACTTGCTATTTCATGCCTCCCGTATTGCCATGTCTAGCCTCTAACCATCCTTTCCTAGCAAACCGTTGTTTGGCTAAGTTACCGCTTTTGCTCAGCCCTTCTTATAGCGTTACTAGTTGCAGGTGAAGTTGTAGTTGGTTCCATGTTGGAACATGGATATTTTTTGGCATATCACAATATCTCTTAATTAATTAATGCATCTATATTTTTGGTAAAGGGTGGAAGGCTCGACCTTATGCCTGGTGTTTTGTTCCACTCTTGCCGCTCTAGTTTCCGTCATACCGGTGTTATGTTCCATGATTTTGCGTCCCTTACGCGGTTGGGTGATTTATGGGACCCCCTTGACAGTTCGCCTTGAATAAAACTCCTCCAGCAAGGCCCAACCTTGGTTTTACATTTTCCTACCTAAGCCTTTTTCCCTTGGGTTTTCGCGAGCCCGAGGGTCATCTTTATTTACCCCCCAGGCCAGTGTTCCTTCGAGTGCTGGCCCAAACCGAGCGATGTTCGGCACCCCCTGGGCAACCAGGGTCTATGCCAACCCGACGTCTGGCTCATCCGGTGTGCCCTGAGAACGAGATATGTGCAGCTCCTATCGGGATTTGTCGGCACATTCGGGCGGCTTTGCTGGTCTTGTTTTACCATTGTCGAAATGTCTTGTAAACCAGGATTCCGAGACTGATCGGGTCTTCCCGGGAGAAGGTTTATCCTTCGTTGACCGTGAGAGCTTATAATGGGCTAAGTTGGGACACCCCTGCAGGGTATTATCTTTCGAAAGCCGTGCCCGCGGTTATGAGGCAGATGGGAATTTGTTAATGTCCGGTTGTAGAGAACTTGACACTTGAATTAATTAAAATACATCAACCGTGTGTGTAGCCGTGATGGTCTCTTTTCGGCGGAGTCCGGGAAGTGAACACGGTTTGAGTTATGCATGAACGTAAGTAGTTTCAGGATCAGTTCTTGATCTTTTCTAGCTTCGCGACCATTGCGTTGCTCCTGTTCCCGCTCTTGTTTGCGTATGTTAGCCACCATATGTGCTTAGTGCTTGCTGCAGCTCCACCTCATTACCCCATCCTTTTCCTATAAGCTTAAATAGTCTTGATCTCGCGGGTGTGAGATTGCTGAGTCCTCGTGACTCACAGATTCTACCAAAACAGTTGCAGGTGCCGACGATACCAGTGCAGGTGACGCAACCGAGCTCAAGTGGGAGTTCGACGAGGAACGTGGCCATTACTATGTTTCGTTTCCTGATGATCAGTAGTGGAGCCAGTTGGGACGATCGGGGATCTAGCATTTGGGGTTATCTTATTTCATTTAGATTTGACCGTAGTCGGTCTATGTGTGGATTTTGGATGATGTATGAATTAATTTATGTATTGTGTGAAGTGGCGATTGTAAGCCAACTCTCTTTATCCCATTCTTGTTCATTAGATGGGATTGTGTGAAGATGACCCTTCTTGCGACAATACCTACAATGCGGTTATGCCCTAAGTCGTGCCTCGACACATGGGAGATATAGCCGCATCGTGGGTGTTACAAGTTGGTAATCAGAGCCATCCCCGACTTAGGAGCCCCCTGCTTGATCGAATCGCTGGCGTTGTTGAGTCTAGAACAAAAATGTTTTGAGTCTTAGGATTATATATATCGGAGAGTAGGATTCTTTTTACTCCTCAATCCCTGCGTCGCTCTGGTGAGGCCTCCTGACGTAGAAGTTTTGACTCTTCTCTCCTCAAATTTCACTAAAAAAATTTAGGATCACGCGTGTATCTTAGAATCGTTCCGATGGTTTTGTGACGAGAACGTTGTTCTTGGTGCCTCCTGACATTTAGGGGTTGTGGCACTGTCCCGGGGAGTTGAGCTCCTGTTGGAAATATGCCCTAGAGGCAATAATAAAATGGTTATTATTGTATTTCCTTGTTCATGATAATTGTCTATTGTTCATGCTATAATTGTATTAACTGGAAACCGTAATACATGTGTGAATACATAGACCACAACATGTCCCTAGTAAGCCTCTAGTTGACTAGCTCGTTGATCAATAGATGGTTATGGTTTCTTGACCATGGACATTGGATGTCATTGATAACGGGATCACATCATTAGGAGAATGATGTGATGGACAAGACCCAATCCTAAGCATAGCACAAGATCGTGTAGTTCGTTTGCTAAGAGCTTTTCTAATGTCAAGTATCGTTTCCTTAGACCATGAGATTGTGCAACTCCCGGATACCGTAGGAATGCTTTGGGTGTACCAAACGTCACAACGTAACTGGGTGGCTATAAAGGTGCACTACAGGTATCTCCGAAAGTGTCTGTTGGGTTGGCACGAATCGAGACTGGGATTTGTCACTCCGTATGACGGAGAGGTATCTCTGGGCCCACTCGGTAATGCATCATCATAATGAGCTCAATGTGACTAAGGAGTTAGCCACGGGATCATGCGTTACGGAATGAGTAAAGAGACTTGCCGGTAACAAGATTGAACGAGGTATTGGGATACCGACGATCGAATCTCGGGCAAGCAACATGCCGATAGACAAAGGGAATTGTATACGGGATTGATTGAATCCCCGACATCGTGGTTCATCTGATGAGATCATCGTGGAACATGTGGGAACCAATATGGGTATCCAGATCCTGCTATTGGTTATTGGGCGGAGAGGTGTCTCGGTCATGTCTGCATGGTTCCCGAACCCGTAGGGTCTACACACTTAAGGTTCGGTGACGCTAGAGTTGTTATGGGAAATAGTATGTGGTTACCGAAGGTTGTTCGGAGTCCCGGATGAGATTCCGGACATCACGAGGAGTTCCGGAATGGTCCGGCAGTGAAGATCGATATATTGGACGAAGGGTATTGGAGTTCGGAAGTGTTCCGGGGGTACCAGGCTATGGCCAGCATGACCGAAAGGTGTTTCGGGAGCCCCGGCAAGTGTTGGAGGGCCTCATGGGCCAAAGGGGAAGGGGGAAACCAGCCCTCTAAGGGGTGGTGCGCCCCCCACACCCTTTCCCACGTTACTTGGGGAGGTGGGGCGCCTCCACCTGGCTTGGGAGGCAAGCCTCCACCTGCTTGGCTTGGGGGGCAAGTCTCCCTAGGATTTTCCCTAGGGAGATCCAATCTGCTTGGCCGCCGCCCCCTAGGGGAAACCCTAGGGCGCCTCCCCCTCTCCCCTTGCCCCTATATATAGTGGAGGGGTGGGAGGGCAGCCGCACCTCTTCCCTGGCGCAGCCCTCCCTCCTCATACACCTCCTCCTCCTCCTCCTCCGTATTGCTTAGCGAAGCTCTGCCGGTGAACCGCGAGCTCCATTGCCACCACGCCGTCGTGCTGCTGGAGTTCTCCCTCAACTTCTCCTCTCCCCTTGATGGATCAAGAAGGAGGAGACGTCCCCGGGCTGTACGTGTGTTGAACGCGGAGGCGCCGTCCGTTCGGCGCTAGATCGGATCTTCCGCGATTTGTATCACTGCGAGTACGACTCCATCAACCGCGTTCTTGTAACGCTTGCGCTTAGCGATCTTCAAGGGTATGAAGATGCACTCCCTCTCTCTCGTTGCTAGCATCTCCTAGATTGATCTTGGTGACACGTAGGAAAATTTTGAATTATTGCTACGTTCCCCAACAGCTCCGAGGTGTTGTCGTCACAATTTTATCGTTGCAGTTCTGGAATACCTGAGTTTCGCCGACATCGAAAATCTCTTTTATGCAGTTGTTGGTGAGATCACCTCGACGCCACCCAGTACTGGGGCGGGAGTTCGGGAGTATTGCCATAACTCGTATAACGGATGCTTTTTGAAGGTTGAGGTACACGATTTTCGAAGGTTTCCTCGTTATGTGTTGACGGATGGATACAGCTGGATCTAGGGATTGCTAGTTTGGGTGATATATTTTGTGTCCCCTGTATCCCCAACACCAGATTGCATAACCAGAAAGTTTCGGGAGTTTATAGGTGGGATTCAAGTAGCTCTTAGCATTTCTTCCCGCAGATATTTGGTTTGTGATTGGGTAATCCTTACCACTTATTTGTTCCAGTCGTACCTTGTTATTTTATTCATCAACCCTTTATCAAGTGGCTTCTCACCTTAATGGAAGTGTGATGATTTACTATGGAATTCATTCGTTCATCCTCGTTCGAATATTTATTGTGAAGACTATATGTTGCAATTTCTATCCGTTGATTCAACTTGTCTATCTGTCTATCAAGATGCTAACGGATGTCACCCTCTTCAGGATGGCTCCGCCAACGCGTCAGAATCCGGAACGCAATGATGGGAGTCAGGCGAACCCTCCGCCACCACCTCCGCCTCCGGAGGCATGGCAAGCTATCATGGCAGCCACCAACACCAATGCTTAGATGATTTTGCAACTCTTGCAAGAGCGCACCCAAGGGCAAGGCAACCAAGGAAATCAAGGCCAAGGCAACAATCAGCCTCACTTCGCTACCCTCAACCAGTTCCTCGCAAATCAGCTGAAGTCTTTCAGCTACTGTGCCGAGGCCACAGACGCCGATGATTGGCTCGTGGATATCAACAAACATTTTGAATGTAGCAATGTCAGGCCTGAGGACTTTGTCAAGTTCGCTTCTTTTCAACTCAAGGATCAAGCTACCGAGCGGTATCAACAATACAAAGATTCCAGAGGAGGTCGTGTGATTACCTGGGATGATTTCCGCCGAGACTTCAAAGCTCACCACATTCCTCAAAGTGTTGTTGAGAGCAAGCGTGAGGAGTTCCGCAATCTCAAGCAAGGCAGCATGTCCGTGTATCAATACAATACCCAATTTCAGAAACTCGCTTGCTTCGCTAAGCAAGACGTTCCTGATGAAAAGAGTATGATCTATCAATTCAGAGGTGGCCTCAAAGAAGATCTGCAATTACCTCTCGTGCTTTTTGAGCCGACCAAGTATGATGATTTCTACAATATGGCACTGAAGCAAGAGGCTGCTCAGCTCAAGTGTGAGGCTTCTAAGAAGAGAGTCAGCGACGCAGTTCAGTCTTCTTCTTCCTCACTAGTGGCTGCTAAGCAATAGAAGTTCTGGTTGCCTCCTCCTCCTCCGTTTCGTCAGCCTTTCCAGCAGAAGAACAAAGGTGGCCATGGATCTTCCCACCCACCCAACCCTGGCTATCAGAACAAGTCTCAGAATCAAGCTCCAAAGTCGAATGCTCCTTATCATCATCCACTCTCAGAGGTGACTTGCAACAAGTGTCAGCAGAAAGGTCACTATGCTAACAAGTGCTTCAACCAAAGGCGCCTTCTGCCTCCTCCTCCTGTGAGATCTTCCAGCAATGCAGTGGTCAAGCATAGCCTCAAGTTTGCAAAGGTGAACATGATGAATGCAGCTCAAGCGGAGGAATCTACTGATGTGATAATGAGTAATATCTCAGTTAATGATATTCCTACAAAAGTCTTATTTGATACTGGTGCATCGCTTTCTTTCATCTCTAGACCTTTTGCATCTAAGCATGAGTTGGTTTTTCAAGATTTGCCTAGACCGTTATCAGTTGTCTCTCCGGGTAAATTCATGAACGCAAGCTCCTTGGTTCGGGATATCTCTATCAAGATGGGCAACTATAAATTTCTGTCTTCTCCAATTGTCCTTGGTGACTCGGATATTGATCTAATTCTCGGGATGGACTGGCTTTCTAAGCACAAGGCTCAACTTGATTGTGCTGCCAGGGAAATTCAATTGACACACTCTTCTGAGGATGTGATCATCTATGCCGCTCATGATGAGACCATTCGGTTATTCTCTTTCAATGAGAAGGGCGAGCTAGACGCAATCTCTCAGATTCCAGTCATTTGTGAGTACCAAGATGTCTTTCCAGAAGAGCTTTCGGGTATGCCTCCTCACCGGCCAGTTGAGTTCGTTATCGATCTTGAGCCTGGCACGGAACCCGTTTGCAAGCGTCCTTACAAGCTTGGACCCAAGGAGCTGAAAGAATTGAAGAAACAGCTCGATGAACAAGAGCGTCTGGGTTTGATCAGACCGAGTTCATCTCCATAGGGTTGTGGTGTTCTTTTTGTCCAGAAGAAGGATGGCACGGACCGACTTTGTGTCGACTACCGTCCATTGAACAAGAAGACAATAAAGAACAAGTATCCACTTCCCAACATCATTGAGCTATTCGAGCAACTTAAAGGTGCTAAAGTATTCTCCAAGCTTGACCTTCGTATGGGTTATCATCAGATTCGCATTCGTGAAGAAGATATTTCCAAGACAGCATTCAGAACAAGCTTTGGTTCTTATGAATATACTGTCATGTCTTTCGGCCTTGTCAATGCTCCTCCAACATTCTCTCGAATGATGAACTTCATCTTCAACACCTACACCGATGAATCCGTCCTGGTGTATCTCGATGATATCTTGGTCTTCTCCAAGAATAAGAAGGATCATGCCAAACATTTGCGATTGGTGCTCGACAAGCTTAGAGAGTATCAATTCTATGCGAAGTTTTCCAAATGTGAGTTTTGCCTTGATGAAGTTCTTTACCTTGGTCATATCATCTCTGCCAAGGGCATCGCTATTAATCCCGAGAAGGTGTCTGCAATTGTGAATTGGGAACCTCCTCAGAATGTCAAGCAGCTCCGCAGTTTCCTTGGTCTTGCAAGCTATTGCCGAAGATTCGTTGAGAATTTCTCTAAGATTGCAAAGCCTCTTTCCAACCTCCTCCAGAAGCATGTGAAGTATGTCTGGACTCCTGAGTGTGATGTTGCCTTCAACACTCTCAAAGAGAAACTCGTCACAGCTCCTGTCTTGACTCCTCCTGACGAATCCAAGTCATTCGAAGTTTTCTGTGATGCTTCTCTTCAAGGTCTCGATGCTGTGTTAATGCAAGAGAAGAAAGTTGTGGCCTATACCTCTCGTCAGTTGAAGCCCAACGAAAAGAACTACCCCACTCACGATCTTGAGTTGGCGGCAGTTGTCCATGCTTTAATAACATGGAGACATCTCTTGTTGGGAAGGAAAGTGGACATATTCACCGATCACAAGAGTCTCAAGTACATCTTCACTCAGCCCAATCTCAACCTCTGGCAAACTCGATGGGTCGAAATGATTCAAGAGTACAATCCGAGTATTGAATATACTCCAGGCAAGGCCAATGTCATTGCAGATGCTTTGAGCAGGAAGGCTTATTGCAACAGCTTAATTCTCAAGCCCTTCCAAGCGGACCTTTGTGAAGCTTTCCGCAAACTGAATCTCCAAGTTGTTCCTCAAGGCTTTCTTGCCAACCTCCTAGTCTCTCCTACTTTGGAAGATCAAATTCGTGAGGCACAACTCCTGGATACCATGGTGAAGAAGGTGAAACGTGGTATTGACAAGGGTCTTTCCAAATACAAGTGCTATCGCATTGATGACAGAGACACTTTATTCTTCGAGGACCGGATTGTGGTTCCAAAAGGTGATCTAAGGAAAGTCATTATGAATGAGGCGCACAATTCTCTTCTTTCCATTCATCCTGGAAGTACGAAGATGTACCATGACCTCAAGCAGTCGTATTGGTGGACTCGAATGAAGCGGGAAATCGCTCAATTCGTGAATGAATGTGATGTCTGTCGAAGGGTGAAAGCAGAACACCAACGACCAGCTGGTCTCCTCCAACCTCTTGCTATTCCGGAATGGAAGTTTGATCATATCAAAATGGACTTCGTGACTGGATTTCCTAAGTCCAAGCGCGGAAATGATGCTATCTTCGTTGTCATCGACAAGCTTACTAAAGTGGCTCATTTCCTTCCAATCAAAGAATCTATCACAGTAGCTTAGTTGGCAGAGCTATACACCTCCAGGATTGTCTCCTTGCATGGAATTCCACAATTGATATCTTCAGATCGTGGAAGCATCTTCACTTCTAAGTTCTGGGACTCCTTCCAGAAGGCCATGGGCACTAACATTTGCTTCAGCACAGCTTTCCATCCTCAAACTAGTGGCCAAGTCGAGCGAGTCAATAAAATCCTTGAAGATATGCTTAGGGCTTGTGTCATTTCCTTTGGCATGAAGTGGGAAGATTGTCTTCCATATGCCGAGTTCTCCTACAACAACAGCTTCCAAGCGAGTTCGGGCAAGGCCCCATTCAAAATTCTCTATGGCAGAAAGTGCCGTACTCCTCTCAATTGGTCAGAGACTGGTGAACGCCAACTTCTTGGCAATGACTTAATCACAGAGGTTGAAGAAATGTGTAAAGTCATCCGTGAAAATCTCAAAGCCGCGCAATCGCGCCAGAAGAGTTACTATGATAGCAAGCACCGTGACTTGGCTTTCGAGATCGGAGACCATGTCTACCTCCGCGTCTCTCCAATGAAAGGCACTCGTCATTTCGGTATCAAAGGGAAGCTTGCCCCTAGATACGTGGGTCCTTTCAAGATCATTGGCAAAAGAGGCGAGTTCTCCTATCAACTTGAGCTTCCCTCCAACTTCGGGAACGTGCATGATGTTTTCCACGTGTCACAGCTTCGCAAGTGCTTCAAGACTCCTGAGCGCACCATCAACTTCGAAGAGATTGACCTCCAAGAAGATCTGTCTTATCATGAGCACCCCATTGCTATTCTTGAAGAAACTGAGCGCAAGACTCGCAACAAGTCAATCAAATTCCTAAAAGTGAAGTGGTCACACCATTCCGACCGAGAAGCCACCTGGGAGCGCAAGGACCACCTCCGTTCCGAATATCCGGAGTTCTTTCAGTCCTAGATCTCGGGACGAGATCCTCTCGTAGTGGTGGAGTGTTGTAACGCCCCGGATGTAACTTTCCATATTTGTAACTCCAACTCTTGCCATTTTTGGCTATGTGTTATGATATTCCCTCCGTGGTTGGGTTTTTGTCTTTCGTTTTGCATTTTGTTCATGTCATGCATCTCATATCATGTCATCATGTGCATCTCATTTGCATACGTGTTCGTCTCATGCATCCGAGCATTTTCCCCGTTGTCCGTTTCGCAATCCGACACTCCACATGCACCGGCACACCCCTCTTGTCTCTTTTCGTGAGCGGGTCTTAAACATTCTCGAAATGGACCGAAGTTTGCCAAGTGGCCTTGGTACACCACCGGTAGACCACCTGTCAAGTTTCGTTCCATTTGGAGGTCGTTTGATGCTCCAACGGTTAACCGGGTAACCGCAAAGGCCTTTTGTGTGTTGCAGCCAAACACCCCTCCAAACAGCTCAATAACTCATCTAAGCCCCCTCCATGCTCTCGGTCGTTCAATCACGATCATGTGGGCGAAAACCGCACTCCATTTGGAGTCTCCTAGCTCCCTCTAGCTATAAATATGTGAGCCTCCCCGAAATCCCGCAGTCCAAAAACCCTAGCTCCACTCCCTCCGCGCGCCGGACACGTCCGGTCCGCGCCGGACAAACCCGCGCCGCCGCCTGCAGCCAATCGGGGCGTGCCACGTCAGCACCTCTGGACTCCCCCGCCGCCGAGGCCCGCCGAGCCCATCGCCGGCCCCGCGGGCCCGTACGCCGCCGCCCGCGCCCGAGCGCGCCTCCCGCGGGCTCCCGCCCGCGCCAGCGCCTCGACGCCTCGCCCGCCGGCCGTCGTGACCCCGCCGCCTTCGTCCCCACCGCACCTCCACGCCACGCCGCCCTCGCTGCCGGGTCTCCCCCTCGCCGGATCTGTTCTTCCCCGACCCCGGCGACCTCTCCAAGTTCCTCTCCGGCCGCCGCGTGCTCCAACCCCGGCGAACCCCGGCCATCCTCGATAATCGCGCCCACAAACCCTAGATCGAGGTTGTTTCCCCCCCTCGTTTTTTCTGCTAAGTCCCGAATATATCATTTTATGTTGCTCTGTTCATCATGTCATATCTCATTGCATATTGCTCCGTTTTGCGTGCATGATATATCGAAATGTTCATCACGAGATGCGCTTCATTTTGTTCCATTGTGCCATGTTAGTTTGAGTCCATATTGATGCCCAAATCTCTGGTGCAAGAGTGCTATATGATGTTTACTGCTACTACTTATCAGAATTTGATGTTTTGTTATTTTTGTTGCATTTGATGTGTGCATCTTATGGGCATGAGCTCTACAGGTGTTTTGTTCTATGCCATGCCATATTTATATAGGTGTATGCCATGTATTTTTGTGATCTATGTGGTGACTATAACAAGCATGCAAACTAGGCTTCGTGATGTTTCTATTTTCAGAGACTTGGGATTTTGCCAAGTCCTTTACCTGCTGTTATTTTGATGCCATGCATCCATGTGTCTATAGTGAGATCCATGCTTCCTTTGAGTATGTTCAGTAAGGATGTTTTGTACATATGGTTATGCTCTATCCATCCATGCCCCTGTTTGCAATTATGGAGTGCCCTAGCATGTCTTAATCTTGCTCTACTTGTGCTACAAAATGTTCCTGGCAGAATGTTAACATGATATTCAATTTTGCCAAGGGTGTTGTAGTTGATACATACATGCTATGAACTTGCTCTTGCCATGGTTAGCTTCATAAACATGCCTTCTTGCTATAGGGATGCTTGTTTTATCATGTATTGCTTTGTGATGAGTGAATCGAGCTCACAAAGATGCCTTCATAATTCTGTTAATGCCATGCTCTGTTTTCTGCTAAGTCTGGAACCTGTTAACGAAACTTGCTAGGTTTACATGGGTGCCTTCACATCTTCTGTGCCTTTTTGGCTCATGATTAGTAAGGGACTTTTGTTCTATGCATTTAGTAGATTCATGACATGCCTTGTTTTGCTATGATAAGTTCCTGCAGCATGTGTTTGGCTTGCTCTGAACATTGCTACCTAATGCTGTTTATGCCATGTCCAGTATTTTCACCAAGTCTGTGAAGCTGATATCTTTTGCACTTTTGCCATGCTTGTTTTCAACATGTTATTTTGTGATCTAGCCGTAGCTCAGTGTTCATCTTTTGTCAAGAATCTTTTGTAGATCACTGCCATATACTTTGTTGCTATGTTGGGGTGCCGTAGCATAGTTGCTTGATGTATTCTAAGTGCTATCATGCTGTTAATCGCAGAATTGTGTCATTCTTGTTTTGCTTGCCATTTGCAAACCGTGCATCCGTTTCGGGTGATCTTTATATCGATTTCGACCGAAATCATCTCATCTTTCCAGTGACATACTTGGTTTGAGAAGTTGATGCCTTGTTCATCCTTTTTTGTCCGGAGCACGCATATGCAACGCATATCACATCTCGCATATCATGCATGTATTGCATCATTTTGCTTGTGCATTTTCCGTGATTGATTGTGGTTCCATTGTTTGTGTTCTTGCTGTGGGTAGAGCTGGAAGACGAGTTCGTGAACGAGGAACTTGTTGAGTATGCTTATAAGGATCAAGATTTCGACAACTTTGAGAACCTTGCAGGCAAGATGACCATACCCTCGAAATCACTTCTATCTTTGCTTTGCTAGTTGTTCGTTCTATTGCTATGCTGCGCTATCTACCACTTGCTATTTCATGCCTCCCATATTGCCATGTCTAGCCTCTAACCATCCTTTCCTAGCAAACCGTTGTTTGGCTAAGTTACCGCTTTTGCTCAGCCCTTCTTATAGCGTTACTAGTTGCAGGTGAAGTTGTAGTTGGTTCCATGTTGGAACATGGATATTTTTTGGCATATCACAATATCTCTTAATTAATTAATGCAACTATATTTTTGGTAAAGGGTGGAAGGCTCGGCCTTATGCCTGGTGTTTTGTTCCACTCTTGCCGCTCTAGTTTCCGTCATACCGGTGTTATGTTCCTTGATTTTGCGTCCCTTACGCGGTTGGGGTATTTATGGGACCCCCTTGACAGTTCGCCTTGAATAAAACTCCTCCAGCAAGGCCCAACCTTGGTTTTACATTTGCCTACCTAAGCCTTTTTCCCTTGGGTTTTCGCGAGCCCGAGGGTCATCTTTATTTACCCCCCCGGGCCAGTGTTCCTTCGAGTGCTGGCCCAAACCGAGCGATGTTCGGCACCCCCTGGGCAACCAGGGTCTATGCCAACCCGACGTCTGGCTCATCCGGTGTGCCCTGAGAACGAGATATGTGCAGCTCCTATCGGTATTTGTTGGCACATTCGGGCGGCTTTGCTGGTCTTGTTGTACCATTGTCGAAATGTCTTGTAAACCGGGATTCCGAGACTGATCGGGTCTTCCCGGGAGAAGGTTTATCCTTCATTGATCGTGAGAGCTTATAATGGGCTAAGTTGGGACACCCCTGCAGGGTATTATCTTTCGAAAGCCGTGCCCGCGGTTATGAGGCAGATGGGAATTTGTTAATGTCCGGTTGTAGAGAACTTGACACTTGACTTAATTAAAATACATCAACCGTGTGTGTAGCCGTGATGGTCTCTTTTCGGCGGAGTCCGGGAAGTGAACACGGTTTGAGTTATGCATGAATGTAAGTAGTTTCAGGATCACTTCTTGATCTTTTCTAGCTTCGCGACCGTTGCGTTGCTCCTCTTCCCGCTCTTGTTTGCGCATGTTAGCCACCATATGTGCTTAGTGCTTGCTGCAGCTCCACCTCATTACCCCATCCTTTTCCTATAAGCTTAAATAGTCTTGATCTCACGGGTGTGAGATTGCTGAGTCCTCGTGACTGACAGATTCTACCAAAACAGTTGCAGGTGCCGACGATACCAGTTGCAGGTGACTCAACCGAGCTCAAGTGGGAGTTCGACGAGGAACGTGGCCGTTACTATGTTTCGTTTCCTGATGATCAGTAGTGGAGCCCAGTTGGGACGATCGGGGATCTAGCATTTGGGGTTATCTTATTTCATTTGGATTTGACCGTAGTCGGTATATGTGTGGATTTTGGATGATGTATGAATTAATTTATGTATTGTGTGAAGTGGCGATTGTAAGCCAACTCTCTTTATCCCATTCTTGTTCATTACATGGGATTGTGTGAAGATGACCCTTCTTGCGACAATACCTACAATGCGGTTATGCCTCTAAGTCGTGCCTCGACACGTGGGAGATATAGCCGCATCGTGGGTGTTACATCTTGAGCATTGAAACTGATGCCATTGAAGATATAGAAAACCAATGTCTTCATTGCGCCTTCTAGCTTCGCTGCAGGAGAATGTCCCTTGACAGGCCATAGAGTTCGCCTGATGATATGATAAATAGTGCGTGGCAGATACTCTAGGTCTTCAACAAAGAATTCCTTTGGATATTCAGCGTCTTGTGGCAGTGGCTTCATCATGCTTAGCATTTGGCTCATGTTTGGCTCAGGCTTCTGGAATATGCTCTCCAAAGCATTGCGGTGAAGCTGACAACCAGGTTCATAGAGTTCACCTGGAGTGGGCAAGGCAGTGAGCTCAATAATATCAAGAGCTTTGGCTTCGTGGTGTACATTTCTTGTCATCCACTCAAGGACCCAAGTCTTCGGATCCCTGTTGTAGCCGCGAATGTGAAGAGTTGCATAGAATTGCAGCAGAAGTTCTTCATTCCAATTTTCCTTGTCGGTCACAAACTATAGAAGGCCTGCATCTCTGAAGCAGTTGAGGGCTTCTTCCAAGCAGGGCAGGCCAGCAATGGCTTCGCAGTCTAGACGCATATGGGGAAAAATGCGCCCTTGATTGTATAGTATATAGGAATAGTAACTGCGCTGCTGATAACTCCAGAACCGATCAGATGAGATTCTTGGCTTGGAATATGGGTTCTTGGCGCTATGAAAGAAGGTGTTGTGTGCAATGAATCCATTCACATTAAAAGATCCTGGTGAAGTTGCTGTACCTGGAAACCTTGGCAACCTGGGTTTTGGCTTCTGGACCTAAGGCCTGTGCTCCACATGATAATCAAATTGTGGTCCGGGAGCAGGAGGAGGAACCAGAATAGGCCATCAAACCTTGACAGGTTGACCGCGATCAAATGCCACCTCAATAGTGTGAGGCCTTGGAGGATGCACAGGAGCATCGGCATTGACATGGGCTTCGAGCTGCACAATAGCTTCAGGAGCAACATTGGCTTCAGGCGCCACATTAGCTTCAGCCATGACAACGTCATTGGCTTCATTGATGTTGTTGGTGGCCGCCTCATTATTTCCAACCTCCACTTGAGTAGCTGGAGGGTCAGGCACAAACTCGTTCTCCTCGAGAACAACTTCTTTGTTGGTAGGGGGTGTGGCAGCTCGCTCTTCTTCTTGACGGGGTTCTTCTTGGTCATCGGCTGATGCAGCCGGAATGTCTTCAGCAGCTTTGGCTTCAAACTCAGAGACGTTCACAGTTGGAGTGGCGTCAGGAAACACTTGTCATGCCACTGAGTTGTGTTGCTCTTCTCCTTCTGGAACGCTCGACAGAGCGACTTGTGGCCTTGGTCCTTTGCGAAGCCTGCGGAATGCGAGTGACGCTTTTGGAGAGGGTGTTGAGGATATAACCATTAGAGTCACCCGCCCAGGAGGGGTCGGGTTACGTTATAATGATCATCACGTGAAGCCCAGTACCAGGCTAGAGGATGGCGGATCAATAGTGGGCTTAAGACCCGGAGGCGGCTTAAGGCCCGTAGTGATAAACCGCCGTTATGACAAGACTTGTAATGTAAGGCAAGAGTAGTTAAGAATCCGAGCCGGATACTGTTATAAGCCGGCCGGGACTCTGAGAGCCGCGGGGCGTCAACCTCTCTATATAAAGGGACGACCCGGCGGCGGTTCAGGACGAGAGACAATAGATCGAGAGCCGGGCATAGCGATTAAGCTCCCTGGTCATCGAAACCCTAAGTAATACCACCTCAACTGGACATAGGCTTTTACCTTCACCGTAAGGGGCCGAACCAGTATAACCCTCGTGTTCCTTGTTCCGTTTAACCCCTTTAAGCTTCCTAGCTGCGATGGCTCCACGACTAAGTCCTTGCACGAGGACATCTGCCGTGACAATTCCACGACAGTTGGTGCCCACCGTGGGGCTAGCGCACGGTGGATTTGAGTTCTTGAAGGGCAGCTTCGAAGGGCTCGAGGGATACGCTGTGGGCCGGATGAACAAGAGTCATCGCGGCAAGCTCTACATCGACGATGCAAATTGGGGCCCCGACGCCGGCTCAATTGAGTACGGGTACCGGGTCCCCTTCGGCGGAATCCATGTCTTTATTGGCAAGATTGGTGAGCCGGGCCCTGAGCTGGACCTCTGCGCCGATCTCATCGAGAAGGCTCAATGTGCACGACCCGCCCGGACTTTGCCTGCCTTGAAGCGTGCTTTCGTGGGATGCGTCCATGGAGAGCTCTCTGAAGGATCTGGATCTGGTGGTGAGCCGGGGCAGGAAGCCCTGTGCCCTCGCCGGCTCAGGTGCTGATGGATCTCACAGACAAGATGACGGCCTGTTAACCGCTACGGTCGCCCCAGCGGATCAAGCTCAGCATGACGCGGAGGTGGCACAGTTAAAGTTGGATCTAGCAAAAGCCAAGGAGGATCTGGCGGCGGAAGGGATCAGGATGGCTGCGGAGAGGGCGGCTCTCAACGCCCAGACTCAGCTGATTCAGGAACAATCTTTCCGGCTCACGATGGATCAGAACGCGTCCAATGAGGTCATGAGAAGGAGGCATCAAAAGGCCCAATATCGACTCCCTCCGGTTTACGATCCTCGAAACCTCTTCAACACGCCTGGTGCAGGGCCCAGTAACCCGCCAGAGATCACGACGCCCGGGGCTGGAACGTCAATTCAGCCCCAAGTGATGGGGCCTCCCCGGGTGAACGCTGCCCCGCCTCAGTATGTGCCAATACCACCGGGTCATTATGCCTACCCGTTGGAAAACATGGTCGCCGCGGCGGCGCGACTGGCGGCTCTCCCAATCGATGGCGACTCTCCAACGGCGGTTGAGACCCGCCGGGTTAGAGAACTCCTTCAGACGGCTCTGGCGCAGCAGGAGGCATATTCTTATAGCCGGGACAGGATTCATTCAACCCCTCATCCAGGCCAGAGCCCGAGTTATAGCAGACACATGGTCTCAGCGACCGGCTCAAGCAATGTCCGACGCCATGACTTGCCTCCTGGCCATGGCCTGGCTCATAACGGAGCCTTTCACGCGGTAGACCAAGACAGAGCACGGCAAGAGGCGGAGCAGGCGCCTCAGTTGACGGCTTACCAGCCACCCCGGGCTTATCCGACGGCTTCTATTGATGCGGGTATACCTACGAGGACTGGAGGTGTCCCTTGTCTGGTGCCGGCTCTCCGCAATGAACGTCTGCCCAAGGATTTCAAGGGGCCTAGGAAGGTGCCTAATTACACGGCTGATTTACAACCCGGAGCATGGATCGAGAGTTACGAGATGGCCATGGAGTTGCTGGAGGTCAGTGAAGCAGCAATGGCCAAGTACTTCACCATGATGTTAGATGGAACTGCCCGCACTTGGTTGAAGGGACTACCACCGAACTCTATCGGGTCTTGGGCTGAGCTAAAAGCCCGGTTCATCAAAAACTTCAAAGATACATGTAGGCAATCTATGTCAATTGTGGATTTGACTAATTGCAAGCAGCAGGAGGGTGAGTCTACGACCCATTGGGTTCGCCGGGTCAAAGAGATAATACATTCATCTGATAAGATGGATGCCGGCTCTGCAGTCTTAATGTTAGAGCAGAATTGTCGTTTTGCGCCCCCGAAGATGAAGCTCGGGCGGCTCAAGCGCGATTGCAATGATATGGGTACGCTGATGGCGGCTCTGGTCAAGTACGCCGACTCTGATAGTACCAAGGATCCCGCGTCGGATGATGAAAGGACAGGGAAGGGAAAACGGAATGGCAATGGCAAGGGCCCCCAGCATAACCCGGCGAACCAAGGAGGTAACAAGCGTAAGGCTGATGGCAGTATGGAATTTGTGGCCAACACCAATTCACAGGGTAACAACCACCGGCGCAAGGGGAGACCACCTCCCCGAGCCGGCGGGTCAGGCCCGACGCTTGAACAATTGTTAAATGAGCCCTACCCGAGGCATGGCTCTAGGGAAAAGCCGGCCACTCATCTATGGAAGGACTGCGCAATCATGAAGGCCTTTAAGAATTCCAATGCTTTCAATGGCAATAATGGCCCGGGCGGCGGCTCAGGCGCCGGCGGCTTTCATGGCCCGGGCGGCGGCTCAAATTCCAATTCTCAGAATGTTCAAGGGGGCTTTAATCAGCAGTCCGGCCAGGGTCATCAGCAGCAGGGGGGATACCAGACCAATCCAAAGCAGCTCAATGGTGGACAGTATCATGTATTTACCACCAGTCTGTGCAAGCGAGATCAGAAGCTTCATAAAAGGGTTGTGAATGCTGTTGAGCCGGCGGTTCCATGCTATTTAAGATGGTCTGAGCAGTCTATTGTGTGGAGTAGGGAAGATCACCCTCCCCGGGTTGATAATCCGGGTCACCTGGCCCTGGTGGTGGCTCCTCAGGTGGGGGATATAAATTCACTAAAGTGCTCATGGACGGAGGCAGCAGCATCAACATCCTCTATTATGAGACCTTCCGTCGTATGGGGTTGATTGATAAGAACCTCAGCCAGTCCAATACTGTTTTCCATGGTGTGGTGCCTGGTAAGTCGGCATATCCAGTTGGTAAGATCGAGCTGGAAGTGGCTTTTGGAGATGAGTACAACTACAGGGCGGAAAAATTAACCTTTGAGGTGGTTAAGATAAGAAGTCTGTATCATGCTTTATTTGGACGGCCGGCTTACGCCAAGTTCATGGCACGGCCGTGTTACGTGTATTTGCAGCTCAAGATGCCGGGTCACAATGGGACCATTACGGTTCATGGCAGCCGAAAGATAGCCTTGGAGTGTGAGGAAGGTGACGCGGCTTATGCAGAATCTATTTGTGCAACAGAGGAGTTGAAGTTTTACAAGGACAATGTTGACCCGGCAGATATGACGTCTTTGAAAAAGCCAACCACGGAGCATGAGCCGGTAATGAAATTTAAGTCCGCTGATGAGACTAAACTTGTTAACTTTGTTCCAGGCGACTCATCTTAGCAGTTCAGCATCAGTGCCAATCTGGATCCGAAATAGGAAGGCGCACTCATCGAGTTCATCCGTGAGAACAAGGACATCTTTGCATGGAAACCTTCTGACATGCCGGGTGTACCTAGAGAACTCGCTAAGCACACTCTCAATATTGATCCGAAGTTTAAGCCGGTCAGGCAATTCCTCCGGCGGTTTAATGAGGAGAGGCGGAAAGCCATTGGAGAGGAGGTAGCCCGGCTCTTGGCGGCCGGGTTTATTGTTGAAGTTTTTCATCCAGAATGGTTAGCTAACCCGGTACTCGTGCTCAAGAAGAACGGCACCTGGCAGATGTGTGTGGACTACACGGACTTAAACAAGGCCTGTCCGGCTGATTCTTTTGCTCTCCCCCGTATTGATCAAATCATTGATGCTACTGCGGGTTGTGAGCGCTTAAGTTTTTTGGATGCTTATTCTGGATACCATCAGATTAAAATGGCAGTTAAGGACCAGGAGAAGACGTCGTTCATCACTCCCTTTGGAGCCTTCTGTTATGTGTCTATGCCTTTTGGACTCAAGAGTGCACAGGCGACTTATCAGCGTTGTGTGCATAATTGTCTTCATAACCAGATTGGGCGCAACGTTCATGCCTATGTGGATGATATCATGGTTAAATCCAGGGAGAAGGACACCTTGGTAGATGATCTTAGAGAAACCTTTGATAATCTCCGGGTTTACAAGATGATGCTTAACCCAGCCAAGTGTGTTTTTGGTGTTCCTGCAGGCAAGCTCTTGGGCTTTCTAGTTTCTCACAGAGGCATTGAAGCTAACCCGGAAAAGATCAAGGCAATCATCTCTCTGGCTAAGCAGGTGTGCATAAACGACGTCCAGCGTCTGGCGGGTCGCATTGCTGCTTTGAGCCGGTTTATAAGCCGCTTGGGTGAAAAGGCCATGCCGATGTACCAGATGATGAAGAAAACAGATGACTTTGTTTGGAATGATGCTGCTGATGCTGCTTTTGAGGATTTGAAAAGACAGCTGGCTGAGCCCCCAGTCCTTGCTGCTCCTGTTGACAAGGAGCCTTTATTGCTGTATGTAGCCGCTAACACACGGGCCGTCAGTGTGGCTGTGGTGGTGGAGCGTAAGGAGATGGGTAAGGAGTATCCGGTTCAGCGGCGGGTTTACTATGTCAGCGAAGTACTCATTGAGTCCAAACAACGGTATCCACATTGGCAGAAGCTTGTTTATGGGGTATTCATGGCAAGCCGGAAGCTTAAGCATTATTTCCAGGGTCACCCTATCACTGTGGTTAGTTCTGCTCCCCTAGGAGATATCATCCAAAACAGAGAAGCCACAGGAAGAGTTGCTAAGTGGGCTATAGAACTTGGGCCTCATGGTCTGAAGTACGTACCACGCACTGCTATCAAGTCTCAAGCATTGGTGGATTTCATCAACGATTGGACAGAGCCGCAGGTGCCTGAAGAGAAACCGGATAATACATACTGGACTATTCACTTCGACGGGTCTAGGCAATTGGAAGGCTTGGGGGCTGGAGTTGTATTAACTTCCCCTCGAGGTGACAAGTTTTGCTATGTGCTACGGTTGATGTTTCCCTGTACTAACAATGCAGCTGAGTACGAGGCCTTGCTCCATGGTCTTCGGATGGCTAAGGAGATGAGCTTGAGCCGGGTAAGGTGCTTTGGCGACTCAGATTTAGTGGCTCAACAAGTGTCAGGCAAGTGGGATTCCAAGGACCCTCTCATGGCGGCTTATCGCCGCGAAGTTGATGCCATTGCTGGACACTTTCAGGGTTACCAAGTAGAGCACATCGATCGCAGGAAGAACGAGGCGGCTGATGCATTAAGCCGGCTGGGCTCTCAGCGAAAGCCGGTGCCGCCTAATACTTTCTTGGACATTTTGCATAACCCTTCTGTTAAGTTGCCTACAGAGGAAGACTTGGCTGTCCCTGACCCGGAGGCACAGTTGGTGGCGGCTCTCCACATTACCCCAGACTGGACAGTACCATACTTGGCTTACATGACCCGGGGAGAATTGCCTGAGGATGAAACTTTGGCCAGACAAATAACTCGGCGGTCTAAGTCAATGATAATTCTCAATGGTGAGCTGCATCGTCGCAGTGTCACTGGAACTTTCCAGCGTTGTGTTTCCCCTGAGGAAGGTCAAGAAATCTTACGTGAAATTCACGAGGGGGATTGTGGCCATCATGCCGGCTCAAAGTCCCTTGTGGCCAAGGCTTTTCGTCATGGTTTTTACTGGCTGACGGCTCATGCTGATGCAGAGGATTTGGTCAGTAAATGTGACGGTTGCCAGAGGTTCTCGCGACGGGCTCATGTGTCGGCTCAGGAATTGAGGATGATTCCAATCACTTGGCCGTTTGCGGTCTGGGGGCTTGATATGGTTGGGCCTTTTAAAAGATCCAAGGATAAGAAGACCCACCTCTTGGTGGCAGTCGACAAGTTCACAAAGTGGGTTGAAGCAGAGCCAGTTCGTAAGTGTGATGCAGCCACAGCGGTTCAGTTCATGAAGAGGGTGATATTTCGCTTTGGTTTTCCACATAGCATTATAACTGACAATGGTACCAATCTGTCTAAAGGCGCCATGGAGGAGTTTTGTCAACGAGAGCATATTCGGCTTGATGTTTCATCAGTGGCTCACCCTCAATCCAATGGTCAAGCTGAGAGAGCCAATCAGGAAATCTTGAAAGGCATCAAGCCCCGGCTTTTGGTCCCTTTGCAACGGACGCCGGGTTGTTGGGTGGAGGAGTTACCCTCCGTGTTATGGAGCATCAATACTACTCCTAACAGGTCTACGAGTTACACGCCTTTCTTCATGGTTTATGGAGCGGAGGCGGTCCTCCCTAGCGACATCCGTCATGACTCGCCTCGAGTGGCAGCTTATGTTGAGGCGGATAATGAGCGGGCGCGCCAAGATGCTCTTGACTTGTTGGATGAACAGCGTGATGTGGCAGCGGCTCGCTCGACGATTTACCAACAAGACCTGCGCCGCTATCACAGCCGCCGGGTTAAGTCCAGAGTCTTCCAGGAAGGTGATCTGGTGCTCCGGCTCATCCAAGATCAAACAGATGCACATAAGTTATCCCCGCCTTGGGAAGGGCCCTTTGTGGTCAGCAAGAACTTGTACAACAGGTCATACTACCTTATCGATGTTCGGGAGCACAAAGATTCACGTAAGTCGGAGGAAGAGACCCGTCGGCCGTGGAACATAGCTCAGCTTCGGCCTTATTACACTTGAGCCACCAGCTCTCATAATGTACATATTTCTATAGCCATGTATATATTATGATAAATAATAAAGCATGACCTCTGTCCTTTTCTCCTCCAAAGGTAAATGTGTTATTTCCATTACAACATTACATGGTCACTTGGAGGTGGATCCGGCTTACGATCGTATTCAAATCTGGCCGTTAACAATATGATCACCTGGGAGCTTCCTGTTCAAACATAGGTCGTATTCGAACCAAAGAGAACATAGCTGTCGATACCCACTTGATTGGCAAATTGCCGAGCTCATTGGGGAGTTTTCTTGATCATATTTGAATCATAGCTCAACCCCCTTTGGGAACCGACGTGGATCGTATTCGAATCAGCGTCGTTAAACAACTCTCAAGGTCATTTGGGGGCTTCCTGTTCAAACATAGGTCGTATTCGAACCAAAGAGAACATAGCTGTCGGTACCCTCTTGATCGGCAACGCCAAAGCCACTGGGGGCTATATGATCGCATTCGAATCTTAGCTTAACCCCTTTGGGACGGTTCTCTGGTCGTATTCGAACCAGAAGCCCCTAAGTTTTTGATCTTTGGTTTGCAACAAGTTCTTTGGATCAAATCAACAGTGTGCAAGGGCGGTTCTTACTCCGCCGGCTTAACTTTGATTAAAATGTTGATAGCACACAATAAGCATTATCATGCTGGTGAACCGGAGTTGAGTTCAACCTCATTATTTGGGTTACATAAACCGGAAGTATACTTGAAGGCTTGTAAGTATGCTATTATGGTTATCGAGATATAATTGAGGCCGGTCTTTGGTGACTTTGGTTCATATTCCGGGTTATATAAAGTATATGACTCTCAGTGCGGTAAGCCGCCTAGAGACTTGTGATTTGTTTTCTATGCAGGACAATTAAAGACAGTTCTTCAAGCTTAAGGAAAATAAATGATCAATTATAACCCGGAGGAATATAAAGAGCAGCTTCAATGGAGTTAAGCATTCAACACGTGCACGATGGCACGACAAAATTAAGTGTTTGTCCTACTCTATTACAAGACTCCCCGAGTCCAAAAGGTGAGGCATTGTTTTAAGGTGTAACCATGAGCCGCCTAAAAATCAAGGTGCTTGTTGGTCGAAGCTTCCGGCTCATCCCTCTCCGCTCCTCCGGCTGTTTCCATGACCTGGAAGGTTGATGATTTCTAGTCAATGCCGCTCAAAGCTTCAAATTGAGCCTCATCATCAATTAACCCGGCCGGGTCAACTTCTGGAGCGAAGGTATGCTTACGAGTCGGAGGGATCAGGCTGATTGCTTCATAGCGTGGAGTGGGGATCCTCTGATTCTCCGCGTCATAGCCCGGCTGATATTTGGTAAGGTCGGTGTCATTCCCAATCAAGGTGGCCACCGGGCGCACGCTCTTCACACAGGCGGCAAAGTCTTTCTGGTCAAAGGGGGTGCCGTCTTCCTTCAGGCTGGGGTATCCAAGAGCGATGTCGGCCGGGTCTAGCTCCGGTAGAAACGCCTTGGCCCGGCTCAGAGCAGCTATAGCTCCGGCTCTTGCAGAAGCCCGTCTCAGCTCTTGGAAGCATTGAGGAAGTACGGCAAGCCGCCTGAGTACGTCTGCCAGGTGAGTGGGAACCTCATTGGACAGAGCCACAACGGCTAAAGCGCGTTGTGACCCGGTGTAGAGTTGCTCCACCAAGGTGTAAACCGCCTTCAGCTTGGTCAGCACGTTCTGATTCAGATTGGAGCTTCTGGGACCTGCATAATAACGTCCGGTGAGCTGATGGCAACGATGGGACTTATGAGACATGAAGAATGTAAACTTGTTAAAAGCTTACAGAATAACTTACCGAAGATTGCGGAGACCATCTGTACACATGGTGTTTTAAGCCGGAGAGTTCGGCGGTTCTTTCAGTAAGGGCAGCCTCCGCTTGTTCGGCCCGGCTGAGCAAGGCAGTCTTCTCGTCGGCCCAAGTTTTTCTTTCTGTTTCAAATTTTTTCTTCAGTTTTTCTTGTGCAGCAACACTGAACTCAAACTTGGCATTGGCCTTCCGGGTCTCAGTTTCCCGAGTCTTCAGGCGGTTCTTCAGCTCAGAGATTTCCGATTCAAATTTCTTGTAGGCAGCCTGTACAAATTCCGGGTTACAGTTTGAGTGGTTATCGTGCAACATTAAAGTCCCAAGCACTTTGCAAGCAAAGACACTTGGCACTTGGGGGCTAATGTATGCTGAACGATTCTATTTATAAGTGCCGGTTCATGAAGGTAAGCCGGAAGTTAAAGTCTACAACATATTCTATCATAAGTAATAGACTTGGGGGCTAGCATGGTAAGGATGACTATGGAGTAAGCAAGAGAGTTGTACCTCAGATTTTTGCTGTATCTGCTTCACCATGTCAATCTCCAGGTCCCGGCTGTTGTGCACTTGACCAATATAACCAGAAACAATGTCTCCAATGCTCAAGTTAGCATAGTCAGTGATATCCAGTCTGGCCCTGCGGCGCTCCAGCAGTTCTTCTTTAGCAGAGCATCTGGCCAGCACAGTGGGTCTTCCCGGCTCAACATATTCGGTCCGGGTAATCACCACATCCGGGTCATCGGCCGGTTGAGCTGAGCTGGGGATCTCCGGGTTGTCAGAACTCTCCATGGCTTGTTGTTCAGTTGGAGCAGTGGTTTCTGGAGCCGGTGCAGACGGCGGCTCAGAAGCAGAGGCGTTGGGTTCAGTCAAGACCGGGTCTTCGACCGGGTGACTTTTCTTTGCCCTCTTGCTGAGCTTTGCTTGTGCACTGAAAGTCAAAAGGTTAGTGCAAAAACATGAGTAAGATAATCACAAAATAAGATGATCATCATTACCCGGGTGCAGTCTTGAAAGCCGGCAAGTTAGATTGCATGGAGTCACCGGAGGAAGGTGAAGTTTCCTGATAGTTTGAATTAGAAGAATTGAGTGGTTGGCGAGTGATGCCCGCCAAAGGATGAAAAGGATATAAGTTGGAGATAACCTCGGTCCGGCGCTTCCTTGATGCTTCGGGTAAGCCGGAGGAGAGGTCTGCATCCTTGCTGGCACGGGTTTGCCTCCGGCTCTCATGAATCTGTTGCTTCAAAAGAAATTGAGGATCTTGATAAGCTAAAGGATGGGAAAATCTTACTTTCCGGGTTACTCTTCGGACTTTCAGCCTTGGCAAGGGGTCCGGGTCGGAGGAAAGTATAGTTACCTCTTCAATCACCGGGTTACTCGCTCCGGTGTCCTCCTGCTGATAATCAATGTCAATAAGGTGGTTAAGAACAAACAAAAAACAAGAGAAGAGCATAAGAATGAAGGGTTACCTCTGACCTGGAGGTGTCATCCAGCTGAAGCAGGTCTGAGGCGCTAGGCTTACTCCCCTTCTTGTGGGGAGCGGCTCTCCTGGCGGCTTTCTTAACCTTCCTGGCTTTTTTAGCAGCCTCATGATCATACTTGACCTTCCAGAACTTATCATTAGCCTGAAAAATACAACAAAGGTTTCTTGAGGTTAAGATGAAAATTGTTAAAGTGGAAAGTGAGGTGCTCAGATCAGTAGCTTACCGCCGGAGCCGGGTTAGCTTTGCAGAAGGGACTTAAGCCTGTCCTCCCGCAGTCTGCTAAGCTCTCGTTCAGAAGGGACTTAGTCATGTCGTCAACGACGTCCTCAGGTAGGTCGTTGGGGCTGTGCCGCAGAGGATCATCCTTCCGGCCCGTGTAATCACACATTAAGCCGGGGCGGCGGCTCAAGGGAATCACCCGCCAAGCAATCCAGACCCGGACCAGATCAACACCGTTAAGGCCGTTTCCCAGAAGAGCTTTAATCTTGTTGATGGTGGGGATAAGCGGTTGTCGCTCAGCTTGAGATAATTTGTCTGGCAGGGGGTGATTTGACTCCAGACGCAGGGCGCGAAAGCCGGGCAGAGGGTTTTCATCAGCCGGAGAAGTATCCTGGCAGTAGAACCATGTCTGGTTCCAGTCCTTTGGGTGGCTTGGCGGCTCAGCATAAGGAAAGAGGCAATCTCTCCATCGTTGGATTGAAATTCCACGAAGTTCCAAGCTAGGCCCGTTGGCACACTCGTTCTGGCGGTTCAGATAAAACAACTCCCTAAAGAGCAGTAGGCTGGGCTCTTCTCCGAGATATACCTCACAGAACACTTGAAAGTTACAAATGTTCGACACGGAATTGGGTCCAATGTCTTGAGGTCGCAGATCGAAAAAGTTCAGAACATCTCTGAAGAATCTTGAGCCAGGAGGAGCAAAGCCCCGGCTCATGTGATCAGCAAATATAACAACTTCTCCTTCTCTTGGTTGAGGTCTTTCTTCGGATGGGTCAGGGGCACGATAGGATATGACCTCCTTCTTAGGCAGGTAACCCGTCTTCACAAAGTCATCTAAAGTATTATCAGTAACATTGGATCTCACCCAGTTGCACGTAATGGGTGCCTTGGGAGCCTTGGGCGGCATGGTGAAAGACGAAAGCCTATGACAAAAGAAAATGTTCGGTTCAAATATAAGCCGGAGGAAGATTTCAGTTCAGTATTCAAGATGGCGGCTTATGAAGGGGCCTAATGATATATGGCTAAGTGTGTCGGGTTATCTAAGCCGCTGTGGATATCATAAGTAATTCAAGTTGTTTAAAACTCTATCATGAATAAGCCAGAAATTTCACAGCGCATGGCCTCTTTTAAGTCGGAGATATGAGCCGCCATGGTTAACAGATGCAGGTTTTTGTCTAAGTGTTGTACAAACAGGTTTCACAGGTTGAAGGGATTATTTTGGATCAAACGATCGTCCAAAAAGAAAAAATTTCTAGACCTAGAAAGCTGATACAGAGAAGTTCATGAGCTCAGAACAAGATCTTTCTGCGGACAAAAGGGATCTACTAGCATAAAAATGAGTGCGAAACCACTACCGCAGGAGTTCTACCCTGTTTTCCTGATCAAAAGGGGTCGCGGTGGAAGAACTGTGAAGAACTCGAGATGAACTACGAAGAACAGGGGAAGAACGACAGAACCCTAATGCGAATCTACTGTATGGAGTGGCGAGGACTTACCGGCGGTGATGAGATGCGGAGGTTGCCGCTGTTTCTCTGGACCGGTTCAGGGTGATGCAGCGCCCGAGGTTGACGAAGACCAGGGGCGCGGCGGCGGCGGCGGAGCTCGGGCTCTGGAGCGTCAGAGGAGGAAGACGATGGAGGAGAACAGTGACGAAGGCTTATGGGCCGGGCCTATTTATAAGGGACGGCTGATAAATGGGCGCGAGAAACGAGGAGGCCAAGACGCGATTATCTCGCCACAGAAACGCCTCGATTTTCGGGATGGTCATTAAAGATAAGATCCGTTGGGATATGACGGAATAAAAAATGAATTTAATGGAAGATGATGTCACGGCGGGTTACCAAGAATCCAGAAGATGACGTCACGGCGGGTTATAACCTTTGCACAAGCAGAAGCCCGAAGATTTTCTTTCAAAGGGATTGAAGATTGACATGAACTGGTTCAAATCAATCTGGGGCCTAATGTTGAGGATATAACCATTAGAGTCACCCGCCCAGGAGGGGCCGGGTTACGTTATAATGATCATCACATGAAGCCCAGTACCAGGCTAGAGGATGGCGGATCAATAGTGGGCTTAAGACCCGGAGGCGGCTTAAGGTCCGTAGTGATAAACCGCCGTTATGACAAGACTTGTAATGTAAGGCAAGAGTAGTTAAGAATCCGAGCCGGATACTGTTATAAGCCGGCCAGGACTCTGAGAGCCGCAGGGCGTCAACCTCTCTATATAAAGGGACGACCCGGCGGCGGTTCAGGACGAGAGACAACATATCGAGAGCCGGGCATAGCGATTAAGCTCCCTGGTCATCGAAACACTAAGTAATACCACCTCAACTGGACGTAGGCTTTTACCTTCACCGTAAGGGGCCGAACCAGTATAACCCTCGTGTTCCTTGTTCCGTTTAACCCCTTTAAGCTTCCTAGCTGCGATGGCTCCACGACTAAGTCCTTGCACGAGGACATCTGCTGTGACAATTCCACGACAGAGGGAGTTGGCTGGACCACATAGTCGTCATCGTCAAGCACCGGAGTGGTGACTTGAGGTGGGGGAGTACTTGGTGATTCTTCTCGACAGGGGGAGTCTTGAGGGTGATCAGCCCATGAATCATCCTGAGCAATTGGCGTCAGAGGACGACCTATGCTGATGAGTTTGCTGTTCGTGAGAACAGGCGATGATACCGTTTGGTGCTCTATCTGAGGAAGGACTTCATCATCATTTACATTGTCTTGGGGACCAATGTTTTCAGTTGCGGTGGGGTCAACAGCTGGAATGTCTTCAGCTTCAGGAGCCTCTGTGAAAGCAGGCTCGTGAACTATTAACTCACGCTCTTGGTGTTTGGACGCAGGACGAGCGACTGAGATTGGCTCGACAAGGAGGGGCTCTGTGGGAGCAGCCCGATCCTTCTTGGAGGACTTTGTCTTCCGCTTCTTGGTCTGTGGTGCATCATCAGTGGCATTCTTGATCTTGCGCTTTCTGGCTTCGGCCTCAGCTGCCCTTGTTTTCTTGAGTTCTGAAGCTACTGTGGGGACCTTGGGCTTCATGCCTGTCATGCTGGCGGGGAAGACAATGCGAGGTTCTTCCCGCCTTGATGCTTCATCTTGGGCCACACCAGGCTTCTTCTTCTTGGCAGCCATCTTGGGGTCGATGCCTAGACGCCCAAGAGCTTTGCGCTTTTCAGCTTCGTTATGAACTTGCACACACTTGCTGGCGGAGAGCTTCATCCGTTCTCTTGATCCTTTTGCTGCTTCACGTTTCTGTTGAAACTGCTCTTTGAGCTCATGCAGCATCCGCTTGAAGCGTTGGACATCAGCCACACTGAGATTGGCCACGTTCTTCTTGAATTGGGCTTTCTCGTGATCAATCTTGTGCTTCAGTTCGACAATATTCTGAGCCAGAGCTAGCTCATTTGCAATGGCACTGTGGAAAGAGACACTGATGCCAATTGGTAGCTGAAGATCATCAATACTGAGGTCTGGGTTGTCAAACCACTCATCAATGAAGTTATTAAAAATGTCCACATCAAAGAGGGGCAGATCGTTGAAGATCTCCGCCTCTTGCTTGCTCTTTATCAATAGCTCAAGAGCATCATCGCCAAGATCTTCCTCACTTGACAGATCAATGGCTTCGTTCTCGTTCCTCAGAACGGCAGCTGGGGTCAGTGCTTGACCAGAAATCTGGATGGGCTTCTTCTTCTTCTCGGTCTTGGAGATGCGAGAAAGATCTTCAGACTGCACACTGGCTTCAGGAGGTGCAGTGGCCAGAGGCTTCGCACGTGAAGCTTTAGGTGTAGTGGAGGGCTTTGAAGCCTTTGGTTTCTTCTGCTTCTTTGGCTTAGGTGGAGCAGGCGCTTCATTAGAATCAGCGTTATCTGCAGAGTGCTCCACGACTGCCCCCTGAACAGCAATGTGTGTGATGAGACCTTCAAGGTTGTAGAAGGGCCCGACAATATTGGGTTCAACATCACGGGTGCCATCAGCTCGAGGAGCAGATGGACCGGGGTTGAAGTCTAATCCAAGCGATTTCTTGTTGTCTTTGGCAGATGCCTTTGCAGTCTGAAAGTTGCGCTTGAATAGATTATCATCACGACACCATAGCAATGATGATGGGTCGGCATTGGCAGGCTGTGGTCCACGGACCATACAGGCGTAGAAACCCTGAGCAATGGCTTCAGATCTGTTCTTGGGTTGAAGATTTCGAAAGAGAATATCACCCCAAGGACACTTGATGGCATTCTTCTCAGCATACTCCTTGGTCACGAATCTGTATTTGAACCATTGCTCGGCCCAATACCTTCGAATCCATTGGATTCGTGTTTTGCGCTGATTGTAATCCTCTTCAGGATCAGTCTTGTACAGCTCATAGAGATCTTCGGGCAAATCCTTCGATGTATCCCCACGGCCCTTCCTACCGCCCTTTCTTGCTGACTTTTCTGTGGCCATTGTATTCAAGCAGAATGGCTTCAGTACAGTGAATGGCTTCCGCTTGCTGGTCAGACAGGAACTTGCTGATGGTGAATGAATGTGATGCTGTAGGAACTCTGCAAATGAATGCAGATTATGAGAACCAAGGGATTCTCCCACGGACATGTACCTGTGATAGCATTAGAGATGCGAGGGAAGGGGAAGAGGTCATATGCATTCTCAGAAGATTTTGAAGATAAATCAGTTTGAAGACATTGACCTCATAGTGCGAAGACATTCACTTATGTGTTGAGAGTTGGTTCTAGAATTGTACGAATCCAAGAATAGGTACAAGTGAGGAATCTAACTACTTGTGAAGCATAAATGAATATTTTAGGCATGATATGAGATGCAGAACAGGATAGATCCAAATTTGTAGGCACATAAACTACTTTTGGTGAGGAAGGATGAATCTATCGGATCAAAAAGACAGTAAAAAGGAGGTTTTATTTACCACACGAAGAACTACTAGACGGAGTGGAGTGGGAGGCCGAGCAGTTCAATCTTCCGTGCCCTAACTTGGCGACGGAAGACACATATGGCGGCGACGGAGAAGACGAGGTCCGCGGCCGGCGTGAGGACGGCATCGGTGAGGTCGCGACAGCTAAGCGCTTCGTCGCCGGCGTCGTTGAGAGCTAGCGGTGGCGCTAGGGTTTGTGCGAGGTGGAGAGGTGGGAGAAGTATTTTGACCGCGATGAGATGTGTATTTATAAGAGAAGGGACAACACAGCGCAATTACGCAGGTGCCCCTGGCGGTTCACATCTGAGGGACACGTGGCAAACATGCAACACATTGGAAGTTGTTCCATGTTCCCACGCACGCCTGGACTGTCGGGTGGTCGTTCCGGCTTCTCCGGGTTTCAGGCAATAAGGATATAGCATTTAAAACAGATTCAATTTTTTCTCTGTATCTTCTGCTGACAAGGACACAGAGAAGACATTTGATAGTTTCAATAGAATGCATATGATTTGGATAGATAGAATTTGAGATGGAAGCATAGAAGAGGTTGGGGTCCGATCACATTCACTTAGATCAAAAGATTCAAGCAAGAAGACATAGCTATAAGTGAATGCTATAGAGGACAGAACACAAATATATGAATATGTCTAAGTAAGACCAAATCAACATAGTGAAGATAAAACAGAAGTCAAATCAAAGTTGAAGACAAAATAAAACGCGAAGACTTTGCAAATGACACGCCAGATGAAACACTTCAAACAAAAGTTTGGTGGTGGCGTTGCCCATCGTATAGGAAGTATTTGACCCAGACACGGTGCACAATTATCGTGGTGCTCCGAAGTCATATTCCACGTTAATTTATTCACACATAGAGTGTATGTCTTCATTGATTGAAGATATACTTTACTTCGTGGGTTGCACATCTAAGTCATCAACATGCATAAGTGTTAGGATGTGTGTCCAATTACAGGACATTTGAGGATTCTAAGATATTTAGCTCACACCGTAACTTGCAAAACCTTTTCTCATCCAAGGGCTTTGTGAAGATATTTGCCAATTGCTCTTCAGTGTTGACGTGAATGATATCAATATCTTCCTTCATGACATGATCTCTGAGAAAGTGATGACGAATTTCAATGTGCTTTGTCTTCGAGTGCTGAATTGGGTTGTTGGCAATCTTGATGGCGCTTTCATTGTTGCAGTAGAGTGGTACTTGCTTCAGATGGATGCCATAGTCCTTGAGTGGTTGCTTCATCCATAGAAGTTGAGCGCAGCAAGATCCATCAGCAATGTATTCAGATTCAGCAGTGGAGAGAGATACACAGTTCTGCTTCTTTGAAGACCAACAGACAAGTGATCGTCCCAGAAAGTGACATGCGCCTGATGTAGACTTGCGATCCACCTTGTCACCAGCATAATCAGCATCCGAGAATCCAACTAGATCAAACTCTGAGCCCTTTGGATACCATAATCCTAGTGTTGGGGTGTAAGCCAAATATCGAAGAATTCGCTTCACAGCTAAGTGATGCGATTCCTTTGGTGCCGCTTGGAATCGGGCACACATGGAAACACTAAGCATGATATCTGGCCTAGATGCACATAAATAAAGTAAAGAACCAATCATGGAGCGGTATACCTTTTGATCGAACTCTTTACCATTGGCGTCAGGACCCAGATGACTTTTGGTTGGCATTGCCATCGTGTAACCTTCGCAGTCTTGCATTCCAAACTTCTTCAGGCAGTCTTTGAGGTATTTCTCTTGAGATATGAAGATGCCATTGCTTTGCTGATAAATTTGAAGACCTAGGAAGAACTTCAGCTCACCCATCATGGACATCTGATATTGCTCGTGCATCATGTGCTCAAACTCATCACTGTATTTCTGATTAGTGCAGCCGAAGATAATGTCATCCACATAGATTTGGCACACAAATAGTTCTCCATCATAAGTCTTCGTGAAGAGTGTAGGATCTAGAGAACTAGGTTTGAAGCCTTTGCTTTTCAGGAAGTGTTTGAGTGTGTCATACCAAGCACGAGGGGCTTGTTTAGGCCATACAGTGCCTTGTTGAGCTTGTATACCATATCAGGATGTTTTGGATCTTCAAAACCAGGTGGTTGTGCAACATACACTTCTTCTTCAATCTTGCCATTGAGAAAGGCACTCTTCACATCCATCTGATACAGAAGGATGTTGCGATGGTTGGCATAGGCTAGCAGTATGCGAATGGCTTTAAGCCTAGCTACAGGAGCGAATGTTTCATCGAAGTCAATCCCTTCAACTTGAGTGTATCCTTGAGCAACTAGACGAGCCTTGTTTCTGAAAACTTGACCATGCTCATCTTGCTTGTTGCGATATATCCATTTGGTGCCAATGATATTGTGCTTACGAGGATCAGGACGCTTGACCAATTCCCATACATTGTTCAGCTCGAACTGTTGAATCTCTTCTTGCATAGCTTGAATCCATTCAGGTTCCATGAAGGCCTCAGTAACTTTCTTGGGTTCAGATATAGAGACAAATGCAAAGTGCCCACAAAAATTTTCCAATTGCGTTGCTCTTGAACGAGTGAGAGGACCAGGTGCATTGATGCTATCAATTATCTTCTCAATCTGTACTTCATTTGCAACACGAGGATGAACTGGACGAAGATTTTGCTCTTGCTGATCATTGTCTTCATTTTGAGCATTGACTATAGGCTGAGAATTGTCTTCAGGTTGATTAGGTGCAGAGATGACGAGTTCCTCTTCAGCCTGTGCCTCAGAAGGTATGATTTCTCCAGTTCCCATAAGCTTGATGGCTTCACTAGGTGGAACTTCATCTAGCATATTTGGCAGGTGCTCTCTTTGCGAGCCGTTAGTCTCATCGAACCGCACGTCTAGAGTTTCAACCACTTTATAGTGAAAGAGGTTGAAGACTCTGTAGGAGTGCGAATCCTTTCCGTAACCAAGCATAAAACCTTCATGTGCTTTCGGTGCAAATTTTGAAGTGTGATGTGGATCCTTGATCCAGCACCTAACACCAAATACTCTGAAGTAGCTTACATTTGGCTTCTTACCAGTTAGGAGCTCATAGGATGTCTTCTTCAGAAGCTTATGAAGATAAACACGGTTGATGACATGGCATGCAGTATCAATGGCTTCGGGCTAGAACTTCCTGGGTGTCTTGTATTCATCAAGAATCGTCCGAGCCATCTCAATGAGTGTCCTATTTTTGCGCTCCACGATGCCATTCTGCTGAGGTGTGTAAGGAGAAGAGAACTCATGAGTGATGCCTAATGTATCAAGGTAAAGATTGAGGCCGGTATTCTTGAACTCTATGCCGTTGTCACTTCTGATGTGCTTGATCTTGATGCCATAGTTCGTCATGGCACGATTTGCGAAGCGCCTGAAGATATCCTGCACTTCATTCTTGTAGAGGATTATATGCACCCATGTATATCTTGAATGATCATCAACAATGACGAAACCATAGAGGCAAGCAGTGGTAGTAAGAGTAGAGTAGTGAGTAGGACCAAATAAGTCGATGTGTAGCATCTCGAAGGGTTGAGACGTCGTCATGATTGTCTTCGAGGGATGCTTGGCCCTAGTCATCTTTTCAGCTTCGGAGGCACCACACGGATAATCTTTCTTGAACTTGACGCCCTCGATGCCTACGACGTGTTTCTTCTTCGCGAGAGTGTACAGGTTCCTCATGCCAGCATGCCGTAGCCTCCGATGCAGAGCCAGCACTCTGAAGCTTTTGCTAGAAGACATACGGCCAAATGTGGTCCTGCTGAGAAATCTACCATATATAGATCATCATTCCGGTACCCTTCAAAGACTAGAGACTTGTCAGATTCCATTAGAACAAGGCAACGGTATTTTCCAAATATCACAATCATGTTCAAATCACAAAGCATTGAGACAGACATTAAGTTGAAACCAAGGGATTCAACAAGCATCACTTTATCCATGTGCTGATCCTTTGAGATTGCAACTCTACCTAGACCCAATACCTTGCTTTTACCAGTGTCAGCAAAAGTGATGTGACTCTTGTCAGATGGACGTAAGGTTGAGTCCATGAGAAGACTTCGATCACCAGTCATGTGATTAGTGCATCCACTGTCCATAATCCACTCTGAAGCATTTGGTGTCATACCCTACAATACAGTTAGGGGGATAGGCTTCACCAAGAGTATTGTGAAGCATAAACATTTGACGGATAAGAGGATTATCAAAGCTCAGATCAAGGTTAGGACTGATAGGATGATTGGCAAGAGATTCAGGAACAAAATGCATAATAAGACCATTTGGGCATTTTATCTTGCGCCCCACAAGATGTTTTAGGTCCCCAGCATAAGCATCGGACGCCTTTGATCTCTGGCTGGAGACCTTTCCCTGCAAAAGAAAGTTAATTTTTCTTAACCACCCACATCTTCAGAGGTGGCTTAGAAGCAATGAGTCTAAGTGCAGCATATGAGAACTTTGGCTTTGGAGCCCTAGCAAATAGCCTTGCAGGAGGTGAATAATACTCATATGAATAAGCAGAATAGTTCTTAGTCTTATGAACATAACGGTTTGAAGAAACACGCTCATATTCATAAGTTTGAGTATGATTTCCCTGCAAAACATTGGCGTTAGGGTGACTCTTGCGAGTCCTCTGTCTGTATGAAGCCTTTGGACCATATGAAGCCTTTGGTCTGGGGTTTGTCTTCTTCCCTTGTGGTGTCATGATGACATTCACAGGAAGATTCTCAAGACACCTTTTGGGCACCCAGATCTTCTTCAAGGGTGGTCCATTCCTGCAGTTAGTACCAATATACCTAGCAAACAATTCACCATTCTGATTCTTAAACATTTTGTAGTTTGCATCAAAGGATTCATCAATGATAATCGGGTTAGCACAAGTGAAGCCAGATAAGGTGGATGGGTCCACTGAAGGTCCATTTGTAGCAACCCATGTGGTTTTGGGGTACTGCTCAGGCTTCCAGTAAGAACCATCAACATTCATTTTCCTCTTGAACCCAACACCCTCTTTTCTAGGGTTTCGGTTCAGAATCTGCTTTTTGAGGACATCACATAGTGTCTGATGCCCTTTGAGACTTTTGTACATCCCAGTCTCAAGCAATGTCTTCAACCTAGCATTTTCATCAGCAATAGTAGTGGCATCCACAGCAGAGGGGTTAGATCCCACATCAGCAGTTGAAGATACTGTGACAGTAGTAGCAGTAGAACATTCAGCAACAGAAGAAGCGTTATCACGCTCAAGGCATTTTAGACATGGTGGTTCAAATCCTTCCTGAGCGGGACTGATCTGTTGAGCGCGAAGTGACTCGTTTCTTTTTGAAGATCTTCATGAACTGCTCTCAATTTCTCAAGTTCTTGCTTCCTTTGAAGATAATCATAGGAAAGCTTTTCATGAGTTGTTGAGAGCGTTTCATGACGACTTTCAAGTTCTCGTACTTAACATGAAGATTTTTGATGTCTTCAATTAAGGACTGAGATCGGGTCATTTCCGCATCCAACAGGTCATCGCTTTTGTCTAACAGTTTTTGAATATGTCCCATAGCTTTCTGTTGTTCAGTTGCAATTTTAGCAAGTATTTTGTATCTGGGTTTGGATTCACAATCAGAGTCATCTTCACTTGATGTTTGAAAGTAAGCATCGCGTGAGTTTACCTTGGCACCACCTGCCATGAGGCAGTAGGTGGGGGCAGAGTCGTCCTTGTCATTAGCATCAGCGTTGGTGACAGAGCCATTGTCTTCAGTGTTGAAGATGGACCTGGCAACGTAGGCTATGGCTAGAGCCAGACTTGCAACGCCAAAGTCGGACTCCTCCTCTGACTCCACCTCTGCCTCCTCATAAGCAGACTCCTCCTCTGAATCCATCTCCTTGCCAACAAAAGCACGAGCCTTGCCAGATGAGCTCTTCCTATGTGATGAAGACTTGGACGAAGACTTGGAAGAAGACTTTGAGGATTTCTTCTTCTTCTTGTCATCAGAATCATATTCCTTGCTCTTCTTCTTCTTCTTCTTGTTCTCATTGTCCCACTGAGGACACTCAGAGATGTAGTGACCAGGTTTCTTGCACTTGTGGCATGTTCTCTTCTTGTGGTCATGAGTAGAAGCTTCATCATTTCTTGAGCTGGATCTTGAAGACTTTCTGAAGCCTTTCTTCTTGGTGAATTTCTGGAACTTCTTCACAAGCATAGCAAGCTCCTTTCCAATGTCTTCAGGATCCCCAGAACTGCAGTCAGATTCTTCTTCAGATGAGGAAACAACTTTTGCCTTCAAAGCGCGAGTACGTCCATAGCTAGAACCATAGATCTCTCTTTTCTCAGATAACTAGAAGTCATGTCTGTTGAGCCTCTCAAGTATGTCAGACGGATTGAGAGTCTTGAAGTCAGGGCGTTCTTGGATCATTAAGGCTAGGGTGTCAAACGAGCTGTCAAGTGATCTCAGGAGTGTCTTGACGATTTCATGCTTGGTGATCTCAGTGGCGCCAAGAGCATGAAGCTCATTTGTGATGTCAGTGAGGCAATCAAACGTGAGCTGGACATTCTCATTGTCATTTCTCTTGAAGCGGTTGAAGAGGTTGCGAAGAACACTGATCCTTGAGTCTCTCTGGGTTGAGACGCCTTCGTTGACCTTGGACAGCCAGTCTCAGACTAGCTTCGAAGTTTCCAGAGCACTCACACGGACTGTCCTTTGGTCAGATGACCATAGATGATGTTCTTGGCAGTAAAATCTAGTTGAACGAACTTCTTGACATCAGGAGGGGTGACACCTTCACCGCCCTTGGGAACGCCGTTCTTGACGACATACCAGAGGTCGACATCAATGGCTTCAAGATGCATACACATCTTATTCTTCCAGTAGGGGTAATCAGTGCCATCGAAGACATGGCATGCAGCGGAGACTTTGATTATCCCTGCAGTCGACATAGCCAAAACTCCAGGTGGTTAAACCGAATCACACAAAACAAGGGAGTACCTTGCTCTGATACCAATTGAAAGTGCTAGTTATCGACTAGAGGGGGGGTGAATAGTCGATTTTTATGAGTCTTCAAAACATGAGAGTTTCGAAGACAAACAATAGAAATGAACCTATTGATATGCAGCGGAAGGTAGACTACACTAGACAAGCCATAGTCAAGCAAGTAATGAAGCTAAAGTACGAAGACTATTGGCAGCTAGGTAGTATGGATCAAGATGGAAGATAGTATGAAGCCAAACAACAATAGTCGTCATACAGTGAAGTCAAACAGATAAGGCAAGCATGCAAATGACTTCACAAAGACAAACAGTAAATAAGTGAGGGAAGAGATAGAAGCAGTTGCTTGGTGAGGACAAGGATTTGTTGGACCAGTTCCAGTTGTTGTGACAACTGTACGTCTGGTTAGGGAGGCTGATATTCAACTCAGAAGACCGCGTCTTCACCTTATTCCCCTTGAGCTAAGGACACTTAGTCCTCGTCCAATCACTCCGGTAAGTCTTCAAGAGACTTCCAAACCTTCACAGACTTTGTTCACCGGCAATCCACAATGACTCTTGGATGCTCAGAATGCGACGCCTAACCGGCTGGAGGATTCACAGTCCTCAAGTGTAACAAGTCTTCAGGTCACGCGGACAGGAAGACTTCAGTGATGCCTAACACTCTTTGGCTCTGGGTGTTTTGGGCTTTGTCCTCGCAAGGATTTCTCTCTCAAAGGCTTCGAGGTGGGTTGCTCTCAAATGACAAAAGCCGTGTACTAACTCCGAGCAGCCACCAATTTATGGTGTAGGGGGTGGGCTATTTATAGCCACAGGGCAACCCGACCTGATTTGTCCGAAATGACCCTGGGTCACTAAGGAACTGACACGTGTTCCAACGGTCAGATTTCAAACACACGCGGCAGCTTAACTTGGGCTACAAGTAAAGCTGACTCATCCAGCTCTGGATAAGATTTGCTCTCATTGTCTTCGCTCGAAGACTTAGGATTTGGTTGAGCATCACTTCAGTCACTCTGACGTTGTTCACTTGGACCCCACTTAACAGTACGGTGGTTCCTATGACTCAACTAGGAAGAAAAAGGAAACTACGAAACAACTATGTCTTCGCACTCCATAGTCTTCACGTGAATGTCTTCTCGAGTCATAATCTTCGTTGTGATTATCTTCACATACCACCATTGTCTTCAATGTCTTCACGCATTTTTAGGGGTCATCTCCGGTAGGTAAACCGAATCAGTGAGGGACTACTACCTGTGTTATCCTGCAATTCTCACAAACACATTAGTCCCTCAACCAGGTTTGTCGTCAATACTCCAAAACCAACTAGGGGTGGCACTAGATGCACTTACACCCCTTCCCCCCTTTAATCCTAAAGATTAGCCTGTAAAACTTAAGTAATCCTTAGCATTGTTTATCTACTTAGTGAGTACTCTTTTGGAGCCTCCGCAAAGGTCACTTTAGTTGGGTTGGGAGCGCCACTTAGCGTGTTCTCAGCCGTCATCATGTGTCACGCTCTGATGCTCCTTTCGGATTTATTTATTTTTATTTTCATGTACGCGTTTTCCGCCTTTAGATGATTTTTTTCTGAATTGGCTTTTCCTGTTTTTTAGGTTTAGGACCAAAAATATTATTCAAATTTTTTACGGAGAAAATGCGCTCTTTTACTTTCGCAAGAGGTACGGATTTACTTCCGCGAGGGGCACTCAGAAAAGAAAAAAATAGTCGTGCCTCTTAGAATAGGAAAAAACACGTTTTTTTCCTTCCGTGACTGTGCCTCTCGGAAAGGAAAAAAAACACATCTTTTTCCCTTCCGCGAGAGGCACGGAGTTACGTCTCGTGGAAGCATAGATTTGCTTCAGCGGGAAGAAACGTGTTTTTTTTCTTCCGTGAGAGGCACGGATTTGCTTTCCCGAGAGTCATGCTCGTGCCTCTTCAGAAAAGGGAAAAAACTTGTTAGGGCATGTACAATGGTTGGTAAGATAGTCTTATTTTAAATTTTGCATGTAATTTAGAAATGACAAAGAAAAATGTCTACAATGGGTCATCTCTTAGTCTTATTATCTTCAATAACTAGTTATTCCTAAAAATGTGATGAGACATATTGTGCTAAGAGATCATCTCTTGTCTTATCTTAAATAAGAGAAGACAAGCCTTTTCTTAGAAGTTCTCTCTCCCCCACCTTATTATTTATCCTACGTGGCACTTCTAAAATAGCACCATTGTACATGCCCTTATTGGTACGATTTTTTTCGTCTTTTTTCGTGAAAAGGAAGTTTATCGAAACCTATCAACATGAGATTTAGTTTTGTAAATCTTGACACGAGGAATCCAACGATGAAAACTGCTCGAGATTGGACGCACGGTTTAGAAGATAAAACGTTTTGATAAACGAATTTAAGAAGAAAAAATAAACTCTCAAATTGCGATAAGTGACACATATACAGTGCGTTACTTGTCGTAATTAAGGTGAGAGTGATCTTTGCAAAGAGTAATTTGGCGATTTCAATGAAGAAAGCAGCCTCTCCGTGGGCAGACCCAATGAAGCTATTTATCCTGGTTGGCCCAGCCCAGCGACAACTGAAGACTCGTCTAGCTCATTTTCGCTGCGCCTCCTCGCAACGCCGCCGCATTCTACCCGGCGTCTCCAACCCATCTGATCACCTCCAAAAGCTCAGCAGGCCATGGCTGGATCCAGCAGCTTGTCCCGCTGATCGAGCAGCTTAAGCCTTCCCTGCTCTCGTGCGTGCGTGATTCATATCTATGGCTGCACGGCAGAGTTTTTTGTTCTGAAAATTAGGAATTTGTTCGCGCTCCGAAGGCTCTAGATCTAAAGTGCAGAACCGGAGGCTCAGAGAGTTGCATATTACTGCTGCAGCTGCAGCCTGCAGGTATGAACTTTGGCATCCTTTTGATCTCTCTATTGGTACAGTACAGTACTCCCGATGTATTTAAGTTCCGTCAATTAATTCTATTGTATCCAATCTCTTTGGGACTCAGGATACTGGAGGAGTAGCTGGTTCGATGGCTCGCAAGTTTCTGAATATGGTCCTGCACGAGTATGGCAGTAGAATGTATTCGCTGTGCCGCATCAACCTCTCCACTCATCTCTTCTACCCGACAGCAAAGGACGCAGCAACAGCCCATGAAGACGCAAACGCAAGGAGGAAGAAGAAGAAGCATGGGGGAATATGGCCATCGACGATCTCGAGCTGCAAGCGCCTGCCAAGAACGCTGGTCAACTTCTCGACGCCGCCCAGCACCGTCGCCGCCAGCAACATGCGCTTCTTCTACCTCCTGCCCGAGGTCGGAGAGACCAGTGTCATGTTCGCCGACCCTTCCGGCAATTCCTCGGTCTACGACATGGGCACCAAGTCTTTCGTCCTCACGCCCCGATCATACTTCTGCAAGCCGTATGATTCCATCACCTTGTCCATTAGGGACCGACGCATCAACGGCAATTTCTTGGACCACGAAGACGACCACGGCCTCTACGTCATGAACAGCATGGACGACAGCTTTGAGTTCTTCAATTACTGCAAGGTTGGCTTGTCTACCTATCCGTTGCTGTACAATGAGTGGTACTGGAGGCCTCTGCCGCCCCCGCCGTCCCGCGGCAGCCCTCTCGTTGCGGCGGCGGTGATCGATAGCTCTGCTGCCATATGCGCGTCGTCCAAGCACGGCACCTACACCTTTGATGTTTCGAGGGAGGTGTCGAGCCACAGCGGCAGCTGGGTGCTGCCCTTCCACCGCGCAGCAGAGTATGTCCCTGAGCTCGGACTCTGGTTCGGCCTCCAGGCCCCTGGCACCTGGCAAAATCGGTTATGTGCATTTGACCTTTCGTCCTCTGTCATGGCGGAATCTGCTCCTTCACCCCTGCATGATTGGGAATACCTCGGTCTCCTGCCTGATGAGTTGCTGCCGGTGGGGCGTGCCTTGGTGAACCTGGGCTCAGGCAAGTTTTGCATCGCGACCCAGTGCAGGAAGAAGAGGTCTGCGCGCCAGGAGGAGGACGTGGTGGAGAATATTAGGAGTTTGGGTGGAAATGGGGGTGTGCAAACTCTCTTGACTGGCGTGGAGGTGGTCCGCTGCGCCGACGGGCTCCAGCTTATCCACCACAAGTCCCAACGTTACAACATTGAAAACGTTAGAATCCACTGCGTGCTCTGACTCGTTTTACTTGCCCGGTCATCCCAAGCCTGAGCCATGTAGTTAGCTTTACCTAGTGGCAGGATGCAATACTCTGTTATGGTTACCTCTAAAGTCGAGACTTACAAAATAATACTACTCCCTCAGTCTCATAATAGTCTCATAATATAAGAACGTTTTTTTATAGAAAGAGTATTTGTGCAAATTTTGTTTTATATTTTTTTGAGATTGCTGTTGACATTACTGGAATTTTCACGTACGCCGGGTGTAATGCTCTTCGCCGAGTGCTAAAATACGGACACTCGGCAAAACAAACTTTGCCGGGTATCACTCTCGGCAAACCCAGCTTCATGGCAAACTGCCATCTTTGCCGTCACTGCCTCACGGCAAAGAGGCACCGCACGGCAAACCCTGCAGACGCCGAGAGCCGCTCACAGCAAAGAGGAGCCACGTGGCATGCCCGTCCGCAACAGACGGCTCCGTCAGTTACTGCGTACATTACCGAGAGCCGCCATACGACACTCGGCAAAGTATATGCCACATCCTATTTTCTTTCTTTTTTGTGTTCTTTCTAACTGACATGTGGTCTCACTGGTCACATTTATCAGTAAAAGTTTCAAATAACTTGCTAAATATTTTTGAAAAAAAATGACGATATCTTTGCCGAGAGCAGCTCTCGGCAATCCTCCTGACCAGTAGGACAGCGTGGCCCACATGGCAGCTGACAGTTTACATATCTTTGCCGAGAGCTAGTCTCGGCAATGCTCGCCTTCTTTTCCGAGAGCTGCTCTCGGAAAAGTTGTGGCACAACAATAGTGTCTCCTAGACGATCAGGTTTCCGAGAGGTGCTCTCGGTAGTATATCGTTTTCCGAGTGTTGCTCTTGGAAATCTTTCTCATCGATTCTGCTGTTAAGCTATTTCTTTTCTGATCCCTGCAGATAAAAACAACTACACTGCAATTTGATCATATAAAGCATACTTTGATCTAGTCCACACATATATAGGCATAATTTGATCATATATAGGCATAATTTGATCTAGTCCACATATATATATATGCATAATTAGGGATAGTCCACATATTGTCACACACAAGTCGAATGTATTATCCTAGTAGACGTCACACACAAGTTGCAAATTCATACATATTGTCACTACTTTCAAAACACGTGCACGTCACAATAGAAGTACACTTGTTCATATATAGATCATCTTGAGGAGGAGAGGCCATCGGGTTAACATTCCGGAGGAGGAGGGGCATCACTTGCACTGCTTCGAGATTGCATAAGAACCTATAAGAGTAGAGTCACGTAAGGGTGGTTCGTCCCTATGTAATGAATCTTCTACTCTAGTTTAGATAATGTTCTACCTGTAGTTGATCCTCAAGCAGCTTCAACCTATTGTTAGTGTCTGCCTGTTCCTTTTCTCCGGACTCCTACTCATCCTTCTGCCTTTGCTCCTCTTCAACAGCCCGCTGCGCCATTAAATCCTGTAACATGGCATTAGGCTCATATAGGTTGGAACGGTGCTATTTCGAGGCATGGACATAAATGAAAGGTTAGGATGCTAACCTTGAGACGCGCTATCTCACGTGATGCGGCGGTTGGGTGACTCCGTATGGACGGAGTTGAGCTGGTGCTCGACGCGCGTATCTCGTGCAGCTTGCGATGCGAGGAGGTGGCGATCGCCTCGTTGCAAAGGAGGTGGCGGCCATGGCCCTTCCCCTGGCCAGCAATGATGAGAAGCTCATGATCAAGGGGCTTGGACGTAGGTTCGGCTTCCTGCCCGTGCACCTCCTGGAAGCCCTCTTTGGAGGTCCCCCACTTCTCCTCCGCCGACTCGCGGCAGAACTCGGCGCCATCCTTCCCCTTGTGGCCTTCTTTCCAGGCTTCCAGGATGTGGACCGGGCGACCAACCTCCGCCTCCTGCAACATTAACCATCAAGTTTAATGAACCAAGATGCACCGTGCGAAAAAGTTAACATCTTAATCCACATACCATGTGTTGCTTGAGAGCGGTTAGGTTCCAGCTCCCCTGGACATGAGCCGGGCCTGTCATTTTGGCTCGATCGTTTCCCTTCTCCACATGCTGCGCCTGCCATGCTGGGTCACACCACATGTCAACCAGGGCCTCTCAACAATCGTCCTTCATCCAGGGTTCCTTCACCTGGTCAGACAAAATCGAATAATTGAGGAACAAGAGGGATGAATCAAAGTACTAGCAACCGATGTAGTCACTTACCACTGACAGGTATTCTTCTCGCGACAAGTTGGTCTGGCAAGCAGTCTTCCTTGTCATCTTCTCTCCCTTCTCATCGAGCGGCCGACACTGCATCACGGCTTTGTACCGCATCGTGTGCTTGAGGTCAGAGAGTATCTTTCGGGCAGATTTCACGATGCCTTTGATCGCCTTCTGCTGCTCACCATCCACGCAAGCAAATGTTTCCTACAAGAAAGCATATGGCATCTTCTCACCATCCACGCAAGCAAGGATTTGGATATGGAAAAATGCAGTGGTCGGAGCAAAGATACTTACAAAAAAAGCATTGATGACCCGAGTGGCCATGGTGACATCGTGCTCATCCTTGTTGTGTAGGTAATGCTCCCAGGTTAAACCTGGCGACGGCGGATCATCATCACCCGGCTTGGACAATCCAGGGAAGTACTTCCTCAAGAGGGAGCCGATGACGTGGTTCGGCGGTCGTGCCCCCTTAGGTTGTGTCGGGATAAATGCCCACTAACTGCATGATATAAAAGACAAGCATATGTTAGTGTCAAAGATGTGGCATCCAAAATATGATGCAAATGAAATGCTTGCTTACCCCTCTCCTGTCGGGCAATTGACAGGACGGTTGCTGGCAGCAGTTGGTTCCGGGACCTTCCCCGGACCATGCCCGGATTTCTTCCTCTTGGAAGTGTTGATCGAGGTATACCCCGAGCCGTCCGAGGTCTCCATGTCGCCCGACTCGGTAGCGAGCATATCTGGTTCATCTAAGTCCACTCCGACATCGCCATCCGATGATGACTCGTCCTCGGGAGTGGCCTAATGGGAGGCGGACGACTCGGTCCTACCACTCGGGACTCTCCGGTACTTACTAGTGCTCCCATCAGAATCTGAAAAACAAAATATATATGGTGAATATTAACCATACCACTTCAATAGGCATCAGACAATGTTTGTTCTTCAAATTTTGAACCATACTACTCTAGGCATTGGTTACTAAACATGACCATCTTCCTCTACTACTTTTAATCACATTACTCCAAACTTCCAAAGCAAAATATCCAATAAGCAGAATCTGATACATTTCTCAAGAAAAGAGAGGCCCGCCGTCGCAAGAAAGAAGAGGACGCACGCGCTGCTGCGGAGAGGTCGGCGGAGATCCAAGCACGGTGGGGTGCCGCCGACAAAGCCGGGAAGGAGAACGACGGCGTCTGGCCAACATGTGAGAAGTAGTAGTACTAGTAGTTAGTGTGTGTGTCTGTGTCGCCCGTACGTTTGTTTAATTAATTACGAGCATGTAACAGTACTACTAGTTACTACTGTAGTTTTTAGAGCAACTTACCAGTACATTAGCCTAGACTCAATGGAAAAATTCCTATCCTATGCATCAAATGGCATCTCTTTCTCTATAGGAATTGAGATGCATGTCATCTCACTTCCTATGATTTTCATATTCCTATAAAATTCCTATCCTATGAACCAAAGGAGGCCTCTGCTGGAGTAACTACTGTAGCTAGCAGTACTGCTGGTACAGTAGTTTTCTTCAAGAAGCGGAATTCAACGAAGTCATGATGGTTCCTTCGTCCGAGCAACTTCACAGTGGGTAAGGTTGGGCCTGTGATTTGATGGCTCATTAGTAATTACTGCAGCGCGACGATCGGGGTGACTCTCCCTTGGAGTTCTGCGGGCATGGCAAGTGGACCAGGATGGTCGACGTCCCACATGTCGGCGAGCGGAAGTATTCTTTCCAATATCGAGGAGCAAGGAAACCACATGGTATAGTATCACTGGTGATTTATATTTATTTTTTATTTCTAACGAATGCTAGCGTTTCAACTCTTACGACGAAGGAGTGCCAAACACACGACACGTGCTGGATGTCACACACGTCAGCGAAAGGAGTGGGACATGAACAACGTGGTAGAGCGTCTCCACTTCTGGGTCGGAGACCACACGTAGTAGTACTACTGTACTAGTGGTATGAACGATACAAAGTGCGACCCGGAGAGAAAGACACGTCTAGTTGGAAGGTCTCGGGGCATACACGTAAACAAATATAAAACCTAATATGTGCCTCCAATTAATATAGTAGTAGTAGAGTACTTAGTCACGTACTCCATAGCATCACCGGACATTGCACGTACAACATTTAGTGGTAGTAAGAGACAAATGCCTATATGCCACGCATGTTCATACTATTTGTGCCTTTCTACTTCACTTACTGCACTATGTTACACAGGTTCGCACGTCCACTCCTGGGTACATGTCCCTCTCGTAGTTCCAGTCCCACGTGTTCTTCATATAGATGGAACGATCCTTGCATGACACGTGCACCTTGATGCTAGATGTGTCGCGTGTTGGCAAAAGGATGAACAAAGTTCACGTAAAAAAATAGAGTGGAAGAATATAGATTCCCGACGACCGAGAAGGAGCAAGGAACCTCGGGGTGGAGCGTCTGCACTCATAATATTTTATATTATTCAGCGATATAAAATCAACCAATCATCTCCACAGTGGACTGGAAGAGTACGAAACACGGCAGCCCAGTGTAGTTACATCATACTAGTACATGGCTAACCCACGCTATCACCATATTTCTTGGCTTCCGCGTGACACCTATCTCTAGTAATCCAGCAGCCCGTATCGCTTCTCCCTCCTCGTCTCTCTCAAAGTGCGGCGGGCTTGTGTTTTTGCCATCTATTGAGGTCGGTTAACTCATCACATGTTAGCGACATGCCAAGAGCATTCTAAAAAAATTCCTTTCACGTTTCGTTTTCAAAAAGAAAAAAATCCTTTCACGTACGAATCTGACTGTATGCTTTGAGCAACTTGCATGTCCTATACTGCTACTGTTTGGATACTCTAACTTAGCTAGAGGTTAGACTAACTCATGACCAACCCTGAACTAACTGTAGCCAAAGAGGTGTTTGGATGACCGGGTTAGATTGACAATAAATGCACTTGATGGAGAGAGAGAAGTGATTTTTCAGTGGTCCCAATGAGAACTATCTCCAGTTAGCACCTCTTGGGTGGGATAGTTTTTTTTGGTGGGTTCGGTGCAACTTGCTCCAATTTAAACCCTCATGCTTGGATAATTTAGGGCTATTTGAGCCCCAACTAGCTCAAACTAACTCTAAACCATGGATCCAAATAGGGCCTATGGCCAGCCTTGACGCGGAGCAGTCGGTGCACCAGGAAGCGGCGGTCTCTCGGCCGTCGCGCCGCTTCAAAGCCGACACCAGTGAGAGGTCGCCTCCACTCTGGCCGGGTATTAATGCGGCACTAACGCTCCAGGGCGACGCTGACCGTTTCACGCGGGAAGCGCTCGCTCGCAAGGGAGTATAGGTTTTGAACCGTTTCATGTGTAGTACTGGTAGTTTGCAAAACTACTCAATTATTGCACTCAGTTTCCTAAGAAATTGTGGTAAAAAACGTTACTCCACAGCCCACTTCCCTTCTCCTTCCTCTTCCACCGCCCGCGCACGTCCGCGGGAAGCGACTGGTCAACCCTTATATAGGAGTGCTAGCACAAAAAGATGCATGCATGACCACTAAAATTTCCAGATTAAAGAGCCGCTCCACCGGGAGTATGGCGTATGTTGTTACCTTCGGCCGGGCCATGGCTACCGGGCGACGGCGACCAGAGAAGAGGTGGCGGGAGGGGAATGAATGCAGCTACTGTTTGGGTTCGTCGTCCGGCTTAAATAAATGCGCAGCATCACGTGTACCCACGGGTGCACAAATTGTAACATACGTGTCTGGTTAAGTGGGCGTCACGTAACTGGTGTGTGTGTGAGAGAGAGAGATTCTGAGAGACAGAGTGCATGTGTGCGACTCTACTCTTCAGACATGTACTCAACCTTTTGCATCGGGATATAAGTATAATGGTATTTACTTTAGCTAGTGATTTATGTGGCCATGTTAACGTGGTTGTGTAAAAAAATGTCACTTCCTGCTCGTGATTTGCGTTATATAATTAGAAGCAAGATGCTCGTGCATTGCACGGAACATCAATATGCATTTTTTTACAAAACACATGTTGTGATTTACCCATGCAGGAGTAATCCCATGTGTAAAAACTAATTATATTTTGAGAATTTTATCGGAAAACTGGTATCTCGAGAATGTCATTGAAAAATGAAAGATGAGAGATAAGGTGAGGAGGAGTGGAGCGTGGTGGTGACTGGTGGTTGGAATGAGCGGAGGCATGGGGATGGACGGCGCCGGCAGGCGGCAGCGGCCACCATGCTAGATTGTTCCGGAGACTTTCTTTTTTAATTGCTCAACAATGAGGTGTGGGAGATAAGGATGTGGAGAGAGGTGCGACTATCTTTTGTAAAATTATCATAGTTTGCTTTCTATCCGTCAGATATAGATCAGACGGTCTATATTACAAGATGGCAGGCACACCATCATCGCCAACTCGGTTTTTTATAAGGGTACAGATGATAAGTTTGCTAACTACTAAAGTAAAGTGGAATTTGTCCATGTTATACAAGTAAATTAAGGTGATTGTTTATCATACGGGTAAGGGTGGATGAAGGGTGGTAGGAAAAAATGCTCCGCCTAGAGCATGTGTGTGTGAGATGGAGTCTCAGTGTGTGTGTGTGTGGGAGAGAGAGAGAGATGGAGTCTTAGTGTGTGTGTGTGTGTGATGGAGTCTTACTGTGTGTGTGCGCGTGTTTGTGTGTGTGTGTGTGGGAGAGAGATAGAGATTGAGTCTTAGTGTGTGTGTGTGCGTGTTTGTGTGTGTGTGGGTGTGGGTGGGTGGGTGGGTGCGTGTGTGTGTGTGTGTGTTTGTTTGTGTGTGTGTGTGGGTGTGCGTGTGTGTGTGTGTGTCGCGGGGTCCTCGGTGGCGGATGTAATTTAAGTGTGCATGGCTTCATCATAGAGAGGTGATGTGTATGGCAGAGGCCACCAACGATGGGGTGCGAGAGAGAAAATGCCCGTAGAGAGGGAAGAGAAGGTGTGCGCGCGTGAGAGTAGTCGACATCGAGAGAATGTGTTTGTTCGAGAGACACCAAGGAAGACTACTATATATCGATGGTGCATGTAGGCGGGAATTAAACGAAGGGATGGTCTTATTGGTTTCGGGGATATAGGGGAAGAGTGAGAGGGGGGGTAGCTACAAGGAGATTGTTAAGTGTGAGTGTGTGTTTTACCCATCCAGGCGGAAGTTATGTGCACACAAGAAGAGACCGATTCGATGTGGCATTAGGGTTGAGGGTAATTAACTATGTATGTAGACATAGATACCTTCAACGTGCATGTGTGAGAGGTATACATGTATACGTGGGATGTATGTGTGTGTGCGCGCGCATGATCGAGATAAAAGAAAGAAGACATAAGTCATAAGCTAAGATCAACGACATGGGAGAGACGGATCGGTATGACAATATGCATGCATGCGAGAATGCAGGGAAGAAGGCCCGACAATTGCGCATGTGTTTTTTTCTTTAAGAGATAGTGGCGTGGGCTGGAGCATGCATCTATGGACAGCAGAGGGAGTGAGGCACAACGATTGTGCAAAAGAGATCAACCTATAAATGAAAGAAGGTTGATGGAGAAACAAATAAATAGAAAGATAAAGATGCTAGCTAGTGTGCGTTAGAGATAGGAGTCGAGTGGATCAGAAGGCTGAGTTATGGGTGTGGGTGTGAGAGAGATGAAGAAAGGGTGCATGTGACTCACATACAAACAAATATCGGAGAGAAATGAGATCCCGAGAGACGGAGTTTTGTGTCTGCGAGAGAGAAAGATATTTCAAAACGAGAGTGATAGCTAGAGAAACATATGAGGGAACGCAAGATATCTCTAGGGAGAGAGAGTGTGTGTGAGCGACATACAAGAGAACAGTGGAGAAATATGAGACCCTGGGAGACAGAGTTTGTGTTTGTGTGTGAGAAAGAGATATTTAAGAGGAAGAGTCGTAGGTTCTCATACCTAAGGAGCGAAAGACATCTCTGTATGAGGGGTGTGCGAGTGGCACACAGGGGAATAGTAGAGAGAAATGAGACCCCGGAAGACAAAGTTTTGTGTTTGTGTGAGAGAAAGAGATTCCACATGGAGAATCATAGTTAGAGACACATAGCAGGGAGCGAGATATACTTAGAGAGAGATAGAGTGATGAAGGTCGAGGGAGAGAGTACCGTCAGTGTGTTACGAAGATAAAAGATCATTGTCGACATACAGGTAGCACGAGAGATACCCGAGAGACGATGAACGCGTATAGGTCTAGAGAGATAGTCCTATATAAGCATGAGTGATAGTTATATGAGACGAATATCTGGATTAAATGGGATTCAAATATTTAAACTGGAGATCACGACATCGATAATATCATAACGCAAATTGGTGTATCAAACATGCATATTCATTTGAATTTGGGGACACGTGTAATGTTATATAGTTTATCAATATTGGTGATCCATAGATTCTTTAATTAGAAACAATGCATGGTTTATATGCAATTAATGTCTAAACGGGATTACACTATATGTTGCGTGTGTGAAACACATTATACATGTTTGAGAAGTAAAAAAAAACCGCATGAAACACACATTAATTGGAGACAGTTAGCGAGGAATGCATACATTGGATTTCAACATAAAGTGGTTTCAAATATTTGAAAATCCAAATTGATGGATACAACCTTATGAATCTGAGATCATGCCATTTGTAAACCATATTTATGTATAAAGGGTGTTGTGCTTTTGAAAGTATATATAAAAAATGATGTATATAGAATTTTATTCCAATCGAAAATGGATCCCGCCCGAAAAATAATAATACAAACGGGATTCGAATTGAGTTGGCACGGTAAACGTGCACTCTGCAAAATTTGAACGAAGTGGGGAAAGTCGCAGTAACCGCCCGAAACCAAAATCTGCGAGATGGAAATTACTACTGCCTATCCCTGCCACGCAAAGCCTATCTGCTCGATTTCTATAGGTTTCAATAGGGGTAAGTTTGTAATTTCACTCAAACGCGACATAACCGCCTCTCACCCGGATTCATACACGGTGGGCGCCAAAACACAGTGTGTCCTCGGCCGAAATCGACTCCCTCCCCGATTCATACATGGTGGGCGCCAAAAACAAACTCTCGTCGGCAAATATTCGGTGTATGCGAGATTACCGTCCTATCCCCAACCGACTAATATTGCTGTGATGTAGGAAATTTGAAACAGGGGCTAAGTTTGTAAATTTCCTCGCATTTGAGACAAGCGCGCCCTAAAGACATGGTTCCCCCTTCCTCTCCACCTCCATTTCCCCATTCATACTCCGTGGGCGCCAAAACACCCTCTCCACCCCAGCCTCCTCCGTCCGCCACCCCATCCACCGCCGTCCTCCTCCACCATGCCGGAGCTGATACCCCGACGCCGCCGTCCATTACAAGAGATCGACCTCTCTCATCCACGGCTTCGGACCGGGATCCTTGCATCCCGTCCTCTCGCTTCATCCCCGCCGTCGTCCACCTTGTCGGCGCCGCTCCTACGACCGTCTCGTCCACCGCGCCCCGCCGCCACCGTCTACCCTCCTAGATCTGCTTCCACGCCGCCGACAGCCATCGCTACCGCAGCACCGTCAAATTCTCAGCAGATGCATACACGGCGCCGCACCAGAGGCGGTACTCTTTCGTATCTGCTCAACTTATTTATCGCAGCAAGAAAATAGATCGCCACTGCTTTACTCTGATTTCTTGTCCATCACTTACTTGCTAGTTGAGAGCAAACATTGGTTGCGAAGTTGCCTTTGTCCGGTTTGCACCTTCAGATCCGCCATGGCACGCTCAACACTATACTCCCAATGCTTATGGTTTTCCCCTTTTATATTCCACACTAGTTAAATCACAGTAGACTAAATTTCAAAATTGGGTCAGTCGATTTTTCAGAGCTCGCCGGAGTTCGCCGTGCGAACGAAGGGGCTCGGGTGGGGACTTTGGTTGTGGGGGGCGATGGTGGGGCCTCGCTAAACGAAGAAAACTCGACACGGGTGGGGGCGGGGTGGGGTGGGGGTGGCGGAGGAACACAGGCGGTGGGGGCCGGTGGTCCGGCCGGCGGCCCGTGTGGTGTTCTGTATGGGAAGAATCAGAGACGAGGAAGAAGAAGGGTTAGGAGACGTAGGATCTTCATCCAACCGCCTGAAATGGTCGACTGACCCAAATGACAAAAGTCACGCGACTTGCATGCAGACATGCCTTTATATTCAGTACCATCATCATACCTTCTTAGCACTGCTCCTGAATTCATCAAGCTAAACAACGTGCCACTCATAATTCCAAACTTGTTGCTCAAGTACGAATCTGATATGATGCTGATATTACTAAAACAGATAACATTTAATTGGTCAGCTAATGTTCCTACTTTACTTTCAAAAAAGCACGTGCACCACATATAGAGAGACAACAGGGAGTTGCTTTCTTAATGCGCTCTGGTTCATCATGTGTGGGCACTGCGCAACGAACATTTTATTATCCAAAATCTGCTTGCTCTTCTTTAGCATGTTCCTCTTCCGTTCTTCTTTAATAAGTACTCTCTCCGTTCCTAAATACAAGTCTTTGTATAGATTCCACCATGGACTACATATGGAGCAAAATGAGTGAATCTACACTCTAAAATGTATCTGGATACATCTGTATGTGATCCATAGTGGAAATCTCTACCAAGACTTATATTTTGGAACGGAGGGAGTATGATAGTAGTACAGTATGTTCCTTGTAGTGAAGATGAGCAGGGACATTTGCAGTGTAGAGGTCTATACGGTCGGTTGGTATGGACACTTTGAACTCTTCGGGCCTCTTTGATTCGTAGGATTTTGTAAACATGGGAATAGGATTTGTAGTGGCCTGCCCACTTGAATCCTATAAGAATAGCAAGGAAATGCGGGGAGCTGTGTCGCCTTTGAGAGTTACACTGATATTAACAGTACCGCACCTTCAGTTGAAGAGAGCTGGTATCCGAAGCCTTTCTAGCCGTACCGGCAATACTAGCACATATATTCCAGCAAGTTCCACTTTGCTGATTTTACTCTGATGCTTACGGTTTTCCCGTTATATCTACACTATGATCTGTGTAGCTGCTTTGTGTCGCACTAGCAGCAGTCCACTCTTGAAGCTAAACACCGCAATGACTTACAAAATTTGCACCAAGGCATTGAGTGCCATTCTGGATGCAATGAAACTCATACGCTCCCCACCTGTTGACTCTTGTTCAGAATATGATCCTAATGACTCTTGTTCAAAATTGCCACATATAGAGAGACACATGGAATTGCATTTCTTTGGGCGTTGTGATTCATCATGAGTGGGCAACCAACATTGTATGCAATCAATTAAGCGGAACCTCAAGAATATGCTTCCTCTTCTGTTCTTTAACATGTTCCTCTTTTGTTATTCTGTATTTAGTACGTACAATATGTTCCTTGTCAGGAAGGGGAGCAGGGACATCTGCAGTCAACAGCTGATAGAGCTGGCATGTACTTGATCGATAGGCTTTCAATTACTAGCGGCAATACAACACCGTATTTTCAAGCCAGTTCCACTTTCCCGATTTATATATCGTGGTTATGGTGTACCCCTTTTATGTACACTATGATCTGCCTAGTTGTTGTGTGCTCTTGTTATCATGGTTTGGCAATAAACTCTCTATACAGTATATTTTGAACCTATCATCTGCCAACTATCCTTACTTCTGGAGCCTATTTTTTGTGTACTTGTGCCAGATTATATAAATGCACGCACCATATTACAGCACACATGAGCTCTCTCATCAGAATCCAGTGATAGCACACAAGTGTTTACAGGGGCGCCCCTATATTAGAATATCCTCTGCATTACAAAGATAATCTCACAACTATTTATGTTTTCATGGTTCTCAGATATTATACGTAATTACAGTGAATATCAGAATCCGCGCATCAGAAGAATATTGTGGAACACTGCAATGACTTACAAAATTGGCACCAAGGCATTGAGTGCCATTCTGGATGCAATGAAACTCATACGCTCCCCACCTGTAGATTCTTGTTCAGAATATGATCCTAATGACTATTCTAACCTCGAGGAGTCAAAGGCAGATGGCCTGTCATGTTCACCCATCAAGGTGCCTGCTCTAATTTGGCAAGGTTTTATTGATTGCGCGTATCTTGCATATGTTGTCTTGCATTTCTTCTACTTTGTTGCACCGCCATCTGCTTAGTTTACTCATCATATATGTCGAGATGCCATGCCCATCCATTATCAATACATATTCCATCTGTCATCATACCATGTTTTTCCACTCAAATGCTGTTCTTGTGCATCAGACATCAAAAAGGAAGAGGGTGATTGCCGAACCTGAAGGAGCACCAGCAAAGTCCTTGAAAAACGTGGTTGTGCCGGAGAAATCAGACAGCACCCCACTTATATTGGCTGTACAACCAGTGACACAAAACGTAGGACCGACTCCAGCAGACTGTACCCATACTTCACTGGCCACACCACTAGCCCCACCACACAGGACCTGCACTCCAGCAAAAGGTATGCCGATTTCAGTTGCCATAGCACCAGCCGTACCACAGAAAAATCCCACTCCAGCAAAAAGTACAGCAAGTCCACCGGCCGAAGACCTATCCCAACTGCAGAGACGGCCAATTCCTGCAGATTGGAACCCCATTCCAGTTATTCCCAGTTTAAAAGACAATGCTTTCAATGTTGTTAGGGACTACGTGCATATATTCCCATCATTGGAAGATTATAGTGAAGACAAACACCATTTTCACATCTTCTTGTCCCACTTACGTGTAAGTGCTATTATTCATGGTGATTATTTTCCTGTTTTCTGCTGATTGAACACATCAATGATTTACATTACATTGTTGTAAGTAGGCGAGGGTCAATCTGGATAGTCATGACGAGCAAAGCTTGCTTGCGCTTTTCAAGGAAGCATTGCAGCAGTATTGGTGTTACCTGAGGAAATCACACTTTGATGGCAAGTCTATAAACGAATTTCTGGTGAAGTCTCCTGTGCTAAATTTAGAAGACATTGAATGGAAAAACCTTGTTATGCACTGGTCTCATTCCGAGGATGAGGTACTGTCTATGATATCGCATGACAATTTGAACTTCTACTTTTCCGCATGTGCCTTACGGATCTTTTTTGCAGGAAATCTGCTTGAAAAAGAATTCCGGTTTGAAAAGAACGACAAGATATCGCAAATATGCTGCCCGCTGCTTTGCTCTTGTTAGTACCTGTTGTCCTGTATCACTGTACTTGCATACATACCTGGTTCATTATGTGACAGCAGTATGCATGATAGCTTGCTTATCAATTGTTCGCTCCAAATTATCTGATCTGTATGAATGGTTACATTAGTGTAGAATATATCCAATGCCAATGAATTTTTAGCTCTGCATTGTTCTTGTAAGTACCTGCTGTCCTTTATCAGTGTACTTATATTGACAGGTAGTTGTTCATGTACCATCACTCTGCAGCTTATTTTCCTTTGCCCTCCATTTTCTACACATAAGATCTATATTTACTCTTACCATAAGGTTGGATAACACCGATGGTACTGAAGAAGTTTAGCTCTGCATTGCTCTTGGCTGTACCTTTTGCCTGTATCGCTGTACTTACATTTATAGCTACTTGGTTATGTAGCATCACTCTTCATCTTATCTTAAATATTCTCCATTTTTTCTTATATTGTCACATCTATATTTACTCTTAACAAAATGTAGAATAAAGGCAATGCTTATGAAGAAGATTTGTGGTAAACTTCTTGAATTGCCCCCCCCCATCAGCATGGACAAGGGCTTTATAGAGCCTGCCTTCACCAATAATGTAAGTTTGTCCTTCTCAAGCCTTCAAACTTTGTTGTGTATATTTGGTTAGGCATGACTGCAACAGCTGTTTATTTTTGGTGTTTGCATCAAATTGCATGTTTAAAGTTTATTATGTACTCCAGTTCATAAACAAAAGTTTGTCCTTCTCAATTTAAGTTTTCAGTTGTACAACCAAGTTCCTTCTTCATACCATGTAAATTAAACTATACAGAGCAAGTGATCTTATTTTGCCAATCTGAAATGGGATAAATTGACAGCACACTAACCATTGATACTTATGAGTTCTTGATCTGTAATCCAGTGGTGTCGTGAAGCTGCCAACTCCTTCACAATGTCATTTCCTGCCATGTCTTGACCTGAACAATACCATATTGTGTTAATGCTATTTTAAACTGTGTCACTTTATTCGTCAGTAAGAAATGTGATGAATTGTCAGCACTGATACTTATATGTGCAAAACCTGTTATCTGTCTGCTTGTTTATCTTTCAGAGTGAGGAGGATACAAGTCTCAAACAAGTGCAGTCTCACCAGCTTGCTCAGCTGCTTGCGCTGCAGCTCCCGAGCAGGGCTAACCTTTCTTGAAATCTATTGAAGTGTTGTCGGTTTTGTATATTATTTTGTCGGCGTGTTTAGTTGCACTGGTGGCGATCTTTGATGCCCAGTGTATGTAATCTGCTGTCTGCTTGTGCTTTATTATCATAGTGGCGAACTTTGATGCCCAGTGGATGTAATATGCCGTAATTTCTTTATTGTATAGTCTAGGTTTTTTTCTTATTCACGATGCTGCAGTTATTTTACTGTATATATCATTTCTTCGCAGTAAACCGGCCAAACTGTAAAATTACGGTACATAATTGGGCCGTCATGCAAATCACCATGTATGATCCGCATCATGGGCCCCGTCGTCTTGGTCCGTTAACAGGCCTAAATGTAAACTGGCCCACTAGTAGATTCGGGCCTTTAATAGGCCGAGTAAACCGCCGGCCCTATTTTCCCAAGAAAACTCAATGGGCCTTTAGGAGGCTGAAAAGTAGGTTGGGCCTGAAACGTGCCGAACAGCTCACGGGCCGGCAGCAGGCCGAAATAGACCCCGGCCCATGAATGTGCCAATCAAATCATGGGCTTATAACAGGCCAAAATTGTCTCGGTCCTTGTTTGGACCAATCAGATTATCGGCTGCGAGCAGGCCGGATGCAAACCGGGTCGTAGTTAGGCCCAACTATATGACGGGCTTTTAACAGGCCGAAATTAATATAGGGCCGAAATATTAAACGGGCCCTTAACAGGCCGAAACTAATATCAGGCCGAATTACTAAATGGGCATTTAGCAAGTGGGCCCAAAAGCATAGCGTCCAGTTGACGGGCTGAATCTGATATGGGCCATAATTTAGCCCGAAGCCTCTTAAAGGGCCGGACCTGATCTGGGCCGTAATTTGGCCCAGAACGTGGTAGGGTTTTAATGGGCCGGATCTCAAATGGGCCATTATTAGGCCCGGAACGTGGCAGGCCATTAATGGACCAGATCAAATATGGGCCGCCATTTGGCCCAAAACATGGCAGCCAGTTAATGGGCCAGCCTACTAGGGTCCTCAAAATCTTGTGGGCCTACAGTTGGGCCGGCCCATTATTGTCGGCGAAATCTCGTGGGCCTTTAGCTGGGCCGGCCCATTATGGTCCACAAAATTCTTGTGGGCCTTCACCTGGGCCGGCCCATTATGGCCCGCATAAATCTTGGGGCCTTTACCTGGGCCGGCCCATTATGGCCCGCAAAATCTTGCGGGCCTTTAGCTGGGCCGGCCCATTATGGTCCGCAAAATCTTGTGGGCCTTTAGTTGGGCCGATCCATTTAAACTTTATGGGCCACTTTTGGGCCGGTCCATGTGTTAACATATCATAGGTGCATCTCGCCCATTGGATGAGTGACACCTGTGCCAACACGGAGCTGACACGTGTTTCCTACAACCAATGATGATTTTACACGTGGAAAATACCCATTGGTCCGGGCTGTTAACGGGTTATCGGATCCAAAACCGGACCCGATAGCTTAACGGCGTTCCGTTACGGTGGATGCCACGTGTCGGTCACCCTTGACGAAAGCACTTCTGTGACGCGCGATTTATCATCATGGAAGTGGGCACTTCCGTGATGATAATTTTGGTAATGTCATGGAACACTTCTACGATAGCACAGGTATGACTATCTTGATTCTATCATAAATTTCTCATGGATGTACATGCATGACAGAAAACGTGACCTACTGTGACAAACACGTATCATCATGGAAGTGTATTTTTTTGTAGTGAGAAGACTCCATGGTTGAACTTAAGCATAATGCACAAACCTCAAACACACAAGCACTTCTTCTTTGTTCTAGAATCTTCCGTATCAGAATTGCCCAAATGTTTTTCTACATGATTTGCTATTATTTGTTTTTACTTTATGCCTTACAACGCACAATTCCATGAATCTTAAAATAGATTAGCTTTCTTATAAAAACTAGATGATTTTGAATGAAATGAACTATAAGAATTAAACGAACATCTACATCATGCATATATGACTCAAAGCTTACATGCTATAATGTGGTATTTATTCATAATTTGGTTGCCAAATCTCATGCGTGCAATGCACGTGTACCTTACTAGTCTAAATGGTGTTTGTGTGTGTGTGTGTTGTGCTTGTTAAACACATTGTACGTAGTATATCATACATGGTTTAGATTCCGAACATCTAGCTAGAGCATACATGTACTATGATTTGCATTCAACATAAAATCTATACATATATTTGAATTTGAGATCGTATGTACATGTAGTTCATATTTATATAGGAATTTACTTCTCCTATATTGATGTCATGTGTTGTGAAGATAATATTTAGATGGTTGTATAACTAACTCGAGTACAATCCCATTCAAACAGGGAAAATGTACTCAAATTTAGTCCATATGCTAGACAACACACATTGTTTTTTTATTGTTGAGGGAAGTACAAATTGTTTTGGTACTATACACGTTATGTTTGTTGTCTTGATTTTTTTTATTTTTTGTTGTATTTGAATGCATTTCTAGTAATATAGTAAAACGGGACATAGCTCTCTCTAGTGATGAGGTGTGAATTGTCTTTTTTGGGTACACGTTAATCTTGTTCTCCCGAAATTTCAAGCCGCGCCTTGTTATGCCGAAATTTCCAGCTAGTGTCTCTGTCTATCGTGCTGCGAAACTCCTGCCTCTTCAACCCGCGCCTTGTTACCCTGAAATATTTAAGATATATGTTTGTCTTGCTGTGCTCCGACAACTCCCTCCATCTCAACCCGCGCCTTGCTATTCCAAAATTACAACGCGTGCGAAAACACCCACCTCCTGTGAAATCCCAACACGCGAAATGCCCGTGATACCCCTGAACCGAAAGAACCGCCTAGGTCAAATCGGTGGGGGTACTTCATAACTTACCCCACATTTCGGACAAGTGCGTCCCTAAGCCATGGTTCCCCACTCCCATTCCATCCGCCCACCCATTCGTACACCGAGGCCGCAAAAACCCGCAAAGCCCCACACCCTCCTCCGTGCGCCACCCAGCCGGAGCCTCTTCCCCGACGACGTCGTCCACAGCAACACCTCGACGTCCCTCATCCACCATATCGGATGAGGATTCGTCGTCGATCTCGTCGTCCCGCCGGTTCAGCCACCCCGTCCTCCACCTCCAAGGAGCTGCCCCGACATTCCCCTCATCTTTTGTGCCACCTCCATTGCCACAACCCCGTCTTCACCTGCACCACCGGAAGAGCATCATCATCACCGTTTCCTCAGATGAAGCTGAGTCCTAATCGGCGCCACCAAAGAGGTTGTACACTAATCGCCGCATTTTCTTCTTGATTCGATCTCACGGTGCTGCCGGCGCTCGGTCCCGAGCCTCCACGGCGGCGTTGTCGGCCACTTCCTCCACGGCGTCGCTCCCTCGGCGGCGACGTCCACATCGGTAGGAGCTGCTGCTGCTTTAGCTCTCGCTCGCGCTGCTGCTCTGCTGCTCTGCTCTTGCTCTCGGTCCCTTGCTTGGTCTGCTCTTGCGCTTGCTCTTGCTCGTGCTGCTGCTCTCGCTCTTGCTCTTGCTTGCGATGCTGCTCCGATTTAGCTACACTTCAGTCGACTGAATCGACTTTCGGGTCAATCGATTTTCAGGGGGTGGGGGAGTGGGGCTCGCTGGAGTTAAGGAAGAACCAGCCACAACAGGGAGGGGGGCTCGCCGGAGAGGTACCCCAGTATCTATCTTAGGGTTCAGGGTGGGGGCGGTGGTCACCGGCGGGGGTGGGGCGGTGGCATGGGGATCGCCGGAGAAAAAGCTCGGCACGGGGGTCCTAGAGGGATGGTCGGGGCGGCAGCGGACCGGCGGTGTGGAGTGGTTTCGGGGCAGGCGGGGCGGCGCACCGCCGGCCACGGGCGGCGGGGGGCGGCTGTTTGGCCGGTGGTGGCTGGTGGCTCAGGGTAGCCTCACCTGATGCTGCTACACGACCAGCTGCCCCGGCTCTCGCACGCGCTGCTGCTGCAACTGCTTTTCTGCTACTAGTGCGTTCAGTTTCGACAGAAAAATTCAGTTTCGACAGTTAAGTTCAGTTTCGACAGTTAAATTCAGTTTCGATAGTTAAGTTCAGAGATGAGCGGCTGATGTATTTTACATCTAGCACTTTGTGGTTATGTATTTTACGTCATCTATTGGAGATGCTATTAGAATTCCACTCAGGTTAACGTTGTCTCTCTTGTCCTGCTTCAGCCTCGGCGTCGTACAACTCACCGGAGCTGCTCCAACAACGAAACCCTCCATCACAGCGAAGCAGTACCCCGGGCTCCATCTCCAAACGCCTAAGATAATCTTCCCCTCCTCCGACAGCCAAGTTAGCCAGATCATCCTCACCGACCAACCCAATCACGCTGAGATCGACATGGCTTCGCCAAAGAGGTTGTACACTTGTTGCATCTCTTTTTTACTCTACATGTTATATATATTGTCCACAGAGCACACGCAGTAACGTGAAATATGATTAGTTTCTCCTACTATATGACAAGCAGTGAGGTACCAGGCAACTTAGCTATCTGTGATGGACTCTCTTGAACGCCATCATTATTAATCTTTGCGCGTTTGAGCTGTGCATTTGTCGATGGGCCTGGGAGTTGAGCTAGTAGGGCAGTGGCCTGGGTCCAAAGTAATAGAAGTAGCACAAAAACATTTTTTGAGTGTAGGCTTTTCCTTGCTCAAGCCTGCCTACTAGAATTGCCAGTGCTTGAAAGGAAAAGTGAAGGAAAAACATAGGAATTGGAAAGTTTCCTGTGGTACTACTATTCATGAATTTGGTTCAAAGGAATGGAGCAAAGGAAAACTGTAGGATTTGTTCCTTTAGTGTCTCCTTGAAAGAAAAACCATAGGAATTTTAATTTCCACTTGTCCTCCTTTTCAAATTCCTATTCATGAAGCACAAGACTAAGAGATAGTAGCATAATAGCATTATAACCGTACATTTTCTTGTGGTTTGACTTAATCTCATCTTGCTTCTTTGCATCGTGTGATCTTCCAATTCTTGTGAATCAGATACCCAGATTGGCATAAATCCTGTGTTTTTAAATTCTCTGTTTTGCACGTGCATTCCTATTCTATTCCTGTCTATTTCCTATCCCTGCATTGTTAGAATCCTCAAATTCAAACAAGCCCTTACACAATTACTTCTTTTACAGATATGTGTCAAAGAAAACCTTGTGTGGTTTGTCCTGCTCCTGCTGCACTGTGTTCCACCCCAGCTCAGCTGCTCCAACGACGGAGGGGTTCACCACAGCAGGGATCCACTCTCCAGACAGTCTTTCGCCGCCTCAGATCTTCTTCCCCGCCGCCGGCAGCCACGACAATTGCATTACCATAACCAACTGAGCAGATGACCTTGAGGACTACACGGGTCCGCAAGAGAGGTCGCACTGTTCCGTGTCTGCTTACGTTATCCATCACTTAATATGATGACATGCTACTTTATCGTCGTGTTCACCTATTAGACTCTGAGTCAGGTCCAAACTAATGCTGAAACTTGAGTTTTTAAATGGTTGTGGGGTACATATTGGGGCAGCAATCAGTACTATCTGTCTACTATCTGGTTAATCTTGGGTGTCTACTATGAGTTTCATGTTGGGTGCAAACAAATATTAAAGGAGCCATTATTTGTATTTTTTAACTAAAGCTATTGTCTGCCTGCTATCATTGGTTTTGGGTCTATCCACAGTTTGCTACCATCACTCTGGATTTGTGCATACACTCCTTACATAATCTCACTATGTTTTATTCCTATGCATGTCAGTTATTGTACACAATGGAACTGGACATGTAGAGCAAAAGAGACGAGCCTTGCGTGGCAATAAAATTTCATGCAGACGTCGCTCCATGGTGGGCGCAAAGGCAGCCCCCTCCACCCATTTCGGATTGTAATCAAGAGGAAGATAACTGTTCTGAGGGGGATTCAAAAGGAGAAGACCACTCCTATTTACCCCCTGAGGTCTTCGCTCTAACTTGGCATGCTGATGTTGGTAATATCATGCATATGGTGCCTTGCATTGCTTACTGGATACATCAAATATGTCATCTGCTTAGTGTGACGCCCCCGATTCAATCGTACACTAATCATACACGCAAACGTGTACGATCAAGATCAGGGACTCATGGGAAGATATTGTCGGCGTTCTAGGAACGGGGGTCCTCAGAATTGCCTGCCTGCGGCCCACGGCGTGGCTAAGTCAGCGGGCCGTACGGCCCATCTTCATCAACAAGGCATCGAAGACCCTCGCGAGGGGCCAAGCCTCACGAGGCGGACGACACAAGACCTCCTCTAGAGTGGCCTAGCCAGGCAGGCTTACGAGGAGCGGAGATATCAAGGCGGGGCAAACCTCACGAGGCTCTCATGACGTGAGCCATGACGACCTGCACCAGGCGGGCGCCAGGAGGGCGACAACGCGTGCAGCGTCCTTGATTCCTCTTTGGTGCTAAGGAGGCAAGTGCAGGCGAGGAGTACCGAGGCATCAGGCAAAGGTTGCCATATCGGTGCAACGAGACCAAGACCAGAAGGACGGCAGGACGGAGGTCATCGTGGAGCCCAAGACGGCGTCACCGCCAGAGCCTTTCGCAGGCGAAGACCACTTTTGTCAGGATAGCTTGTACTAGCTGTCCCCCTTCAAATTTGCCCGCCGTTGTTGGCTCCCTTCCCGCTCAATATTTGGGGAGAGGACCAGGGCCTATATAAGTAGAACTAGCCACCAAAGTAGGGAGGGCCCGAGCTTGATCTGATCTGATCGAGAGCCTACCTTAGCCACAAGAACACCTCAACCTCAGGAGGCTGTTCTTCCCCTTGTACTGTTCATCATCAGCCCAAGAGGCAGTCCACCACCACCACACTAGAGTAGGGTATTACACCAGAACGGTGGCCCGAACCAGTATAAATCTCATGTCTTTATATGTTGCGAGTTCGTCGAGTTCGTCCGCGAGATCTTAGTGAGCTAGGGCGTGGATCGATAGGAGGAAAAGACTTCACGCGCACCCCAGAGTTCGAACCTTAAGGGTTTTGCCGGAACCCCACATCCGACATTTGGCATGCCATGTAGGGGTGCGCCGGAGCTTCTTCTCCGCCAATCGACCTGCCGACGCTCCGCGGCCACGATGTCCGGCGACCCAAGGGCTGACTCCGACCGCTGGGCAGTCTGGCCGGCCCGGGCGGCGCCACCTGCCCACGAAGCGCTCAACCCCGCGCTCCAGGTGGTGCGAGCACCGTCCAACGCTGCGGGGCGTGGGCGGCGCGGCCAAGCATCGTCCACCCTCACCCCGCAGCAAGTGCGAGCCGCTGCAAGGGCGGCAAGCCACACCGCAGCGACGGCGCCGCATTCATGGCGGGAGCAGGCAAACATGCGAGCAGCGCTCACGGTGGCGCGAGAGCTGCTGCGGTGCCGGCTGATGGAGAGCGGCCGGGATGCACTGCTGGAGCGCGTTGCCGAGCTGCTGGATGCAGCGGCGTCGAGAGCACCGCCCTTCTGTCATCAGCTTCCTCCTCGGGCCACTACAGGGTCTCACGGCAGGCCCTGCCGCAATCACGCGCCATCAGGTGTGCCAGGGGGCTTCGTCAACACCAGCACGGCCGGCGGCGCCGGGGGCTCTGCCGACCCCATGCCGCCCGCGACAAGCATGAGCACAAGCGTCGCCTCCCATGGCCCAAGTGGGATGCCGTGCTACCATCCTCAGGACGCCATGCTGGGCCGGGCGACATGGAGTGTGGGGCACTACGGCGAGGTGTTCAGGGTGACGGCCCCGGAAGCCTACGTGCCCCGCATAATGGACCAGGATTACGCACAGGAGGACAATCCTGGCTCGTTCATCAGAGAAGGTTGGGAAGAAGAGGCGCTGGGAGTTGAGGCCTTCCAGGAGCCGCTGGGGAACCACCATGACCGCGTGTGTAACGACAACTACAGGGTACCCCTAATCCCATAGGAGCAAGCTTACGCTAACCATGAGTCGCATGAGGAACAGATCACCACAACGGCTGGCGGCCCCAGCTCGGCGGCCTCCCTGCCAGCTGGGGGATCGCGTTGGGGGCTGCAGGAGAGGGGTCGGGAGCCAGACCCCCCCCACAGCGCGCGAAGCCAGGGGACACCCGGAGGTAGGCCCTCTGCCGGGGAGGTGCCGGCGAGCCCCGGTAGAGGACCCGTGGTCGCCGAGGGCACCGCTGGTGTCCCCTTTTCCCCCTTTGTGTCGTCCTGGTAGCCGGTTGGCTCAAAGGTGGTCGAGGGTGGCGCAAGGCGGGGCCCTCGTCTGGCTATATGAAGCAAGGCCGGTACCTGTGAAGAAGGCCCGGTGCCTGTGAAGCTCGCCGCCCGTGACACTCTCACGTAATAATGAGTTGGGGCTGTACACGCCCCGGAGTCTCAGGGGTGCCGGCCTCAGCCCTGGGGCTCCCTCCCACGCCTAGTGGCAGCACTTAGCTCCGCACTGGTGAGAAGACTTGAAGACCAGAAGACTAGACTAGGTGTCGGACGCGGCCATTTGCTTTGGATATATCTTTCTGTAGCTTTGCTTGCTGGATCTGGATTTAAGTTGAAGCCGAGTTTTTTTGATGCGCGCGGGGGGTGCCTCTTCTCGTTCGAGCAGTTTCTTGCTTTCTGGATTTCGTTTTGTCTGGGACTCATTTCCGATGCCTTCCCCTCACGAGCCCCTCGCGAGCGGGACTGCGCGAAGCACACGCGCGCTGAGCGCGCGCTAACGCTGCAACTGGCGCTTGCCTCTTGCGGGGCCCCTTCTGACAGGTCGACAAGCTCCGCAGGATTCTCAGAAACTTGTAGCCTCGTGACCCAGCTCGAGGCTGGCGCTAACTAAGGTAAACCACAACGGGAAACTCGCCCCTGGACTCATGAGTCCACGAGGGCACAAATTCAATACCGCATAGGGAAGTAAAGGCTGCAGCTTGCTTACATGAGGGGCTCCCCCTCTCAAAGTGCTCTTACAAGTTTTCCAAGGGCCACGCCCGAGTTTTTTGCGTACTGGATAAAACGACAGGAGAACATGGGATCAACCAGATATGTCACTCTCTACATCGCCCTCGGACGTGTCACTTGCGTCGTCGTCATCTTCGCCGGCACCGTCGCTGCCTTCGGCGATGCGTCCATCGCTGTCGTCAACCATGTCGCCTTCGTCTGCGGCGACCACCACCGCGTCGTCGTCAGAGGAAAATGAAGGAAATATGCCCTAGAGGCAATAATAAAGTATTATATATTTCCTTATATCATGATAAATGGTTGTTATTCATGCTAGAATTGTATTAACCGGAAACATAATACATGTGTGAATATATAGACAAACAGAGTGTCACTAGTATGCCTCTACTTGACTAGCTCGTTAATCAAAGATGGTTATGTTTCCTAGCCATAGACATAAGTTGTCATTTGATTAACGAGATCACCTCATTAGGAGAATGACGTGATTGACTTGACCCATTCCGTTAGCTTAGCACTCGATCGTTTAGTATGTTGCTATTGCTTTCTTCATGACTTATACATGTTCCTATGACTATGAGATTATGCAACTCCCGTTTACCGGAGGAACACTTTGTGTGCTACCAAACGTCACAACGTAAATGGGTGATTATAAAGGTGCTCTACAGGTGTCTCCAAAGGTACTTGTTGGGTTGGCGTATTTCGAGATTAGGATTTGTCACTCCAATTGTCGGAGAGGTATCTCTGGGCCCACTCGGTAATGCACATCACTATAAGCCTTGCAAGCATTGTGACTAATGAGTTAGTTGCGGGATGATGTGTTACGGAACGAGTAAAGAGACTTGCCGATAACGAGATTGAACTAGGTATCGAGATACCGACGATCGAATCTCGGGCAAGTAACATACCGATGAAAAAAGGGAACAACGTATGTTGTTATGCGGTCTGACCGATAAAGATCTTCGTAGAATATGTGGGAGCCAAGATGGGCATCCAGGTCCCGCTATTGGTTATTGACCGGAGAGGTGTCTCGGTCATGTCTACATAGTTCTCGAACCCGTAGGGTCCGCACGCTTAACGTTACGATGACAGTTTTATTGAGTTTTGATGTACCGAAGGAGTTCGGAGTCCCGGATGAGATCGGGGATATGACGAGGAGTCTCGAAATGGTCGAGACGTAAAAATCGATATATTGGACGACTATATTCGGACTTCGGAAAGGTTCCGAGTGATTCGGGTATTTTTCGAAGTACCGGAGAGTTACGGGAATTCGTATTGGGCCTTAATGGGCCATACGGGAAAGGAGAGAAAGGCCTCAAAAGGTGGCCGCACCCCTCCCCATGGTCTGGTCCGAATTGCACTAGGGAAGGGGGGCGCACCCTTCCTTCTTTCTCCTTCCCCCTTCCCTTCTCCTACTCCCACAAGGAAAGGAGGAGTCCTACTCCCGGTGGGAGTAGGACTCCCCCCTATGGCGCGCCTCTCCTCTTGGCCGGCTGCCTCCCCCTTGCTCCTTTATATACGGGGGCAGGGGGGCACCCCAGAGACACAAGAATTGATCCTTGAGATCTCTTAGCCGTGTGCGGTGCCCCCCTCCACCATATTACACCTTGATAATACCGTTGCGGAGCTTAGGCGAAGCCCTGCGTCGGTGGAACATCATCATCGTCACCACGCCGTCGTGCTGACGAAACTCTCCCTCAACACTCGGCTGGATCGGAGTTCGAGGGACGTCATCGAGCTGAACGTGTGTAGAACTCGGAGGTGCCGTACGCTCGGTACTTGATCGGTCGGATCATGAGGACGTACGACTACATCAACCGCGTTGTGATAACGCTTCCGCTGTCGGTCTACGAGGGTACGTGGACAACACTCTCCCCTCTCGTTGCTATGCATGACCATGATCTTGCGTGTGCGTAGGAATTTTTTTGAAATTACTACGTTCCCCAACAGCAAAGGCTCTAACCAGCGCGTCCACATTGTCCTCCACCCACCACGCCAAATCGCCCCGGACGGCCTGCGATACGGGGGCAATGGCGGCGTCAAAGTCAAAGTCGGGGAAGGTGTTCCTGAGGTGGCTGAAGACACGAGAGAACGCGCGCCCGAGCAGGCCCCGACTTCTCTCCTCCACGAGCCGGCGAGCCCTGTCAGACCGGGTTTCCAGGCGCGTCACCACGTCGGTGAAGAAGGTCAGGTGGCTGGCATAGTCATTCGAGTGGGGGGCAGGTGCATTCTCGTCACAGATGTAGCCCAGGGCGGTATTGGCCCTGTTTCAGAGATCCTGAAGCATAGGGGCATGCTCGCGCTCCAGCGTCCGACGTTGGAGCACTTCCTCCCTATTTTGCCGTGCGATGGCCTCGGCGTCATCGACCCGCTCCCGAAGAGAAAGCAGCTCGGCAAGGGCGGAGGCCAAGTCCGCCTGCGCCGTGACCAGGGCGGTAGCCGTGGCCTCCGCACGTCTCTCAGCCTCATCCAACCTGGGCCTGAGGGCAGCAGCCCTGCCTGCACCCTCCATACCTGCGATCTTCAACTTCAAGTCATACCTTCCCTCCGGGTCTGCGCGAACCTCGGCCACCTGGTGATCCACCTCCTCCTGGACCCTGGCCTCATGAACCCCGACGACATCTTCTGCTTGGGTAACTTGACGCTCCCTTGTCTCCAATTGCTCAAGCTCGAGGCTGCGTTCCACGGCCTCCAGTGCCAATGCCTCCTCGCGCTTCCGGACCTCTTCCTCCTCGGCGGGCGTCCCCCTCAGCGACGCAAGGGCGGCTCTACGTGCCTCCACCTGCTGCTCTAGGGACGCGCTCCAGGCGTGGAGCTCCCATGCGCGCTTCTCCGCGGCCTCGCGAAGGCGGTCGGCCTCACGAGCCTCCTCCAAGGCTCGGGAGCAAGCCTCGCGGGAAATCTTGAGGGACGCTTCAGCCTTCGCATTGTCAAGATCACGCTGGTAGCAGCCAAGGTTGATAGCCACCCTCAGCTTGCGCCATTCCTCCGCCAACTGGAGACCTTCAGCCTCAAGGCGCGAGTCGACTCCTGCGAGCTCTTCACCAAGCCGGCTCATCGCACCCATCGCCTCCTGGAAAAGCTCATGGCGAACGACGCTGCGCCCGCGCTCGAACTCGAACGCACGACCCACCTCGTACATCGCCTCGGGGGCTGCGGATGGGGTATCGAGCAGCGCATCACCTCTCGGTAGGGGGCTGGGGGCTGGCGCTGCACCTGACATCAACCAGTCCTCGCGAGGAGCCCAAGCCAATCGGGGCTCGCTGCTTGAAGAGGAACCGAAGATCGAAGCCAACCAGCTACTGTCCATGACCAAAGGAGGGGTCTTTGGCACGCCCGCCAAGCTCCACGCCAGACCACGGGGGAGGGGCGACAAAGCCGCGGGTTAAGGGCGCCATGAAGGCAAGAGTGCTCCTTCAACCGACCCTGCTCCAGGGGCAGCAAGCGGACTCGGAGCACTCAAGGCCGACGGGGAAGTCGAGGAAGGAGGAGGTCGTTTCTCAGAAGGCGCAACCGCCTCGACGGAAGGAGCCCTGAAGAACTAATGTCAGGAAATGGAAGCGGCACACCCGGAGTGACAGCGATATGGTACTTACACGTCGACGGCGGTGTACTTCCTCCGCTTCAGCGACCCGAAGATGTTGTTGCCACTCGAGGATCATTTCCTCTTGCGGAGCTCCTCGAAGTCGACAGAGAGCCGACCGAAGCGCTGGACGTGGCGGCCTGCGTGTGGCGAGGCCGAGGAGGAGCTCAAAGGGCCTACTTCAGGGGTGCCCGGCTGCGGTGAACAGTCGGGCGCCGCCTCACCACAACCTCCCGAGGCTCGCAGAGCCTTGGCCTCGGGAACCGCATGCCGCGCCTCCGCAGCGCCCAACGTCTCGGGAGAGGGGCGCAAGCTCCCGAGGATGATGCCCCAGGATCACTACACGACATGTGCTCCTCAGCACTTGAGCCACCAGCCTCCGCCGGGGCTCGCCCTCCTGCACCCTCACCTGGGGCGAGCTCGGCACCGACAGCAAGGAAGGGAACCACGCCGACGGGGTTCTCACGGGGCCCCACCGGGCCGATCGGCCGCAGCCCCCACTCATCAAAGGAGGGCATGCTCACGGCAAACTCATCCTTGTTCTTGCAACGGTACAGCAGGCAGTTCTTCCCAGTCAACTCATCCGGCAAAGGGACACCCGTCAGGACCTTGAGCACCGTTTGCCGCATCTCAAGAGGGAGCCCGGACTCCTGAAACCTCATATGGTCCTAACTGCTGAGCAAGGTCCTCATCGGGCGGGAATGGCGCTGAAGCGGGGCTACCCGGCGCTTGACGAATTCCTTCACCACCATGGGCGCGGTCACGCCGCGGTCCTTCAGCCTCCTCAACCTAAACCAGGTGGGAGCAAGACGGGGGCTCATGAGCTTCTCGTGGCCCCAACTGGAGTTGGGAACAGCGGGCCCTGGCGGAGCATGAAGCAGAGGGCTGAGCACGCCGGCATCGACGAACACCCACCGTGTCCGAAACTCGCTCGCGGACGGAGGAAGCTCGAAGTCGATCCCCGCGCCCGCCGTCGCGGCCACGGCTTGGAAGCTCACGCACCCCGAGCACTGCTGGGGGCCGATCATATGTAGTGAGAAGAAATGACGAAGGAGGGCCACCGAAGACCATGGCTTCGCACACGAAGGCGAAGACAGCAAGAAGAGTCACCGATTGAGGGTCAAGATGCAGCATGTGGATCTGATAATGCTCGAGCACCGCGTTGAAGAAGGCGGAGAAGGGAGGAATCAGGCCAGTCCAGAGGGCATCTATGAAGATTGGGACTTCAGTGGCTGCCCGAGCCATGCGAGTGCGAGACGCAGGCCAAGCCACCATCTCTCCCCACTCGTTGAAGCTAGAAGCAAGCATCAGATGCACCTTGTCCATGGCCTCGTCGTTGAGCACTCGGGATCGACCTAGCACCGGCTCGACGGCCGGAGGAGCGCTTAGCGGAGACAAGGGCTTCCTTCCCTTATCTTGTCACAGCCCCTGATCAGCCCTTGCTTGATTTTTCTTGCCTCCATGCATCATGTTTAAATTCAAATGAAATTTGAATTGAGGAATTTTCAAAGCCTCAGAAACCTTTTAAAAATGATCAACATTAAAATCTTCTCAAAGAAGCCTAAGAAAATGTTCCTGTTAAACCTTGAAAAATATTGGCAAGAATAAAATTCAAACCAATATTTTTGGAAGGTTTAACATATTTATTTATGGCCTTTGAATTAATCCAATAAATATTTGAATTGGATCTATATTTGTTATATAATAAATATATGTTCAATAATTCTGGAAATTGTTGTGTAGCTTTGGATAACTCCATTTAGTTTACACAATTATTTTCATGAATTTTGAAAATGGTTTGGTCTTTGAGCTAAATCAAAACATAATAGCAAAAATAGAAAACAGAACAAATTATTAACAGAGAGAGGGAGATAGGCCTCAGGCCCACTTACCTGGCGCCCCACCTCGGCCCAGTTGCTGTGAAGCCCAGCCCACGCAGCCATCTGCCAGTTGTCGTCCTCCTCTTGACAGAAGGACGCGAGGGCGTGTGCCCACCGCGCGCCGGCACGCGCCGGCCACCTCCTGCTTACCTATTCGCCGCTGGAGGCACCCGAGGGCGCCACACACTCCCCTCAACCCCTTGCACCTCTCCCCTCTCTCCCAGGACTCCCTCTCCCTCCTCTGCTTGCTTCTGCAGCGCCACCGAGTGCTGCCATCGACGCCGCTCGCCACCACCGCAGCCACCAGCATCCCCGCGGCCTTCCAGCTAGCCCACAAGCTCCGCCTCGGATCCATGAAGCTCTATGCCGACACACGCGATGCCGGGTGCCCTGAAGCCACGCCATCACCGCCGTCTTCACCGCCATGGCCGGCGATCGCCGCTGCTCGATTCGCAGCAACGAGGATGTCCCCGAGCACGCCGAGGCCACCTCTGCACCCGCCATGAGCTCCTCTACCAATCCCCTCTACTCCCATGTCCATTAGCTCATCGTAGCCCTCGTTTCCATCGAGACCGAGACCTTACCGGCGCCGGACTTGTCGCCGTCGTCGTTTTGGTTCGCCTCCGTATAAACCGAGCGCGTCACTGCACTGAGTGCACTCCCAGGAGCCCGTAGCGCCCATCAGTTCCTCCTTCCATGCACCGTAGCCGCAACCCCGTGCACCCTCGAACTCCGGCGGCCGCAACCGAGCCTGCCGCCGTCGACTCCGGCCACCCCAGGCCCGGAGACCACCACCATCCGACGCGCCATCGCGCCAGCTCTCCGTAGGGCCAAAGGGCGCACCGAACGGTGCATCATAGGCGAAACCCGAGCCCCTCCAGTGTACCTCCACCGCGTTTTTGGTCGCCACCGGCATACCTCCGGTGACGCTGACGTGGCAAAGTCATTAGCCGCTAACAGCCCAGTTATTTAACATCTAGTGACACTGACAGTCGGGCCCCATCGGTTTAATTAACCAGCTAACAAAATAAGTTAGAATTAATCTAAGTCCAGTGGCCCCACGTGTCAGTTTGACTACGCTGACGTGGCCGTTGACCTGGCCCCACTGGTCAGCCTCTGTTCTTGCCCTGTTACGCTGACGTGCGGGTCCCACGGGTCAGGTTTGACCCAGACCAGCCCCTGTTGACCTGCTGACGTCACAGTGACGCAATGCTGACGCAGTATTACATTTTCTGGATTTATTTTTAATCAGGAAATTCCAGAAAATACCCAAAACTTCTAAAATTCATAGAAATTCAACCATAACTCCAAATGAAACAAATTATATATGAAAAATTATCAGAAAAATGCAATCTATCCATCTGTATCATTTTCATGCATGTCAAACTAAGTTATACCTGCTGTATAGGTGAAAACATGATAATGACATTTTAAATGCTAAATGTGGAGTTTGCATATGAACCCTTAGTTCATATGGACTTCATTTAAACTGTTGCTAGATGCATTAGTGTAAATCATAACATTCTTGACATGTCATGACCATGCAACATATTGTTGCATTGCATTGATTGTGTTTTCTCTCTGTTGCCGGTAATTGTCCCCTCTCGATAGCCGTGATTCCGACGATGAGTTCGATGACACCGATGAAGAACTATAATATCTTCAGAAGTGCCAGGCAAGCAAACCCCCTTGTTCATTCCGATACAATCCCACTCTCTCGCTCCTGCTCTCTTTTACTGCATTAGGACAACAACGATTCATCTGTTACTTGCTACGGTAGTTGAACCCCTTATCCTCTGCATGACCTGTCATTGCCACAGTAAATAGATGAAACCCACTAGCATGAGTAGGAGTTGTTTGAGCCCTGATGTGCCTACTCATTCATGCTTGTTTGTCATGCCTGCTATTGCTTAGAGTTGTGTCAGGTCTGATTCATCAGGGATGAATTGGAGTTGTGTGAACATGTCCTACTATGTGTGAGCTAAGTGTGTGAACACGATTTGGTAAAGGTAGCCGTGACAGGCCATGTAGGAGTACATGGTGGGTTGTCTCATTGAAGCCGTCCTCAAGAACTGAGTTCTGTGTTTGTGATCCATGATACAGTTACTACCACGCATTGGGCCCGAAACCAATGGACCCTCTCGGCTTCTTAAACACCCTTGTCCTCTGTCCAGGAGTTGCAAGTAGTTTCTGGTGTTTGTAGTATGCTGGAGGCCGTGGGCAGCGCTGACCCGAGGGGTGGGCTGTGATGCGGTAGGCACGTGGCACGGTGTACCGGGCGCCCGTTTGGTGTCTCGGGGCCGTATGTGGAAACCTCGGCCGGACTCCCTGCGGATGGAACCTGAATAGGCGATAAACCTGGACTAGACACTTGAGTGTTTAGGTAGGCTGTGGCCGACACCCATGTTGGGCTTCCGCTTGAAGATTGCCGAGTACATGTCGTGTAAACGACGGTAAGTGGTGAGAGCGTGTGTGAAGAAGTACACCCCTGCAGGGTTAACATCATCTATTCGAATAGCCGTGTCTGCGGTAAAGGACTTCTGGGTTGCCTATAACAGTTCATAGACAAGTGAAAGTGGATACTCTAAAATGCGCAAGATAAGCGTGAGTGCTATGGATGGCGTTCTCGTAGGGAGACGGGAGCGGATCCATAGTGGTGTATTGATATGGTGAATTTATGGACTCGTGTGCGCCACCTCAAAAGAGTTACTTGCAGTCGTAGTTCAGGATAGCCACCGAGTCAAAGCTGGCTGGCTGCAGTTAAACTCCACCACCCCCTTTATTGATACCGATGCATATGTAGTTAGTTCTAATGTGAGTCTTGCTGGGTACATTTGTACTCACGTTTTCTTAATTTATGTTTTTGCAGAGAGACTTCAGTCTTGCTAGTAGTTCCGCGCGGACTTCGACGTTTAGCTTGATACCTCAGCTACGATCTTGTGCCCTCAGCAGGATCTAGTAGATAGTCAGGCTTCTTAGCCTTTTTCATTTATAGTTGTTTGTAGTCAGACATGTTAAGCTTCCGTATGTGTTTGACTTGTATGCTCTGAATGCTGGGTCGAGAGACCCATGTTTGTAATATCTTGGCTCCTCGGAGGCTAATGAATAAATACTCTGAGTCGTAGAGTCTTGTTGTGATGCCATGTTGTATTTGCACATATCGAGCATATTGTGTGTATGATTGAAATGCTTGGTATGTGTGGGATCCGACAACCTAGTTGTTTATCCTTGGTAGCCTCTCTTATGGGGAAATGTAGTCTTGTGCTTCCATGAGCCATAGTAGTCCGCTACAGCCCGGTTCACCGGAGTCCTGCTAGCCCAGCACTACTGCTCCGGGACACTTGACTGGCCGGCATGTGATTCACTTCGTTCTTGTGTCTGTCCCTTCGGGGAAATGTCACGCGGTGACATCCGGAGTCCTGCCTAGCCTGCTACAGCCCGGGTTCCCGGAGTCCTGTTAGCCCAGTGCTACAGCCCGGATTCACACGCTGCTGACCGACATGCTCGATGTTGATTCATGTATGCCTGTCTCCGTAAGTTAGTGCCACTTTGGGTTCACGACTAATCATGTCGGCCCGGGTTCTCTGTCATATGGATGCTAGTGACACTATCATATACGTGAGCCAAAAGGCGCAAACGGTCCCGGGCCATGGTAAGGCGACACCCGTGGGAATACCATGCGTGAGGCCGCAAAGTGATATGAGGTGTTACCTGCTAGATCGATGTGACTTGGAATTGGGGTCCTGACATATCTGCTTGTTTCGGCGCCATGGCAACAGAGTGGGCAGAGGGCAGGTCAGATTGGAGAAGAGAAACAGAGTCCCGAGGAAGCATGGAGATTGAGGAAGCGAGGCGCAGACGACGGAGGAATAGCTATGTGAGCTGCGGGGGCCGCGTAGACAGGCGGATTCAGAGGCAGCGTGGGGAAGCGGAGACGCCCACGTCCAATCAACCGCCACGCGTCAACCGAGGCCGCAGGCTTTTAGGGCCCGCGGCGCTCCGTACTTGACCCTTGGCATCGCCGCGAAGCCAAGCTCGAGCGCACCTTGGGACCGGGGGCTACTGTCGGCGTTCTGGGAATGGGGGTCCCCAGACTTGCCTTCCTGCGGCCCACGGCGTGGCTAAGTCAGCTGGCCGTACGACCCATCTTCATCAACAAGGCATCCAAGACCCTCGCGAGGGGCCAAGCCTCGCAAGGCGGACGACACAAGACCTCCTCCGGAGTGGCCTAGCTAGGCAGGATCATGAGGAGCGGAGATATCAAGGCGAGGTAAACCTCACGAGGCTCTCTTGACGTGAGCCATGACGATCTGCACCAGGCGGGTGCCAGGCGGGCGCCAGCGCGCACAGCGTCCTTGTTTCCTCCTTGGTGCTAAGGAGGCAAGCGTAGGCGAGGAGTACCGAGGCATCAGGCAAAGGTTGCCATATCGGTGCAACGAGACCAAGACCAGAAGGACGGAGGTCATCGTGGAGCCCAAGACGGCGTCACCACCAGAGCCTTTTGCAGGCGAAGACCACTTTTGTCAGGATAGCTTGTACTAGTTGTCCCCCTTCAAATTTGCCCGCCGTTGTTGGATCCCTTCCCGCTCAATATTTGGGGAGAGGACCAGGGCCTATATAAGTAGAACTAGCCACCATAGTAGGGAGGGCCCGAGCTTGATCTGATCTGATCGAGAGCCTACCTTAGCCACAAGAACACCTCAACCTCAGGAGGCTGTTCTTCCCCTTGTACTATTCATCATCAGCCCAAGAGGCAATCCACCACCACCACACTGGAGTAGGGTATTACACCACAACGGTGGTCCGAACCAGTATAAATCTCGTGTCTTCCTGTGTTGCGAGTTCGTCGAGTTCGTCCGCGAGATCTTAGTGAGCTAGGGCGTGCTCGGTAGGAAGAAAAGACTTCGCGCGCACCCCAGAGTTGGTACCTTAAGGGTTTTGCCGGAACCCCACATCCGACAGATATCACAACACAACTCTAAAAATAAAATAAGTCATACAAGCATCATAATACAAGCCAGGGGCCTCGAGGGCTCGAATACAAGTGCTCGATCATAGACGAGTCAGCGGAAGCAATAATATCTGAGTACAGACATAAGTTAAACAAGTCTGCCTTAAGACGGCTAGCACAAACTGGGATACAGATCAAAAGAGGCACAGGCCTCCTGCCTGGGATCCTCCTAAACTACTCCTGGTCGTCGTCAACGGCCTGCACGTAGTAGTAGGCACCTCCGGTGTAGTAGGAGTCGTCGTCGACGGTGCCGTTTGGCTCCTCGGCTCCAGCATCTAGTTGCGACAACCAGGTAGAATGGAAAGGGGGAAAGAGGGAGAAAAGCAACCGTGAGTACTCATCCAAAGTACTCGCAAGCAAGGATCTACACTACATATGCATGGGTATCTGTGTAAAGGGGCAATATCGGTGGACTGAACTGCAGAATGCTAGAATAAGAGGGGGATAGCTAGTCCTGTCGAAGACTACGCTTCTGGCAGCCTCCATCTTGCAGCATGTAGAAGAGAGTAGATGGTAAGTTCACCAAGTATCATCGCATAGCAAAATCCTACCCGGCGATCCTCCCCTTGTCGCCCTGTGTGAGAGCGACCACCGGGTTATATGTGGCACTTGGAAGGGTGTGTTTTATTAAGTATCCGGTTCTAGTTGTCATAAGGTCAAGGTACAACTCCGGGTCGTCCTGTTACCGAAGATAACGGCTATTCGAATAGATAAACTTCCCTGCAGGGGTGCACCACATTACCCAACACGCTCGATCCCCTTTGGCCGGACACACTTTCCTGGATCATGCCCGGCCTCGGAAGATCAACACGTCGTAGCCCTACCTAGGCACAACAGAGAGGTCAGCACGCCGGTCTAAATCCTATTGCGCAGGGGTCTAGGCCCATCGCCCATTGCACACCTGCACGTTGCGAGGGCGGCCGGAAGCAGACCTAGCCTCCTTAATACAAGCTCAGGCTTACGGTCCAATCCGGCGCGCGCCGCTCAGTCGCTGACGTCAAAAAGGCTTCGGCTGATACCACGACGTCAAGTGCCCATAACTGTTCCCGCGTAGTTGGTTAGTGCGTATAGGCCAGTGGCCAGACTCGGATCAAATACCAAGATCTCTTTAAGCGTGTTAATTGAAGTATCCGCGAACGCCGACCAGGGCCAGGCCCACCTCTCTCCTAGGTGGTCTCAACCTGCCCTGTCACTCCGCCACAAAGTAAAAGTCGGGGGCCGTCGGGAACCCAGGCCCACCTCTACCGGGATGGAGCCACCTGCCCCTTTAGCCCCCATCTCCGAACAGTATCATAAGTAATGTAATAGTATAAAGTATATAGCATATGCCCGTGATCACCTCCCGAAGTGATCACGGCCCAGTAGTATAGCATGGCAGACGGACAAGAGTGTAGGGCCACGGATGGAATACTAGCATCCTATACTAAGCATTTAGGATTGCAGGTAAGGGTAACAACTGTAGCAACAATGACAAGCTATGCAGCAGAATAGGATTAACCGAAAGCAGTAACATGCTACACTACTCTAATGCAAGCAGTAGAGAGAAGGAATAGGCGATACCTAGTGATCAAACGGGGGGCTTGCCTGATTGCTCTGGCAAGTAGGGGTCGTCAAGAACGTAGTCGATCGGGGCACCAGCAGCGGCGTCAGTCTCGTAGTCTACCGGAGAAAAGAGGGGGAAGAAACAATGAATACAGTGCAAACAGATGCATATCGATGCATGACATGACAAGTAACGGTGCTAGGTGTGCCCTAACGCAGTAGGAGGTGATACTGGCGAAGGCGGAAAACAACCGGGAAAGTATCCCCGGTGTTTCGCGTTTTCGGACAGATGAACCGGAGGGGGAAAGTTGCGTGTTCGATATGCTAGGGATGTGTGGCGGCATTTTCTAATTTATTATTAATTATTTTAATTCAACATTATCCAGAATAGTGCTTGCTGACACCAACATGACATCAGCAGTCAACAGAGGTGTTGACTGGGTCAATCTGACGGTGGGTCCCACATGTCATTGTCTGTTAACTAATTAACCAGGTTAATTAGTTTAGTTAACAGATTAGTTAAGTTAATTAACAGTAGTTAATTAGTTTAATTAGTTAGTAGGTTAATTAAACACAATTAATTAAGTTAATTCATTTAGTTAATTAATTAATTAATATTTGTATTTATTTTTATTTTTTAAAAACGTTCTGAGGTGGTGGGGCCCCTTGTCATTGGACCCAAAGGGCCTTAACGGGCACAGGCATGCGAGCGTTGGGTTAGTGGGCGAACGGGCGCCGTTGCGGGCGCCCAACAGAGCACTGCGAGGCCGGCGGGTGGGGCGTGGAGTGGCAACGCGGGGAGGCGAGGACGGCGCGCCGGAGTTGCAGCGCCGCTGGTGGAGCCGCGAGGCGACGAGGTGGGGCGCAAGGCGGGGGGTCACCGTGGTTGGGTCGTCGGACGCGGGTGCACGGTCAGGGCTGGACCGGGCGGTTGTGCGGTGGCGCGGGCAGAGCCGCGTCGGAGCAGCAACGAGCAGGGGGGAGAGGCGCACGAGGCACGCTGCAAGCGGGCGCATGGTGCGGCGCGGTCATGGCGCGATGGAGGCAAAGGGCGCCGGCGGGGGCGCGCTCGAGCCGTGGCTAGGGCACGGGGCTGCGGGGGGGGGGGGAGTGCGAGTCAGGGGCGGGGCGCGGCGCAGCACGTGAGCGGGGGGCGGGGGCTGCGGGGCGGCGCGAGCGGGCGCCGGCGGTTGACGAGCAGCGGGGCGGCAGAGGCCATGCAAGGCCGAGCCAGGGAAGTGGCAGCGGCAGCGAGCGGGACGCGGGCGCGGGATTGCGCGAGCGAGGGAGGTCCGGGGCGCAGGTGACGCGCGGGTGCCGCAGGGGGCATCGACGGCGTCGGGCGCGGGCGCGGCCTGGCGCTACTAGGCGCGCAACGGGGTGCACGGGGCGCGTGCAGCGCGCGGGCAGGCGCGGGTGGTCAGCGCGGTGAGCAGGGGAGCGGAGGGAGGCGGGGCCTCACCGCGGGCGTAGGGTTTGGGGGCAACGGGGCTCGAGGAGGAAGGCGGAGACGACGCGGCGGAAAGGAAGCAGGCCGGCGAGGTGGCTTCAGCGAGGTCCAGGCGCTCCGGGCGGCGAGCGCGTCGGGGACGATGGGGTCGGGGCGCCGTTGCCCTGATCTGGATCGAGCAGAGGGGGCGAGGAGCGAGGGGAGTGCGGAGGTTGGTCCCCGATCCAGATCGGATCGGGAGAGGGAGAGGGAGTGGCGACATGGGGCGACGGGTTAGGGTTTGGGTGTCGTGGGGGGGGGGGGGGGTTATGGAGGTGTGGGGGTGGGCCGGCCTAGTCGGCCAGTTGGGCAGTTGGCCCAGTGGGGGGGGCTCCTTTCCTTTGTTTGTTAGTTTTGTTTTCTGTTTTTTGTGTTTTCTTTTCTTTTATTTATTTTCCTTTTCTGTTTTATTTAATTGAGGGCATTTAAGTAATTTCTAAACATGTGCTTTCTTCACTATAATTACCTATGTAATATTTGGCACAGTCCGAACATTTTTGTTTTAATGTTTGAAAACTTTGTTGTTTGCCATATTTTGAATTTGAATTTTGAAACAGTTTTGAACTAACGTGAGATTATCAACACTAACCGTGGTGACCTGGCATCATTTCCGGAGGGTTACTGTAGCTTAAATACCCGGGCATCACAATTCTCCTCCACTACAAGAAATCTCGTCCCGAGATTTAAGGGGTACAGAAGGGGGGGAGGTCTAGTTACGAAATTTTAACGGATCTTCTCGGCCTTGGTTGCTCTTCTCGAAGAGGTCGATCCATTACATTGACGTCTTCATTTCTCTGCTTCAGGTCATCATGGTGAAGTCGTCCTTTTCTTTGGGAACTCCAACGTACTTACCAATAGGTAAGGGGCAGCTCGGCTACGACAGAATGCTTAGGAGGGAATCAATCTGGGTTGACCCATCAATGAGCATAAGATTATCTCTTGAGTTGAACATATAAATTACATAGAGAGTAAGGTACGAAGGTACAATAAGAGGTTCCAAGCGGATAGATAGTTGCTCGAAGTCTAAACTAGAGTGATAAAGGGGTTCAGAGCAGCGAGAGTAAGTATTGCGTCTGATATCAGAATAGAGCACTAGGAAGGTGGCCCGTAAATTAAATACGAAGCCAAGTGTGGGGAATAACCATTAGAAACAGGGTTGTACATGAGAGTCAGGTTTCGATCCTGGGACCTGTGGGTTATGGGCCCACCATGTGGGTTAAACGTAGGAAGGGCGGAGACGTCTTGCGTGATCATGCAAGCAAGGCATGTCAAGGGTTAGCCTATCGATTATGTCGGCAACAACGTCGGTACCAAGGGCGAGGGACGAAGAGAACTATTTTCCTGCTAGTTAGAACGAGGCGGACCTATAGGTAAAGTTTTCGTCCATCGGTGGTTACCAAAATGTCATCAACAAAAGTAACAGGGTCTTTCTGACAGAATTGGACACCGAGGTGTTTACATAAGCAGAAGAATATTACTGTTTAGATCATATAGATCACAAGAAAGGTTAACCAAAATAATGGAAAGGGAAATGTGATCATCAGATTAAACAGAACAATGAAAAGGAAAATGTGTTTAAACACACATTTCAGGGGTATATCCTTCCCAAGGACAAGCAGAGCATGATATCCATGACAGGATTTAATGTAAAAAAATTCTTTAGGTAAGGTGAGAGAAATTTCATGACTTTACCCATACAACGGTGTTTGGATAATTGAGCTGGAAACATTTAGCATTGGGCTTCAAATGTTCTTGTTGAAAATCGGAGTACCACAGACATGCTGCGAGATAGCATCGACATGGTCTTCAAGCAAGGTCAGACTTTGGATACACAAAGGATCCATCAGGAACAACCTATAGAGTAAGCGTTACAATTTCCTCATGGGAGAATGACTAACCTTGCTAAAAAGGAAGCTATAACAATAGGTCCTCCGACCAAGTGTGTTGGGCATGACATCACCTTATCGGGTCATATAAAGACCTATGTTATAACTCTTGGAAATATGTTCCAACCACCATATCTGACCGAGCTTCAGATCTGGTTGGTGTCAGGATACCTTAGACTCAGGATGCCTTAGAAGAAAAAGGTGCAATCACAATTTGACGAGATGACATTGTAAGATTCTCGGGAAATGAACTATGGAAGCGAGTTCCAAAACAAGAGTTCATCAGTAAACCAAGGAGAGGATGAGGAGGTGGCTGAGGGACTTAGCGACAATTCATCGAGATATCTGACAAGATGGATTTCCACAATTATGTGAACAAGGAGATAACATTAGTCAGAGAAAATGATATAATGGTGTGTGCTTGAGGAAAACATGCATAATTAAACACTGGTTGAAAGGTGCACCCGAAATGTGGGATTAGATAGCATGATCAATGTTAGAATGGTGATTCATTATCCAATAGTCTAAGAATGAACTATCGACCATTAACTCCAAAGCAATAGGGTTGCTAGGAGTACAGAATCCAAGCAGCATAGTTCACTTGTTGGCATTCCGGTTAGAATCAACATTCGGACCAAGAAAGAATGGTGATGGTGAGAAGTATCACTATACCAAGAAATTTTTAAGAGGCGGAGCAATTCTCACAACCTTCTTGACATAAAAGATGGTAATACTCCAAGGTGAAGAAGAACAGATGCTGGATAGCAAGGAACTCAAGATTCAATCCAAAACATGAACACATTTTGTGTAAAGGGAAGACAAGGATGTGGTCGATGATAACACAAATCATCGAGAGCAAGGCTGGTATTTCTCACCATGAATTCAATTGATATCGTGGAAGAGCTCAAAATGCCGATGATGATCACGACACATTTGTCGACAGATTTCATGAGGATGTAATCGATCGGCGATAACATCAGGTCAAAGGAATTATGAAGGAAAAGGTTATTGGAACCATGGATACGACACAAACTCAAAATCAAGCTTGTTATTCAAGGCGAAATGATATGACGAGGAAAATCGACGTAAGCTTAGCTCATCGTCGAAAGTGGTGCTCCGGGAATAAGGACGAGGTAGCACAGTTAAAATCATCACGACAATGATATAGCCAAACAGGCTAGGAATGGCGTGATCGGGTACAAACTCGTACATAAATAAGATTACTAAGAGTTGTTGAACTATAGTGCGGACTCGGTTCAGTTATTAGTGTCTTTGAGTGTTTCATAACTCAGAGCCCATGAAAAATTGGAATCAGTGAGAATGTAGTACTTGATGAGGAACTCATAAGAAACTACGCAATTCCATGATAATCTCGAGATACCAGGGGGTAATGCTCGACGACAGATCAAGGTAGAGGTTGGACTAGGGTATTGCTCTGCAGAAGACAAGTGCTTAAACTTGCATGAGAAATTGTATTTAAAAGAAAACATGGTCGGAACCACGATTGAAAAAGGCCAGATCCCAGATATAAGATGAACTTATACCAAGGGAATAATTAATTTAAGAGAAGCTTTAATGATAAGATCTACATCGTGTCCATGGGCATGAACACAAGTTCAAGGTCGACTCCCACTTCTCCAATGCATAACCCTTCATTCACTGCTCTACTAAAAATGATTTCAGTGCGAAGATATACCTGGTGAATTACCAGAGGAGTATGAACCTTGGAAAACATTCGGGTTCACACAGATTAAGGAATGCATAGGTTCAACTCATTGGGGCATCTTAGAAACATATACCACAAACTTCAGGAGTAAAATAACTCAAGCTCGAATGCAAAGCATGGTTGACAAAAGCAGATGATACAATTTACCAAAGGCATTATATATCAGGGGAAGAACTGACAAGGTTATTGGATATGAAGGACACTGTCGGATAATAACCAAGAAATTAGTCTTGCGGACCACAACGAATCTGATGTGAGTATCGGTACTCAATCAGAAGGAAAAAGAATGCAAAGGCATCAGATTATAGATACAACCGACTAATTCAAAGCTCAATGCAAATGAATTATGATTTCCAAATCAAGGGGTCAGAAGCAAACACTATGATAAAAGACGGATAGGTTGTATAGACTTAGGGGTACAATCGTCGGCAATTTGATTGGCCGAGAACCAGTTCATGTTCTAAATGACGTCTGAGCCGGAAAGATAATTTAAAAGGATCAACTGATGGTTGCGTGCATTCGCACTTATATTGAACCAACAGGATTAAAATGACGGTGTCAAAGGAGACTAATGAATATTGCCAGATATATGGGAAGCATCCGTAATGCAAGCAGACAAGTATTTGCAGAGCAATAAGCTGCTGAGGATTTTTAGAGGATCGAAGAGTATTTCGAAGACCATTGTGAAACACTTGAATAACTGGGGATGAGCACATACTCGATAAGTGTAAGGAATTACCGTAGGGGTATTCTTGTGGCAAAGAATTGTAAGGCAGTAGGCACAAAGTATTCTTGGAACAATAAAGAGAATTTCGGGGTATCTTGTAATAACAAGATCAACGGGGAATAATTGTATGAATGGAAAGTGTACGTGGTTACCCATAGGGGTTTATCGATGGAAGGAAATTGCAAAAGCGATGGCACAAAGTCTCGAGAGAACATCGGAGAGTATCGTTGAAATCCTTCGGTGCATCAGGTAATCATCTGGAGTAAGGGGCTCTCCGGGTGAAAGTAGTTTCGAGAACCTAGAGTCGGCGTTAGTAAAATCATTCAACCTGAATAGAAGAGAGATCAGCGTCCCAGAGTATAGAGAAGGAATAAAAGATCCTACTACCACCCAATGGCGACGTGTGCCCGTAAGACACACAACCATGTTAGTAAAAGTTTTGCAATGTCTAGACTCGACTTCAGCCAAGGAGTGTGGAAGGGGCATTCCTACATGCAGTCGGCTCTGATACCAACTTGTGACGCCCCCGATTCAATCATACACTAATCATACACGCAAACATGGACGATCAAGATCAGGGACTCACGGGAACATATCACAACACAACTCTAAAAATAAAATAAGTCATACAAGCATCATAATACAAGTGAGGGGCCTCGAGGGCTCGAATACAAGTGCTCGATCATAGACGAGTCAGCGGAAGCAATAATATCTGAGTACAGACATAAGTTAAACAAGCCTGCCTTAAGAAGGCTAGCACAAACTGGGATACAGATCAAAAGAGGCGCATGCCTCCTGCCTGGGATCCTCCTGAACTACTCCTGGTCGTGGTCAGCGGCCTGCACGTAGTAGTAGGCACCTCCGGTGTAGTAGGAGTCGTCGTCGACGGTGGCGTCTGGCTCCTGGGCTCCAGCATCTGGTTGCGACAACCAGGTAGAATGGAAAGGGGGAAAGAGGGAGAAAAACAACCGTGAGTACTCATCCAAAGTACTCGCAAGCAAGGATCTACACTACATATGCATGGGTATCTGTGTAAAGGGGCAATATCGGTTGACTGAACTGCAGAATGCCAGAATAAGAGGGGGATAGCTAGTCATGTCGAAGACTACGCTTCTGGCAGCCTCCATCTTGCAGCATGTAGAAGAGAGTAGATGGTAAGTTCACCAAGTACCATCGCATAGCATAATATTACCCAGCGATCCTCCCCTCGTCGCCCTGTGTGAGAGCGACCAACGGGTTATATGTGGCACTTGGAAGGGTGTGTTTTATTAACTATCCGGTTCTAGTAGTCATAAGGTCAAGGTACAACTCCGGGTCATCCTGTTACCGAAGATAACGACTATTCGAATAGATAAACTTCCCTGCAGGGGTGCACCACATTACCCAACACGCTCGATCCCCTTTGGCCGGACACACTTTCCTGGGTCATGCCCGGCCTCAGAAGATCAACACGTCGCAGCCCTACCTAGGCACAACAGAGAGGTCAGCACGCCGGTCTAAATCCTATGGCGCAGGGGTTTGGGCCCATCGCCCATTGCACACCTGCATGTTGCGAGGGCGGCCGGAAGCAGACCTAGCCTCCTTAATACAAGCGCAGGCTTACGGTCCAATCCGGCGCGTGCCGCTCAGTCGCTGACGTCAAGAAGGCTTCAGCTGATACCACGACGTCGAGTGCCCATAACTGTTCCTGCGTAGTTGGTTAGTGCGTATAGGCCTGTGGCCAGACTCAGATCAAATACCAAGATCTCGTTAAGCGTGTTAATTGAAGTATCCGCAAACGCCGACCAAGGCCAGGCCCACCGCTCTCCTAAGTGGTCTCAACCTGCCCTGTCGCTCCGCCACAAAGTAAAAGTCGGGGGCCGTCGGGTACCAAGGCCCACCTCTACCGGGATGGAGCCACCTGCCCCTTCAGCCCCCATCTCCGAATAGTATCATAAGTAATGTAACAGTATAAAGTATATAGCATATGCCCGTGATCACCTCCCGAAGTGATCACGGCCCAGTAGTATAGCATGGCAGACGGACAAGAGTGTAGGGCCACTGATGGAATACTAGCATCCGATACTAAGCATATAGGATTGCAGGTAAGCGTAACAACTGTAGCAACAATGACATGCTATGCAGCAGAATAGGATTAACCGAAAGCAGTAACATGCTACACTACTCTAATCCAAGCAGTAGAGAGAAGGAATAAGCGATATCTGGTGATCAATGGGGGGGGCTTGCCTGATTGCTCTGGCAAGTAGGGGTTGTCAACAACGTAGTCGATCGAGGCACCAGCAGCGGCGTCAGTCTCGTAGTCTACCGGAGAGAAGAGGGGGAAGAAACAATGAATACAATGCAAACAGATGCATATCAATGCATGACATGACAAGTAACGGTGCTAGGTGTGCCCTAACGCAGTAGGAGGTGATACTGGCGAAGGGGGGAACCAACCGGGAAAGTATCCCCGGTGTTTCGCGTTTTCGGACAGACGAACCGGAGGGGGAATGTAGCGTGTTCTCTATGCTAGGGATGTGTGGCAGACGAATGGGCTATGTATTTGGATTCGTCTCGTCGTTCTGAGCAACTTTCGTGTACAATGTTTTTCCATCCGAGCTACGGTTTATTTACTATTAATTTTTAAAGTTTTAAATCATTTTCTAATTTATTATTAATTATTTTAATTCAAGATTATCCAGAATAGTGCTTGCTGACGTCAACATGATGTCAGCAGTCAACAGAGCTGTTGACTGGGTCAATCTGACGATGGGTCCCACATGTCATTGTCTGTTAACTAAGTAACCAGGTTAATTAGTTTAGTTAATAGATTAGTTAAGTTAATTAACAGTAGTCAATTAGTTTAATTAGTTATTAGGTTAATTAAACACAATTAATTAAGTTAATTCATTTAGTTAATTAATTAATATTTATATTTATTTATTATTATTATTTTAAAATGTTCTGAGGTGGTGGGGCCCCTTGTCATTGGCCCCAAAGGGCCCTAACGGGCACGGGCATGCGGGCGCTGGGTTAGCGGGCGAATGGGCGCCGTTGCGGGCGCCCAACAGAGCACTGCAAGGCCAGCGGGCGGGGCGTGGCATGGCAACGCGGGGAGGCGAGGACGGCACGCCGGAGTTGCAGCGCCATTGGTGGAGCGGCGAGGCGACGAGGTGGGCGCAAGGCGGGAGGTCGCCGTGGTTGGGTCATCGGACGCGGGTGCGCGGTCAGGGCCGGACCGGGCGGCTGCACCGTGGCGTGGGCAGAGCCGCGTCGGAGCAGCAGCGAGTAGGGGGAGAGGCGCACAAGGCATGCTGCAAGCGGGCGCAAGGTGCGGCGCGGTCGTGGTGCGATGGAGGCAAAGGGTGCCGGCGGGGGCGCGCGCGAGCCGTGGCGAGGGCACGGGGCTGCGGGGGGACGTGCGAGTCAGGGGTGGGGCACGACGCAGCACGCGAGCGGGGGGGGGGGGCTGCGGGGCGGCGCGAGCGGGCGCCGGCGGCTGACGAGCAGCGGGGCGGCAGAGGCCATGCGAGGCCGAGCCAGGGAAACGGCAGTGGCAGCGAGCGAGACGCGGGTGCAGGGCTGCGCGAGCGAGGGAGGTCCGGGGCGCAGGCGAAGCGCGGGTGCCGCAGGGGGCACCGACGGCGTCTGGCGCGGGCGCGGTCTGGCGCTACTAGGCGCGCAACGGGGTGCACGGGGCGCGCGCAGTGCGCGGGCGGGCACGGGTGGTCGGCGCGGTGAGCAGGGGAACGGAGGGAGGCGGGGCCTCACCGCGGGCGTAGGGTTCGGGGCAACGGGGCTCGAGGAGGAAGGCGGAGATGACGCGGCGGAGAGGAAGCAGGCCGGCGAGGTGGCTTCAGCGAGGTCTAGGTGCTCCGGGCGGCGAGCGCGTCGGGGACGATGCGGTCGGGGCGCCGTTGCCCTGATCTGGATCAAGCAGAGGGGGCGAGGAGCGAGGGGAATGGGGAGGTTAGTCCCCGATCCAGATCGGATCGGGAAAGGGAGAGGGAGTGGTGACGTGGGGCGACGAGTTAGGGTTTGGGTGTCGTGGGGGGGGGGGGGTTATGGAGGTGTGGGGGTGGGCCGGCCTAGTCGACCTGATGGCCAGTTGGGCCAGTTGGCCCAGTGGGGGGGCTCCTTTCCTTTTTTGTTAGTTTTGTTTTTTGTTTTTTGTGTTTTCTTTTCTTTTATTTATTTTCCTTTTCTGTTTTATTTAATTTAGGGCATTTAAGTATTTTCTAAACATGTGCTTTCTTCACTATAATTACCCATGTAATATTTGGCACAGTCCGAACATTTTTTTAATGTTTGAAAACTTTGTTGTCTGCCATATTTTGAATTTGAATTTTGAAACGGTTTTGAACTAACATGAGATTATCAACACTAACCGAGGTGACGTGGCATCATTTCCAGAGGGTTACTGTATCTTAATTACCCGGGCGTCACACTTAGTTTAGAGATGCTTTGTGTCAATGCCATCTGTTTAGTGTCTTTATCGTATATGTGAATCATGCAATGCCATCTTGTATAACCAGGCATCATATATGTGAATTTTGCAATGCCACCCTGGTTAGCCAGTCATCTTATATGTGAATTATATCATGCCATCATTTTTATTACGTGTTAAATTTGTCAACAATTTTAGTACATTCAATTACTCTTCCTGTGCGTCAGCCATTCGACACGGTCATGGAAAAATCTGAAGTGGAAACAAGGTCTTCAGAGCAGACAATGCTATCTGACGAAGCGCATGTCTTGCTGGTTACGGATAACTCCTCAGAGGAGGATTCAGAGACAGATGGCCAGTCCTATTTCCCCCCCGAGGTGCATGCTCTAAGTTGGCAGGGTTATGTTGCTCATATCGTGCGTATGGTATCTTGCATTGCTATGTCATTTGCTTAGTTTAGACATGCTTTGTGTGAATGCAACCTGTTTACTGTCTAATTACCATATATGTGAATTATGCGATGCCATCTTGTTGCAAGACATTATATATGTGAATTATGCAATGCTATCTTCTTGCAAGGCATTATATATGTGAATTATGCAATGCCATGCTGTTTAGCCAAGCGTCATCTATGTGAATTATATCATGCCGTCCTTTTTTTGTATTTCTCGTTGCATTTCTCGACAATGTTTGTATATTCAACTGCTCTTCCTGTGCATCAACCATTTGAATTGGTGATGGAGAAATCTGGAGTGAAAACAAGGTCTTCAGAGCAGACAATGCTACCTGCTGAAGCAGATATTCTTCTAGTTACAGATAGCTCTTTAGAGGAGGATTCAGAGGCAGATAACCAGTCCTATTATCCCCCTGAGGTGTATGCTCAAACTTGGCAGGGCTATATTACTCATATCATGCATATGTTGTATTGCAATGCTTAGTTTTTACATCAGTTCACACAATATTGAATGCCATCTCCTTAGTTGACACATCATATATGCGATTGCCCTCTACTCACTTGCTTAGTATATAAATCATATATTTGAATTATATCATGTCAAGATGTTTACATAGACAACATGTATCTGAATTATGTCATGCCAGCCCATTTTCTAAAGACATAATATAGTTATATCATCTCATCCTGTTTACATAGTCATCATATTTTGAATTATGTCATTCTATCCTGTTTAGTTAGCCATCATACATTTGAAATTGTGTCATGCTATCCTATTTAATTAGCCATCATATATGTGAAATTATGTCCTGCTATTCTGTTTGGTTAGACAACATAAATGTGAATTATTTCATGCCCTGTTTTCTTCCCTACTATCCATTGCACCTGTCTATCTTACAATGTCTGTATGTTCAATTACTTTTCTTGTTTATCAGCCATTTCAATTGGAGGGGGTGATGGTAGTATCTTTGGGAGTAAAAACACAGTCTTCAGAAAAGATTGTGCTACCTGTCGATGCAGATAGAACCACGGTTGTACTTGCCCAAGAACCAGCCCCACCACACATAACTCAGACTCACGCAGATTGTACCCCTACCTAGTTGGACAGAGAACCAGCTACACCCCTTCTAACCCCAACCCCAGCAGATAGTAACCCAGTTCCAGTTGACACGGCACTGTCTCCACCATAGAGCACCCAAACACGAGCAGTTAGTAAGGCAACTACAGTGCCCAAAGCACAAGGACCACCACTCCGAACCCCAAGTCAATGCTTAAAGCAGAAGAAGAATTGTTCTCAGGTCAGGTTCCGTAGCTCTGGTTCATACTACTTTGCTCTTGCATCACTGTATTTACTCATACCAACTAATTTTAAATCGAAGGATGCAATTGAAACTCCAATGGCGCAACAGGTATGTTTTAAACCTGTTTCTTTAACGTGTTTGCTGTTGTAACTTGCTCTATGTTGATTTCAGTTTCAATTGAATAAACAATTATGTTCTCATGCCATGCACATTACAAGTGTTGTTATTGCTGTCTAGTTTCACACACTTATATTCTGTCTATGCTGCTTTGTCTTAAATAGATATGATTCAAACTGTATCTATCTTGATTTGGCAACATAAACTAGAATGATATAGACCATACAGTGACCATACTACATAGATATATGTTTGTTTCATGCTGTTATCCTGTCCACCTTACTACTGAACTGGTTTACCAAAATGAGTTTCATATGCTACATTGTAAACCTGTGATGTGTTTGTTTGTTTCTCTTTTAGAACGCGGATAAAATATTGGAGAAGACTACGCTGTTATGCAATGGTAAAGGAAGTAATGCAGATAAGGTTCAAGATAGTGAGATATCCCTGTTGGTCTCCAAGAAAGCTGATAAAAAGTATACTGAAGACACTGAGACAACCCCAAAGTCCTTTCTTGATGTAGTGTTCGAGTTATTGGCTACTACTGCTGGCACAAACTCTTCGAACTCGCTGCCTGAATCAGTTCGGCTTCTTGAGTCTCAACTTCTACTTGAAAGACATCGATCAGATGTTATGCGACAGGAAGCCGAAGGACTGAGGAAGTCCCTGCAGAATTCAGATGTATACTTTCTGGTGCAATAGCAAGTGCTGGAGGATTTAAGCGCCAAACAAGAGAATGTTAATAAGCTTGCTAAGCATCTTGCCAGCATTATGGGTACCCAGGATATTGTTTCTTGAGCTCTTCTGAAGTGGTTTCAGTTCTGGACTTATTTTGCTGCGGCATTTATTTGCACTGGTCGCCAGCTTTGACAACCAGTGTATATGATATGCTGTTTTGTTCCCTATATTTGCACTGGTGGCGAACTTTGATGCCCAGTGGATGCAATATGTGTAATAGCCGTGATAGCCTAGCGTAAGTTGCTTGCTTATTTATTTCCTTGTTGTCTTGTTTATTTGTTTGCTTCTAGTCAGTGCAGTTCTTTTTCCACGGTTTGCTAGTGGCCGCAATAACCTATTTTTTAAACTAGGCCACAATAACCATGTGCTAAATATTTACTGTAGTTACCATGGGCCTCCTACGGGTCGTAGAAACAATGGGCCTTCTTAGGGCCATAGAAAGAATGGGCCTTCTACGGGCCGTAGCATCAATGGGCCTTCTACGGGCCGTAGCATCAATGGGCCTTCTACGTGTCGTATGATCGATAGGCCAAATATGGGCCAATAACAGACCGCATTATGGGCCGTAAACGGGCTAGATTTGGAATCGTCCGTTCATGGGCCGACAATAACAGGCCGTCGTTAATCGGCCGTATTTGATGACGTTATGAAAATGGCCCAACGGAGTAACGGGCCGCAAATGGGCTGATTGTAACCGCGAGCTGAATTTGGCCCACGGGCAGAAAAGGCCAATGTCGGGCCTTAAGTAACCGAATGCTGGAAATGAGCCGAAGAATAAATGGGCCCTGAGAAGGCCGAAAGATAACTCGAGTTGGAAATGGCCCAATGGAATAATGGGCTGTTAATGGGTATAAAGGGGTACACTGTTCATTACGGGCCAGATTCACCACGGGCCGTTAATGGGCCAAGAGTTACAAATGGTCTCGTATGGGCCGAAAGACATCATGGGCCATACATGGGTCGGAAGTTACAACGAGCTGGAATCATATTGGAAGGCCCAGATGAATCTACTGGGCTTAATTCGGATAGGCCGTAACGGGCTGTGAGTTAGCGGGCCGTAAATGGGCTATATACGAACAGGCCGTTAACAGGCTTTCCGTGGGCCGGCCCATTACCTTTTGACCAAGTCAAACGGGCCGGCCTTTTCACCGGAGTGGGCCTCTGTTGGGCCGTGCCACGTGTCGACGTATCATAGGCGCCTCCTGTCCAATGAATGGATGACATCTGTCCCAACGGTGAGCCAACACATGTTTCCTCCGGCCAATGAGAATTTTACACGCGGAAAATCCTCATTGGTCCGGGCTGTTAGCGGGTTATCGGATTCAAAACCGGACCTGATAGCTTAATGGCGTCTCGTTATGGTGGATGCCATGTGTCGGTCACCCTTGACGAAAGCACTTCCAGGACGCGCGATTTATCGTCATGGAAGTGGACACTTCCGTGATGATAATTTTGCTAATGTCATGGAACACTTCTACGACAACACAGGTATGAATATCTTGATTCTGTCATAAATTTGTCATGGATGTACATGCATGACAAAAACGTGACCTACTATGACAAACACGTATCATCACGGAAGTGTATTTTGTTTTGTAGCGAAGGACCGCCGAGACATAGTACACTGGTTTTTGGAGTGGGAATTTATGTCCCTCTTCCTCTCGTTCAACAACGAGTACCACGCTCACCACCTGGTGAGTTGCCGATATGTAGAGCAACATGGGTTCACCGACACTCGGTGCGGCAAGGATTGGGTTGCTTGCTAACAAAGCCTTTATTTATTCCAATCCGGCTATTGCCGCATCCGTCCACTCGAAGTGATCGGTGCGTCGGAGCAGGCGATAGAGTGGCAGTGCCTTTTCTCCCAATCTGGAGATAAAGCGGCTCAAGGCTGCCACGCACCCGACTAGTTTTTGGACCTGCTTTAGGTCTGTTGGCGTTGCCAATTGTGACAGGGCTCGGAAACAATGAACCCTAGCAGTTTTCCGGCTGGAACACCGAAAATGCATTTTTCCAGATTGAGCCGTATGTCATATGTTCGGAGGTTGTCGAATGTGAGGCGTAAGTCGTCCACCAATGATTTGACATGTTTAGTCTTGATGACCACATCGTCTACGTATGCCTCCACCGTCTTGCCAATTTGCTTTTCTAGGCATGTTTGAATCATGTGTTGGTAAGTGGCGCCACCATTTTTAAGTCCGAAAGGCATAGTGTTGAAGCAGAAAGGCCCGTACGGGGTAATGAATGCCGTTGCGGCCTGGTCGGATTCCTTCATCTTAATTTGATGGTATCCGGAGTATGCGTTGAGGAAGCACAGTGAATCATGTCCTGCAGTTGCATCAATAATTTGGTCAATACGGGGCAGTGGGAAGGGGTCCTTAGGGCAGGCCTTGTTGAGGTCTTTAAAATCAACACAAAGGCGCCAGCATTTGTCCTTCTTTGGCACCATGACCAGGTTTGCTAGCCAATCCGGGTGTTTGATCTCTCTGATGAACCCGACTTCAAGTAGTTTGGCTAGCTCCTCCCCAATAGCTTGTCGCTTGGGTTCAAAAAATCGCCGCAGCGTTTGCTTGACTGGTTTGAACCCTTTTATTATGTTGAGGCTGTGTTCGGCCAGTCTGCGTGGGATTCCTGGCATATCCGAAGGATGCCAGACAAAGATGTCCCAATTCTCGCGCAGGAATGCTCTTAGAGCAGCGTCGACCGTTGGGTCCAGCTGTGCTCCTCCAATGGCTGTTGTTTTATTAGGATCCATTGGGTGTACTTGAAATTTGACTACTTCGTCTGCTGGCTTGAAGGAAGTGGATCTGGGCCTCTTGTCGAGGATTACATCATCCTTGTCCACTGTAGAGCGCAGAGTGGTTTGTTCCTCGGCCGCGTGGGCCTCGGATAGTGCCTCGAGAGCCAGAGATGCAGTTTTGCTTTCGGTGTGGAGTGTTATATTCGGATCACAAGTGATAGTGATAACTCCGTTGGGCCCTGGCATTTTGAGCTTCATGTACCCGTAATGGGGTATGGCTTGAAAGCGTGTGAATGCGTCTCGCCCTAATAGGGCGTGATATCCGCTGTTGAAAGGTGCCACGTGGAAGAGTAACTCTTCAGACCTGTAGTTCTCCGGCGTGCCGAATACGATGTCGAGTTTGATCTTCCCTGAGCTTCGTGCTTCTCGACTGGGATGATGCCTCGGAAAGTGGTGCCGCTTTGCTCAATGCGACTTTCGTCCATCTGCATTTTTTGGAGTGTATCTTCGTCGATGAGGTTCAGTCCGCTGCCGCCGTCCATGAGTACTTTGGTGAGCCGAAAGCCCTCCACTATTTGGTTTAAGACTAGGCTGGTGCTCGGACTGATCTGGCCCTTGGCTCATCATCGGCGGTGAAACTTATCGCCGTCTCGTTCCAAGGATTTATTGCGGCTACCTAGCTGACTTCGGCAAGGTCGCGTAATGCCCTTTTGCACCGGTTGTTGGAAGGAAAGGTCTCGAAGATCGTAAAAACATTGAGATCAGCATCCTCCGAAGAGTGCCTCTCTGGAGTAGTGTTAGTGAGGATGGGCTTGCTGCTCTTAGCCACCTGCCGGAGTACCCAACATGCCCGAAGGCTATGTGTTGGTTCGGTATTCGGCATCGTATGTATCTGACAGGGTTTGTCGAGCAGGTCGTCAAGGACAGTTCTGTGTCCCGTGAAGGGCTTGACTTTTTTGTCCATGAGATGATAGTCAGGGGCCCCGTAAGGGTGCATCCTTTTTTCTGTCCGGTGGGCTGCTTGAAGGCAGGCGGTTCCCACCGAGCTGTCTGGGCCTTCCAGGCGCTTTCCATTGTGCAGTACTTCTGCATGATGTGTGCCAAATCTGCAAAGTGTAGTATGCGGCGGCAGTTGAGGGTGTTAAGGATTCCCTCGTCCGTACAGTTGCGATAAAATACTGAAACCGCGTAGTTGTCGCAGCAATCTTTGATCTTGTTTTTAACAAGGAGGAATCTGGCCCAAAAGTGATGGACCGTTTCCTCAGGTTGCTGCCGCACATACATTAGGTCACATACATCTGGAGGACCTGAATTGCTTGGCAAATATTGCTGGTGGTGGGTGGGTGGGTTAAAATTTGAACCCTGACCCACTATTGCTTCCGGAGTTTGAATTCCGAGGTCATTAGCCCATGATCCGAAGTGTCCTGGTGACTTTCAGGCTCGACGCCTGATCCTATGTTTGGAGGACATGGAGTCTCTTCCTGAAGATGGGTGTCCGGCTCAGAAGGCTCGGAAATCCGAACATAGCTTGTCCTTAGCTTAGGGGGAGAAGCGTTCTCGGCTTGTTCCTCCATGACCGCCACTAGGTGGGTGATCGGCGGGGACTTGATTTCCCTCCGATCGGGTTTAAGCCCAATCCGATCATAGTCTATTGCGACCCCCAGGGCGGCGATGCGATCTAGCAGTTCGTTCAAGGACGAGACATCTGCCTGATCCATCTTTTCGGAGTGTTCGAGGCCGATGCGGAGATGATGTTTGGGGATTTGTGGGGCCGCCTTTGGCTTAATGGCCGAGCTGGCGCCCATGGTAAAACCACTGAGCTGGAGGATCTGCCCTGGAGCTAGGGCCCCTCCGGAGGTGATTCTATCATTGATGACAAGGCGAGCCATCGATCCCTCTATTGATGACACAAAGGAACTCTCAATGAAAGCACCAATGTCGGTGTCAAAACCGGTCGATCTCGGGTAGGGGGTCCCAAACTGTGCGCCTGAGGATCAAAGGTAACATGAGACGGGGGACACGATGGTTACCTAGGTTCGGGCCCTCTTAATGGAGGTAATACCCTACTTCCTACTTGATTGACTTTGATGAGTATAGGGGTTACAAGAGTTGATCTACCTCGAGATCATAATGGCTGAACCCTAGATGTCTAACCTATATGAATTCTGATAGCCTCTACTGACTAAACACTCCGGTTTATATAGACACCAGAGGGGGCTAGGGTTGTACAAGGTCGGTTTACAGAGGAAGGAAACTAGACGTCTGGACGCCAATCTTGCCATCCACGCAAAGGAGAGTCCCATTCGGACATGGGGGAAGGCCTTCTACCCTGTATCTTCTCGGCCCATCAATTCGGCCCATGTTACATAGCCCGGACACTCGAGGACCCCTTAATCCAGGACTCCCTCACCCACTGGCCCGCGCCCCGACGCCCCCGACCTCCCTCCGCCTCGACGCCCTCGACGCACGTGCCACCCCGACGCCCTCGCCGCCCGCGCCACCCCGACGAACCCGCCGCCCCGACGCCCTCGCCGCCCCGCCACCCCCCGCCCGCCCGGCGTCCCGCCGTCCTCACGCCCTAGCCTCCCCGACACCCCGCTGCCCCGGTGCCCCACCGACCCACTCCGGTGAGCTCCCCCCTTTTTTCTACTGCTAGTAATTAGGTTAGTTAGTACCGTTAGTTTCTTTTTTTTTTCTATTGCTACTACTAGGTTAGTTAGTACTGTTAGTTAGGTTAGTTTTATTTTCTAGGTTAGTTAGGTTAGTTATCTTTGGACTAGGTTAGTTAGGTTAGTTTCTAGGTTAGTTAGGTTAATTAGTTTGTAGGTTAGTTAGGTTAGTTCTGTTAACCAGTGACGAAAAAACTAAAAATAACGAGACCCTTTGCAATTCCTGTTGTACTGGATGATATAGACAGTTCGGTTCAGAGAAGGCTTTATTTCTGCGAGCTATTTTCTTGCATGCTACTTGGAGTGTCGTGTTGAGTAACAACTCCTGAAAACGTGTGCTAGGATGGACACAATTGTTATCGGGTTGCTCTCCTAGTCCTAGTAGAATAAAAGTATATAATTACAGTGTTGTCGTCAGCGGGTCGTCCCATGATTTTTCTCGGTCTCTTGCTGCATTGTTGGTGAAGTTTTGTTGAGTGCCTGGTCTATGTATTACCATGAACCAGTCTAGGTACGTGCATCCAGTTTGAAAGTCTCGGCATTTTTGGCAGTCAAGTAAGTATTTATTCGATAGAAACGAGGAATTCATGGTGTTTGACATACTGACTAAAGCAGTCGCAGAAGATACAAGGACCTCCCGCCCTGGTTGCATTGTTCCAACTTGCCATCTTGTTAAAAAAAGCAGTACTAACACACGAAGTCTCAGAGAATACACTGATAACCACATGAAGGGAGTTGATCTGGTCACCAACAAGCGTCGAATTCATCCACGACAGATGAAGAAGTAGAAAGTGCGATATGAAGAGCCGAGATGGGTGAAGGCTAGCTTCATTTACTTGATTTAGTTGTTTGAATTTCTGATGAGTAGCACAAGTAATACTTGTTGATGTGTTGAAGCAACAACCATCGGAAGGAATCCATGGAGAATGGGTGGGTGACACGACACCACCGACACCCCGTGACCGCCTCGACACCCCGACCCCCGACACGACACCCCGACCCCGCGTCGACACCCCGACACGACACCCCGACCCCGCGTCGACACCCCGACACGACACCCCGACCCCGCCTCGACACCCCGACATGACACCCCGACCCCGCCTCGACACCCCGACCCCACCTCGACACACCGGAACGACGCGTCTCACCGGGCCCTATACGAGCTCCTCATGGTAAGTTTCTCTTGCATATTAGCCAAATCATGCACTTAATGTTTGTTTCATTACTAACTAATATGACTGACTCGTGAAAACAAAATGTGCAGTCCATGTGCAAGAAAAACGGTCAGACCCCTCCACCGATGCTCCAGATTGCTATAGCGGACACGATGAGTTTCATTTAAATGGTCATTAGTTACTAGTTTTCACATTTCAATTGCATCATGCTAACGAGCCATTGCAAATGATCTTTGGTGCAGCATGCCTCCCGACAAGCATCGACCGATCCTTCTCCGTCTCGCACTGGCGCAACCCCGACCCCGACTGGTCCTTCACCTCCGTGATGACGGTAAGTTTTCTCTAGTGTTTTGCTTACCAAATGCATAAAGACCTAGAATTAGCTTTATTTCCTCCAAAATTCTTACCATAATGACCTAGACTTAGCTAACCTTCCTCCAAAATGACATAATTAGCTTACTTAGCTCCAAAATGATCTATACTTAGCTTTGTTTCCTCCGAAATGACCTAAGTTAGCTCTAATATGCTTAGTTAGCTAGGTTTGCTCAATAATGTCATACACTTAGCTTACATATGTAAAAATGGCATAATTAGCTTACTTAGGTTTGAAATGGCATAACAATCTTGGTAACATCATATATGTCATATAGTTAGCTTTTTTCCTCAAAAATGACATAATAAGCCTAATTAGCTCCAAAATGATCAATTTTACCTAAGTTAGCTCCAAAATGACCTAAGTTAGCTCTAAAATGCTAAATTAGCTCTAATATGCTTAGTTACCACAGTTAGGTGAATAAAGATCTGTAATTAGCTTACTTATGTCAAAAATGGCATAATATGCTTAGTTAACTAAAAAATGACCAAGCTTACCTAGGCTAGCTCCAATATGATCCATTTTACCTAGGTTAGCTCCAAAATGGCCTATTTAGCTAGCTTAGCTCTAAAATGACCTACACACTTAGCATTTTTACCTAGCTTAGCTAAAAAATGGCATTTTTCCTACCTTAGTTAGAAGAAGAAGATAAAGAAGAGGAGAGGAGACTAAGATAGAGAAGATAAATTCTTCTTCTTCTTCCTTTTCTTCTCCTTTTTCTTCTTTTTCTTCTAGCTAGTCTTCTTCTTATTCTTCTTCTAACTTTCATCTTTCCTAATTTGCAGATTTGCTTTAGATGAGGAGCTTGCATTCATGGAGTCTCCTTGTGCTTCTTTTATGTTCTTCGAAACTTGTTGCAAACTTGTTGTTGGATATGTGTTGGATATGTTGTTTGATATGTGTTGTTGTAAACTTGTTGTTGGATGTGTTGGATATGTTGTTGGATATGTGTTGCTATGCTTGTGTATATATATATATATATCTTCAAATGTGTATATATATCTTCAAAGGTGTGTATATATATATATATATCTGTGAAATTGAATGAATTTAAGAAAAAAGAGAAAACGGGGGCTATACAGGCTCTTTGCCGTCTGCCAGCAGACGACAAAGAGCTTTGCCATCAGCCAACAGACAGCAAAGCTGCCACGTGGCAGCTACCTGTGCAACCTGGGGGCACTGGGCTGGCCTATATGGTTGCTTTGACGTCTGCTGGCTGATGGCAAAGACCTTTGCATCTTTGCCGTCAGCCAGCAGACGGCATAGCATGCCATGTGGCAGCAACCTGGGCTGGCCTATATGGGCACTTTGCCGTCCGCTAGCGGACGACAAAGATGCAAGGTCTTTGTTGTCTGCTAGCAGACGGCAAAGCACGCCGTTAACCCCCTAATAGACCTAACCTGCCACGTGTGCCGTCCAGGCTCTTTGCCGTTTGCTAGCGGACGACAAAGACCATTTCATCTTTGTCGTCTGCCAGCAGACGGCAAAGAGGCCTTTGCCGTAGCTTATTCAGCCGGAACTGTTGCCGTCTGTTGGCTGACGGCAAAGGCCTTTGCCGTCCGCCAGGCATGCCTTTGCCATCAACCATGGCAGACGGCAAAGTGTCTGATTCCTGTAGTGTAGTGCTTAGGCGAAGCCCCGTGTGGATCACTTCACCATCACCGTCACCACGTCGTCGTGCTGACGGAACTCATCTCCCTCGACAATTTGCTGGATCAAGAGTTCGAGGGACGTCATCGAGCTGAACGTGTGCAGAACTCGGAGGTGCCGTACGTTCGGTACTTGATTGGTCGGAACGACAAGAAGTTTGACTACATCAACCGCGTTAACGAACGCTTCTGCTTTCGGTCTATGAGGGTACGTGGACATACTCTTCCCCTCTCGTTTCTATGCATCTCCTAGATAGATCTTGCGTGAGCGTAGGAGTTTTTTTGAAATTGCATGCTACGTTTCCCAACAATATGTACCTAAAAGCACCAAGTTAATATTAGAAGCTAAACAACAATTGCAAAATGATGTAGTACAACACTCCCTCCATCCCATCATATAAGATTTTATTACATGTACATCTTGACATCATCAGAACATTAAGGTAATGATGTCGCTTGAAGCTACATTGGTATTTCCCCAAAGAGGAAGGGATGATGCAGCACAGCGGCGGTAGGTATTTCCCTCAGATATGAAACCAAGGTTATCGAACCAGTAGGAGAACCAAACAACACAATGTAAACAGCCCCTGCACACAGATAACAAATCCTCGCAACCCGATGTGTAAAAGGGGTTGTCAATCCCTTTCGGGTAGCGGCGCCCCAAGATGGGCAAACAGACGTGAGGAAATTGTAGTAGATTGATAGATTGAATGCCAAATAAAACAAATAAGAATAAAATGCAGCGAGGTATTTTTGTATTTTTGGTTTAATAGATCTGAAAATAAATGCAAATGAAAAGTAGATCGCAAAGGCAAATATATGAGAAAGAGACCCGGGGCCGTAGGTTTCACTAGTGGCTTCTCTCGAGAAAAATAGCAAACAGTGGGTGAAAAAATTACTGTTGGACAATTGATAGAACTTCAAATAATCATGACGATATCCAGGCAATGATCATTACATATACATCACGTCCAAGATTAGTAGACCAACTCCTGCCTGCATCTGCTACTATTACTCCACACATCGACCGCTATCCAGCATGCATCTAGTGTATTAAGTTTATGGAAAACGGAGTAATGCAATAAATATGATGCCATGATGTAGACAAGATCTATCTACGTAGAGATAGACCCCATCGTTTTACTTTTATCCTTAGTAGCAACAATATATACGTGTCGGTTCCCCTTCTGTCACTGGGATCAAGCACCGTAAGATCGAACCCACTACAAAGCACCTCTTCCCATTGCAAGATAAATAGATCAAGTTGTCCAAACAAAACCCAAATATCGAAGAAGAAATACGAGGCTATAAGAAATCATGCATATAAAAGATCAAAGAAACTCAAATAACTTTCATGGATATAAAAAGATATAACTGATCATAAACTCAAAGTTCATCAGATCCCAAACGCAAAAGAGTTACATTATATGGATCTCCAAGAGACCATTGTATTGAGAATTCGGTGAGAGAGAGGAAGCCATCTAGCTACTAACTACGGATCCGAAGGTCTACAAAGAACTACTCACGCATCATCGGAGAGGCACCAATGGAGGTGGTGAACCCCATCCGAGATGGTGTCTAGATTGGATCTGGTGGTTCTGGACTCTGCGGCGACTGGATGAATATTCCGTCCACTCCCCTAGGGTTTTGGGAATATTGGGGTATTTATAGAGCAAAGAGGCGGTCCAGGGAGCACCCTAGGTGGGCACAACCCACCAGGGCGCGCTGGCCCTCCTGGCGCGCCCTGGTGGGTTGTGCTCTCCTTGGAGCACCCCCAGTCGCAGCCAGGGCCCATTACGTGTCTTTTGGTCCATACAAATTCTCCGTGGAATTTCGTTGCATTTGGACTCTGTCTGATATTGATTTCCTGTGATGTAAAAAACATGCAGAAAACAGCAACTGGCACTTGGCACTATGTCAATAGGTTAGTACCAAAAAATTATATAAAATGACTATAAAATAATTATAAAACATCCAAGATTGATAATATAACAGAATGGAACAATCAAAAATTATAGATACGTTGGAGACGTATCAGCATCCCCAAGCTTAAATCCTACTAGTCCTCGAGTAGGTAAGTGATAAAAACATAATTTTTGATGTGGAATGCTGCCTAACATGCCATATCATATTCTTTTCTTTATAGAATGGACATTTGGACTTTTATGTGATTCAAAGCAATAGTCTAGTTTTGACATGGTAATTTAAATACTCAAGCATATCAACAAGCAACCATGTCTTTCAAAATATCAATGCTAAAATAAGTTATCCCTAGCCCATCATGCTCAACCATTGATCCATTCATCAAACACACTCGCATATTAGCTACACCTAATACTCAAGTACGATCATATTGCCTCCTAGTTGGTGCTTTTATAAGAGAAGATTGAGACATAAATTCAAAAATAAAAATTGCATAAAGTAAAAGAAAGGCCCTTCGCAGAGGGAAGTAGGGATTTGTAGAGGTGCCAGAGCTCAAAGCAAAAAACTTAGAGATAAAAACATTTTGGGAGGCGTATCCATCCCACCAACGAAAATGACTTAGAGTTCCCAATACTTTCCATGCTAGATATATCATAGGCGGTTCCCAAACAGAAAATAAAGTTTATTCCTTTTTCCACCATAATTTCACTTTCCATGGCTAGTCGTATCCACGGTTGCCTTCCATACCAACACTTTCCAAGGAATTTAGTATTTGACAACATAAAGTAAATTCATTTTTCAATTCGGGACTGGGCATCCCTAAACCTTTTGCCTTACTCTCGTGCAATGACAAGTGAATGAACACTCATCGTGAGAATAACACATCCAGCATGGAAAATATTAGCCACCCCTCACCCCTCCGCGAACAAAACGAACACACAAAAAGAAGTTTAGTTTGAAAATTAGACATGGCACATGAAAATTTTCTTAGAACGGCAAAAGAATACGGCATATGGGTAGATATAGTGGACTCATGTGGCAAAACTAGTTTAAAGGATTTTGGATGCACAAGTAGAGATCATACTTAGTGCAAAATGAAGGCTAGCAAAAGATTGAGAAGCGACCAACCAAGAAACGAATAATCTCATAAGCAAGCATTAAGCATAATTAACACCGAATAATGCACCACAAGTAGGATATAATTTCATTGCATGACTATTGACTTTCGTGCTTGCATAGGGAATCACAAACCTTAACACCAATATTTTTACGAAAGAATAATTACTCATCAACATAACTCACATATCACATCATCATATCTCAAAACTATTACTAAGTATCAAGTTTATTTTGTCCAATGATCTTCATGAAAGTTTTTATTATATCCTTCCTGGATATCTATCACTTTGGGACTAATTTTCATGTGTTGCTTTTCATAAGCTCAAACAAATATAAGTGAAGATCATGAGCATATTTTTTTTTCTTTCTCTCAAAATAATTTAAGTGAAGCAATAGAGAATTTCTTGAAAATTTACTAACTCTCAAATAAATCTAAGTGAAACAAGAGATCATTTCTTCAAAAATACTAAAGCACACCGTGCTCAAAAAGATATAAGTGAAGCACTAGAGCAAGTCCATAGCTCATAAAAGATTTAAGTGAAGCATGGAGAGCAATTCTAACAAGTCATGACATAATTTTGGCTCTCTCAAATAGGTGTGTCCAGCAAGGGATCAAGACTTAAAACACAAAATAAAACAAGCAAAGACTCATATCATACAAGACGCTCCAAGCAAAACACATAGTATGTGACGAATAAAAATATAGCTTTGAGTAAAATACCGATGGTCGTTAGAAGAATGAGGGGATGCCACTTGGGGGCATCCCCAAGCTTAGTTGGCTGCTCATTTTGGATAATAGCTTGGGATTCCGGGGCAGCCCCAAGCTTAGGCTCTTCTATCCTTCCTTCATCCATCGTAAGATAACCCAAAACTTGAAAACTTCAATCACACGAAACTCAACAAAACCTTCGTGAGATCCGTTAGTACAAGTGTGACGCCCGGATAATTAGACTACAGTAATTCCCTGCTATTGATGCCACGTCACCTCTGACACTGTAGTTAATCCCTTTCGTTAGTTCAAAAACCAATTCAAATTCAAAATTGAATAAAAGGCAAACAACAAAAGTTTTCAAACTTTAAAACTAAAATGTTCGGGTTGTGCCAAATAATGCGTAGATAATTATGGTGGAGAACCACACTTTTATAAAATGTTCAAATATTCAAATGGTAATAAAACAGTAGCAAAACTATTATTTAAATACTTTAAATACTCAACAATTACCAAATATTTTATTTTAGGTGCCAAGTTAATTGTGGCAGTGGACTAATTTGTAATACTAATTTAGGTGCTCATTTGGCATTATACAAAACTAAAATAAATGTACCTAAAAGAAAACAGTAAAGAAATAAAAGAAAAATAGAAAAGGAAAAGCAAATCAAGAGAAAACAAAAAAGGGGAATAGGCCTCGGCCCACCCGACCAGGCCCAGCCCATCTTCCTCCCCGGTCGTCTTCTCTGTTCACCCGACCCCGTGCGCGCCCAAGTCGCGTCCCTGCCGAACCCACCTCGCCGTCGGCGCCTCGGTGGATAAGGACTCCACCCCCCTGGCGCCTCGGGCTCTCTCCCCGCTCGCTCACTTGCCCCCTCTCGCTCGCCTCTGCGCCTCCCCTCCTCCCAGATCCACCTCTCCCCTCTCCTCTTGCTCGATCCCGAGCGCGCCCGTCGCCATGGCCCTGTCCTAGCCGCGGCCACCGTCGCCACCTCGCCTCGTCCCCATGACAAATCGGTTCTCCGGCCCTCGCTACTTCCTCCCCGACCACCTGCTCGAGCCGGGACCCCCTACATCACCCCCAACGCCGTCGCCTTCTTCCTCGGGTCGCCGCTGTCTTCTTCGACTCCAGCGACTGCTGCTACTACTAAGCCTCTCACCGGCCTCCGTTTGCCGCGCGGTGAGCTCCTCTACCTCCTGCCCTTCTCCGTTTGCTCTCGCGCGAACCCTAGCTAGCTCTCACAACGAGGCCGAACGCATCGCCGCGGAGCTCGTCGCCGACGCGTCTCCGGTGACGGTTTGGTCACGGGCTCGTACCCATTGGACTCGCCGCACCACGTAGATGCTCCCCATCCTCCTCTTTTGCTCAATAGCGTGCTGCCTTGCCGTTTCCGTCTTCGGCCGAAGCCGCTCCGCCGCTGGCCTCGACGCCGGCGCCGATTCCAGCCAACTCCGGCGACGCCACCACCGCTGTTCGACGCGCGTTGCTCCGCTCGTTCGAACGCGCCCTCGCGCGCGCGAAACGGTTGCCCGTAGGCGAAATCCGACGAGGTCCGAAGCCCTCCGCCGTGTTTGCCGTCACCGGCGACGTGCCGCCGGCCGCCGCTGACGTGCCACACCTGGGGCCACCCCGGGGTCACTGCCAGCGGGACCCGCGGGCCCCGTTGACTGGGTTGACCCAGTCAACATGCTGACTGGGCGTCTCTGTGATGCTGACATGCGGGCCCCGCCGCATAAGTAAATTAAATAAAATGTTTTTATAAATAAAACTAATTAATTAATCTAAATAGGCACTGACAGGTGGGGCCTACCTGCTAATAACCTTGTTTAAGTTAGTTATAAAACTCTGTTAGTGCCCTGTCAATGACATGTGGGTCTCACTGGACCCACCGGTCTGGTTTGACTGGTCAGCCGACCTGTTGACCTGCTGACGTCAGCGTTACCTCATGCTGACGTCATAATTCATTTTTGCTAAATTCAAATAATTCCAGAAATTCAAATAATCTTTGAAAATTCATATCTTTTAAACCATAACTCGGATGAAAATGTTTTCTACATGAAAGTTGCTCAGAACGACGAGACGAATCCGGATACGCAGCCCGTTCGTCCGCCACACCTCCCTAACCTATCGAACTCGCAACTTCCCCCCCTCCGGTACCTTTGTCCGAAAACGCGAAACACCGGGAATACCTTCCCGGATGTTTCCCCCCTTCGTCGGTATCACCTATTACCGCGTTAGGGCACACCTAGCACCGTGTATTGTCATGTTACGCTTTGTGTTGCTTTGATTGCTCTGTTATTTATTGTGTTCCCCTCCGTTACTTCTTTTCGGTAGACCCCGAGACTACCGCCGACCCCCAGTTCGACTACGGAGTTGACGACCCCTCCTACTTGCCAGAGCAACCAGGCAAGCCCCCCCCCCCCTTGATCACCAGATATCGCCTATTCTTCTCTATACTGCTTGCATTAGAGTAGTGTAGCATGTTACTGCCTTCCGATATCCTATCCTGATGCATAGCCTATCCTTGCTACTACTGTTGTTACCTTTACCTGCAATCCTACATGCTTAGTATAGGATGCTAGTTTTCCATCAGTGGCCCTACATTCTTGTCCGTCTGCTGTGCTATACTATCGGGCCGTGATCACCTGAGCGGTGATCACGGGTATATACTTATATACTATATACATCACACATGTGGTGACTAAAGTCGGGTCGGCTCGTAGGAGTACCCGCAAGTGGATCTTTGTGGCGGAGCGACAGGGCGGGTTGAGACCGCCTAGGTGAGAGGTGGGCCTGGCCCTGGTTGGCATTCGCGGATACTTAACATGCTTAACGAGATCTTGGTATTTGATCTGAGTCTGGCCATTTGGTCTATATGCACTAACCATCTACGCGGGAGTAGTTATGGGCAGCCGAAGCTCTTTTGACGTCAGCGACTGAGTGGCGCGCGCCGCATTGGACCGTAAGCTCGCGCTTGTATTAAGGGGGCTAGGTCTGCTTCCGGCCGCGTACGCAACGTGCAGGTGTGGATAGGGCGATGGGCCCAGACCCCTGCGCGCATAGGTTTAGACCGGCGTGCTGACCTCTCTGTTGAGCCTAGGTGGGGCTGCGACGTGTTGATCTTACGAGGCCGGGCATGACCCAGAAAAGTGTGTCCGGCCAAATGGGATTGAGCGTGTTGGGTTATGTGGTGCACCCCTGCAGGGAAGTTTATCTATTCGAATAGCCGTGTCCCTCGGTAAAAGGACGACCCGGAGTTGTACCTTGACCTTATGACAACTAGAACTGGATACTGAATAAAATACACCCTTCCAAGTGCCAGATACAACTCGGTGATCGCTCTCTAACAGGGCGATGAGGAGGGGATCGCCGGGTAGGATTATGCTATGCGATGCTACTTGGAGGACTTCAATCTACTCTCTTCTACATGCTGCAAGAGGGAGATGGCCAGAAGCGTAGTCTTCGGCAGGACTAGCTATCCCCCTCTTATTCTGGCATTCTGCAGTTCAGTCCACTGATATGCCCCTTTACACATATACCCATGCATATGTAGTGTAGCTCCTTGCTTGCGAGTACTTTGGATGAGTACTCACGGTTGCTTCTCTCCCTCTTTCCCCCCTTTCCTTTCTATCTGGTTGTCACAACCAGATGCTGGAGCCCAGGAGCCAGATGCCACCGTCGACGACGACTCCTACGACACTGGAGGTGCCTACTACTACGTGCAGGCCGCTGACGACGACCAGGAGTAGTTAGGGGGATCCCAGGCAGGAGGCCTGCGCCTCGTTCGATCTGTATCCCAGTTTGTGCTAGCCTTCTTAAGGCAAACTTGTTTAACTTATGTCTGTACTCAGATATTGTTGCTTCCGCTGACTCGTCTATGATCAAGCACTTGATTCGAGCCCTCGAGGCCCCTGGCTTGTATTATAATGCTTGTATGACTTATTTATGTTTTAGAGTTGTGTTGTGATATCTTCCCGTGAGTCCCTGATCTTGATCGTACACATTTGCGTGCATGATTAGTGTACGGTCAAATCGGGGGCGTCACAAGTTGGTATCAGAGCCGACTGCCTGTAGGAATCCCCCTTTCCAACTCCTTGGCCGAAGTCGAGTCTAGTCAGTGAAAACTATTTTACTAACATGGCTGTGTGGCTTACGGGCCCACGTCGCCATTGGGTGGTAGTAGCATCTTTTATTCCTCAACCTATACTCTGGGACTCTGACATCTCTTCTATTCGGGTTAAATGAATTTTGCTAAATCTAACATTAGGATCTCGTTATCACTTTCACCCGGAGAGCCCCTTATTACTGATGATCACCGACTGCATCAGAAGATTTCGAAGATACCCTCCGATATTCTCTCGAGACCTTGTGCCCGTTGCCTTTGCAATTCCTACCACCAAAATATCCCTATGGATAAATACTTACACCTGTCATTCTTACTTTTATTCCCAGTCGATCTTGTTAATACAAAATACCCCGAGAATACTTTGTGCCTACTGCCTTGCAGTTCTTTGCCACCTGAATACCCCTACGAATAATTTCTCGCACTTATCGAGTATCCGCTCATCCCCAAATGATTCATGTATTACACAAAGTCTTCGAAATACCATTCGATCTTTCGAAAATCCTCATCAACCTATTGCTCTTGAAATTCTTGTTTGCTTGCATTATGGTTAATCCCATAAGTCTCGTAATCTTATTGACATCTCTTGTCATTATCATTCTGAGTCCGTTGATTCAATTTGTTGCGAATGCTCGCAATCCTCAATCAGATCCTAGTATTCATCCTTCCGGCTCAGACGCCATTTTAAACGTGAGCTGGATCTCGACCAATCAAATTTGCCATCGATTGTGCCCCTAAGTCTACTCAACTTATCCATCCCTAATCAGAGCGTTTGCTTCTGATCCCTTGAATTTGAAATTATAATTCCTTTGCATTGAGCTTTGAGTTAGTCAGTTGTTTCTATAATCTGATCTCCTGGCATTCTTTCTTCCTCTGGTGGAGTACTGATGCTCACATCAGATCCCTTGTGGACCACCAGACCCTTTTGTCGGATTTTATCCGACAATGTCCTCCAGTTTAAATAAGCTTGTGAGCTTTTCCTCGGATACATGATGCCTTTGGTAAATTGTATCCTCTGCTTTGTGAACCATGCTCTACTTTCGAGCTTGTATTATTTACTCCGAAGTTTGTGGTACATGTTCCTAAGATGCCCTGATGGGTTGAACCTACACCTTCCCTAATCCGTGTGAACCCGACAAATTTCACGAGTCATACTCTTCTGGTATCTTGCCAGATAAAAAAAATTCAACTGCAACTTCATCAAACGCGAGAAGTGAATGAAAGGTTATGCATTGAAGAAGTGGGAGTCGACCTTGAACTTTGCGTTCATGCCCATGGACACGATGTAGATCTTATCATTAAAAGCTTCTCTTAAATTAATTATTCCCTGGGTATAAGTTCATCTTATATCTGGGATCTGGCCTTTTGCAATCGTGGTTCCGACCATGTTCTCCTTTAAATACCATTTCTCGTACAAGTTGAGCACTTGTCTTCTGCAGAGCAATACCCCAGTCCAACCTCTACTTTGGTTTGTCGTCGAGTATTACCCCCCTGGTATCTCGAGATTATCACGGAGCTGCATAACTTATTATGAGTTCTCCATCAAGTATTACATTCTCATTGAATTCCAATTTTTCACGGGCTCCGAGTTATTAAACACTCAAGGACATCGATAACTAAATCGAGTCCGCATCACGATTAAACAACTCTTAGTAATCTCCTTTGCTTACGAGTTCGTACTCGATCACGTCATCCCTAGCCTGCTCGGCTATATCATTATCTTGATGATTTTAACTGTGCTACCTGGTCCTTATTCCCGGAGCACCACTTTCGACGATGAGCTAAGCTTACATCGATTTTCCTCGTCATATCGTTTCACCTCGAACAACAAACTTGACCTCGAGTTTGTGTAGTATCTGTGGCTCCAATAATCTTTTGTTGCATCAGTCCTTTTGCTTGATGCAGTCGCTGATCGATTGCTTCTTCGTGGATCCCCTCGACAACAAAATGTCGTGATCATCATCAACATTTTGACTCCTTCCAGGATATCAATGGAATTCTTGATGATTAGTGCCATCCTCGTTCCTTGGTAATTTGAGTTACCATCGACAACATCCTTACATTCCTTTCATCACAAACTTGATCATGTTATGGAGCTTCTTGCTAACCAGCTTATGTTATGTTCTACATTGAAGTATTACTGTCTTTCATGTCAAGGATGTTGTGAGGATTGCCCCACCTCTTAAGAATTCCTGATATAGTAATACTTCTCGCCATCTCCATTCATTTCCAGGTTCACGTGTTGATTCTAACCGGGATACCAACAGGTGAACTGTGTTGTTCGGATTCTAAAACTTCTAGCAACCCTATTGCTTTGAAGTCAATGGTCGGCCGTTCATTCTTAGACTATTGATTATTGAATCACCATTCCGACGTTGGTCATGCAACCCATCCCATATTTCGGGTGCACCTTTCAACCAATGTTTAATTGGGTATGTTTTCCTCGAGCATACCTCATTATATCATTCAATCTAGCTAATGTTATCTCCTTGTTCACATAATAGTGGAACTCCATCTTTTTTGAAATCTCGAAGAATTGTCGCTGGGTCCATCAGCCACCCCCTCATCCTCTCCTTGATTTAATGATGAACTCTTGTTCCGGAACTCGCTTCCATGGTTTAATTCTCGAGAATCTTACAATGTCATCTCGACAATTCGTGTTGCACCTTTCTTCTCAGGCATCCTGAGTCTGAGTTATCCTGACACCAATCAGATCTGAATCTCGGTCAGATATGGTGGTTGGAACATATTTCCAAGAGTTGTAACATTGGTTTATTTATGACCCGGTAAGGTGATGTCATGCCTAACACACCTGGCCAGAGGACCTATTGTTATAAGTTTTCCTTTTTAGCAAGGTTAGCTGTTCTTCCATGAGGAACTTGTAAGACTTATTCTATAAGTTGTTCCTGATGGATCATTTTTGTTTCCAAAGTCTGATCTTCACCTGTTGACCACGTCAATGCTATCTCAAAGCATGTCTATGGTACTCCGATTTTCAACAGGAACATTTGAAGACCAACGCTAAATGTTTCCTGTTCAATTATCCAAACACCGTTGTATGGGTAATGTCATGAAATTTCTCTCCCCTACCTAAAGAGTTTTCTACATTATATCCTGTCATGAATATCATGCTCAGCTTGTCCTTGGGAAGGATATACCATTGAAATATGTGTTTAAACACATTTTCCTTTCCATTCTTCTGTTTAATCTGATAATCATATTTTCCTTTCCATTGTTTGGTTTAACCTTTCTGGTGATCTATATGATCTAAGCAGTAATATTCTCCTGCTTATGTAAACACCTCGGTGTACAACTCTGTCAGTAAGACCCTGTTACTATTGTTGGTGACATTTCGGTAACCACCGATGGACGAGAACTTTGCCTAATGGTCTGCCTCGTTTCAACGAGCAGGAAAATGGTTCTCTTCGTCCCTCGCCCTTGGTACCGACGATGTTGCTGACGTATAACTGACAGGCTACCCTCTGACATGCCTTGCTATCATGATCGTGCAAGATGTCACCGCCCTTCCTACTTTTAACCCACATGGTGGGCCCATAACCCACAGTTCCACAGGATCAAAACCTGACTCTCCTGTGCACCCCCTATTCCCAAATTAATTCATCGTGTGTGGCCTCGTATGTAATTCACGAGCCACCTTCAAGTCTGATATCAGACACAATACTTATTCCCGTTGCTTTGAACCCCTTTCACGCCCTGTAACAGGCATCGAACGATTGCCTACCCGCTCGAAACTTCCCAGGATACATCCTTACTTTGCTCTCGATATTTCCGTAAGTTTCAATTCGAGAGTTACTTTCCGCCACCTTCCCCGATGTTAGCTACCAGATAGTCAACCTTGCAGAGGTCCGTTCTCCTGGAATATACCCACCCTTTATTCTTTCATAAGTACGATGGAGTTCCCGAAGAAAGGACGAAACCTTCATCATGATGACCTGAAACAGCAGAATGAAGACATCAATGTAATGGATCAACCTCTTCGAGAAGAACAACCAAGACCAAGAACACTCCCTAGAATTTCGTAACCCGAACCTTCCCCCTTTACTTCCTCTTAAATCTCGGGACGAGATTTCTTGTAGTGGAGGAGAATTGTGACGCCCGGATAATTAGACTACAGTAATTCCCTGCTATTGATGCCACGTCACCTCTGACACTGTAGTTAATCCCTTTCGTTAGTTCAAAAACCAATTCAAATTCAAAATTGAATAAAAGGCAAACAACAAAAGTTTTCAAACTTTAAAACTAAAATGTTCGGGTTGTGCCAAATAATGCGTAGATAATTATGGTGGAGAACCACACTTTTATAAAATGTTCAAATATTCAAATGGTAATAAAACAGTAGAAAAACTATTATTTAAATACTTTAAATACTCAACAATTACCAAATATTTTATTTTAGGTGCCAAGTTAATTTTGGCAGTGGACTAATTAGTAATACTAATTTAGGTGCTCATTTGGCATTTTACAAAACTAAAAGAAAACAGTAAAGAAATAAAAGAAAAATAGAAAAGGAAAAGCAAATCAAGAGAAAACAAAAAAAGGGGAATAGGCCTCGGCCCACCCGACCAGCCCAGCCCATCTTCCTCCCCGGTCGTCTTCTCTGTTCACCCGACCCCGTGCGCGCCCAAGTCGCGTCCCCGCCGAACCCACCTCGCCGTCGGCGCCTCGGTGGATAAGGACTCCACCCCCCTGGCGCCTCGGGCTCTCTCCCCGCTCGCCCACTTGCCCCCTCTCGCTCGCCTCCGCGCCTCCCCTCCTCCCAGATCCACCTCTCCCCTCTCCTCTCGCTCGATCCCGAGCGCGCCCGTCGCCATGGCCCCGTCCTAGCCGCGGCCACCGTCGCCACCTCGCCTTGTCCCCATGACAAATCGGTTCTCCGGCCCTCGCTACTTCCTCCCTAACCACTTGCTTGAGCCGGGACCCCCTACATCACCCCCAACGCCGTCGCCTTCTTCCTCGGGTCGCCGCCGTCTTCTTCGACTCCGGCGACTGCTGCTGCTACTAAGCCTCTCACCGGCCTCCGTGTGCCGCGCGGTGAGCTCCTCTACCTCCTGCCCTTCTCCGTTTGCTCTCGCGCGAACCCTAGCTAGCTCTCACAACGAGGTCGAACGCATCGCCGCGGAGCTCGTCACCGACGCGTCTCCGGTGACGGTTTGGTCACGGGCTAGTACCCATTGGACTCACCGCACCACGTAGATCCTCCCCAGCCTCCTCTTTTGCTCAATAGCGTGCTGCCTCGCCATTTCCATCTTCGGCCAAAGCCGCTCCGCCGCTGGCCTCGACGCCGGCGCCGATTCCAGCCAACTCCGGCGACGCCACCACCGCTGTTCGACGCGCGTTGCTCCGCTCGTTCGAATGCGCCCTCGCGCGCGCGAAACGGTTGCCCGTAGGCGAAATCCGACGAGGTCCGAAGCCCTCCGCTGTGTTTGGCGTCACCGGCGACGTGCCGCCGGCCGCCGCTGACGTGGCACACCTGGGGCCACCCCGGGGTCACTGCCAGCGGGGCCCCCGGGCCCCGTTGACTGGGTTGACCCAGTCAACGTGCTGACTGGGCGTCTCTGTGACGCTGACATGCGGGCCCCTCCGCATAAGTAAATTAAATAAAATGTTTTTATAAATAAAACTAATTAATTAATCTAAATAGGCACTGACAGGTGGGGCCTACCTGCTAATAACCTTGTTTAAGTTAGTTATAAAACTCTGTTAGTGCCCTGTCAATGACATGTGGGTCCCACTGGACCCACCGGTCTGGTTTGACTGGTCAGCCGACCTGTTGACCTGCTGACGTCAGCGTTACCTCATGCTGACGTCATAATTCATTTTTGCTAAATTCAAATAATTCCAGAAATTCAAATAATCTTTGAAAATTCATATCTTTTAAACCATAACTCGGATGAAAATGTTTTCTACACGAAAGTTGCTCAGAACGACGAGACGAATCCGGATACGCAGCCCGTTCGTCTGCCACACCTCCCTAACCTATCGAACTCACAACTTCCCCCCCTCCGGTACCTCTGTCCGAAAACGTGAAACACCGGGAATACCTTCCCGGATGTTTCCCCCCTTCGTCGGTATCACCTATTACCGCGTTAGGGCACACCTAGCACCGTGTATTGTCATGTTACGCTTTGTGTTGCTTTGATTGCTCTGCTATTTATTGTGTTCCCCCTCCGTTACTTCTTTCCGGTAGACCCCGAGACTACCGCCGACCCCCAGTTCGACTACGGAGTTGACGACCCCTCCTACTTGCTAGAGCAACCAGGCAAGCCCCCACCCCTTGATCACCAGATATCGTCTATTCTTCTCTATACTTCTTGCATTAGAGCAGTGTAGCATGTTACTGCTTTCCGATATCCTATCATGATGCATAGCCTATCCTTGCTACTACTGTTGTTACCTTTACCTACAATCCTACATGCTTAGTATAGGATGCTAGTTTTCCATCAGTGGCCCTACATTCTTGTCCGTCTGCTGTGCTATACTATCGGGCCGTGATCACCTGGGCGGTGACCACGGGTATATACTTATATACTATATACATGACACATGTGGTGACTAAAGTCGGGTCGGCTCGTAGGAGTACCCGCAAGTGGATCTTTGTGGCGGAGCGACAGGGCGGGTTGAGACCGCCTAGGGGAGAGGTGGGCCTGGCCCTGGTCGGCGTTCGCGGATACTTAACATGCTTAACGAGATCTTGGTATTTGATCTGAGTCTGGCCATTTGGTCTATACGCACTAACCATCTACGCGGGAGTAGTTATGGGTATCCCGACGTCGTGGTATCAGCCGAAGCTCTTTTGACGTCCGCGACTGAGTGGCGCGCGCCGCATTGGACCGTAAGCTCGCGCTTGTATTAAGGGGGCTAGGTCTGCTTCCGGCCGCGTACGCAACGTGCAGGTGTGCATAGGGCGATGGGCCCAGACCCCTGCACGCATAGGTTTAGACCGGCGTGCTGACCTCTCTGTTGAGCCTAGGTGGGGCTGCGACGTGTTGATCTTACGAGGCCGGGCATGACCCAGAAAAGTGTGTCCGGCCAAATGGGATCGAGCGTGTTGGGTTATGTGCTGCACCCCTGCAGGGAAGTTTATCTATTCGAATAGCCGTGTCCCTCGGTAAAAGGACGACCCGGAGTTGTACCTTGACCTTATGACAACTAGAACTGGATAATGAATAAAATACACCCTTCCAAGTGCCAGATACAACCCGGTGATCGCTCTCTAACAGGGCGACGAGGAGGGGATCGCCGGGTAGGATTATGCTATGCGATGCTACTTGCAGGACTTCAATCTACTCTCTTCTACATGCTGCAAGATGGAGATGGCCAGAAGCGTAGTCTTCGACAGGACTAGCTATCCCCCTCTTATTCTGGCATTCTGCAGTTCAGTCCATTGATATGCCCCTTTACACATATACCCATGCATATGTAGTGTAGCTCCTTGCTTGCGAGTACTTTGGATGAGTACTCACGGTTGCTTCTCTCCCTCTTTTCCCCCTTTCCTTTCTATCTGGTTGTCACAACCAGATGCTGGAACCCAGGAGCCAGACGCCACCGTCGACGACGACTCCTACGACACTGGAGGTGCCTACTACTACGTGCAGGCCGCTGACGATGACCAGGAGTAGTTAGGAGGATCCCAGGCAGCAGGCCTGCGCCTCGTTCGATCTGTATCCCAGTTTGTGCTAGCCTTCTTAAGGCAAACTTGTTTAACTTATGTCTGTACTCAGATATTGTTGCTTCCGCTGACTCGTCTATGATCGAGCACTTGTATTCGAGCCCTCGAGGCCCCTGGCTTGTATTATAATGCTTGTATGACTTATTTATGTTTTAGAGTTGTGTTGTGATATCTTCCCGTGAGTCCCTGATCTTGATCGTACACATTTGTGTGCATGATTAGTGTACGGTCAAATCGGGGGCGTCACAATAAGAAAGCAAACCACTACTATAAGTACTGTATCAAACCAATTCATATTTTGTTTTTGCATTATATCTACTGTATTCCAACTTTTTTATGGCAAAAACTCATCAAAGAAAACCATAGAACCATCAAAATAAGAACACAACACAAAGAAAACATAATCTGTCAAAACAGAACAGTCTGTAGCAATCTGACTATTTCGAATACTTTTGTAACTCCAAAAATTCTTAAAAATAGTAAGACATGGGTAATTATTATATTAATCTTATGCAAAAATAATTGGCATTTTATCACGTTCTGGTGATTTTTAACAATTGTTTTCGTGACCGCATAAGTTTCTGTTTTTCAGCAAGATCAAGCAACTGTCACCGAAGAAGATCCTATAGGCTTTACTTGGAATAAACACTAATTAAAACACAAAAAACCCAATCATAACAGTAGCATAATTGTTTAAACACTCAAGAAAAGAAAGCAAAAAGAAAAAATAAATTTTATTCATTGGGTTGCCTCCCAACAAGCGCTATAGTTTTACGTCCTTAGCTAGGCATAAAGCAAGGATCTAAGTTTTGTCATCTTTCTTCTTCTTAATTTTCTTAGAGATGTTTTCATCATGGGGTTTTGTAAACACAACATAAAACATATTATCCATGGAAACTTTAGCATTCCTTAGTTGGTTTTCATCATAACCCCTTTGATTTCCTGCAACAATCGAAGAGTAATGTTGATTAACATTATTGAAAACTTGTTGGATTATATCTTAAACGGGGACTTCTTTTTTAAGATTCTCATCAAAGATTTTATTATCCCCAAGCAAATGCCTTAGTACATAATCACTATTGTAAAGAATTTCATCTATCACTGGTTTTTCACTATTCATACCATAAAAATCAAAGATTTCCCTAGCTTCCTGTATTATGTAGCCAAACTAATTCATAAGAACGAGAGTGGCCAACTTTTTAGCCCTAGGATTCTTTAATTATGGAACCTCAAAAAACAATCTTTGCCAAGTAGGATGAGTATGAATAAATTTACTTTCAAGTTTCAGAACTAGTGCTGAAATAGCATCCGCATAAGATCTAGTAGTTTTAAGTATAGGGGCATCATCAAGACTTAGGTTTCCAACACAATTGAAAAATTCTTGGATACGTTCTTTTCCCATAATGTTCCCTTGCCCCAAGATAAAAGTTTTAGCATCCAGATTGCCCGTACGTCCTATCTTAGGAGTTAGGCCATCATCTGTTGGTGCCATACCGAAATCACTCATGATTGCAAGCAAATAATAGATCTGACAAGAAAACGGCGAACCAAAAAGAGGGGCTAATAAAACAGCAAATTTTTGTGAAGTGGGGGAGAGGAAAACGAGAGGCAAATGGCAAATAATGTAAATTGCGAGGAGATGAGATTTGTGAGTAGGAACCTGGTATATGTTGAAGATCCTCCATGGCAACGGCGCCAGAAATTCCTTTTGATGTCGCTTGAGCTACGTCGGTATCTCCCCAAAGAGGAAGGGATGATGCAGCACAGTGGTGGTAGGTATTTCCCTCAGATATGAAACCAAGGTTATCGAACTAGTATGAGAACCAAGCAACACAATGTAAACAGCCCCTGCACACAGATAACAAATCCTCGCAACCCGGCGTGTAAAAGGGGTTGTCAATCCCTTTCGGGTAGCGGTGCCCCAAGATGGGCAAACGGACGTGAGGAAATTGTAGTAGATTGATAGATCGAACGCCAAATAAAATAAATAAGAATAAAACGCAGCAAGGTATTTTTGTATTTTTGGTTTAATAGATCTGAAAATAAATGCAAAAGAAAAGTAGATCGCAAAGGCAAATATATGAGAAAGAGACCCGGGGGCCATAGGTTTCACTAGTGGCTTCTCTCGAGAAAAATGGCAAATGGTGGGTGAACAAATTACTGTTGGGCAATTGATAGAACTTCAAATAATCATGACGATATCCAGGCAATGATCATTACATAGGCATCACGTCCAAGATTAGTAGACCGACTCCTGCCTGCATCTACTACTATTACTCCACACATCGACCGCTATCCAGCATGCATCTAGTGTATTAAGTTCATGGAAAATGGAGTAATGCAATAAGAACGATGACATGATGTAGACAAGATCTATCTAAGTAGAGATAGACCCCATCGTTTTATCCTTAGTAGCAACGATACATACATTTTGGTTCCCCTTCTGTCACTGGGATCAAGCACCGTAAGATTGAACCCACTACAAAGCACCTCTTCCCATTGCAAGATAAATAGATCAAGTTGGCCAAACAAAACCCAAATATCGGATAAGAAATATGAGGCTATAAGATATCATGCATATAAGAGATCAAAGAAACTCAAATAACTTTCATGGATATAAAAAGATATAACTGATCATAAACTCAAAGTTCATCAGATCCCAACAAACACACCACAAAAGAGTTACATCATATGGATCTCCAAGAGACCATTGCATTGAGAATTCAGCGAGAGAGAGGAAGCCATCTAGCTACTAACTACGGACCCGAAGGTCTACAAAGAACTACTCACGGATCATCGGAGAGGCACCAATGGAGGTGGTGAACCCCATCCCAGATGGTGCCTAGATTGGATCTGGTGGTTCTGGACTCTGCGGCGGCTGGATGAATATTTCGCCGGCTCCCCTAGGGTTTTGGGAATATTGGGGTATTCATAGAGCAAAGAGGCGGTCCGGGGGGCACCCGAGGTGGGCACAACCCACCAGGGCGCGCCTGGGCCTCCTGGCGCGCCCTGGTGGGTTGTGCTCTCCTCGGAGCACCCCCCAGGCGCAGCCAGGGTCCATTACGTGTCTTCTAGTCCATAAAAATTCTCCGTGGAGTTTCGTTGCATTTGAACTCCGTCTGATATTGATTTCCTGCGATGTAAAAAACATGCAGAAAAGAGCAACTGGCACTTGGCACTATGTCAATAGGTTAGTACCAAAAATGATATAAATGACTATAAAATGATTATAAAACATCCAAGATTGATAATATAACAGCAGGGAACAATCAAAATTTATATACGTTGGAGACGTATCAGGTAACACTCTTCGTTGTTGCTATGTAGCCTAGGATTGCATATTTAGTTATTCAGTACAATGCATGTTGCTATGTAGTCTTAGATATATTAAATATGTCCCTAGTTAACCTACTGATAAATGGGTTACATATATATTCAGTGAAATGTCTGATTTGACGATTAATCCCTTATCATCCCCCAGGCTATATGGTACTAGCTACCGATATCCTGAACAGTGAGTACATATAAGCAGTGCGACGAAACTGACCTCGATGGAAAACAACACTGTTATCAATATTGTCCTATATGAGTACATATAAAGGCATGTTTAGCACAACAGGCCAAACATCAACCAAATATATCCATGGTAGACAACATAATCTACAAATGATAGCTTCAGTGTGCAGGCTTAAGCACGCTAGTTAAGCAAAACAAGAAGTGGAAAGGTGTGTTAACTGCATCAGGCATAACATTTAAAAACAAGCAAATAGTCATTCAAACTGGTATTGTGCAGGTCTAAAGTACACTAGTTATTGTTAAAAAACGAAAAGGCATGTTAACTGCAATATCCTTAACAACAACTAAATATCGTAATTCATAGTGGTATTGTTGGAACTATTATTGATGAAATTGAACTGCACGGCAAAAAGTTGCACATATGACCATCACATTGTGAAGAACTGAAATAAACAAGGCATAAGGCCATCTCTAGCCGATCCTTTAAAAATTAAAGGACTAAAACCCTTAGTGGATATATATATATACTCCAGCAATTTTTTGCCGTTTCTAGTCAATCCCCTAAACTTAATGTTGTAAACTTCAATTTGATCAAGTTCAAAGCAGGTTCAACCGAAAGTAGCATGCATTCAAACATAAACATAGATAGTTTTGCATAACCGAACATAAAACATAAATTTAAACTAAGCTAAACTACTTTCGGTAGAAGTGGTGGTCGAGCCAATCCTTCCTCGTCAGGTACGGTGTGCCGCGAGCCGGGTCTGGGCCGGTGCCATCGTCGGGGTCGTTGGGGAAGACACTCCTGCACTCGTCGACGTTGATCTCCTCGTCCTCGCTACCCACCTCAACGCCCTCTGTGCCGCCGTCCTCATCGCGTTAGATTGGAGGAGAGCGCGATAACCTCGCCGCCCTCCGCGCCGGCAAAGATCACCCGCTCCGCCTCCACGAGCTCCGGGTGTTGCCGGCGGAGCTCTTGTATTTAGGCCTTGTCGGTGGCCTCGGCCACGAGGCGCTCCCATGCCTCGCGGTCCTCCCGCGCCATAGCCGAGCTCACCACCCCTGGCTACGGCGGAACGAGGTTGACCGGACGTGTGCCAAGGGGAAATTGAGCCTGGCCGCCGCGCCGTGGTAGCGGACCTGCCAGCGGTCTTACTCCATGGCTGCGAGCTCGGCCGTGTGGAAGCTACCGAGGTACCTGCGGGTGTGGGTGTCCCGATCTGTAATCTCGGTGACCCACATCCCCCACCGCCGCTACCGGACCCCGAGGTAGGACCTCGTCGGCTGCCTGGTCCAAGGGAGGATGGGGAAGTCCTCGAACCAGCGTAGGGGCGCGGCAGTGGGCGGATCGAGGGACCATTGATGGTAGATCGATAAAGAGCCCGCGGAGGACAGCGGGGAGACCTCGGCGGCCACCTCACCGGCGTCGGGCAAAGAGGCCGCGATAAACCTCTTTTTGGCCATTGGCTCCTTGAGCTCCCCGGCACACAGGAAGAGGTTGAGGATGGGGGTGGCGGCGACCTACCTATGGTTCCAGGGGTGGTGTGTGTCTGTGTGAGCGGAGGTTTTAGGGAGTGTGCGGTGTGTGCGGAGGGGGGGCAAGGTGGTGTTTGAGGAAATACAGGGGCAACTGAAAATTTTACTAGGCGGGAGTAACAAGGCGGGACTACTGAAAATTTGGATCAAGGGTGAGCAGATATTTTTGAGATTGTGAGGGATGCAGAGGCGGGAGCAAAATGCCGGGGCTACTGAAAATTTGAATCAACGGACTGAAGCGGAGCGGGAGTAACAGACATCGCACATGGTCCGCACATACTAATCGTGTGCTATCAAACATTAAAACCTTCCAAGAGGTAGCTATTTTCGAGATTACGAGGTAGTAGATATTTTCAAGACCGGGAGGCAAGCCTCGTGGAGCCCAATCTATTGTGCTGTAGTATTAACAAGAATAGTAACGGTAACAGTGATAGCAGTAATTTTGTAGCAAGTGCAACAGTAACGATAGCAGCAGTAACTTAGCAAGATCAATATAAGGAAAATTCGTAGGCATTGGATCAATGATTAGTTGGATGATATTCATCATGTGATAGGCATAACCTAGGGCGATATGGCACTAGCTCTAGTTCATAAATGTAATGTAGGCATGTATTCCGTAAATAGTCATACGTGCTTATGGAAAGAATTTGCATGGCATCTTTTGTCCTACCCTCCATGGCAGCAGAGTCTTATTGGAAACTAAGGGATATTAAGGCCTCCTTTTAATAGAGAACCGGAACAAAGCATTAACACACGGTGAATACATGAACTCCTCAAACTACGGTCATCACCGGGAGTGGTCTCGACTATTGTCACTCCAGGGTTGCCGGATCACAACGCGTAGTAGGTGACTATAACTTGCAAGATCGGATCTAGAACATGGATATAATGGTGATAACATAAATGGTTCAGATCTGAAATCATGGCACCCGGGACCAAAGTGACAAGCATTAAGCATGGCAAAGTCATAGCAACATCAATCTCAGAATATAGTGGATACTAGGGATCAAGCCCTAACAAAACTAACTAGATTACATGATGAATCTTATCCAAGTCCTCACTGACCAGCGAGCCTACGAAGGAATTACTCACTCCCGGTGGTGAGCATCATGGAATTGGCGATGGAGAAGGGTTGATGATGACGAACATCGAAGACCCCCCCCTCTGGAGCCCCAAATGGACTCCAGATCTGGACTCCCAATGAAGAATAGGAGACGGCGGCGGCTCCATCTCGTGGAACGTGATAATTCTTTCTCCCTGATTTTTTCTAGAAAAATAGGATTTTATAGCGTCTGTTTCAGGGTCTGGCCACCAGGTGGGGACAACCCACCTGGGCGCGCCTGGAGGGGGTGGCGCGCCCGGGTGGGTTGTGCCCACCCAGGTGCCCCCCTCCAGTGGTTCTTGGCGCCAGAAATTCTCTTTTATTGTATAAAAATTCCTTGCAAAGTTTCGTTCCATTCCGAGAACTTTTATTTATGCACAAAAACAACACCATAGTAGTTATGCTGAAAACAGCGTCAGTCCGGGTTAGTTTCATTCAAATTATGCAAATTAGAGTCCAAAACAAGGGGAAAAGCATTAGGAACAGTAGATACGACAGAGGCGTATCAACTCCCCCAAGCTTAAACCTTTCCTTGTCCTCAAGCAATTCAGTTGATAAACTGAAAGTGAAAAAGAAAAACTTTTAGAAACTCTTTTGCTCTTGTTTGCATAAATAAGCTTAAACAGCACCCAGGTTATCAGCCAATATAATATTAACCATGTCGACAATAACTCTTAGAAATTATATTGACTCATATCAATGACATAATCAACTAGCGAGCAATAATAAGATATCTCATACAGCAACACGTTGTCAAAGAAATCATGATATAGTATGACAATAGTGGTATCTCGCTAGCCCTTTCCGAGACCACAAAACATAAATGCAGAGCACCTCCAAAGTTCAAGCAGCGACTAAACATTGTAATTCATGGTAGAAAAGATCCAGTTATGATGCACCCAACATTAGCTACACACAATGCATTAGCATGACAGCAGTGCTCTAAGGTTCTGGCGCTTATTTGAGAAGGTGATGACACAACATAAAAGTAAATAGATAGTCCCTTCACAGAGGGAAGCAATGATTTGCAGAGGTGCCATAGCTCAAGTTTTAAAAACAGAGGTAAATGATATTTTGAGAAATGCACCCTTCTTCTTTACTTCGCGACCATCAGTTATCAATATCTTCCATGCTAAACACATTAGTAGCAGTTCCCAAGTGATAAAGTAAAGGTTATGACTCCGTAGGAGTTTTTGTTTGATTATTTCTAAGCTTTTTCTGTTTTCATTTTGGGACTGGGAATCCCTATTACCGCCCCTTTCTCGTGCAATGGCAAGTGAATAAACACTCGTCCTGAGAATAATCCGCTTAGCATGGAAGATACCAACTACCTCGTGTCGTTCCATGAACAATCCAGGCACACAAAAGGATATTTATTTGAAGTTTTTAGAGATGGCACATGCAAATTTACTTAGGACGGCAGGGTAATACCGCATATAGGTAGGTATGGTGGACTCATCTGGAATAACTTGGGTTTCAGGTTTTGGATGTACAAGCAGAATTCCCACCTAGTACAGGCGAAGGCTAGCAAATAGGTTGAGAAGCGGCCAACTAGAGAGCAACAACGGTCATGAACATGCATTATGCATAAGCCACATTGGACACTAGCATGAGTAGGATATGAACACCATGAACATAAATATCATAGATGCTATGTTGGTTTTGATTCAACTACATGCATGAACATGTGCCAAGTCAAGCCACTCAAACATTCAGAGGAGGATACCATATCATCATACTACATCACAATCATTTTAACGCAATGTTGACATCCAAGATAAATCATTATCCAATCCTAGCTACTTATGCATGGCATGAGAAACTATAATTTCTAATTGTCATTGCAAACATGTTTATATCATAATGGGCTGAATCATGGATACCAGGTTAAACATATTTACAAAAACAGAACAAGTCGAGTTCATACCCGTTTCTCTCTGCCACGGGTAGTTCATCAAATGTCGTCATTATTTCCTTTCACTTGCACGACCGAACGATATGGAAATAATAATAGTGCAAGAGTGCCGTGGACTAAGCTGGAATCTGCAAACATTTTATTCAAAAAGAAGAAGACTAGGTAAAATGGGCTCTTTGTTAGAGTAAGAATTATGCATATGAGAGCCACTCAACATTTTCATCGTGGTCTTCTCCTCGGTAACTCAATAAAAAGAAAAGAAATTCAGAGAAATACACTGAAATATTTTTTGAGTTTTTGGTTTTTCTTAAGCAAGAAAATAAATGGGAAAAACAAAAATGAGAAAAACTATTTTCATAGGAAAGCTCCCAACAAGAAAAAGAAGAACAAGGAAATCTTTCTGGGTTTTCTCTTTAGTGCTACAGCTAACTACTCTAGAAAGAAAAATAAAAAAGGAGCAGGAAATATTTTTATATATTCTCAAAGTTTTTCAAACACACAAGAAGAAAGCGAGAATTTTTTTAGCATGAATAATACAATGAAAAATTGTGGACACCGACAAATGAAATGTGTGAACATGAATGTAATGTCGGTGGGAATATGTACTCCCCCAAGCTTAGGCTTTTGGCCTAACTTGGTAATCACCAGTCATAGAAGCCATGAAGTCCTATGTTGAAGTGCTGAGGTGCAAGCACCTGAGGATCCCACTGCTGAGGCTCCTCCTGTGCTGCAGCCTGGTTGTCTCGGTAAGCAACAATGTCCTCAGGCATAATTCTATATCCGTGCCTGGCAATATGATCAAACAAAGCAGGTGCAGGCAGTGGAATAATAGCACAAGTTTTCTCACTGAAAACTAAGTTATAAGGGATAGGAATATCAGGATAATCGGCAACAATGAACTGGTGGTGTCCCATAGCCGCGCGATCTAGGTAAACCTTGGGTAAAGGGTAATCATCCTGGCATACCTGAACGTTAAAGTGAGTCGCCAAGCGAGTAGCGTAAATGCGACCATGTATTTTTCCCTTGGATCTGTTAATGTGAAGGTGACGTGCCACAATGGCTCCCAAGCTATAAGTGGTGTCGCCGTAAAGTGCACGGCATAAAACAGCAAAGTCTGGGGCACTGAGTGCACCCACCTTCTCTCTAGCAAGCAAACACTTTGCAATGAATAGAGGAAAATAATGTATAACAGGAAAATGCAAGCTAGTAGCGGTGACACCCGATACCCATCTCTCATCCCCCACTATCAGACTACGGTAAAAACCATCAAACTTTGCGGGCCTAGGCTCAGCTAAAGTACCATCAGAAGGAAGCATGCATATGTCACAAAAGTCAGTAAGCGGTATATGATGGATTTCAGCATATAAATTAAACTGCACCTCAGGGGGATTATTCCTATGATGGAAATGAAAATTTTGCACAAAGGAATTTGTGAGAAGATGATACTGTTCGCATTCAGCTGCGATGAAGTTGGTTAGGCCGACATTAGCAACGTGAAGGATTCCAGCCCCTTCCATGAACGGGTTATGCGGCCATTCGCATGGCCGTAGCTCCGCCAATCTCCGGGTATGGAGATCACTGTCCGATGACTCCCCAATAACCCCCTTGGAGTTCTACTTTGAAGCAAACTTCCCAAAGATACTCATCTTTTTCCAAAGAACAAAATTCTGAAATTTTTAGTCCACAAATTTTTTCTCAACAAAACTTCATAAGATTGATTGCAACTACTCATAGGGACGCATAGAGGCCATAGCAAGCATTGAAACTACCTAAAACTCTAAGAATTCAACATGCAAGCTCATCTACAACAGCACAAAGAGTAGCTAATTATTCAAAATATAAACCACTAAAAAAACTAATTGGACAAATGGAGGAGTCACATACAAAGCAACAATCCCCCAGAACAGTTTCGGAAACGGAGCTTCGAGCCAAGAGACTGAAATCCGCGGGTTTGAGAGCAAGAACACGAGAGAGAGAGAGAGAGAGAGAGAGAGAGAGAGAGCAATGTTGATTTTTTGGAGGTAGGTGGTGATGTGGGATGAAGAGATAAGTGAGGGGGGCCACGTGGCGATCACCACCCACCAGGGCGCGCCTGGGGGTCCTGGCGCGCCCAGGTGGGTTGTGCCCACCTGGTGCACCTTGTCTGGTATTATTTGCACCAAAAATTCTTAAATAATCAGAAAAAATTGTATTAAACTTTAAGAGCATTCTGAGAACTTTTATTTTTGGGTCATTTTTTATTGCACAGGAAATTCAGAAAAGCAGACAAAACATGGCATTTTATTTTATTTAACTAATAAAAACAGAAAACAAAAGGTAGGGACAGAAGGTAGTGCTCACTAAATTCATCAACATCATACCTCTCAAAAATGATCCATTAATAAGGTTGATCAAGTCTTATTAACAACCACTTTTGATTAGCATGAAACGGAAGAACTTTCATAAGCCACTAAGTTACCTCAAGGGGGATATGAATATCCCCAACAATAAGCATTTCATATTTCTTTTTGACAGTAGGTAAAGGTAGTTGAAAACTTCCAATAGTGATTGTCGGAGATTTTTCAATAACATTAATACCATTCACTTGGAATTGTTTCTTCGGAAAGTGCACCGTATGTTCATTACCATTGATAAGAAAAGTGACCTTTCTTTTATTGCAATCTATAACAGCCCCTGCAGCATTCAAGAAGGGTTTACCAAGGATAATCGACATGTTGTCATCCTCGGGCATCTCAAGTATAACAAAGTCAGCCAAAATAGTAACATTAGCAACAACAACGGGCCCATCCTCACAAATACCGATAGGTATGGCAGTTGATTTATCAGCCATTTGCAAAGATATTTCAGGAGGTGTGTGTTTATTCAAATCAAGTCTTTTATATAAAGAGAAAGGCATAATAGTAACACCAGCTCCCAAATCACACAAAGCACTTTGCACATAATTTCTTTTGATGGAGCAAGGTATAGTTGGTATTCCCGGATCTCCAAGTTTTTTAGGTACTCCATCTTTAATAGTATAATTCGCAAGCATGGTGGAGATTTCAGCTTCCGGTATTTTTCTCTTATTGGTGATGATGTCTTTCATATACTTTGCATAAGGAGGCATTTTAAGGATATCAGTCAAGCGAGTACGCAAAAAGACTGGCCTTAGCATTTTAGCAAAGCGTTCAAATTCTTCATCATCTTTATTTTTAGTTGACTTAGGTGGAAAAGGCACTGGTTTTTGAACCCACGGTTCTCTTTCCTTACCGTGTTTTCTAGCAACAAAGTCTCTTTTATCATATCTTTTGTTCTTAGGTTGTGGGTTATCAAGATCAACTGCTGGTTCTATCTCAACATCATTGTCTGGTTCTTTATTATTTGTTTGAGTGTCTCCATGAACCTCATCATTATCTTTTTCATTATCAGAAGGTGAGTGTTCATTACCAGATTGAGTTCCAGCATCACAGATAGAAACTTCATTATCATTACCAGGAGGTTTTTCTACTTCAGGTTCACTAGAGGCATGCAAAGTCCTATCATTTTTCTTCTTCCTTTTCTTTTTAGAAGGACTACGTGCATCAATGTTAACTCTTTGAGAGTCTTGTTCAATTCTTTTTGGGTGTCCCTCATTATAAAGTGGTTCCTGAGTCATTCTACCTCCTCTAGTCATTACTCTAACAGCATGATGATTGATATTATTATTCATTTCATCTAGCAAGTCCCTTTGAGATTTAGCAACTTGTTCTAACTGGGTTTGAACCATAGAAGCATGCTTCCCCACACCTCTAACATCATTGGAGATTCTAAATAAGAAGTCACCCAAGCGAGCAATCATATCATAATTGTATTTCAATTGTTTCATAACATTTGCATTGAAGTGATCTTGTTTTCTAATATAATTCTCAAAATCATAAAGGCATTGGCTAGGGTGCATATTGCGAGGATTATCATTATAATTGAATTTCATTAGAGAATTTACCTCTACCACCTTAGGCAGTGGTGGTGTATCGAGCCCATGTATTTCTTCAATAGGAGGTAAAATTTTAACATCCTTAGCTTTAATACCTTTTTCTTTCATAGATTTAGTTGCCTCTTGCATATCTTCAGGACTGAGATATAAAATACCCCTCTTCTTCAGAGTGGGTTTATACGGTGGTTCAGGAAGAGTCCAATCATCATAATTTTTCAATATATTATTCAATAATTCTTTAGCTTGCCCAATAGTTCGTTCCTTGAAACACAACCAACACAACTATCTAGGAAATCCCTAGAAGCATCGGTTAGTCCATTATAGAAGATATCAAGTATTTCATTTTTCTTAAGAGGATGATCAGGCAAAGCATTAAGCAATTGGAGAAGTCCCCCCCCCCCAGATTGTGGGAGACTCTCTTATTTAATTTGCACAAAGTTAAATATTTCCTGTAAGGCAGCTTGTTTCTTATGAGCAGGAAAATATTTTTCTGAGAAGTAATAGATCATATCCTGGGGACTACACACACAACTAGGAGCAAGAGTATTGTACCAAGATTTAGCATCACCCTTTAATGAGAACAAAAATAATTTGAGGATATAATAATAGCGAATTTTCTTATCATGAGCAAAAAGGGTGGCTATGTCATTCAACTTAGTAAGATGTGCCACAACAGGTTCAGTTTCATAACCATGGAAAGGACCAGATGCAACCAAAGTAATCAAGTCTGGGTCGACAGAGAATTCATAATCCTTATCATCAATAAAGATAGGTGAAGTAGCAAACTTAGGATCACATTTCATTCTAGCATTCAGGGATTTTTCTTTATACTTGCATAATAATATCTCTAAATTATCTCTATCCTTACAAGCAAGAATATCTCTAGTTGCCTCCTAACCCATAACATAACCTTCCGGTACCTTTGGCTATTCATATCTAGGAGGGCTAGTTCTAGTAGGTGTTTCAAGATTTTCAGTTTCAAGCTCATCATCAGTTTCAACAATATCATGCTGTCTTACTCTAGCAATTTGTTCATCAAGAAATTCACCTAGTGGCACATTATCATCAAGCAAGGTACTAGCATCATCATAAGCATCATTCATAGCAGAAGTATCATCATCAATAACTTGCGACATATCATAATTAATAGCATGTGGTGGTGTTGCAAGTTTACTCATAACAGAAGGTGAATCAAGTGCGGAGCTAGATGGCAGTTGGACGAGGGGGAAAAATCTTGGTCTTAGCATCCATTAGATTCTTCATAGTGATAAATTGATAATAATCCCAAGTGACTCAACAAATATAGCTATGTTCCCCGGCAACAGCGCCAGAAAAAGGTCTTGATAACCCACAAGTATAGGGGATCGCAACAGTTTTTGAGGGTAGAGTATTCAACCCAAATTTATAGATTCGACACAAGGGGAGCCAAAGAATATTTGTAAGTATTAGCAACTGAGTTGTCAATTCAACCACACCTGGTGATTAATTATCTGCAGCAAAGTGATCAGTAGCAAACTAGTGTGATAGTTTTGATAGTAGTAGTAATTAACAGCAATAGTAATGGTAACAGTGATAGCAGTAATTCTGTAGCAAGTGCAACAGTAATGATAGCAGTAGTAACTTAGTAAGATCAATATAAGGAAAATTTGTAGGCATTGGGTCGATGATTTGTTGGATGATATTCATCATGTGACAGTCATAACCTAGGGTGATACGGCACTAGCTCCAGTTCATAAATATAATGTAGGCATGTATTCCGTAAATAGTCATACGTGCTTATGGAAAGAACTTGCATTACATCTTTTGTCCTACCCTCCCGTGGCAGCGGGGTCCTATTGAAAACTAAGGGATATTAAGGCCTCCTTTTAATAGAGAACCGAAACAAAGCATTAACACATGGTGAATACATGAACTCCTCAAACTATGGTCATCACCAGGAGTGGTCCCGACTATTGTCACTCCAGGGTTGCCGGATCATAACACGTAGTAGGTGACTATAACTTGCAAGATCGGATCTAGAACATGGATATAATGGTGATAACATAAACGGTTCAGATCTGAAATCATGGCACCCGGGCCCAAAGTGACAAGCATTAAGCATGGCAAAGTCATAGCAACATCAATCCCAGAACATAGTGGATACTAGGGATCAAGCCCTAACAAAACTAACAAGATTACATGATGTATCTCATCCAAATCCTCACCGACCAGCGAGCCTACGAAGGAATTACTCACTCCCGTAGGGGAGCATCATGTAATTGGCGATGGAGAAGGGTTGTTGATGATGAAGATCGAAGTTCCCCCTCTCCGGAGCCCCAAACGGACTCCAGATCTGGCCTCCCAATGAAGAACAGGAATGGCGGCGGCTCTGTCTCATGGAACGTGATAATTCTTTCTCCCTGATTTTTTTTTGGAAAAATAGGATTTTATGGCGTCGGTTTCAGGGTCTGCAGGGCCACCAGGTGGGGACAACCCACCTGGGTGCGCCTGGAGGGGGTGGCGCGCCCTCGTGGGTTGTGCCCACCCATGTGCCCCCCTCCGGTGGTTCTTGGGTCCAGAAATTCTCTTTTATTGTATAAAAATTCCTCACAAAGTTTCGTTCCATTCCGAGAACTTTTATTTCTGCACAAAAACAACACCATGGTAGTTCTGCTGAACATAGCGTCAGTTCGGGTTAATTTCATTCAAAACATGCAACTTAGAATCCAAAACAAGAAGAAAAGCATTAGGAAAAGTAGATACGATGAAGACGTATCAGATACCCAATCGCAGACGGTTTCTACATCCAACTCGTGTGCTGTTTATAAATTTGGCAAAAAGAATAACACGGGAGAGGGTCAGAACACGAACACACTTGCATGTGGACCAAATATATGTATGAAAAGGGTGTGAGGGAGTCCTGGATTATGGGGTCCTCAGGCGTCCGGGCTATGGGACATGGGCCGGACTGATGGGCCGTGAAGATACAAGGTAGAAGGCCTTTCCCTGTGTCCGGATGGGACTCTCCTTTGCGTGGATGGCAAGATTGGCGTCCAGATGTGTAGTTTCCTTCCTCTGTAAACCGACTCTGTATAACCCTAGCCCCCTCCAGTGTCTATATAAACTGGAGGGCTTAGTCCGTAGAGGCTATCAGAAATAATATAGGCTAGACATCTAGGGTTTAGCAATTACAATCTCGAGGTAGATCAACTCTTGTAACCCCTATACTCATCAAAGTCAATCTAGCAGGAAGTAGGGTATTACCTCCATTAAGAGAGCCTGAACCTGGGTAAACATCGTGTCCCCCGTCTCCTGTTACCTTCGATCCTCAGACGCACAGTTTGGGACCCCCTAGCCGAGATCGGCCGTTTTTGACACCGACATTGGTGCTTTCATTGAGAGTTCCTTTGTGTCGGCAACAGAGGGATCGATGGCTCGCCTTGTCACCAATTACAAAATTACCTCTAGAGGGGCCCTAGCTCCAGGGCAGGTCCTCCAGCTCAGCGGTTTTACCATGGGCGCCTGCTCGGCCGTTAAGCCAAAGGCAGCCCCTCAAATCTCCAAACATCATCTCCACATCGGCCTCGAACACTCCGAAAAGATGGATCCGGCAGATGTCTCGTCCTTGAAAGAACTGCTAGATCGCATCGCCGCCCTGGGGGTTGCAACAGACTATGATCAGATTGGGCTTAAACCTGATCAGAGGGAAATCAAGCCCCCGCCGATCACCCATCTGGTGGCGGTTGTGGAGGAACAAGCCGAGAGCACTTCTCCCCCTAAGCTAAGAACAAGCTATGTTCCGATTTCCGAGCCCTGTGAGCCGGATACCCATCTTCCGGAAGAGACTCCATGTCCTTCGAACATAGAACCAGGCGTTGAGCCTGAAGGTCGTCAGGACACTTCGGATCCTGGGCTAGTGACCTCGGAAATTCTTCAAACTCCGGATGCAATAGTGGGTCAGGGTTCGGATTTTAACCCGCCCACCCACCACAAGAAATATTCGCCAAGCAATTCAGGTCCTCCAGACATATGCGACCTAATGTATGTGCGGCAGCAACCTCAGGAAACGGTCCATCACTTCTGGGCAGATTCCTCCTTGTTAAAAAACAAGATTAAAGATTGTTGCGACGTCGACGCAGTTTCCTTTTTTTGCCGCAACTGTACGGACGAAGGAATCCTCAATACCCTCAACCGACGTTGCAGACTGCACTTCACAAATTTGGCACACATAGTACAGAAGTATTGCGCAATGGAAAGCGCTTGGAAGGTCCAGACAGCCCGGTGGGAACCACCTGCCTTGAAGCCACCCACCGAACGGGCAAAAAGGATGCACCCTCACGCGGCACCCGATCATCATCCTATAGCCAAAATAATAAAGCCCTCCACGGGACATAGAACTGTCCTTGATGAATTGCTCGACAAGCCCTGTCAGATACATAAGACGCCGAACGCCGAACCAGCACATAGCCTTCGGGCATGCTGGGTACTCCGGCAGGTGGCTAAGAGCAGTGAGTCCATCCTCACCAACACTACCTCCGAAAAGCACTCTTCGGAGGATGACGATCTGAATGTCTTTATGGTCTTCGATACCTTTTCTTCAAATAATCGACGCAAAAGGGCGCTCCGCGACCTCGCGAAGTCAATCAGGTAGATGCAATAAATCCTTGGAACGATACGGCAATAACTTTTACTACAAAGGACGAAACAAGGGCCTGATCAGCCCGAGCACCAGCCGCTTTGGTCTTAAACCTAATCGTGGACGGCTTTCGGCTTACCAAAGTACTCATGGACGGCGGTAGCGGACTGAACCTCATCTATGAACACACGCTCAATAAAATGCAAATGGACAAGAGCCGCATCGAGCAAAGCAGTACAACCTTTCGAGGCATTATCGCCAGCCGAGAAGCGCGATGCTTGGGGAAAATTAAACTTGATTTAGTATTCGGCACGCCAGAGAACTACAGGTCCGAAGAGTTGCTCTTCCACGTGGCACCTTTCAACAACGGATATCACACCCTTTTGGGGCGAGACACATTCACACGCTTTCAAGCCATACCACATTACGGGTACATGAAGCTCAAAATGTCAGGGCCTAACGGAGTTATCACTATCACCAGTGATCCGGATGTAGCACTCCGCGCTGAAAACAAAACCGCATCCTTAGTCCTTGAGGCACTATCCGAGGCCCTTGCGGCCAAGGAGTTAACCACTCCGCGTTCCACGGTGGACAGAGATGACGTGATCCTCGATAAGAGACCTAAGTCCACTTCTTTGAAGCCAGCAGACAAAATAATCAAATTCCAAGTTCACCCGACGGATCCCAACAAGATAGCCTCCATTGCAGCGCAGCTGGACCTGACGGTCGATGCTGCACTATGTGCGTTCCTGCGCGAGAATTGGGACATCTTTGCCTGGCATCCTTCGGATATGGCAGGAATCCCACGCAGACTGGCGAGCATAAACTCAACATAATAAAGAGGTTCAAACCAGTCAAGCAAACGTTGTGGCGATTTTTCGAACCCAAATGACAAGCTATGGGGGAGGATCTAGCCAAACTACTTGAAGCCGGGTTCATCAGATAGATCAAACACCCGGGCTGGCTAGCAAACTTGGTCATGGTACCAAAGAAGGAAAAATCCTGGTGCCTTTGTGTCGATTTCAAAGAACTCAATAAGGCCTGCCCTAAGGATCCCTTCCCGCTGCCCCGGATTGACCAAATCATTGACGCAACTGCAGGACACGATTCACTGTGTTTCCTCGACGCATACTCCGGATACCATCAAATTAAGATGAAGGAATCCGACCAGGCCGCAACGGCATTCATTACTCCATATGGGCCTTTCTGTTTCAACACTATGCCTTTCGGACTCAAAAACGCCGGCGCCACTTACCAACGCATGATTTAAACATGCCTGGAAAAGCAAATTGGCAAGACGATCGAGGCATACGTAGATGATGTTGTCATCAAGACTAAACATGTCGAATCATTGGTCGATGACTTACGCCTCATATTCGACAATCTCCGAACAATATGACATATGGCTCAATCCAAAAAAATAAGTCTTCGGCGTTCCGGCCGGAAAACTGCTCCGATTCATTGTTTCCAATAGAGGAATCGAAGCAAATTTAGCGAAAATCCAAGCCCTATCACAATTGGCAACGCCAACAGACCTAAAGCAGGTCCAAAAACTAGCTGGGTGCATGGAAGCTTTGAGCCGCTTTATCTCCAGATTGAGAGAAAAGGCACTGCCACTTTATCGCCTACTCCGATGCACCGACCACTTTGAATGGACGGATGCGGCAACAGCCAGCTGGAAGAAATAAAGACTTTGTTAGCAAGCAACCCAATCCTTGCCACACCAAACAGCGACGAACCTATGTTGCTCTACATATCTACAACACACCAGGTGGTGAGCGCGGTGCTGCTCGTCGACCGAGAGGAAGAGGGACACAAATTCCCACTCCAAAAACCAGTATACTATGTATTGACAGTCCTTACACCATGCAAATCCCGATACCCACACTATCAAAAGATAGCGTATGCGGTCTTTATGGCATCCTGGAAACTGCGACACTACTTTCAAGAGTGCTCGATCATGGTGGCTTCCGAAGTACCACTTAATGACATCATAAACAATCGAGACGCCATTGGCCGCATTGCTGAATGGGCCATCGATCTCTTACCATTTGAAATAACATACAAGCCACGCCGAGCTATTAAATCTCAGGTGTTTGCCGACTTTGTCGCCGAATGGACGGAGGCCAAACTCCCTAGAGAGTACAACACATAATCCAACTGGGTAATGTACTTCGACGGCTCTAAAATGTTAGCTGGATTGGGGGCTGGCGTCATCCTCACATCCCCTACAGGGGACACAATCCGTTATGTGTTACAAATTATGTATACAGACTCCAACAATGCAGCCGAATATGAGGCACTACTGCATGGTCTCCGGATGGTTGTTTCTATGGGCATACAACGCCTCGAGGTGTGTGGGGATTTGAACCTTGCAATATCCCAAATAAATGGAGATTTTGATGCAAAAGACTCAAAGATGGCAACCTACTGCAACGCCGTACTCAAAATATCAGTTCGGTTTGAGGGGCTCGAGTTTCATCACGTGGCTCGAGACAGTAATCAAGCAACGGACATCCTTGCTCGAATGGGTGCTAAACATGACCCCGTCCCACCCAACCCGTTTTTGGAAAGGCTTTTCAAGCCATCCGTGGTATGGCAGGACGAGAGCGGTGTCGGTGTCAAAACCGGCGGATCTCGGGTAGGGGGTCCCGAACTGTGCGTCTAAGGCGGATGGTAACAGGAGGCCGGGGACACGATGTTTACCCAGGTTCGGGCCCTCTCGATGGAGGTAATACCCTACTTCCTGCTTGATTGATCTTGACGATATGAGTATTACAAGAGTTGATCTACCACGAGATCGTAGAGGCTAAACCCTAGAAGCTAGCCTATGGTATGATTGTTGTCGTCCTACGGACTAAACCCTCCGGTTTATATAGACACCGGAGGGGGCTAGGGTTACACAGAGTCGGTTACAAGGGAGGAGATCTACATATCCGTATTTCCAAGCTTGCCTTCCACGCCAAGGAGAGTCCCACCCGGACACGGGACGAAGACTTCAATCTTGTATCTTCATAGTCCAACAGTCCGGCCAAAGGATATAGTCCGGCTGTCCGAGGACCCCCTAATCCAGGACTCCCTCAGTAGCCCCTGAACCAGGCTTCAATGACGATGAGTCCGGCGCGCAGATTGTCTTCGGCATTGCAAGGCGGGTTCCTTCTCCGAATACTTCATAGAAGATGTTGAACACAAGGGTAGTGTTTGGCTCTGCAAAACAAATTCCACATACCACCGTAGAGAGAATAATATTTCCAGAAATCTAATCTGCTGACAGCTTTTCATAACATGACGTACTGCCATGGTCTGGTCATGACGAACCATTTTTCCCGTGCCTGCCACTACACGTGTTGCGAAGCGGTTTTATTGGCACGTCCTGTCGAAGCAGAGATCGTGTCCCTCTTTCACGGGATTCTCATCAATACGGGTGTGGGTAACCCAATTATGCCTGTTGGTAAGACTCCTCGATTTTAGGCAGGTTCCAAACGGCCACGCGGAGGACGCTTGATATTCACCCTCTTTATAAAGGGGCCAAGGCCTGTCCTTTTCTTCTCGCGCTCGATCCTTCCCTTCCCCCCACCTTGAATTCCAACACTCAAGGCTCAGGCTAAGCGCTTCGGACCTCCAATTATGTCCGGATCCAACCTTCAAGGCCGGTGGATGGCCTCCTCTGTCACAGAGGAGGACATCAAGAAGCTAAGAGAAGCCAGGTATCTGACCGCTGAAATCTCGCACAGGCTGCCTGCTCAAGGGCAGGTCATCCCCACTCCCGAACCCAACGAGAGTGTCGTATTTATTTCCCACTTCCTCTAAGGGTTAGGCTTTAGTCTTGATCCCTTTGTTAAAGGGCTTATGTTCTACTACGCGCTCGATTTCCATGATCTGGCTCCGGATTCCATCCTTCACATCTCGTCGTTCATCGTCGTGTGTGAAGCCTTCCTCCGCATCACCCCACAATTCGGCTTATGGCTCAAGACCTTCAATGTGAAGCCGAAGATGATTGAGGGGTGACACGCAGAGTGCGGAGGCGCCATAATGAACAAAGGCACCGATGCTCCATGGCCAAAGGGTTCCTTCCCGGAGACATCCATGTTATGGCCGCAGGAATGGTTTTACATCACCGCTCCCCGAAGCGCTAAGTGGGTAGCTGCCCCCGCGTTCCGTCCGGGCCCCCCGCCACAATTGGCATCATGGGTCAACAAAGGGCTGGACTGGCGGCCAGCTAATGATGTGCCGACATTGCAGAGCCGCATCCGAGATCTCTTCAAGGGAGATGTCAGCCTCGTCAAGGTAATGCAAGTCATGCTAGTTCGTCGGGTCCTGCCATGCCAACGTCGACCTCTCCGTATGTGGGAGTTCAACCCGGAAGGACCGCGAACTATTCAGCAATTCTTCGGCGCGACGCTCGAAGAGATGTATGGATTGTTCTTCGAATCACGAATAAAGTGTCCGGACACCACCAAGGATGCGGGTCTGAACTGCAATCGTCCAGACACCCAAGTAAGTAATTCCACGGCCGAACACGTTGTCTTTTAATGTATCACAACATCATTCTGAAAAGTCGCCTTTTGACCAGGACTGGATAAAAAAGGCGAAGATGATAAGGTGTTCGGCCCCCCTTCCGAAAGGCTCACCGGATCCTGTACTAGCCAGGATGCTTGAGCTTGCACCTTATCAAGCGCCATCAGGGGAAGATAAAGGGAGGAACAAAGAATACAAAAGCGAGCCTCACTCATTATTCATCCAAACCGGGGGAATTAGTGCCTCTGCGAAGGAGGATAACCGGGGAGAAGAATATAAAATTCCCTCTCCCCAAGGAAGGAAGAGGGCCACCTCTGAAGACTTGGAAACGATGGTTTTCAAACGAGGGAAGAAACCTTTGTCAGGGGGCCCTACCCCGGAGGGCATCCTTACCGCACAGTACCCACAAGGGGACCAATCCTCCACCGAGCCGTAAGTAAACAAAAGTACTTTATAGTAAATATACCCAACTTCATTTCTGAGAACAATAACCAAGACATATGTCTTGTAGTTCGGATCGTAGCCCTTCTCGACAGAGTTCGTCTTCGGGGGATCTTCTTCCGGAGATGATGGAGAGCGAAACGCCTCCCCGTGCCTCCCCGCCTCGTGAAGCGGACGACCCTGAGGTGTCTTCACGGAGGATTTCTCCTGATCCGCCAAGGCCAGAGGGCATAAACCTTCGGCCACCCGAAGTCCGGAGTATTCAGCTCCTAAGGAGAGCAACAGAAAGGGTCCGGGACTGTTCGGTGCGTGACCAAACGCACTGATTAATCTTCTGGAGCAAGCGGCTATCTCAGAAGCGCATCATACACTAATGGGTACGGTGGTTGAGAGGATTTCATCCGCCGAAAGCGGGTTGCGTGAAGCTTTTATGAGCCTGCTGAGAGGCTTTGAGGTACGCAAAGTAATATATATATATTTGATGGTGCCGCACATGCTAGGTGTGCCCTATGCAGATAGTAGCCCCTGAGACTCTAGTTGCTGTTGAAAAAGACGGCAAATAGAGGATCATAGTCCCAGCTAATAACCGTGCTGCTTTTATGTGTAGGCGACTGAGGGTCCGGTGGCTAGCCGGACTGGTGAGTTTGCCGAACTGAAGCAGCAACTTGATGCGGCTGATGCCGACATCGTGCTTGTAAACAAGCGGCTTGACGAGGCACAAGGTATGTATTCTCCTATGATCAACACATATTAAGAGGAGCATGATGCTAGTATCTGTAATATGCTGTGACTACAGATGGAGCTGTCGCCGTGGAGACCCTTCGGGCGGAACTTGCTCGAGCCAAAGAACAAGCCAGGAAGAGTGATGCGGCCGCCCTAAAGGCGGTCGAAGAGCTAAGAGCCGAACAGGCTGCGCATTGGCAGAGCAAAGAGAAAATAGCCAAGATGGCTGTTGAGCTGAAAGATGCTGCCGACCGTTATGAGCTTCTTGAAAAGGAAAGCCAAACGAAGATGGCGGACCTGGACAAAGCCACGGTAGCCGCCAAGGATGCCCACTCTAAAATCAGAGCGGCGAAGGAGGAGCTACGTCAAGCCAGAGATATCGCGGCTGGGAAGCCCTTTTTGTTGCGGACGAAGTTCGGAGATCCTAAGTATGCCCTTCTGGATCAATTATGGAGTTCTGCAGACGCATACTTGGATTTGGCAGCGAGTGCTGCTGATGCGACCGAGTTTTTCAAAGATAAAAAAGATCACAAAGTGGAAAAGCTATTCTGGTCGCAGTTCAATGTTCCAGTGCGTCCGCTGCTGTTAAATGAGCAAATGGCCGAGTGGGCCGAGCTCCATAGGTTGTCCGGGCTTGCCATGAGGTCTGTTGTGGATCATCTTTGGCCGGAAGGACCAAGGCTGAATAGTTATTTTGGCTTAGTGCAACGATTCCTTGGTGCTGTGCCGCATATCGACGCTGTGAAGAGGTCGGCGTGCATAGAGGGTGCGCGGATGGCTCTTGCCAGTGACAAGACATACTTGGCAGAGATGGAGGGCACCGCTATTGCAACCCAGAGTTCGGCCGTAGGCCGGGTATCGGCCGAGCACTATTTTGAAGAAGTCTTAGAAGGCGCTCGTGTAATAGAGGCTCAGTGCTCGAAGAGTATCATGTTCTAGTGACATGTGTCCCAATTGTAAGAACAATGTTATTTGAATTATAAAGGTTGTGTTTATACTTTTGCCTGAAAGTATTATTATGCCTCCTGTGCGGTCGTTTATGCATATATATATATATATATATATATATATATATATATATATATATATATATATATAACCTGAAAGTTTGCAGTCGTCGGCTTCAGCCCCCACGCATATAATGCGGGGGTGTTCGCAAAAGTGCGTCTTCACACTTGATCCAACGTCTTGGTCCATTAAGGAGGTGGTAGCGCGGCGAACGAGGCAATCGGACTATATTGCTTTAACACTTTCACTTAACCATAGGAGTTTGACAGTGGGGCTACTATATAGCCCCTGGTATTTCCGCGCCTATCCAAATACGGTGCGCGTACATACATGACCGGGAAAACCAGTCCTTCATTAATGCGGAGGAATCTCGAAGATTCCGATGAGTCATCGAGTGGTTGACCAGTCTCACGCTTTATCATGACAGTCAGTTTTCGGCTTTCTCTACTGAGGTGCTCGTCCGGATGAACCAGGGCACAATCGCAGTAGTTCTCCCAGTGCTACCTTAGCCGATAGAGCGGAACATAAGGTAGCAAAACACGGGAGCCGGGCAAACCCAACATTTGACCAAACACATGATTCGGAGCTGATGCATATAAGGCCAAACTCACGACACCGAACACTCCCTAAGGTATTCGGTCTTTACAACATATACTGGGCTGAGTAACGCCCTTAAACCCTGAATTTCCAGGTACGTGCATTAGTCTGACTTGGCGAAATGCCAATAACGCCAGCGTCCCTCTCGGTTGTGTTGAGTATCCGGAGGGTGTGAAGCAACAAGAGACAGTAAGAAAGGTTTACACAGGTCTTAATCTGAAAAGAAACCTTTGAGCGGGGCCCTGCTGCACGTCCGCGCATGTGTCTCCGTTGTGCCGTATCCTGGAAGGGTGTAGCACTATTATCATCTGTTAAAAGAGAAGAACTTAGATGAAATTTGTCGTGCGAAAAATTGGTTGTTCTTAATAAACCATTAAAATTCAAAATAAGGTCGAGCCAAACTGTAGACTTTGTTTTTTACATGCGGGAAGCCCCTAGCACCGTCTACGGGGGTATATTCATCAACCTCATCTCAGGTTTATCTAAGCTGTTACAGCTAGTGGTGCGCCGGACTCGTCTAGCCGTGTCCGCGGTCTTGACGACCGATCGTTTATGCTAGTTGGAGAGGCCATTTAGTGTTCGGCTGCTAAAGCTGCCGCACATTCTTCCGCGCGTAAGGAACGCTCAGTGTCTCCGCTAACTGTGATGATGCTGCGTGGACCGGGCATCTTGAGCTTAAGATAAGCATAATGCGGTACTGCATTAAAACGAGCGAAGGCCGTTCTTCCGAGTAGGGCTTGATAGTCGCTTCGGAATGGAGCGATGTCGAAGGTTAACTTTTCACTTCGGAAGTTGTCGGGGGAACCGAATACAACCTCTAGTACGAGAGAGCCCGTGCAGCTGGCCTCTGGGCCTGGTATTACTCCTTTAAAGGTAGTATTGCTTTGGCTAATTCCCATTGGGTCTATCGCCATTTTGCGGACTGTGTCCTGATATATCAGATTAAGACTACTGCCACCGTGCATGAGGACTCGGGTCAGATGGTATCCGTTGATTATTGGGTCGAGCACCAAGGCAGCCGATCCTCCGTGCCGCACATTGGTCGGGTTATCCCTGCGATCAAAAGTGATCGGGCAGTTTGACCAAGGGTTGAACTTGGGGGTGACGGGCCCTACGGCGCATACGTCTCGGAGTGCGCGTTTGCTCCTCCTCTTCGTCACGTGAATCGTGTTCATTGTTTTGACCTCTGGTGGGAACTTTTTCTGTCCCCCAGTATTTTGCTGACGAGGCTCATCCTCGTCTTCACTTGGTGTCTCCCTCCCCTTGTGTTCGGCGTTTAGCTTACCGGCCTGCTTGAAGACCCAGCATTCTCTATGGGTGTGATTTGCAGGTTTATCGGAGGTGCCGTGAATCTGACATAATTTGTCTAGAATCTTGTTGAGGCTGGACGGTCCATCTATGTTGCCTTTGAAAGGATTTTTCCGTTGACCGGGTCGAGAGCCCCTAAATCCGGCGTTTACCGCCGTGTTGTCCGAGTTGTCTTTGTTATTTCGACGCTTGCTTTTATTGCGTTGTGGTTTTCCATTACCATCCCTGACTTCAAATGTGCCTGGGTCGCTGGTGCTACTACGGGCCAGCCAGCTATCTTCACCCGTGCAAAAGCGGGTCATAAGGCTTGTTAGGGTTGCCATTTTCCTTGGTTTTTCTTGGCCGAGGTGTCTGGGGAGCCATTCGTCTCGGACGCTGTGTTTGAAAGCTGCTAAGGCTTCGGCGTCCGGGCAGTCGACAATTTGGTTCTTCTTAGTGAGAAATCTGTTCCAAAGCTTTCGCGCTGACTGTCTGGCCTGTTGAATTATATGACTTAAATCGTCTGCATCTGGAGGTCGGACATAGGTCCCTTGAAAGTTAGCCCTAAAAGCGTCCTCAAGCTCCTCCCAACTTCCAATTGAATTTTCGAGGAGGCTCTTCAGCCAGTGCCGAGCTGGTCCTTTCAGCTTGAGGGGCAAGTACTTGATGGCGTGGAGATCGTCTCCGCGAGCCATATGGATGTGGAGGATGAAGTCCTCAATCCAGACCCCAGGGTCTGTCATTCCGTCGTACGCCTCTATGTTCACGGGTTTGAATCCCTCTGTAAATTCGTGATCCAGCACCTCATCTGTGAAACATAGGGGGTGCGCGGCACCCCTGTATTTGGATGTGTCATGGCGTTCTGACGGTTGTAGTGTTCGGTTTTGATTATGCGTTGGAGCGCGCTTCCTAGATCCATAGATGGATCTGGTCACGCCGGCCTTTTGATGCAAGTCCTCGCTTGGATCGTGTGCTGACTTATGTGCGTCCTCGTTAGCTGCCCTATCGCGGCCACTAGGTGGTCGGTCCGACCGGTCGGCCATTTTATTTTTTGGCTGTGTGGGCTCTAAGGCCTCATCGTCGAATTCAGGCAACAGCTTGCCCTTTGGATAGCTCTTTGTGTGGCGAATGCCACCATACTTTTCTTCAGTGTCGAGCACTTTGTTCCATCTACTGTTGAGCGTATTCTGCGTGGCCTTAAGCCTTTGCTTCTGCTTCGTCAGACTCCTCACGGTGGCAATAAGCCTTCTACGGAGGTTCTCTTGTTCCAAGTGCCTTTCTGGGATGATGTGTGCATCGTCGTCCGGACTGTTTTCCTCTCCGGAGAGAGGTTGATGAGCTTTATCCTCGGCATCGCCGTGATCGGACAGCGGCTCCGTACTATGTTCGCCATCTGCTGGTTCATCCTGTTCCGTCGCTGGGTCAATGGGGTCGTCGTTTCCTCTGGAGTCAACTGGGGTGTTATTTTTTCTTGCGCTGTTATAGCTGTTCTTGCCGAGGCGGGATTTGGAGCGGTGCCTACGCCGTCGCTTTGGTTGCTTCTCGAGGGAGCTATCCTTCGCTGCATCCTTCCGTTCCTCATCATTGTTTTCTTTGGGTGTATCCACTATATATATATCGTGTGATGAAGTGGCTGTCCAGCGCCCTGTGGGCGGTGGTTCCTGTTCTTCTCCTGCATCGTCGTCCATACCGTCGATGTCTTCGGAGTCGAAATCGAGCATGTCGGTTAAATCATCGACAGTGGCTATTAAGTGGGTGGTGGGTGGGGAACGAATTTCTTCGTCGTCCGCTTCCCATTCAGGCCGGACATAGTTCCGCCAAGGGCCTCTTGACAAGGAGAGAGACCTTAATGAGTTTAGCACATCGCCAAAAGGCGAGTGCTGAAATATATCCATGGAGGTAAGCTCCATGATCGGCGCCCAATCAGATTCGATAGGTATGGACGCAGGCGGTTCGGGGCCTGTGGCCGGGGATGAATCCGAGGATCCAGCGACACAGGTCTCATAGGAGGTGAAGTCAGTATTCGGCTCTATCGCCACTGAGTGTGTGGCCTCCGAGGCGGGGTCCATCCACCCGTCCTCGGACGGTGCAATCGACTCCGGATCTAGGGCCGGAGTAAGCATAGGTGTGATCTCCCGAACACCGTCCGGCGGCAGAGCTAAGTCATGCTCGTCGTGACTGTGCGGCGCACCTGACATGGGCTCGAATCCGTCAAAGATCAAGTCTCCGCGGATGTCGGCAGTGTAGTTTAAATTTCCAAACCTGACCTGACGGCCAGGGGCATAGCTCTCGATCTGCTCCAAATTGCCAAGCGAGTTGGCCTACAGTACGAAGCCGCCGAATACGAAGATCTGTCCGGGGAGGAAAACCTCACCCTGGATCGCATCGTTGGCGATGATCGGGGGAGCCATCAGGCCTTTAGTGTGACGGCACAGTGGAACTCTCAATGAAAGCACCAACGTCGGTGTCAAAACCGGCGGATCTCGGGTAGGGGGTCCCGAACTGTGCGTCTAAGGCGGATGGTAACATGAGGTGGGGGACACGACATTTACCCAGGTTCGGGCCCTCTCGATGGAGGTAATAACCTACTTCCTGCTTGATTGATCTTGACGATATGATTATTACAAGAGTTGATCTACCACGAGATCGTAGAGGCTAAACCCTAGAAGCTAGCCTATGGTATGATTGTTGTCGCCCTACGGACTAAACCCTCCAGTTTATATAGACACCGGAGGGGGCTAGGGTTACACAGAGTCGGTTACAAGGGAGGAGATCTACATATCCGTATTGCCAAGCTTGCCTTCCACGCCAAGGAGAGTCCCACCCGGACACAGGACGAGGTCTTCAATCTTGTATCTTCATAGTCCAACAGTCCGGCCAAACGATATAGTCCGGCTGTCCGAGGACCCCCTAATCTAGGACTCCCTCAAGCGGTAATACTAGTCTGGAGCCGATCATACCCCCAGATGCGGAACACTATTCTGATATCATCGGGGGCTCGGGCACCGAAATGATACCTTCTGCCCATGAAATCATGGTTGTAATCGCTCCATGGACTGAACCTTTCCTGGCCTACCTTAATAGGCGGGAGCTCCCTGATGACCAGACAGAGGCACGTCGCATCATTCGACGCTCGAAAGCCTATAAAATTCATGAAGGAGATCTCTACAAGATAAGTACTACTGGAGTTCTTCAATGATGTATCTCCGAAGAGGAGGGAAGGCATCTCTTGGCTTAAATACATGCTGGTCTCGATGGCCACCACGCCGCAGCTCGGGCCCTCGTAAGCAAGGCCTTCCGTGGTTTCTTTTGGCCCACGGCCCGAGCGGATGCACAAACCCTTGTACAACAATGTGTCGGATGCCAGCCTTTTGCCAATCAAAGCCATATGTCGCCCACTGCCCTAAGAATAATACCCATTACCTGGCGTTTCGCGGTCTGGGGGCTAAACATGGTCGGACCCCTTAAAGGGGGAAGCCATAAGAAGAAATATTTGCTGGTCACGGTGGATAAATTCACTAAGTGGATAGAGGCCAAACCAGTAAAAACGGTTGAAGCCGGACCGGTGATAGACTTTATATCCGGTATCGTACACCGTTATGGTGTCCCACACAACATTATTACTGACAATGGCTCTAACTTCACAGCCGATGAGGTGAAAAACGGGTGTGCTAACCTGGGCATTAAGCTCGATTACGCCTCCGTATATCACCCTCAAACAAACAGTCAGGTCGAACGGGCTAATGGCTTGATAATGAGTGGTATCAAACCCAGACTAGTGCGATCCCTAAGGGAGTCAGATAATCACTGGGTCGAGGAACTCGATTCCGTACTCTGGGGACTCCGAACCACGCCCAATCGCACGACCGGATACACACCCTTCTTCATGGTGTATGGCGCAGAGGCTGTCTTGACCTGCGACATTATTCATGACTCACCTCGCGTCCACATGTATGAAGAGAAAGAAGCCGAGCTCGATCGGCAGGATGACCTAGATGGCCTCATGGAGGAGCGCGATGTTGCAAAATCATGTTCTGCATTATATCAACAACATGCTCGGAGATACCAAAGCAGAGAGGTGCGGGCAAAGACTTATAACGTAGGTGAACTCGTTTTACGCCTACCAGAGGAGAACAAGGACAAGCTCAAACCGAAATGGGAGGGTCCCTTCATTATAGATGAAGTTCTCACTGGATGGGGATACCGCCTTCGCAATGCATCGGATAATCGCTTAGAACCGAACCCATGGAACGCTGCTCGGCTCCGAAGATTCTACGCATAACTCCGGCCATCCTCCTTTTTCGTTCCCTATTTTTCCCTTTCACCTTTTTTCTTTCTTCTCGTTTTTATATGTTTTCCAGGATGTGTTCGGATAAGCCTGACACTTGAGGGGTACACATCCTTAAATGTACACAGCCCACCATGACTAGGGGCTTCTTTAAATAGAAGCTTATTATTATCCTGAGCCTAGAGCTCACAATATATGTGTCATTTGCTGATATATATCCTTTTTACCATTATATGCACCTTTATGACTTAAGTTTTTGCCAAGCTGGGTTGCCTTGCTCCTGTGCTTATGCAGTACGTTCTCCATTGTTCGGCTAGGGCATAAAGGGAGCACCTCCGCGATTGTTACAACCGGTTTATCCAGACATGTACCTCAGACGGGTGAAGCCGAAAGCTAGCATTCTTAAGGGAATAATTGGTCGGCAAACAAACGACAGATTGTTGCATTATTGCAACCACTTTAAACACTACGAGGCAGTCTTTCCGTATTCCGGATCTCACACCCCAGCACGCATAATTATAGTATGCCGACCCAAGGAAAGGAACCCTTAACAGAACTATTTTCCTCGGAAGATATTTCTTACATGTGTAATATAACATACATCCTGAACTCAAATTTTTGTTTGTTTGAGCAAAATGACTGGGTTGCCTGGTTTCCGGACATAGTACATACTTCTTTTTTAGTATCCAGAAACACTCCACCATTTTTGGTTTGGAGGTTAAAGCCAAAAGCCTGCAATGACAAATCTTTTCGTATGTTCGGAAAAAGACACAGGTTGATCACAAATGTACATTAATACATTAATCAAAAACCTATTCCTTATCTATTCCATCTATAAGACTGTCTAACCTACAGTCTTCCTGCGAATATTTCGCAGCTATCATTACTTGGTCATACACCAAATTCAATGGAATTTCTTTCCCAATCCGGTCCCTGTGGTCCCACTCGGGCCATATGATTTGGATCCAGTTTCGTGAAGCATGTCTTCACCATGGCTCAGGCTTCCCGTGTGCCTTCACGACAGGCGGATGTCTTCCACAGCTCGAACTGGCGCCGGGCACCTTTGAACAAGTTTGCCATGCCCTCCATACTCTCTGGAGGGGTATCAGATGGCCATAAAGCCTTCACCATACTCTTCATGGCCTTCCGGGCCCGAGCGTGTACCGCGGACAGCTCCTTTAGCACGTCGCCTTGAAATCCGTATACTTCCTCTTCTGGCCGACCAGTTAACAGACCTACAGCAACAGAGTCATGATATTCCGAATTATGGGTTAAACATGAGCACCTAGGGAGGTTCTGAATAAGAGAGGAAGACATACTGAACATGCCGCCTTTCAGTTTTTCATTCTCTTTCTGAGCGGCCGATAACCGAGCCCTCAAGCTCTCTATCTCTTCGGATTGTTTTTCCTTTTCTCCCTGGACGCGGTCGTTGCGATCTTTTTCATTTCCGCCAGTTCGGCGGTGACCGCATTCAGTTGCGTCTGGTTTGTTTTCAGCTCCTGGGCTAGCACAGTGTTCTTTTGTTTCAGAACCTGCAAATATTATTGACCCTTAAATCGGTTTGCTTCACCACTTCAAGTCTCGGCGGCTACTGGCATATGACCATACAAATTGCATAAACTTTTACCTGTATGTCCTTCGAGAACAACTGAATGACTCCGGCAAGTCCGTCTCGAACCGCTCGGAGGTATGCATCCACCGAACTGAGCGTGGTAAATTCTTGCTCAGAAAAGGCCGGAGTGCGCATGCTTTCTTTCAAATGACGATGATTCATCACGCTCTCCATTTCGGAGTCTGTGAGCGATACGTTGTCCGAATCCTCATGAGGCGGCGGAACTGGCATTGCATCGGCTCCCATCCCAGTTGACGAGTTCGGCACCGGATTGACTGACATTCGGCTAGCAGGGCACTTTCCCACCGTCTGCCGCGTGTTTCTCCTGACATCAAGAAGAAAGAAGACTTTGAATAATCCGGACTCGTACCAAGGCATGTATTAAAGCGGACATACCTCTTGGACGGATGTGACGTTTCTGCAGCACTCGCAGTCCCTTTTCGCTTTGAACGACTACCCCGTGTAGAAGTTGCCCTGGTGGAGGTACGGGCCGCCGAGCGCCGATCCTATTAAAATTCAGATCAGTATAGTGGGCGAAAGTACAAATAGGGACTTCCTTTCAAGATCCCTCCGAGTACTCACGATGCAGAAGGGATAGAGGCGGGGGTTGTCGGCGGTGATAGCCACTTCTAAGCCGTCAAGGCTCGCTTGATAAAATACTCCATCATCGAACTCTATGTATATGTCCGGATCCTCACAAAAGCCAGGGTCTCCATCATGGTCATGATCCTCTGGCTGCGGAGCGGGACAGTGGACGCCCCCGGTCATCTTCCTCCATGAATGTTTGCAGCAACGAAGGGAAGTTTGATTAGTATCTATAACAGCAATAAAATAACACAAACAATCGAAATCTTACCATTCAATGGGGTTGTACATGGAGTAGCCTTCGTGACAGTTCAAGCGGAGGAAATCTTCTTTCTCACCCTTATACAGATCGGCCAAGATTGTGGCCAGTTCGGCTGGGGTATTCGGACCCTTTCGTCTGTAATGGGATGCGTCATCTTCTCCGTTGTAACACCATAACGGGGTTACTCTGGAGTGGAGAGGCTGAACACACCTTTTTATTGCAATAGCCATAACCTCGACTATCAAGAGCTTGGTGTGGGCCAGCGACCTGACCTTGCTGACCAACCTCTTTATCTCCGCACTGTCTTCTTCCTTGGGACTTCGGGGACGCCAGTTGAGGCGCTTCTTTAGAGGGGCACTAAAAAATTCAGGAAGTCCACGCCGAACTGGGTCCGGCAGTGGGACGTCGTCCATATAGAACCATTCCGAAGACCACTGTGCGTACACCTCTTTGGGAGTTCCAATGAGGTATACGGATCCGGCTATGCGCCATACTTCGGCACCGCCCACTTAAAATATGGAACCTCCTCGATGGCGGGGGACGAGGCAAAAGAACTTCCTCCATAGTTCAAAATGGGCCTCAATGCCTAAGAACAGTTCACAGAGGGCAACGAAGCCTGAGATGTGCAGAATTGAACCTGGGGTAAGGTTGTGCAGTTGGATGCTGTAAAATTCCAATAAGCCCTTGAGGAAGGGATGGATTGGAAATCCTAGGCCCCGCAATAAGAATGGGATGAAGCACACCCTCTCCTCCTTGCTGGGGTTTGGGAAATTCTCACCATTGCATCGTTGCCGATTGAAGCCAAACCCGCTCAAACAAAGACTAGATCTGCGAGGGGAAGGTAGCCCTGCGTCTGGAGTCGACTCAGCTAAAGATGAGGTATGGAGCAACTTTGCCAATCACCCTCCTGAGGGCCATGGGGACGCGAAGAGGAGCCTGGAGCGCTGGCCATGTTGGAAGATTTTTGTTTGTGGCTAACCTTGGCAGTTTTTCCTCTGCGTGATGTGAGATGGCATTTACGGATCTAAGTCTCCTTATATATATGCCGTACGAGTGTGGTAAGGGTCTTATTTGCAAAAAAACACGGACCGTCTGTATTCATTCGGCATGCGGAAATCAAAGCGACCACAGGAAGGAGTCATAAAGGCTGCACATCGAGGTCAGAGCCAGACTATCGTCAAATCTGAAGTATAATAAAGAACCCGCCTTGCAAAGCCGAAGACATAAGTGTCGGTGTCAAAACCGGCAGATCTCGGGTAGGGGGTCCCGAACTGTGCGTTTGAGGATCGAAGGTAACAGGAGACAGGGACACGATGTTTACCCAGGTTTGGGCCCTCTTGATGGAGGTAATACCCTACTTCCTGCTTGATTATCTTGGATGAATATGGGGTTTAGAAGAGTTGATCTACCTCGAGATCGTAATGGTTAAACCCTAGATGTCTACCTGTATGATTATGATTGCCCCTATGGACTAAACCCTTCGGGTTATATAGACACCGGAGGGACCTAGGGTTGTACAGAGTCGGTTTACAGAGGAAGGAATTTTCATATCCGAACGCCAAGCTTGCCTTCCATGCAAAGGAGAGTCCCATCCGGACACGGGAAGAAGTCTTCTGTCTTGTATCTTCATGGCCCATTAGTCTGGCCCACGTCACATAGCCCGGACGCCCGAGGACCCCTTAATCCAGGACTCCCTCAGTAGCCCCTGAACCAGGCTTCAATGACGATGTGTCCGGCGCACAGATTGTCTTCGGCATTGCAAGGCAGGTTCCTCCTTCGAATACTTCAAAGTAATCCTTGAACGCAGAAAACGTGTCCAGCTCTGCAAAACAGGCACCACACACAGCCGCAGAGAGTATAATATTTAACAAGTCCCATCTACTGACAACTTTTGTAGCGAGACGTTACGTCCCTGCCCATTTATTATTTCGAACCATCTTTTTTAGCTTCCCGCTCCATGTTTCGAGATGCGGTTTTCATTGGCACGTCTTGTCGAAGCAGAGATCATGTCCCCTTATCGCGGGATTCTCATCAATACGGGTGTGGGTAATCCAACCGCGCCATCTGCACGACCCTTGGGGAATAGGCGAGTTTTAAGGCAAGTGGGGAGGCGCTTGATATTCGCTGCCTTTATAAGAGGACAAGGATCCACTCTTTCACCCACGCCTTCTTCCTCTCTGCCCATCCGTTCTTGAGCTCCAGCACCCAAGCTTCCATCCTTTCCACCCCCAAAAAGCACGCCGACCATGTCCGGATCTGGAGCTCAGGGCAAGTGGATGGCCTCCTCCATCACTGAGGAGAACATCACGGGGCTCCGGGAAGCGGGGTACTTGGCCCAGGAAATCACCCACCAGCTTCCGGCCAAGGGGCAGATCGTCCCCACCCCGGAGCCCAACGAGAGGGTGGTATTCATCCCCCACTTCATCTGTGGGTTAGGATTTCCCCTCCACCCCTTCGTCCGCGGACTCATGTTCTACTACGGGCTAGATTTCCATGATCTAGCCCCAAATTCTTTCCTCAACATCTCAGCAATCATTGCCGTGTGCGAGGCCTTCCTCCGCATCCCACCCCACTTTGGATTATGGCTAAAGATCTTCAATGTGAAGCCGAAAGTGGTGGATGGTCAACATGCTGAGTGCGGAGGCACCATGGTGAGCAAACTATCCAACATCACATGGCCCACAGGCACCTTTGTGGAGACCGTCAAAGGGTGGCAACAACAGTGGTTCTACGTCATAGAGCCACGCGACACCACCTGGGTCGCGGCTCCCGAATTCAAGTCCGGGCCCCCAATGCGGCTTACATCCTGGCTAAACAAGGGCCTGGACTGGGCGTCGTCAGACGAGGTGCTAGCGCTGCAGACGCGTGTCAAGAGCATGGTGGACAATAACATCAAGCTTGTCAATGTGATCCAGGTGATGCTTTTTCGCCAGATCCTTCCCTACCAAAGCCGGACTTGCCATTTGTGGGAGTTCGATCCGGCCAAGCACCAGACCTTGCAACAGTTCTTCGGCACCACGCACAAAGGTATCTGGAAGGTGCTTTTCAAGGCCAATCAGTCATGGCAGAAGACGACCGAGGACCGCGGCTATAACCTGACTCACCCCGCCAGTTCGGTAAGTCCTTCATATTTCAAGGGGTATCCTCTACCTATGCATTGAAGGAAGATGTCTAAGCTTCTCCATTTGTCTTTTCAGGGCTGGATAAAGAAGGCGGAGCGGATCCAGTGTCCGGCTCCGCTGCCCGAAAACCCAGCTATCCCACTTCTGACGAAGATGTTGGTTTCGGCGCCCTACAAGGCATCAGAGAAGAAGGCCAAGAAGAAGGGCCGGGAGGCAAGAAGCGGCCTCCGCCGTAAAGGCACTTCGGACGCAATGTCCGAAGACGCCAAAAACCACTCCTCCCCCGTCAAGAACGATGAGGAGGAGGAGGAAAGCAATTCTCCCCCTGAGGGGGGAAGGAAGAAAAGGGCGGCCTCCACAGATCTGGAGGCAGAGGCCAAGAAAGGGAAGGTCTGCCCTGCGGACAATTCCGAATCAGACACCAATAGCAGCCCTGAGTGGCGTCCCAGGAAGAAGCCCCTGGCTGGATCGTAAGTACTCAAAGGCACTTATGCACATTTATATCCAGCTCCTTTACTTCGTAGTTTTAACATGTTAAATCATGCGCTGCAATCCGGCTAACGCCCACCTCCAGCGATCCTCATCTTCGGGGAATTCGCTGGATCCAAATGTGATGGACGGCGAGTTGCCTCCGCCGGCCTCCTCCCCCAAGACTACGGACGACACCGAAGTGTTGTCCCGAAGGACTCTCCCAGGCCAGGGAGAGGTACAAGAGGCCGTCGAGGTGGTGCCAGAGGGTGATACCTCGGCCGCCGGACACATGGGGGAGCAGACCCCCTAGAAACTGGCGATGGGGGCCATACCCAATTCGGCCCCCAGCCGAATACTATTCCGGAGGCCCATACGGCTCCGGAATCAGGTAAGCAGCCTCCTTCGAAAGAAGGAGGTGCACCTATTCTACCGGTGACCTCTGTCCATCCAGAGGCACCGGATACTCTACTTGATGCGCTTCAAGGTGCTTCCATTGTGGAAGAACATCGTATCCTTATGGGTACGGTGGTTGAGAGGGTTCAGTCTACTAAGAGCGGACTGACCGAAGCCTGCGTCAGCCTTCTAATAGGCTTTGAGGTATGTGACGTAATTATGCTAAAAGATTGCCGTAGTATAGACAGTAGCCCCTGAGACTCTGTCCTGTGTTCTAAAAAGAAAGGCCAGACAAAGGATTGAATAATTTTCATAGGAGACCAATCATATGTGTCTATGTGAATAAGCAGGCGTCGATGCTGGCTGCGACCTCCCATTCTGCCGAAGTCTCCAAACTGAAGCAGAGGCTGGAGCAGGCCGATGAAGAGCTCGGTCGTGTCAAAAAATAACTAGAGGACAAGCAAGGTATGCAATGGCCTATTCAGATCAAAAATGGTATGAATTGTTTGTGTTGATCGTGCTATTATGATGTTTCATAGGAGCTGCGGCCGAGGTGGAGTCCCTTAAGAATGCGCTGACCGAGGCCCAGAAGAAAGCGGAGAAGGAACAAGCCGCCCGCAAAAAACATGAGTCAAGGGTCGGGGAGGTTCAGCAGGAGCTCGATGACGCCATAAAGAAATGCGAGTCCTTGGAGCGCAAGATTGCGGACCAAGAGTCCGAACTTGCTAAGGCCCGCCAAAGTGCACAAGAGGCCCGGGTTGAAGCCTAGGGCACCCTCCGGGAAATCCAAGAGGCCAAGCAAATTGCGGCGGCTAAGGCCTTTATTATGCAGAGCAGATTTGTGAAGGAAAGGTACCTCTTACTGACCCGGATTTGGAGTTCTCCAGGAGCGTTTGCGGATCTGCCTCGCAGTGTTGCTGATGCTGCGAAGCTCCACGGAGAAGCTGTTCTAGTCGCAATACCTTACGCCAGAGCATCCGGTGTCCCTCGGCAATCAGCTGAAACATCTGACCGAACTGCATAGGGTGGCCGGATTGGCCATGAAGGATTTGATAATCCGTCTATGGCCTGCCGAAGCCATGCCCAGCAATCACTTCGAGCTCGTGAAGTGGCCGGTCGATGCCTGCCCTCGTCTTGATGCCATAAAGCGGTCGGTCTGCATCGAAGGTGCGCGGATGGCCTTCGCCGGTGTTAAGGTAAAGTGGGCGAAGATGAACGCCGTCAAGCGTGCGGCCGGGCAAAGAGCACCGCATGCCCGAGCGGTATTTTGATGATGTCCTAGAAGGATCCCGCATTGTAGAGGGCCAGTGTGCGAAGGACATTATCTTTGAATGAATGTATTCATGTTATCCACTCCTGTATTATGGAACAAAGCCTATATGTAATATATTGCTTGTTGTTTTTTTAAAATATTTCCTCCTGTGCGGCCGTTTTCTAAATCTGAGAGTTGGCCAGTCGTCGGCTTCAGCCCCCACGTAGGTAGTATGGGGGTGTTTGGGTTGGAACCTAAACACACTTGACCCAAGAGTTTGATCCTTGAAGGAGGTGTTTAGTGCAGCGAACCAAGCAATCGGACTATGTGGCTTTATCACCCTCACTTAACCATAGGAGTTTGACAATAGGAGTGTAGGCGCAACCCCTAGTTAGTATTTGTTTATCCAGACTAGGGCGCTGTAGACACCTGATCGGGTGGAGGCCGATACGTCGCATAATGCGGAAAAAAACGCAAGAGATTTATGTTTAGCCACCGAATAGCTGACCAGCTCTCGCCGCATCATGACAGTTAGTTTTTGGCTTTCTCTACTGAGGTGTTTATCCGGATGAAACCAGAAACACAATCACAGTAGTTCTCCCTTTACTACCCTAGTCGATAAGACAGAATGTAAGGTAGCAAGCACAGGAGCCGGGCAACCCAACTATTGACCAAAGACATGATTCAGAGCCGATGCATGTAATGCCATACTCGGGGCGCCGAATTATACTGTAAAAAGTGTTCGGACGTGTTGTAAATGTATGGAGCACAATGGGGCCCCTGGTGATTTAAGTCGTACCAAAGTGTACGAGTGCAATCGGTAAAAACAGTGAAATATAATGAAGGAGTAAGCCAGTGCCACATATGTTGTGCCAGAAACTATTTCCATTATAATCTGATTGATACGCCAAAGCGTATTTGTACAAATAATGCGATAAGCAACAGGGCTATTTAACATGCCGAGACTAAGGGGGAGCTGCGTGTGGGTCCTGAAAACAGGTAAAGTGATTGTCAAGGAGATCATCTACATATTCTGCCACACGTCCACGAGGACTCGCGTGAGGTGGAATCCATCAATGATTGGTCGAGGACCAGTACGGCTGAGCCGCCGTGACGGATACTGGTCGGATGGGTCCCTGCGATCGAAAGTGATCGGGCAGGATGACCATGGATTGAATTTTGGGGCGATTGGCTCTATCGCATAGACGTCCCTGAGCGCGCGTTTGCGCTCCCTCTTGAGGATATGAGTAACGTATATCATGTTCACCGTTTTGACATGGGGGGGATTTCTTCTGTCCCCCTGTGTTCGGTGGACGGGGCTCCTCGTCATCGTCCTCACTTGGTGACCCCTTCTCCTTATTCTCGGCATTTAACTTACCGGCATGTTTAAAGACCCAACAACTTTTGTTGGTATGATTGGCGGGTTTATCGGGGGTGCCGTGGATCTGACATGGTCGATCGAGGATTCGGTCCAAGCTGGATGAGCCTAGATTACTTCTTTTAAATGGCTTCTTCCGCTAACCGGACTTGGAGCCACTGAATCCGGCGTTGACCACCGTGTCATCTGTATTGTAATTGTTGTTCCGACGCTTGCGCCTATTGTGTCGGGGCTTGCCGTTGCTATTTCTGGCTTCAGAGGTGCCAGGTTCACTTGCATTGTTGCTGCTACGGGCTAGCCAACTATCTTCGCCCGCGCAAAAGCGGGTCATAAGTGACATGAGGGCTGCCATGAACTTCGGCTTTTCTTGGCCAAGGTGTCGGGCAAGCCATTCATTGCGGATGCTATGCTTAAATGCTACTAGGGCTTCGGCATCCGGACAGTCGACGATCTGGTTCTTTTTAATTAGGAACTTGGTCCAGAATTTCCTGGCCGACTCTCCGGGCCGTTGAACGATGTGACTTAAGTCATCGACATCCGGAGGTCGGATGTATGTTCCCTAGAAGTTGTCGCGGAAGGCATCTTCCAAGTCCTCCCAGCTGCCAACGGAGTTTTCTGGCAGGCTGTTTAACCATTGCCGAGCTGGTCCCTTGAGCTTTAGCGGGAGGTATTTGATGGCATGAAGATCATCACTACGGGCCATATGAATATGGAGGAGAAAGTCCTCAATCCATACTGCGGGATCCGTTGTTCCATCATATGATTCGATATTCACGGGTTTAAGTCCTTCTGGGAATTCATGCTCCATTACTTCGTTAGTGAAGCAGAGGGGGTGTGCGGCGCCTCTATATCGGGCCAAGTCGCGAAGAAATTTGGATGGAGTCCGTCTGCGGTTTTCGGCCTGGATGTGGTTATGCTTGTCGCGCCCGGCTAGATAGCCGTCCTCGCGCGTCAGGGCACGCCCCCGCGATCCGTAGATCGATCTGGTCTGACCTACTCTATTTTCCAAGTCCTGTCGTAGGTCGCACGTATATCCCTGAGCTGTTGTGTCTCTACTTTTACGGCGAGGTAGTACGGGCTGATGTTTGGCTTGAGTTGCCGTTTTGCCACGGCCACGTGGTGGTTGGTCGGCCGCGTTACGTGCTGATGGTACGGGCTCCAGTGCCTCGTCATCGAATTGAGGTAGCAGATTACGCTTAGGGTAACTTTTGGTTGGGCGCCCGAGGCCGTATTCCTCGGCTACCAGGACATTAGTCCACCTGTCGTTGAGCAGATCTTGGTCAGCTTGAAGTTGCTGCTGCTTCTTTTTCAGGCTCCTTGCAGTGGCTATTAGCTGGCGCTTAAAGCGCTCCTGCTCAAGGGGTTCCTCCGGAACGATAAAGTCTTCATCGCCGAGGCTCACCTCATCCTCGGAGAGTGGAAGATAATTAATATCCTCCGAGTCTTCGTTTATAGCCTGTTCATCAGGGCCAATTTGCCCATCTTCCTGATCGTCCTGTTCGGAGGTTGGCTCGAAGGGGTCTTCTTGGTCTTCGGCATCATCTGGAGTATTGTTGTCTCCGGTGGCGGTATTGGTGTCTTTTCCATGGCATGATTTAGAGCGGCGCCACTGACGTCGGCGCTTTGGTTGTGTCTCAGGAGGTTTATCCTCAACTGGATTTTTCTCGTTATCGCCGTTACCCTCTTTGGTTGTATCCACCATGTACACGTCATATGAAGAGGTGTTCGTCCAGCGTCCGGTAAACGGCGGGTTTTGGGTCTGCTCTTCTCCGGCATCGTCATCCATACCGGCGATGTCTTCGGCCGTAATCGAGCATGTCGGTTAAGTCCTCGACAGTGGCTATGAAGTGGGTGGTGGGTGGGACATAAACTTCCGCGCTCTCAGCCCCTAGTCTGGGCTGGGCATAGTTCGGACATTGCCCCTCTGTAATGACGAGGGATCGCATTAAGTTGAGAGCCTCGCTTAAAGGCAAGGTTTGGCCAGGGAGAAGAGAGTTCGTGGAGTACGACGGGAAGGAAACTCCTTGGCCAAGCTCACGCGATGCTGACTCCGAGGGTCCGGAGCCAGTGTTCGGAGAAGATTCCGGCTTCGTGATGATTGCCGGTGACACTACTTCCTTCGGCTTTCCCGTACTAGGCTCAATAGCCGCAGAGAGTCCGGCGGGCTCGGACATTCCATCTTCGGACCTGGTGATGCGCTCCGGTTATAAGGCTAGAGCGGAGGTTGGGGTCGCGAACCCTTGGAAGATCAAATCTCCTCGAATATCGGTGACATAATCCAGATTTCCAAAACTGATCTGGTGACCTGGGGCGTAGCTGTCGATCTGCTCTAGATGGCCAAATGAGTTGGCGCGCAGTGTGAAGCCGCCGAACACAAAGGTCTGGCCGGGGAGAAAGACCTCCCTGAGGGCAGCATTGTTGTAGATGATTGATGGAGCCATCGAGCCTTCTGTCGACGGCACAGTGGAACTCTCAATGAAAGCACCAATGTCGGTGTCAAAACCGGCATATCTCGGGTAGGGGGTCCCAAACTGTGCGTCTGAGGATCGAAGGTAACAGGAGACAGGGACACAATGTTTACCCAGGTTCAGGCCCTCTTGATGGAGGTAATACCCTACTTCCTGCTTGATTATCTTGGATGACTATGGGGTTTACAAGAGTTGATCTACCTCGAGATCATAATGGTTGAACTCTAGATGTCTAGCCTGTATGATTATGATTGCCCCTACGGACTAAACCCTCCGGTTTATATAGACACCAGAGGGACCTAGGGTTGTACATAGTTGGTTTACAGAGGAAGGAATTTTCATATCCGAACGCCAAGCTTGCCTTACACGCAAAGGAGAGTCCCATCCGGACACGGGAAGAAGTCTTCTGTCTTGTATCCTCATGGCCCATTAGTCCGGCCCACATCACATAGCCCGGACGCCCGAGGACCCCTTAATCTAGGACTCTCTCAATAAGCGAGATACTACGTCGTCATTGAAGGCAAGTTTGGGGGCTACCTAGGGAGTCCTGGATTAAGGAGTCCTCGGGCGTCCGGGCTATGGGACATGGGCCGGACTGATGGGCCGTGAAGATACAAGGTAGAAGGCCTTTCCCCGTGTCCGGATGGGACTCTCCTTTGCGTGGATGGCAGGATTGGCATCCAAATATGTAGTTTCCTTCCTCCGTAAACTGACTCTTTACAACCCTAGCGCCCTCCGGTGTCTATATAAACCGGAGGGTTTAGTCCGTAGAGGCTATCAGAAATCATATAGGCTAGACATCTAGGGTTTAGCCATTACGATGTCGAGGTAGATCAACTCTTGTAACCCCTATACTCATCAAAGTCAATCTAGTAGGAAGTAGGGTATTACCTCCATTAAGAGGGCCTGAACCTGGGTAAACATCATGTCCCCCGTCTCTTGTTACCTTCGATCCTCGGACGCATAGTTCGGGACCCCCTACCCGAGATCGGCCGGTTTTGACACCGATAGGGTGGTTCGATGTTCGAATACCCAATGCACAACTTTGATGTCGCACCTGTCACACAAAAGCACAGTATTACTAGTTAGCCACCCCCTAAAAACCCCACTTCATGTCGGCGGTAAGGGAATCCTAGCTACAAATGCATGCCCCCAAATAGCTAGGTCTGAAATCTCACCCTACCGTAACACAAAACCTATAGGAGTCCATCATATATATATATATATATATATGGTCAAACTTCCCCTTTAGCTTCCCGACAAAGGTGCACTGTGTGCTAATATGTCTCCAACGTATCTATAATTTTTGATTGTTCCATGCTGTTATATTATCAATCTTGGATGTTTTATAATCATTTTATATCATTTTTTGGTAATAACCTATTGACATAGTGCCAAGTGCCAGTTGCTGTTTTCTGCATGTTTTTTACATCGCAGGAAATCAATATCACACGGAGTCCAGATGCAACGAAACTTCACGGAGATTTTTTTATGGACCAGAAGGAATGTAATGGGCCCTGGCTGCGCCTGGGGGTGCCCCGAGTGAGGCACATCCCACCAGGGCGCGCCAGGAGGCCCAGGCGCGCCCTGGTGGGTTGTGCCCACCTCTGGTGCCCCCTGGACCGCCTCTTTGCTCTATAAATACCCCAATATACCCAAAACCCTAGGGGAGTCGACAAAATATTCATCCAACCGCCACAGAGTCATGAACCACCAGATCCAATCTAGACACCATCTCGGATGGGTTTCACCACCTCCATTGGTGCCTCTCTGATGATGTGTGAGTAGTTCTTTTTAGACCTTCGGGTCCGTAGTTAGTAGCTAGATGGCTTCCTCCCTCTCACTGAATTCTCAATACAATGGTCTCTTGGAGATCCATATGATGTAACTCTTTTGCGGTGTGTTTGTTGGGATCTGATGAACTTTGAGTTTATGATCAGTTATATCTTTTTATATCCATGAAAGTTATTTGAGTTTCTTTGATCTCTTATATGCATGATTGCTTATAGCCTCGTATTTCTTCTCCGATATTTGGGTTTTGTTTGGCCAACTTGATCTATTTATCTTGCAATGGGAAGAGGTGCTTTGTAGTGGGTTCGATGTTACGGTGCTTGATCCCAGTGACAGAAAGGGAACCGACACGTATGTATCATTGCTAATAAGGATAAAACGATTGGGTCTATCTCTACATAGATAGATCTTGTCTACATTCGTTTTTCCATGAACTTAATACACTAGATGCATGCTAGATAGCGGTCGATGTGTGGAGTAATAGTAGTAGATGCAGGCAGGAGTTGGTCTACTAATCTTGGACATGATGCCTATATAATGATCATTGCCTAGATCTCGTCATGATTATTTGAAGTTCTATCAATTGCCCAACAGTAATTTGTTCACCCACCGTTTGCTATTTTTCTCGATAGAAGCCACTAGTGAAACCTACGGCCACCGAGTCTCTTTCTCATACATTTGCCTTTGCGACCTACTTTTCTTTTGCATTTATTTTCAGATCTATTAAACCAAAAATACAAAAATACCTTGCTGCGTTTTATTTTATTTGTGATCTATTTATTCAATCTATCACAACTTTCTCCCGTCCGCATGCCGTTTCCGGCACAGTTTCCCGAAAGGGAATGACAACCCCTTTAACACGTTGGGTTGCGAGGTGTTGTTATTTGTGTGTAGGGTCTGTTTATGTTGTGTTGCTTGGTTCTCCTACTGGTTCGATAACCTTGGCTCCATATCTGAGGGAAACTCCTACCGCCGCTGTGCTGCATCATCCCTTCCTCTTTAGGGAAATACCGACGTAGCTTCAAGCGACATCAAAAGGAATTTCTGGCGCAGTTGCCGGGGAGGATCTTCAACATATACCAGGTTCCTAATCACAAATATCATCTCCTCGCAATTTACATTATTTGCCATTTGCCTCTCGTTTTCCTCACCCCCACTTCACAAAAATTTGCCGTTTTATTCGCCTCTCTTTTTCCGTTCGCCATTTTCTTGCCGGATCTGTTTTTGTGTGCAATATTGTTCGCCATTATTATCGTTATGGATAGTTCTTCCTCCATTGCTTGCACTCCCGAGAAAGGGGAGGAGAAAATTGAAAAGATGCTTGGTATAGAATTTGCAATGCTCATAATAGATCTATCTGTAAGCAATCTCTCGTTGTTCTTCTTCGCTGTTTTTATGTGGGCATCACCACTTGGTATAGATTCGTCCTTGATACGATTACCGGTGGAGATTTATTGATGTGTCCTTCTCTTGATGCTTTTAATGCTATGGGAAATTTATTGGGCTCACCGCCTCTTACGATTAATGAGACAACTTTGACTCTTGAGCATGTTATGGAAAGACTAGATGCTATTGAATTGAAAATGCTCACCGAAGATCATATAGAAATTATAGATAAAAAGATGCATAATTTTGCCACCAAGATTGGGTCAAAAGCGGGAGAAAATTTTAAGTTGTTAAAACAAAAGGGTACCGTAATCCATGAAAGAATAGAAGAAAGCCCGTCTCAGATTGATAAACAAGAAGAAATCTTCAGTAATCTAAGCAGGGCTTTTGCTTTCGCTAAAACTATCGAAAAAACTCACATAAAGATTGGCAAAGTTACTCAAGTTACCAAGAAGAAGGGTGCAACTGCTAGTAATGGTAATAAAGAAGATCTTAAGATGATAAGTATTCACGCGGATTTTGTTGAAGTGATAAGAGATCCTTTTTGCAAGAATGAATTCTTTAAATTTATTCCTAGGAGAATTGTTATTGAAGATCTTTATGTTAAATCTTTGAAGGATTCTAAGTGTTTGATTGAAGAGTTGGACAAGGATGACAAAACTTAGATCCTTGCTTTATGCCTAGCTAAGGGCGTAAAACTATAGCGCTTGTTGTGAGGCAACCCAATGAATAAAATTTATCTTTGCTTTTTACTTTCTGTTCTAGTGTGTTTGCACAATTATGCTACTGGTATGATTGTGTTTTTTGTGTTTTAATTAGTGTTTGTGCCAAGTAAAGCCCATAGGATCTTCTTGGGTGATAGTCGTTTGATCTTGCTGAAAAACAGAAACTTGTGCACTCATGAAAACAAATGTTAAAAATCACCAGACCGTTATAAAATGCCAATTATTTTTGCAGAAGATTAATATAAAAATTAGCCTGGCCGTCCTGTTTTTTTAGAATTTTTGGAGTTACAAAAGTATTCGAAATAGTCAGATTGCTACAGACTGTTCTGTTTTGACAGATTCTGTTTTCTTTGTGTTATGTGCTTATTTTGATGTCTCTATGGTTTTCTTTGATGAGTTTTTGCCATAGAAAAGTTGGATTGCAGTAGATATAATTCAAAAACAAAGTTTGAATTGGTTTGATACAGTACTTATAGTAGTGGTTTGCTTTCTTATACTAACGGATCTCATGAAGGTTTTGTTGAGTTTTGTGTGATTGAAGTTTTCAAGTTTTGGGTTATCTTACGATGGATGAAGGAAGGATAGAAGAGCCTAAGCTTGGGGATGCCCCGGCATCCTAAGCTATTATCCAAAAATGAGAAACCAACTAAGCTTGGGCATGCCCCCGAGTGGCATCCCCTCTTTCTTCTAACAACCATCGGTATTTTACTCGAAGCTATATTTTTATTTGTCACATAATATGTGTTTTGCTTAGAGCGTTTTGTATGATATGAGTCTTTGCTTGTTATTTTTTGTGTTTTAAGTCATTAATCCTTGCTGGGCACACCTATTTGAGAGAGCCAAAATTATGTCATGACTTATTAGAATTGCTCTCTATGCTTCACTTAAATTTTTAGGAGCTATGGACTTGCTCTAGTGCTTCACTTATATCTTTTTGAGCACGGTGTTCTTAGTATTTTTGAAGAAATGCTCTCTCGCTTCACTTAGATTTATTTGAGAGTTAGTAAAGTATTCAAGAAATTCTCTCTTGCTTCACTTAAATTATTTTGAGAGAAAGAAAAAAGTTATGCTCATGATCTTCACTTATATTTGTTTGAGCTTATGAAAAGCAACACATGAAAATTAGTTCCAAAGTGATAGATATACAAGAAGGATATAATAAAAACTTTCATGAAGATCATTGGACAGAATAAACTTGATTCTTAGTACTAGTTTTGAGATATGATGATGTGATATGTGAGTTGTGTTGATGAGTAATTATGCTTGAGTAAGAATATTGGTGTTAAGGTTTGTGATTCCCTATGCAAGCACGAAAGTCAATAGTCATGCAATGAAATTATATCCTACTTGTGGTGCATTATTCGGTGTTAATTATGATTAATGCTTGCTTATGAGATTATTAGTTTCGTGGTTGGTCGCTTCGCAATCTTTTTCTAGCCTTAATTTTGCACTAAGTATGACCTCTACTTGTGCATCCCAAATCCTTAAACCAGTTTTGCCACATGAGTCTACTATATCTACCTATATGCGGTATTCTCTTGCTGTTCTAAGAAAATTTGCATCTGCCATCTCTAATTTTCAAAATAAACTTCTCTTTTGTGTGTTTGTTTCGCTCGCGGAGCGATGAGGGGTGGCTAATATTTTCCATGCTGGATGTGTTATTCTCACGATGAGTGTTTATTCACTTGTCATTGCCCGAGAGTAAGGCAAAGGTTTTAGGGATGCACAGTCCTGAAATGCAAAAATGAATTTACTTTATGTTGTCAAATAATAGGTTCCTTGGAAAGTGTTGGTATGGAGGGCAACCCTGGATACGGCTAGCCATTGAAAGTGAAAGTATGGTGGAAAAGGGAATAAACTTTATTTTCTGTTTGGGAACCGCCTATGATATATCTAGCATGGATAGTGTTGGGAACTCTAAGTCGTTTTCGTTGATGGGATGGATACACCTCCCAAAATGTTTTTATCTCTAATTTTCCGCTTTGAGCTCTGGCACCTCTACAAATCCCTGCTTCCCTCTGCGAAGGGCCTTTCTTTTATTTTATGCAATTTTTATTTTGAATTTGAGTCTCCATCTTCTCTTACAAAAGCACCAACTAAGAGGCAATATGATCGTACTTGAGTATTGGGTGTAGCTAATATGCGAGTGTGTTTCGTGAATGGATCAATGGTTGAGCATGATGGGCTAGGGATAACTTATTTTATCATTGATATTTTGAAAGACATGGTTGCTTGTTGATATGCTTGAGTATCTAAATTATCATGACAAAACCAGACTATTGCTTTGAATCACATAAAAGTCCAAATGTCCATGCTATAAAGAAAAGAATATGATATGACATGTTAGGCAGCATTCCACATCAAAAATTCTATTTTTATCACTTACCTACTCGAGGACGAGTAGGAGTTAAGCTTGGGGATGCTGATACGTCTCCAACGTATCTATAATTTTTGATTGTTCCATGGTGTTATATTATCAATCTTGGATGTTTTATAATCATTTAATAGTCATTTTATATCATTTTATGGTACTAACCTATTGACATAGTGCCAAGTGCCCGTTGCTATTTTCTGCATGTTTTTTACATCGCAGGAAATCAATATCAGACGGAGTCCAAATGCAACGAAACTTCATGGAGATTTTTTATTGACCAGAAGGAATTTAATGGGCCCTGGCTGCACCTGGGGTTGCCCCGAGGGAAGCACAACCCACCAGGGCGCACCAGGAGGCCCAGGCGCGCCCTGGTGTGTTGTGCCCACCTCGGGTGCCCCACGGACTGCCTCTTTGCTCTATAAATACCCCAATATTTCCAAAACCCAAAGGGAGTGGCCGAAATATTCATCCAGCCGCCGCAGAGTCCAGAACCACCAGATCCAATCTAGACACCATCTCGGATGGGGTTCACAACCTCCATCGGTGCCTCTCCGATGATGCGTGAGTAGTTCTTTGTAGACCTTCGGGTCCGTAGTTAGTAGCTAGATGGCTTCCTCTCTCTCGCTAAATTCTCAATACAATGGTCTCTTGGAGATCCATATGATGTAACTCTTTTGCGGTGTGTTTGTTCGGATATGATGAACTTTGAGTTTATGGTCAGTTATATCTTTTTATATCCATGCAGATTATTTGAGTTTCTTTGATCTCTTATATGCATGATTGCTTATAGCCTCGTATTTCTTCTCTGATATTTGGGTTTTGTTTGGCCAACTTGATCTATTTATCTTGCAATGGGAAGAGGTTCTTTGTAGTGGGTTCGATCTTACGGTGCTTGATCCCAGTGACAGAAGGGGAACCGACACGTATGTATCATTGCTACTAAGGATAAAACGATGGGGTCTATCTCTACATAGATAGATCATGTCTACATCATGTCATCGTTCTGATTGCATTACTCCGTTTTTCCATGAACTTAATACACAAGATGCATGCTGGATAGCGGTCGATGTGTGGAGTAATAGTAGTAGATGCAGGCAGGAGTCGGTCTACTAATCTTGGACGTGATGCCCATATAATGATCATTGCCTGGATATCGTCATGATTATTTGAAGTTCTATCAATTGCCCAACAGTAATTTGTTCACCCACCGTTTGCTATTTTTCTCGAGAGAAGCCACTAGTGAAACCTACGTCCCCGGGGTCTCTTTCTCATATATTTGCATTTGTGATCTACTTTTCTTTTGCATTTATTTTCAGATCTGTTAAACCAAAAATACAAAAATACCTTGCTGCATTTTATTTTATTTGCGATCTATTTATTCAATCTATTACAACTTTCTCCCATTTGCACGCCGTTTCCGGCGCCATTACCCGAAAGGGGTTGACAACCCCTTTAACACGTCGGGTTGCGAGGTGTTGTTATTTGTGTGCAGGGGCTGTTTATGTTGTGTTGCTTGGTTCTCCTACTGGTTCGATAACCTTGGTTTCATATATGAGGGAAATACCTACCGCCACTGTGCTGCATCATCCCTTCCTCTTTGGGGAAATACCGACGTAGCTTCAAGCGACATCATCTGCCGACCCACAAATGTGTGCTTGTGGCGCGAGATGGGTGAGACCACATACAAACCACATGCGGGTGGCCCTACTATATGTATGAAAATGGTGTGGTGTGTGATATTTAAGTACCATTCACACTTTCGATGTGGCACGTGTGCTTGCAAATTAACCGGACTTCCCCGACCCCACGAAGGTTGCAGGTAGCGCGAAGTAGCCCCCCCCCCCCACACACACACACATCGGGGGAGGGCATCTCACCAAGACGTACTGTAACACAAACCAAGCAGAATCCAACTTGGTCGTACAACCTCTCCCCGCTTGTTGTTGGTCAAAGTGATGGATGTCCACACGACCCCGCAAAATGGGCTAGCTTGTCGCCGATAACCTCACGAGGGAGTATTGTATGAAGACAAATCCACTCTATGCATGTGGCCCAAGTATGTATATGGAAGTGGTGTGTGTGGTGTTTGAATACCCAATGCGCAAATGTCATGTGGCACCATGCTTTGGAACCGTAAATTCCCCACACCAAGCGAGGGTTCACGACGCGTAGCATGCGCTCAAACTTAATTAGAGGCTTGGAATGGGTCGACCTACTATACGGTAACTGTCAGGGCCGGTTTTTCGGGATATTAATTTCCCAGAAAATGGCCTTTGTGCTCACCAGCCCCAGGATTACTGTTAGCTGATGAGGCACCAACTTGATACAAGAATTCCAAGCAAAGTACAATATGTAGTACAACACCATTGTGGCCTATGAGTACAGCACTTGGTTTCTAGTTGTTGATGGCGGAAGCGGTTTGTGGTTCATCTGCGTCTATGGGACTCCATTTCCCACAAGAACAGCTGACCAGGATAACTCCTATCTTCGCGAGGCTGCTATCATCATTGCGTAGGTTCCGGGGCTGTCGTCGTAATGCTTTCTCCATGCGAGAAATCTGGCCAAGACAATAGCCAGGGACAAGCCAGTGAGTACTTTCGAATGTACTCGCAAACATTAGGAACACGGGTATAATATAACAATGGATAATCATGCTCCGAAATATTCTATGATCATAACGTCTGTTCCGAAAAATATGAAACCCATGCCGCACGCATGCGGGTAAAATATGAACATGCAATTGCGGGCGTACAGTTATAGAATGCACCGATCGAGTGTCTGAAGCGACGCCTCGAAATGATAATAAGATAAATCATGCCTCAGTCGGGCGTCTGAGCGACACCACATAAAGGGCTTATAAAGAATAAATAAATGCCGCAGTCGGGCGTCTGAGCGACACCACATAAAGGGCTTATAAAGAATAAATAAATGCCGCAGTCGGGCGTCTGAGCGACACCACATAAAGAGCTTATAAATAAGAGGAATAACAAGCATGCCACAGTCGGGCGTCTGAGCGACACCACATAAAGGGCTTATAAGAGAATAGTCACAGTGAGTATCCAAGAGGTATCACCGTCCCAGGGATACTCAATAATTTAAAACAAGGTAAATAGTTAGTCCACAATAATAATAATCAAAATCCTCATATGTCACAGGTCATAATCAAAGTTCTAGTTTAGCCGTTTCTCCATCCGAAGATCGTCACTAAACCTATCTCAGACTGTAGTCCTTACCCATGGACATGGCTATCCGAATAGATATATCCTCTGCAGAGGGTGTACTTTTTACCCCCGAGTAACGGATTTATTTAGTCCATCGGGACTAATTCCGCCTACGGTCTTTTAATTGAGAACACGCCTGACCTGCACACACCAGCTTAACTTACCGGTGTCTGGAATCACCCACGACACCTATCAAGCAAAACTGTAAGTGGGGAGGCTACAACCTCGACGTAGCATGGGATCAAATTTATATCGCGCGCTCTAAGGGGTGCCCCCTCTCGGTCCCAACCGGAAACACCCATGCCCCCGGACCAGGTGGCATGCCTACCGGATGCAGCCGGTATCTTCCACCATGGCCTCTCTATACGGTGTGTGCTTTGGTAAGGGGTTGACAACTTACTGAACCGTACCCTTACCAGCGGCAGGGACAAGTGGTAGTACGAAACAAGTATGGGGGTTTTACTGGAACAAGACTCTATTTATGGCCGACTCAGGAGGTTCAAGTATCCCCTGTATGATTAGCATAACCAATATATTTCCATTAACAGACAGAATCACCGCTCATCAAACCTCCTCATGCCATACCAGACACACTCGTCTCGACGAGGAACTAGGGACAAGCTCGTGTCTACCCAAGACCACGACTTCCCGGCTTCCTGCTGGTATGCATGAAAAGCTCACGAGGATCATTACTATCACCAGCATATCCATTTCTAACAGCAAAGAATATCATTATGCACTCACGCGTATGATTCTATCGTCACATAAAATAACGTATGCTCCAAGTCAAGGTGGTGCTGTAACCGTATCGACAACATCCAAAAATATTATGCCCGGGTTCAGAATGCTTGCCTTCAGCTTGTGGAGAGGAAGTGTGCATTCCAAAACTTTTTGAAAGTTTTCTTCTCTCTCCATTTCCTATTTTGAAAAATATTCAAATAGCATATATTTCAAAAACAGTATAAAAAGTTGTCCTAAATATATTTGAAATAAATCTTAAAATAAACTAGATGAAATTTGAGAGAGGTAGGAAAAAGAATCAACTCATTTGGAGTTTTATTTTAAAAGATATAGCCAGTCAAAGTTCTGTTTTAAAATAAAACAGAAAAGGAAAACGTTTCGGAGGGGCTTACGCTTTCTGTTTAGCGAAAACGTATTTTTGCGAAATACGCTTCCACTTAAACACACGTTGGCGTGGCTGGGTCGCTGACAGTGGGTCCGGCGGGCCCACTAGTCAGGTTTGACTAGTCCCATCTCCCTCCTCTTCCTCTGCCCGAGCGGAGGCGGAACTCCGGCGATCGACGCCGGCGAACGACGGCCCCTAGGAGCCATCCGAGGGTGGGGAAGGATCCGCCGCTCCAGGACGATCCTTCCGGTAGTCGAAAGGGCCCCGGGGACGGAGGGGATCGTCGGCGGCGAGCCTCGCGGCGGCGGAGGCTTCGGGCATGATTGGGGGTTTGGGCTGTGGTGGCTCCCGATCAGGCTAGAGAGGTGGGGCGGCTCCGCACGGTCAAGGGGAGTCGGGTGGTGGTGCTAGCTGAGCTGGGGAGGCTCTGTTGGCGACTAGCGGGATCGGAGGGCGGCGGCGGCCGAACCTGCCGGAGGTGGGGGAGATGGCCTCTTCCGGTCAATCCGCGGTTAGGGGAGCACTAGGGGGACGGCCTGGGGTCGCCTGAGGGCTTGGACGAGCTTGGGGGTCCCCTTATATAGGCGTTCGAGGTTGGTCCCGCGGCGGCCGTGGATAAGAACGCCGGCGACCGTCGCTCTGTAGCTGCAGGGCGACGTGGCGGCGACGAGCGTGTGCCGACGAGTAAGTGGATGAGCTCGGGCTGTTCAAGGGGGTAGCTGGCGCGCGCGGGTGGCTTCGGCGGCGCCGTCCATGGCAGGGCCTGCTGCCGACGCCGGCATGCCGCCAAGGGAGCCCTGACGGCGGCGCTGTAGGGCGCCAGGGTGGCTCTGCGGCGAGGGAAGGGGCGGGCGTGCTGGCTGCGAGTGGGGAGTGGCCAGAGCGGGCGCGGGGAGGCGGCCGTGCAACGCGGCGGCTCGGGCGCCCACACGTGCAAAACGTGCGCTCTGGGCGCGCCCAGAGCACGCACGGGACGCGCTCGACATAATGCCAGGGCAGCCTAGAGTGCTAGAGCGAGGCTGGCAATTAGTAGACCTAGGTTAGGAGTAGCTAGGATCTTAGTGGACAAGGTTACTGGGTGAGAGGATTAGGTACACAGTGCAAACTAAAAACCATGCCAAATCTGCCCGTGCACTCAAGGTGTTCGACAGAATGCTAAGTGCATTTAGGCAACTCTTGGAGTGGCCAAAATCTGCAGATCAGGGTCTCTCTAGATGTAGGTGATGATGGCAAGATCATTTGGGCAAAACCAGAAACTTGCTAGTGCAAGTTTTGCAAAACTTCAGTTTTGGACAGAAAGAAAAAGGTCTCATTGCATGCACTTAACATCCTCCAATGGGTCCACTCTCCTGGACTTAAGGGTTTTGCAGAATGGTTTATGAGTAGGAAAAAAGCTCAGGGTTACTAGAGCAAAATAAAATAGGGTTGCAGTACAAATCACCAAACTGGAGCAGAATGAAGATGAGGATGATCCACTCAAATTCTTCAAAGAACACCAATGGGTTTTTGCATGAAGTTGAATTATATGCCTCTACTGACATCTCCAAACACTTGGAAGAATTTTTAAAGGAATATTTAAATGGGTTGTAGTGCAAAAATACCTACTGGACCAGATTTGAAAAGTTGATGTAGAGCTCAAAATCTCCAATAACCAAAAGATATCCTTGCATAAAAGTGATGTGGAAACATCACATGACATCCCCAAATTTTGGTGAAAATTTTAAATGCATTTATCAAATGGTTGCAGTGCAAAAGAGGCTCCAATTTCTTGAAAAGTCATTTTAAAAAGAAATAAGCTCAGGAAAAGCAATTATGCAATTAAATCCACTGATAAAGAATTGTTTTATAGAGAGAGTATACAGGTCCAATAATACTTTTGGAAAGTTTCCACTTGAGGTAAAAACCCACAATATAAAAGAGAAGAGGGGTTCTGAAATCAAAAGATAATTCCAGACAAATGGAAAAGTTTAATTTCCTGGCAGAATTTTAATTAATAAAACAAGGTCAAAATTTTGGGGTGTCACAGTAACTCAAAGCAAAGAGGAAGAATATATCCACCCTGGTAACCTTTCTCGTCATTGGTCAAAATGATGGACGTCCACGCGGGCCACTACAAAAATTCCGTAATGATAGGTGTTTGTCACAGTAGGTCACGTTTTCTGTCATGCATGTACATCCATGACGATTTTATGACAGAATCAAGATAGTCATACATGTGTTGTCGTAGAAGTGTTCCATGACATTACCAAAATTATCATCACAGAAGTGTCCACTACCATGACGATAAATTGCGCGTCATAGAAGTGCTTTCGTCAAGGGTGACCGACACGTGGCATCCACCGTAACGGGTCGCCGTTAAGCTATCGGTTCCCGTTTTGGATCCGATAACCCGTTAATAGCCTGGACCAATGGGTATATTCCACCTGTGCTGTCGTAGAAGTGTTCCATGACATTACCAAAATTATCATCACGGAAGTGTCCACTTCCATGACGCTAAATTGCGCGTCATAGAAGTGCTTTCGTCAAGGGTGACCGACACGTGGCATCCACCGTAACAGGTCGCCGTTAAGCTATCGGTTCCCGTTTTGGATCCGATAACCCGTTAACAGCCTGGACCAATGGGTATTTTCCACGTGTAAAATTCTCATTGGCCAGAGGAAACGCGTGTTGGCTCGCCATTAGGACAGATGTCATCCACTCATTGGACAGGAGGCGCCTATGATACGTCGACATGTGGCACGGCCCAACAGAGGCCCATTCCGGTGAAAAGGCCGGCCCGTTTGACTTGGTCAAAAGGTAACGGGCTGACCCACGGAAAGCCTGTTAACGGCCTGTTCATATATAGCCCATTTACGGCCCGTTAACTACCAGCCCGTTACGGCCTATCGGAATTAAGCCCAGTAGCTTCATCTAGGCCGTCCAATATGATTCCAGCCCATTGTAACTTCCGGCCCATGTATGGCCCATGATGTCTTTCGGCCCATATGAGGCCCTTTGTAACTCTCGGGCCATTAAAGGCCCAAGATGAAACTGGACCATAATGAATAATGTATCGCTTTATACCAATTAACGGCCCATTATTCCGTCGGCCGTTTCCAGCCCGTGTTAACTTTCAGCCTTCTAAGGGCCCATTTATTCTTGGGCTCATTTCTAGAATTTGGTTAGTTACGGTCCGTTACTGGCCTGTTCCGTTTGTGGGCCAAATTCAGTCTGTGGTTACATTCGGCCCGTTTGTGGCCCATTAACCCGTTGGGCTGTTTTCATAGCGTTATCAAATACGGCCTATTAACGGCCTGTTATGGTCCATGAATAGTACGACCCATGTTTGGCGAAATGATTATACACCCCGTAGAAGGCCCATGGATCCTACGGCCCGTAGAAGGCCCATGGATCCTACGTCTCGTAGAAGGCCCATGGATCCTACGGCCCGTAGAAGGCCCATGGATCCTACGGCCCGTAGAAGGCCCATGGATCCTACGGCCCGTAGAAGGCCCACGGATCCTACGGCCCACAGGAGGCCCATGGTTACAACAGTCCGTGTGTTGCCATGATTATTGTGGCCTAGTTACCAAAATAGGTTATTGTGGCCACTAGAAAAACGCGAAAAAGAACTGCAGTGACTAGAAGCAAACAACTAAACAATATAATAAGGAAATAAATAAGCAAGCAACTAACGCTATCCTATTATAGCTATTACACATATTACATCCACTGGGCATCAAAGTTCGCCACCAGTGCAAATATAGGGAACAAAGCAGCATATTACATACACTGGTCGTCAAAATTGGCCACCAGTGCAAATAAACGCGGCAGCAAAACAAGTCCATAACTGAAACAACTTCATAAGAGCTCAAGAAACGTTATCCTGGGTATGCACCATGGTGGCAATAAGCTTAGCAAGCTTATTAGCTTTGTCCTGTTTGGCGCTAAAATCCTCCAACACTTGCTATTGCACCAGAAAGTATGCATCTGAATGCTCCAGGGACTTCTGCAGTCCTTCCGCTTCTTGTCGCAGCACAGCTGATCGATGTATTTCAGCTTGTAGTTGAGACTCAAGAAACCGAACTGATTCAGACAGTGAGTTTGAATAGCTTCTGCAAGCGGTAGTGGCCAGTAACTCGAACAGTAAACCAAGACAAGACTTTGGGGTTGCCTCACTGTCTTCAAGATAGTTTTCCTTAGCTGTTTTATCAGCTTTGTTGGAGACCAACAAGGATGTCTCACGATCTTGAACCTTATCTGCATTACTTCCTTTATCATTGCTTAATAAGGCACTCTTCCCCAATATTCTGTCAGCATTCTAAAAGAAGAAACAAGCAGACACATAACTGGTTTAGCATGTTCTAGTATATGGAACTCATTTTAGTGAACCAGTTCATTAGTAAGGTGGACAAGATTAAACTACCAAGTCTTCTATTGCCAAGTAGTACATTATAAAAGCATCAAACAAACATATATCTATGTCCTATGGTCACTGCATTGTCTTGCCAAATCAAAATAGAGACACGGTTCAAATCATATCTGTTCAAGAGAAAGCAGCACTGAAAGAGTACAATGTGTGGGAAACTACATGGCACAACAAGATTACAGATGGGTACCACGGGTCTACATGTACAACAACACTATTGGCCTTGTTATGATGCTAGTAATGTGCATGATATGAGAAGTCAACTGTATACACAATTGAAATTGAAATCAACAGAGCTATTTATAAGAGCAAACCTGTTAAAGAAACATGCGTAAACATACCTGTTGTGCCATTGGAGTTTCCATTGGATCGTTCAATTTAAAAATAAGTTTGTATGAGTAAATACAGTGATACAAGAGCAAAGCAGTATGCACGATAGCAGTGGAATCTTAAATGAGAACAGTTGTTCTTCAGGTTTAAGCACTTGTTCTACATGAACAGAGTACAGTAAGATGCAAGTACATAGTACTTAAAATAAAATGAGCTCATAGACCTTACCACATTCTTGGTTCGGGACCAGTAAACAACAAGGCGTTCCCAGTCATCGTCCAGTAAATGTGTCTCAGGAGAACGTAAGGGAATTTGATGAGTTTCTTTGCCAGTGAAGTACGTTTTCTTCAGGTAATTCCTATACTTCCACCAAGCATTCTTGAAGATAGCAGTGGTATTAGCACAGGTTACCTCATCCCGAGTTTCCAAATCGGTCCTTCTCTATAGAGAAAAATGGGAAAATTTGTTGTATTATAACCATCATGGAGGTAGAATTTGGACAAAGCAAAGTAATTGCCATGAATAACATTACTTACACATAACTCCTGGACAAACACCTGCAACTGGCATTTTCCTTCATCTTCGGTATAATATTTCCATGATGGGAAGATATGCACTTAGGATTTAGCAACATCAAATGCGATAGATGCTAAACTATGAATGGTTGGTTGTGCTTAGTCCACAGGAATAGGTGTACTAACTGGTGGAGTTGGGGTTTGCCATGGTAGTACTGGCGCTTTGGGCACTGGAGCTGCCTTACTAACTGCTCTTGTTTGGGAGCTCTGTGGTGGAGATGGTGCTGTGTCAACAGGAACTGGGTTACTATCTGCTGGGGTTGGGGTTAGATTGGGTGAAGCTGGTTCTCTGTCCATCGCAGTAGGGGTAAAATCTGCGAGAGTCTGGGTTATGTGTGGTAGGGCTGGTTCTCGTGCATGTACAACCGGGGTGCTATCTCCACCAAGAGGTAGCACTGTTTTATTTGAAGACCGTGTTTTTACTCCGCTAGATACTGCCATCACCCGCTCCAATTCAAATGGCTGATAAACAGGAAACATAGTTGAATGTACAGACATTGTATGAGAGACAGATGCAATAGATAGTGTGGAAAAAAGAGGGCATTAAATAGTTGACATGTATATTGTTTAACTAAAATGGATAGCATGACATAATTTCACATATATGATGTCTATCTAAACTGGATAGCATAGCATAACATAATTCAAAGATATGATGACTAACTAAACAGGATCGCATGACATAATTCACATACATGTTATCTAAGTAACCAGGATCGCATGATTTAATTCACATATGTGATTTATATGCTAAGCGGAGGGCATTCACATATATGATGTCTGAACTAAGAACATGGTGTTGAATATTGTGTATATGATGTCTAAACTATGCAATGCAAGACACCATATGCATGATATGAGCAGTAGAACCGTGCCAAGTTAGAGCATACACCTCGGTGGGGGAATAGGACTGGTCATCTGTCTCTGAATCCATCTCTGAGGAGCTATCGGGACCCAGCAAGAGATCTGCTTCGACAGGTAGCACTGTCTGCTCTGAAGGCCTTGTTTTCACTCCAGATTTTTCCATCACCCACTCAAATGGCTGATTCACAGGAAGAGTAGTTTAATGTACAAACATTGTCGACAAATGGAAATTTAATGAAGAAAAGGATGGGCTAGATATCATTCAAATATATGATGCCTGGTTAAACAGGATGGCATTGCACATTTCACATATATTATGGCTGGCTAAAAGACATGAGACTGCATAATTCCCATATATGATATTGAAACTAAACAGGTGGCATTACAGAACATGTCTAAACTAAGCAGATGACATATATGATGTCGAAAGTAGGCACTGCAAGGCAACATATGCATGATATGACTAACATCATCATGCCAAGTTAGAGCAAACACCTTGGGGGTAAATAGGAGTGGTCAGCTGCGTCTGAATCCGCCTCAGAACAGATATCTTCCTCTGGATTACAATCTGGAGAGGGGGGGAGGGTTTGCCATTGAACCCACCATGGAGCGATGTCTGCATGACATTGTATTGCCGCGCAAAACTCTTCTCTTTTTCTCTACATGTTCAGCATGACTGTGTACAATATCTGACATGCATACAAAAAAATATAGTGAGATTATGTAAGGAGAGCATGCAGAAATCTAGAGTAATGGTAACAACCAGTGGATGGATCCAAAAATAATGATAGCAGGCTGATGATTGCTTTAATTTAATAAAAAACAGATGATGATTGCTTTACTATTTGTTTCCCACCCAAGATGAACAACATAGGCATACCCTAGGTGAACCAGATATTAGACAGAGATACTATTCATTGCTGCCTCGATATGTGCCCCACAACTAATTTAGAACTCAAGTTTGAACATCAATTTGGACCTGACTTGGAGTCTAAGAGGTGAACAGGACAATAAAGTAGCAGGTAATATTAAGCAATGCATAACATAAGCAGAAACAAAAGAGTGCGACCTCTCTTGTGGACCCGTGTACTCCTCAGGTTCATCTGCTGAGTCGATGATGGTGATGCCGTTGCGGTGGGTGCCGGCGGCAGGGAAGGAGATCTGAGGCGGCGAAAGACGGTCAGGAGTCGTGATGTCTGGTTTGGTGGATGCTTCTGTCGATGGAGCAGCTCAGGTGAGGTGGACGACGTCGCGGCAGGAGCAGGACAAACCACACAAAGTTTTCTTCGACACCTACCTGTAACTGAAGTAATTCTGTAAGGGCTCATTTGGCTTGCATGATTCTAAAAACGCAGGGATAGGAGGAAAAACACCGGAATAGGATAGGAATGCACATGGGAAACAGAGCATTTGTGAACACAGGATTTCTGTCAACTTGGGTGTTTGGTTCACAGGAATTGGAGGAGCAGAGGAATGCAAAGAAACATGGCCAAAATAAAGTGAAACCATATGAAAGCGTGTACAGTTAGAATGTTATTCTGCCACTAATGCACTTGGTCTTGTTTTCATGCATAGGATTTTGAAAAGTAGGTCCAGGTGGATGTTTTGCTCCATTCCTTTCAACAAAATGCATGAATAATTGAATAGTAGAGTGCCATAGGAAAATTTCCTATTGCTATGTTTTTCCGTTGAACCAAAATAGCCCTAATGGATCGACATGAATGTAGAGTAATAAGTGATGCGACAAGTGTACAACCTCTTTGCCGTAGCCGTGTCGACCTCAACATCATTGAGTTGGTCGCTTAAGAAGTTGAGGCAGAGGTGGCTGTCGGAGGTGTGGAGGAAGATCTGAGGAATCTGTAGACGGCGTCCAGGGCACTGCTCTGTTGTGATGGATCGTTCCGTCGTTGGAGCAGCTCCGGTGAGCCGTAAGACGTCAAGGCTGAAGCAGCACAAGACAGACATCATTAATCTCAAGTGGGATTCTAATAGCATCTCCAATAGATGATGTAAAATGCATTACCAAAAAGTGATAGATGTAAAATTTACATCACCAAAAACCACCTGACTACAACAGATGAGGTAAACACTGTTGACCTTGAACTTTACTGTCAAAACTGAAATTTATTATGGAATCTGAATGTTACTGTTGAAACTGAACCCAATGGTAGCAGAGAGGCACTTCACATGGGATAGTTTAGGGAGAGCCTGCAGTTCATCTTCAACCTGCACCGCCCTAAGCCGCCAGCCACCACCGGGCAAACCCCGCGCCACCTCACCGCCTCGCCGCCCCGAAACAACTCCCCACCACCGGTCCGCCGCTGCCTCGCCGCCCCGAAACAACTCCCCACCGTCGGTCCGCCGCCGCCTCGCCAGCCCTCTAGCCCCTCCCCCCTCCCCCGTGCCAAGCTTTTTCTCCGGCGATCCCCACGCCACTGCCCCACCATCGCGCCCCCCACCGCCGGCGAGCAGCACCCCACCCAGAACCCTAAGATAGATAGTGGGGTACCTCTACGGCGAGTCCCCCCTCCCCACTGTGGGTGGTTCTTCCTTAACTCCCGCGAGACCCCCACCCCCTAAAAATTGACTAACCCAAAAGTCAATTTAGTCGACTGAAGTATAGCTAAATCAGAGCAGAGCAGCAGCACGAGTGAGGGGGAGAGCAGCAGCAGCAGCGCGAGCGAGCAACCGAGAGCCAGAGCAGCAGCAGCAGATCCGGCTGGTATGGACGATGCTACCGAAGGGGCCTCACACTGGGGGAGAGCCGTCGTGGAGATGTCGCCCGCGGCGCCGGCTTCGAGGTAGCCGCTCCACGGGGGTGGGGGATGGAGCACCGTCGGCGCTGGGAGGTCGAGTTAAGGGGAAGGTGCGATGCGATGAGTGTACAACCTATTTGGTGGCGCCGAGTAGGCCTCGGCTTCGCCCGAGGAGTCGCTGAGGATGCTGCGGTTCCGGTGGAGCAGGTTAAGGCGGCGCTGTGGGGATGGAGCAGCCGCGATAGACGAGGCGATCGTCGGAGCAGCTCCTTGGAGGTGGAGGACGGGGCGGCTGAACCGGCGGGACGACGAGATGGATGACGGATCCTCATCCGGGGACTTGGATGAGGGATGTTGACCTGTTGCGGCAGACGACGTCGTCGGGGAAGAGGCTCCGACTAGGCAGCGGTGAGGTGGCGGACGGAGGAGGGTGGGGTTTCACAGCTGGAGCGGAGAGGTTATGGCGGCCAGATTTCGAATGGCGAAAAGGAGGCGATGGGAGGGGGGAACCATGACTTACGGACGCGCTTGTCCAACATGTAGGGTGTGTTACAAAAGTACCCCCACCGAATTGAACTAGCGGCCCTTTCGGCTCAGGGTTAGAAGGAGGATTTCATGTGTCGGGATTTGGCAGCTGGAGGGAGTTTTCGCGCGCGTTGTAATTTCGGGATAGCAAGGTGCGGGCTGTGTAGGCGCCAGTTTTGGGAGCTGATATCTGAATTTTCGGTATATAACAAGGCGCGGGTTGAATTTTAGGGACAAGCCTAACGTGTAATATTGTACTTGTACGTACCAAATCAATTCGCACTTCCCTCAACGAAAAAAGGAAAATAATAAAACTATTCACACCACACAAAGAGAGAGTCTTGTCCTGTTTTACTATACAAATGCTATTCAAAGCTACTCCCTCCTTCCATCTATATAGGGCCTAATGCGTTTTTCGAGGCTAACTTTGACCAAATATTAGAGCAATAATATATGACATGCAACTTTCACAAAGCACATCGTTAAATTCGTGTGTGAAAGGAGCTTTCAATGATATAATTTTCACATTGTGCATGTCATGTACTATTAATCTTGTCAATAGTCAAAGGCGGTCTTAAAAAACGCATTAGGCCCTATATAGATGGAAGGAGGGAGTATGAATCCATGTTATGTCCAATTAAATTTTTTTGCTGGCTGTATAATGCATGTAACCTACTCATACCAAAATTTTAGTGCATTCCAAATGTTTACACTACCGCTGCAATTCGAACTGAATTTGAATTCATTTCTCTATTTCAATAAGAATCTACAATCATGATTGTTGCCAACTTCAACCATCATTCGTGTATTACCTTAAAAACACACCACATGATTACTATAGAGATAGATATGAAATATGTGTACTATATGAACTCGAATTCAATTTTTTGAATACACTTGATGTTGATTCCAAATAATAGTACATTTGATGTACTAATAATATATTCATAATCTAAACCATGTTCCATACGTACACCGTGTTTATCACACAAGGTATAGTGCCCCGCCCCCTACATTATGACAAGTATTTAGCCCTGAGCTGCAAAAGCCACACATTAGCCCAAATTATAATCAATGTTCTATATATTATATGTAGTACTAGCAAGATGCCCATGCGTTCCACGGAACATCAACATGATCAAGGGGAGGCCTTATTTGCAAATATGGAGAGGGGTGTGGGTATCTTTTTTCAAAATTGCCATAGTTTCCTTCCTATCCGTCAGATATAAATCGGACGGCCTATATTGCAGGATGGCAGGCACACCATCATCAACAACTCTGTTTTTTATAAGAGTAGAGATAAAATATATTATATGTAGTATAACATGTTCATAACCACACCATGTGTATCACCGCTATATATATTCACGCATGCGTCGGTTTAAAACACTATGATAAATTCTTCAAATATCTGAATTCGCTTTTTATAATGAATTATGATCTCTATTCGTCTTTTACACCCACACAATCCTCTTATCTTTGTATCTAGCGCTAACTTTCTCTCGTGCATGCACACGCCCGCATCCCTCTCACCCTCCCTCAGCATTCTCTAGCTACATCGCGCAAATTCGTCTTTTCACTTTAAGTCGTTCACCGACGGTGTGTGTAGGCCCCCTAGCTCCTTCTTTACGGCACACATCGATCGATATGCCTCTCTAGCCAGGTGTGCCTACCACAAACAAAAGCTTCCCCTCTTCTCTTCTCACCGTCCATGCCTCACTCCCACCACTCTTTTCATCGATCTCGTACTCGCACACTCCTCCCCCCTCGATATAGTATGCCTCTCGCACCACCTCCTAGATGCATCCCTCTCTCTCTCTATCTTTCTCCCTGGGCCTTATTTGCTTCTAACACATACATGCATGTATACCGATTGATCTCCCTACATATACCTAGGTCGAGTTTAACTATTTCCCCCCCACCCATCGATCGACGTACCTCACAAGTTATGTCTGTCCTTTCTCTGACAAAGGAAGATTGATCTTCCTATGTAGTTACGTCTGCTTACCATAGCCATATCGTCCCCCCTCATCATTCGTGCATGCCTCCTGACCGTCTCTCGCACGCACGTGCACAGACAGGCAGCCATCCCCTCTGTTACTGAAATTGCAGGCGTGCCCTCCGTTTGTCTAGCAAGCCTCTCCCACAATTTGTTAGAAGCAACTCCACTACCACCCCCTCCAACACTCTAGCTTTGTCTCTCTCCCAACCTTATTCCTCTCCTACACATAGGCATGGATGCCGATCGATCTCCCTTAATACATAAGGTAGGCCTCTCTCCTCCTCCACACATATACCAGCCATTGTACCTCTATAATTAATTAGGCCTCCCCCCACCACACACCAATAGTCGAGCGCTGTAGGTAGGTATCCATGCCACAGAGACAACCTGCACCTGTCCCCTCTCACATTCCAGTAGGCCAGCCACTCCATATCTTTGACGTGGGCACACAGAAATTCGATGGCACTCTTTATCGATCGTGCGCGCACATACACACATCATCCCTCTCTTCGATTCTATGGATAGCTCAGGCCGATGATACCTCAACTCTCTTCTCATGGATCGCCCCCTCTATATATAGTGTCGGTGTACAAAAGTAGGGGACTCCTGTACCCCTCTACTTGTGCACAGGCAGTCGCAGCCACACTTGTGGCCGCGCTTGGCAGGGCAAAAGAGGAAGCAAAGACACAAGACTACCAGAGCAGCGCCAAGCCAGAGGCGCGAGGAGCAAAGGGACAAGGTGGGTTTTCCCCGGCAAGAGCCTTGTCGGGGCAGCCTGCGCAGCCCCGGCAAGAGCGTTGCCAGGGCAACTTGCCCAACGCCAGCAAGACCGCCACCCTTGAGCCTGAGAGTTCCAATGCCACCAACAACAATAGGAACCAAGGCTCGGGAGGCACCCGCATGGTGGCATGCAGATCTTTGTGAAGACCAGAGGCCTGCGAGACTAGATGAGAACCAGAAGACAAAGGCCCCGGCAAGACCCTTGTCGGGGATGCCCATAAGACCCCGGCAAGACCCTTGCCGGGGACATCTGCGGGGCCACAGCCAGGCCCATCCCTACCGAGGCTCCACCGCCGTTCCGACACAGCAGTCAGCCCGCCAACTAAGCAGGCACCTGCACGGCGGCGTGCGGCTTCCAGGCCAACTCAGCAAGCACCTGCGTGGTGGCATGCAAATCTTCATGAATACTCTGCCACCGCACCAGTTCAGCAGCCAGCCATCCAGCGTGGCGCAACACGCCTCGTCAGCATGGACGCGCGTCGGAGTGAGACGAAGCGGCGATAGATGGGACGAGCTTCCTTGCCGTCCTTGATAAAGTGAGAGGGCACGTCGGCAGCGCATTAAATGCGTTTTGTCCTACAGTGCCAGGGATAGACTTGTATACAGTACATACTTTCCACCTCATGTGTGCACTATGGCGACCCCTTTCAACTATAAAAGGAGGCCCGAGGCGTACTGAGGAAGGATTCGGACTTTTTGGACCCTGCACGTCTTGTAGCTAGTCCAAGAACTCTAGATAAACACACCAAAGCAGGATTAGGGTATTACGCATCGCTTGCAGCCCGAACCTGGATAAAATTCCCCTGTGTTGATCTTCTAAACCCGCTCTTTCCACAGCCCCACGCCCTGTCAACCGTAGTAGGGATTCCTTGTGATCTCATAGGTGTCGTTTCCCTGACATCTTTGGCGCGCCAGGTAGGGGGCACAAGCTGTGAAAATCCGGATTTGGAGTCAACTCACCGACTCCTTCATCGCGACGGCTTAGAGGCGAAGGCGACGTTGATCAGCCGCACTCTGGTGTCGTCCGCAGCTGCAACAACCATCTGCGTGGCCACGAAAAGCTAAGTCACGCAAAACTTTAAGCGATTCTTCTTAATATAAGGTTATTCTCCTCGAAAGATCTTGCTCTTTGTATGGAAAACCTGCACGCAATGGGACCCTTCCGCTATTGGCAACGCCCTTGTCCTATTTCGAGTCCGCTCGACAGTTCAAGCGGCTGAGCTGAGAACGACAAGGTGGCTTGCCCGCTGTCGGCAACGCCCTTGTTCTATTTCGAGTCCGCTCAACAGTTCAAGCGGCCGCGCTGAGGGCGGCAAGGTGGCTCGCCCGACAGCAAGCGCCCCCGGCAGGCTGCTAAGAATCCATCCTCAAAGCGCCATAGCATGGGTTTACGCGCCGGTAGACCTATCCAACTAAGCGTAGGGTGTGTACATTCAAGGAAATATCGAACAAGAAGATAGCATGCATCATTTTAAAGATACTATAGAGTTATATTACATCAATAATTGCTGCGGTTCTAACTTAAGATAAAATTGTCTTGGTCATGAACTCGCAGCGGCGATGAGAAACGGGGTGCCTAGTCCCGGCGCTGGCCCTCCACCCTCTTGACTCCGTCGACGCAGCTGATGATGGGATCGATACGCTCCTCGAGCGCCATGAGGTCTGCATCCTCCGGCAAGCTCTCCAGCGCGTCGGCGAAGTCGATGCTGGGGTTCCAGAACGCCACCTTGGTGAGCACCTTGGTTATGGCACCCCGGCAGAGCCTCCGAGACTCATTGGCCAGATAAACTGCTCGGTTGGAGCGGAGCCGCTCCAGGGCTTCGAGGACGCCCTCGAAGAAAAGGGTCATCCTGGCATTGGGGCTCACGTTCGGCTCTTGGGAGTACCTGACATTCGGCAGCCCCGTGGCGGCTAGCTACATGGTGAGCCTCCCTGCGACGTCGATGAGACGGTTGATCCAGAGATTGATGCTGCCCACATAGTCCTTGTGGGCGGTGGCGTCATCACTCCGCAGCCGCTTTTCGGTCTCGAGGGCTTTGGTCAGGGTCTCCTCCCGGGCCCTGACCTCTGAGAGCATCCCTCCAAGCCGTCCGCCTTCAGCTTCAGATCATTGATGGAGTCATTGAGCTCGGAGAGCAGCTTGGCCTTGTTGGAGACTATGGCCTGCACATCTGCCAAAGCGCGGTGGGCCGTGTCCCTCTCCTCCATTAGCTCCAAGACTTTCTTCTTCAGCCTGTCCCGCTCTAGCTCCAGCTCCTTCACCTTGCCGGTGTGGTCCAGGGCCAGAGCATTGAGTGTGTCCTTGTACTTCTACTCCAGCTCCTGGGTCCGCTGCGCGACGGTCTTCTCAATTTCCTCGTCCTTGCCATGGAGCGTGGCGGCAAGCGCCTGCTCCCGGGCGGCGAGGTCTTCCTCCTGGGTGTCCAGTGAAGCCTGCTGCTGCAGCCGGGCAGCCTCATCCTTGGCGGCCAGTTCCTTCGCCGCCTCCTGGGCCTTCTTGATGTCGGCCTGCTTCAGGATGAGCTCTCGCTTGCGCTCCTCCAGCTCACCCTGGGCAGCCCTCAGTTCATCCCGGGCCTCGCCGAACCAGACCTACGCCTCAGTGAGGCGCTCCGCTAAATCTGCCTCCGCCTTGTCCACCGCCGCCATCATGCAGTTCACCTTGTCTTGGCGGGCACGGTGGAGCTCCTGGAGCTTCTGGAAGTTGACGCTCATGGCTCGGAGGAGTTGCTCCTCTTGGGAACCGCCACCACCAGTGCTCGGTTCATCAACAACCTGGAGCCCGGCGGTGGCGAGCGCGTCGTCATCGAACACCTCCCCTTCGGCTGGTGCCCTGGTGCTCGCCGTCCCTGGGAGGTGGACGAACAGGTCGTCGCCCACCTTCAAGTACTTGCCCGAGGCGGGGGCTATAGGGGAGGAAGGTTGGTTGTCAGCCACCTCCTCCCCGGCAGGCCCCTTGCCGGCCTTGCCGGCCTCCACAGCAGGCCCCTTGGCAGCCTCCTCAGCGACGGTCTTGGCGGCCTCCTCGGCAGCAATCTTGTCGGCCTCGGCTTCGGCGTCCTTGGCGACCTCCTCGATGACGGTGTCGATATCTTCCTGGTCCATCGAGGGAGGGTCTGTAAACTGCAAGGGAAGATGAGGCAACGAGGCCAAGATCAAGGTTCAGAAAAAGAAAAGGAAAGAAAAAGAGATAGGGACGGGAGGTAGGCCACTTACCCGTGATGAGCTGGGAAGAAGTGGTTCCCTCCCCGCCAACGTTCGTTGCCGGGATGGAGCCACTGCCGCCCAAGTTCACCTCCTCCTCCTCCATGCGCGTGGGCTCGGTGGTAGGCGCCCTTGCTGGGGACGCCCCTGTTGGCGGCATGGTCGATGGGGGCGGCGTGTTGGGGGTGGCCCTCAGCGGCTCCTCCTGTTGTTGCTCCCCTCCTGCAAATCCAACAAGGTCAGCACCAAGATTCATGCCCCGACGCTCATCGGTGAGGAGTAAGTGATGGACTCACGCTGGGGGCTGAGGCGGGGCCGGCGCCGGCGCCGGCGTGTGCGGGGTGCTCGCCGGGGGCTGGTCGCCGGCTGAAGCCCTGGCCTTCTTCGCTGCCCTCTAGGACAGCGTCTCCATGTCCCCCAGAAGACAAAATCAAATTGAGGAAAGATAGCACAGGCGGGGGGGGGGGGTCAGGGAATGATGAGGGGCGAAGTGCTTACTCGTCTTCCACCTCCTCCTCCGCTGGCTTCCTCTTCCTTTTTGGGCTGAAGGACCCGAGGTCAAACTCGGCCTCTGGGGCATCGTCCGAAAGAGGAGGAGAGGGGGATGGCGTCCTGCGCCGCTTGGACGAGGAAGAGGCGGCGGCTGTTGCTTTCTTTTTCACAACTGCGGCCCTCGTCTAGCGCACGGGCTACGCCTGAGCCTACTGCTGCCGCATGGTCCTGCCGGGACAGACCGGCTCGCTGGAGCTAGCCCACCGCAGGACGCGTCTCCTCCCGGAGGCCAAGGAGTCATCCGCCTCGGTCTCCTCTTCGGCCAACTCCTCGGCCATGTCTTCGACAAGGGAGCCCCGGCGTCGACGCCACCGGCTTCCCCGGCAGACCTCGCCCACTCGGCGAGCTCTTTCTCCTCTACGGCCGTGTCGGCCTCGTCCTCCATAGTGCCGATGCTGCCGGCCTCCTTTGCGAGTGCCGCCTCCTCCGCCCTGGCGGCAATGTATTCCAGCTCCTCCTTGGTGGTGTCGCGGACGAGCAATGGCTCATCGCGAACATACCTCTCCGACAGGTTGTTGAAGAAGGCCTGCACCCACCCCGCTTCCGGCTCGACCCAGCTTGGATCGAGGCCGTGCACGTTGAAGTCCGGCATCATGGCGATGATGGTGGTCTGGCAAGAGTTGTTGCTCAGCGGGACCACTCCCGCTGGCAACCCAAACAGAGACCCGTCGGGCCTGACGGCATTGTTGGCCTTTGCGGCCTTGCCAGCCTTCTCGGCCTTCTCAGCCTTGCTGGTCCTCTCGACCCCGCCGGCCTCGTCCACCTTGAGCTGGAAGAGCCTCTGGCAAAGATGGGCGTGTTGCAACACCGTGAAATTGTGCTTCATGCTAGGGCAGAGCCTCGTGATGTCGGTCGCGTTCCTGAAGTCCCAGGCCGACCTCCCCTTGTCGTGTAGTGGGGCAATCTGGCGGCAGATGAAGTCGGCCCCAATCATCTCGTGGGTGAGCCCGGCCGAAGTAAGGCGATGGATCCTGGTGGTGGCAACCGTAAGCTTCTTGTCATTGGCGTCGACATCGCCCCAGTCTTTACTATGGACCGGCGGCGCCCGACGGACCCAGCAGAACTCCTGCAGATCTGCCTCCTCAATCCAGCACCACCGGCCCCGCCATTCTTCCCACCTTTCCTTCTGGGCACCCTCCGGGTACGTACCCCTCTCCTGGGTCCGCGGGATCTAGGTGATGCACCCAGAGATGGCGCCCCCTGGTTGGATGCAAGGATAGAAGTAGTGGCGGAAGAGCGCCGTGCTGGGGAGCACTCCGGCAAAGCCTTCGCAAAGATGGGCGAAGAAGGCCATGCACGCCACGTCTTTTTGCATAAGGTCCAGAAGATGGAAGCCGAAGGTGTGCATGACATCGTTGAAGAAATCAGAGAAAGGGGGGAAGAGCCCGTAGGAGAAGTAGTCGATGAAGAAAGGGTACCGCGTTGGCCCGGCCTCGGCGCAGGAGGCAGGAATGACGCGCGTAGCAGGATGCCCCGACGTCTCCCTTCCCCACAGGGGCCTGAACATGTCCTTGAGGGTGAGCACGTCGACCATCGAGGGGAAGAGGGCGCGCTGCATCCGCATCTCCACCAGCTCGCTCTCCGGCGCCTCTTCCCCCCGACGTCCTTGGCCGCTCCTTTGCCCTTGCTCGTCTTGGGTGCCATGGCGGTTGAGAGGAAATGAGGGATCAGGGGCAATGGAAACGCGGCGGCGGCGAGTAGAGGCGAAAGATTTGGTGCGCGCTTGAGGAAGAAGAAGAGGGGAACGGCGGTTCTGAGATTGGAAAAGGCACCGAGGGTAAATGAGCAGCGCCCCTGCAGTTTTCCTTTTTATGGGGAAGACGCGGGCCGCCTGTTTACCATTTACGACGACGTGACGCAGGCGTGCAGCAACCGCTCCACGCACGACCCCCACGTCACGCATTCAACGTGGGTCATGGGGAAGCACAACTGGCGAGGGAGTTACTGTAGTAAAACTCTGCCACGCATGCCCGCGCACCATTCTGGGCCTGGCCCAATAACGCTCCGCGCTTATATGTGGCACAGGCCCGGGGGCTCCTGTTGGTGTACAAAACTAGGGGCCTCCTGTACCCCTTTACTTGTGCATGGGCAGTCGCAGCCGGCCGCGCTTGGTAGGGCAAAAGAGGAAGCAAAGACACAAGACTACCAGAGCAGCGCCAAGCCAGAGGTGCGAGGAGCAAAGGGACAAGGTCGGTTTTCCCCGGCAAGAGCCTTGCTGGGGCAGCCTGCGCAGCCCCGGCAAGAGCCTTGCCGGGGCAACTTGCCCAACGCCAGCAAGACCGCCACCCTTGAGCATGAGAGTTCCAACGCCACCAACAACTTTAGGAACCAAGGCTCGGGAGGCGCCCGCATGGTGGCATGCAGATCTTTGTGAAGACCAGAGGCCTACGAGACTAGATGAGAACCAGAAGATGAAGGCCCCGGCAAGACCCTTGCCAGGGACGCCCATAAGACCCCGGCAAGACCCTTGCCGGGGACATCTGCGGGGCCACAGCCAGGCCCATCCCTACCAAGGCTCCATCGTCGTTCCGACATAGCAGTCAGCCCGCCAACTAAGCAGGCACCTGCGTGGCAGCGTGCGGCTTCCAGGCCAACTCAGCAAGCACCTGCGTGGTGGCATGCAAATCTTCGTGAAGACTCTGCCACCACACCAGTTCAGCAGACAGCCAGCCAGCGTGGCGCAGCACGCCTTGTCAGCATGGACGCATGTCGGAGCGAGGCGAAGCGGCGACAGATGGGACGAGCTTCCTTCCTGTCCCCCATAAAGTGAGAGGGCACGTTGCCAGCGCATTAAATGCATTTTGTCCTACAATGCCACGGGTAGACTTGTATATAGTATATACTTTCCACCTCTTGTGTGCCACTGTGGCGACCCCTTTCGACTATAAAAGGAGGCCCGAGGCGTACTGAGGAAGGATTCGGACTTTTTGGACCCTGCACGTCTTGTAGCTAGTCCAAGAACACCAGATAAACACACCAAAGCGGGATTAGGGTATTACACATCGCTTGCGGCCCGAACCTGGATAAAATTACCCCGTGTTGATCTTCTAAACCCGCTCTTTCCACAGCCCCGCGCCCTGTCAACCGTAGTAGGGATTCCTTGTGATCCCATAGGTGTCGTTTCCCCGACATATATGATATATCCAGGACTCTATTTCACACACATTGCATATGTTACATTTTTTGATTGAGACCCCCCCAAAAACACTCACGAACCCACACACTATATCTCTCTACATTTGTATCTCTCTCACACAACCCCACGTAGGTGGTGTACGTACACGAAGAGAATAGGTGCACGTACTCACGCTTCGTGCCCAGCCACACCCGCGCGGGTACACGGTGGAGCTCATTTCTGTACGAAATGGCAGCCGATGTGCTAATTTGAACGAGTGTAGCGGTTGTTTACCTACGGAGGTCGTGTACCACGCGTGCACAAAACAAAGTTCGAGCGTTATTTTTAAATAAAGTTATATCGCTCAATGGCACGTACACAAAATATAAAATGATTTTTATGGAGAAAAAGGTAGTCCGCTCCACTATATACAATGGAGCCTGCCTGCCTGGGTTTGTCTCTCTTCAGAGTATCTCACACAAGGCGGCAGTGGCCTGTCTCTCTCTCTCTCACCGTTGGTCACTGATCCGTCCGCATCTCGTCCACCAGCAGAAAGGGAGGATGTGCATTGTTTCTCCGTTCGACGGCGCTGAGGCAGCACGTCCCGATCTACGGTACCCGCCGTTCTCTCTGACCAAGCTCCGGCGCGGTAGGGCCTACGCCACCTGCTCGCTGCTGCAGTATGGGCAGACCGCGCTCGCGGCCGCTCACTAGTTACATCCCGACGACCCCAGATATCCCCTCCGGCCTTGCTCCACTGCCCGTCTTCCCACATCGCTGCATGTGGAAAATCTTGCATGTCGATCTTCCGTAGTTCTTTGCCCAAAACGTAGCTCGTCCGGCGTACTTTCCATATTGCAATCTCGTCCTCACACCATTTTTTAGACAAACACAACCGTGTTGTTATCTTCCCTTAGGACAAGGAATATGCTTCTTTTTTGTCGTCGTATGTGTCATCAACTGTTATTGGCCAGTAATTGTTTCCTTTCTACCTCTTTTTTGCAAACAGGGCTATCCATTTCACCTCGTTGCTATTGCACCCTTTTGGTGAATTGCACAAATCACTTTTTTCTTAAGAGTGTTTTGTGCAGTTGTACTAAAATGTCACACAAGCAACGTCTCTACATTTTAGTGCGACTGCACAAAGGGAGATTGGTTTTGCTCTATCCTCCTCATCCAACTCCGAGCCTAATCTTCTCCAACTATTTGCTTAATCTTCTCCAACTAGTTAGTCTTAAGAGAGACTGCAAAGGTGACCGACTTCTATTTGTGTGTTTATTGTTTCATCAACAGTCCTCTATTATCATAATCACACTTAATATCTTTGGAACAGGGACGCTCAGCTCTATTTTAGTGGAACTACACAAAATGATCGGAATGTTGCATGCACCAGACAGCTACTTTTTTTCCCAACATGCCTTGTTGATTTAGACAGAGCTGGGGGGGCGTTGCTGCCAATGAAAGCATGGATCAATTTTAATTTAACACCTTCTCACAACTTTGTCTTCCGTTGTGATGTAAATATTAGCTCTGATCTGCTAATCATTGAGATGCATTAGCAAGGAAGTTAATTTTTTATTGTTTCCGAAAGAGCATCGATGGCAAGACACACGAAACAAAAGCTGAAAGCTCAGAGCATTGTACAATTTCATGTCGCTGGAAAATTATTTGTATAGTACGTCAATTATGTAAACAAATGCTGGAAGCTTGATAGCATTGCCAGAAGCCTCTTCATCATCCGGGTCCATGTTCCATGCACAAAATTATACTCCTCCGTTCCTAAATATTTGTCTTTTTAAAAATTTCAAATGGGCATATTTTAGAGTGTAGATTCACTCATTTTGCTTCGTATGTAGTCACTCGTTGAAATCTCTAGAAAGACAAATACTCCGGAGTATATTTAAGAACCGAGGGAGTAGTGCACAACCGCATGGGAGACTCAGCCCGGTCGTTGCGCCGCATTAATAGTGAGTAATGAGCAGTTAAATCATAAGCCCCACCTTTCCCACTGTAAGTTGCTTGGAAGAAGCAACCATCAATACGCCCTTCTTTGAATCCGCTCATACTACTCCATCCGTCACTGTTTAGGCTAGTCATAGTGGGGGTAACTTAGGTAGTAACTTAACACAACCCAAGAAAATTTTGCTTATGTGGCAAGTATTTAATGAGGAAAGAGGTGCTTGTGGTAACATAATATGTTACTGTAACATATCGCTTCCCGAGGCAAAATGAGTCTATGAGCTAATAAATGAAGCCATCTATGACACTACTAGTATGTTACTTTGCACTATGGAGGTAGTAACTTAGACTAGTGTCATATGCATGACACTAGTATAAGTTACTCCCCACTAGGACCAGCCTTATAGAGCGCGCTTCAAAAAAATCTCTAGGACCAAGGCGACTAGCGATCGGCCTGAAAAATAGCATTGGTAGTTATAGCACGACGTCTATTACTAGAGGAAATAATGCGTACACACATGCATGCAGTGCTTCCACCACGGGTACACACATGCATGCACTTACTCCACTCCGTAGTACATCGAGAGAAAATTGTGGACTTGATTGCGGTTACCACGCCCTAATTAATTGAGCATTAAACCAAACGCGTTTAAAGTCTCTCTGGTGGTGGAAATGCATTGAGAGAAATGCATCAGAATGAAGCGCGCCCTGTAAACTGTGATGGAGGGAGGAGTAGTATGAAGGTGCAAAACCAAGTACGTGTATGGCCAGTCGGTCAACGCACCTCCTCTTGGCATATCACTGAAATGTGGGACCGGAGTGTGAGCAAACCGATCTCAATTGATGGCAAAATGGCCAACCTGCCATTCCTTGAGAGAGACGAGGAGCGAGAACACATAGACGAGCTCGCACGGAGGCCAAGATATATTCGAGCATGGTTGATCGATATCATCATTACATGTTTGATGTTTTTTAATACTATACTATTGGGCTGCCGTTTTCCGCCCTTCTCCCTAAATGTGTACTTTATCAGAGATTATAATAAAATAAGAGTATAGATGCTCCACCATGCGGTTCTAGTAGTAGTACTACTCGGACTACTAAACCTTGCGCCTGGCTCTTCGCCTCTTCGTGAAGTCGAACAAGGATGGTACTCCGCATGTTGGGTACTACAGTGTATGTCTATGGCAATCTGACACCGAATGAACTGATGCATGTCCACCGCCTGGGCAAGGGTAGGTTGCATTAGTCGAAAGGCATAAGTGAGCTTCACCTTGTCCTGCAAGCTTCTCCTTGTTCAGCGACTTGACGGGACACACCAAAAAGTAGTGCTAGTCCATACTCCCTCCTTTCCGCTTAATATGGCTTAATCTTTTTTGCAGGTAAATGAGAGAGCTTTATTCATATATAAGCATTCTTAGGACAAACGGCCAAGAGACTAGTCACTAGGAAGCGAGGTACCCCGCAAAAAAGAAGAAGGAAGCGAGGTATTTCATCAAGCCAGCTCTCGGCCACATTCAAAGTGCAGCAAGCACGGTTCGCACAAAGATGCGCCGCAAGGTTTGCTGACATGTTTGCATGCTGAATAACAAAAAAAAAGAGGAAATATTACCGAGCGCTCCTATTTGTAAAAGGATATGAGCGAGAATTAAGCGAGAATTGTGGCGAGTGTTCCATGCAATCAACTTCCATTATCACATGCGAGAACCCTCGAAGAGAACCAAATGTGTTGAAGATTGCTTTATCACATTTTTAAAACATAATAAGAGTGCAGACGCTCCTCCATCCGGTTCCTAGTAGTATAGTACATACCTCTATAGTAGTAGTACTAGTACTAGTAAACTTTGCGCTTGGCTGTTCGCCTCTTCGGGAAGTCGAACAATAATAGTAATAGTATAGTGTATGCTTCTGGCAATCTGACACTGAATTAAATGTTGCACGTCCACGGCCTGAGCGAGGGAGAGCTTGCATTAGTCAAAAGTTTCTCCTTGTCCTACGAGCCACCGCGCGCAAGCTTCTCCTGTCCTGCAAGCTTCTCCTCATTCGACAAGTTGACGGGACACAGCAAAGTAATGCTAGTCCATACTACCTCCTTTCCGGTTAATATGGATTAATTTCAAACGAGATAAATACATTGTTTGTCACTGTATATTTGTAAAAATACAGTCAATGGACTTCATAATGCGCTCATTGCGCTCAATATATACATTTTCCGGTGTTTATATGGTCACTAGCTCACCCTGGCTGAGTATGTGTGTGCATGCACGTGTAGGTTGAGCACTTGAGCATGACCGTGTGTGTCCCGTCGTGTACTCGGACATGCATGCATTAGGGCGCCGCGCGCGTTTTTGGTCCATGTGTACGTGTGACTGTTGCATGCATGCACGAGGTTGTAGTCCCTCACATTCACATGTTCATAAGTCAATGCTTTGTCAAAATGTTGCATGCAAGGTTTAATCATTCGTTGTTCACGCATGCATTCCCGATATTAATACATTGGTAAAGACAATTTCTTGAGGAAAACGAGCCCATGAATTGAGTACAAAGGGGACCAATAAGCCAGGACGGAGGGAGTACCAGTAGTGAACCAGAAGGAGGGAGTAGGTACTAGTAGTACAGTACTACATAACAACGTGCAGTAACAAAATTCCTCTATGTGCATCCTGTCTACGTGTCATGCAAAAAATTGTCGACGTTCTGGGAATGGGGGTCCCCAGACTTGCCCGCCTGCGGCCCATGATGTGGCTGAGCTAGCAGGTCGTATAACCCATCTTCATCGACAAGGCATTCAAGACCCTCGCGAGGGGCCAAGCCTCGCGAGGCGGACGATGCAAGACCTCCTCAGGAGCGGTGAAGCCAGGCAGGCTCACGAGGAGCAGAGATATCAAGGCGGGGAAAACCTCACGAGGCCCTCGTGACGTGAGCCATGACGATCGACACCAGGCGGGCGCCAGCGCGCGCAGCGTCCTTGTTTCCTCTTTGGTGCTAAGGAGGCCAGCGCAGGCGAGGAGTACCGAGGCATCAGGCAAAGGTTGCTATATTGGTGCAACGAGACCAAGACCAGGAGGACGGCAAGACGGAGGTCATCGTGGAGCCCAAGACGGCGTCACCACCAGAGCCTTTCGCAGGCGAAGACCACTTTTGTCAGGATAGCTTGTACTAGTTATCCCCCTTCAAACTTGCCCGCCATTGTTGGCTCCCTTCCCGCTCATTATTTGGGAAGAGCACCAGGGCCTCTATAAATAGGTCTAGCCACCACAGTAGTAGAGGACGGGAACGGATCGAAAGCCGACACTAGCACAAGAACACCTCAACCTCAGGAGGTTGTTCTTCCCCTTGTACAGTTCATCATCAGTCCAAGAGGCAATCCACCACCACCACACTGGAGTAGGGTATTACACCACAACGGTGGCCCGAACTAGTATAAATCCCGTGTCTTTCTGTGTTGCGAGTTCGTCGAGTTCGTCCGCGAGATCTTAGCGAGCTAGGGCGTAGATCGATAGGAGGGAAAGACTTCACGCGCACCCCAGTGTTCGAACCTTAAGGGTTTGCCGGAACCCCACATCCGACATTTGGCGCGCCAGGTAGGTGTGTGACGGCGCTCCTCTCCACCAACCTGCGCCCCGTGCCGCCGCACTTCGCCCCCATGGCAGGTGCCCCGCCATCCGGCTCTGCGGCCGACGCCAACAGCGGGGCATCTGGGTACCCGAGCCCTGGCCCACGCCCTATGACGAGTGCGGTGGCTGACCAAGTTCAAGCCAGAGATGCCGCCGCGTTACAACGGCGCGGCAGACCCGACGCCATTCCTGCTGGCGTACGAGAAGGCTGTCCTCGAGGTCGGAGGTGACGACAAGATCATGGCTAACTGGTTCCCCATGGCCCTCGCTGGCGAGCCGCGCGCCTGGCTGTTCAACCTCTCGGGATCCACGGTGGCCTCCTGGGGGGAACTCCGCGACCTCTTCACCGCTCGCTATGCGGTGCCGGCGGCACCATGCAGTCGCGGCCCTGCTGGGTGGCTCTCAAGCACCACCTTCAGACCGCCACGTCAAGCCATTCCTCCTTCAGATAGGAGCCACATCCAAGCGCCTGGGGGCTCCGCCGGGTTGGGCCGTGCCAGAGGCCGACCTCACCTTCGGGCCAGAAGACCACCCCGACTCCACCGCCGGCTCCGGAATGCTGCCGATGCTCTGCACACCCACCATCTGCAACGTGGTCGTTACCAAGACCCTCATCGACGGCGGCGCTGGCCTCAACTTGATCTCCGTAGAAGCCTTCAGCCTTCTTCACGTGCCGCCTGAGCGGCTCGGCCTCAACAAGCCCTTCTCGGAAGTGGGTGGTGGAGCCGCTCACTCTCTGGGGCAGATTCACCTCCCTGTCACCTTCGGCGCACGCGACAACTACCGCACCGAGCTGGTGGACTTCGACATCGCCCGCATCGGTCTCCCGTACAACGCCATCCTCGGGTACCCGGCTCTCGCTCAGTTCATGGCGGTGACTCACCTGGCCTACAACCTCATGAAGATGCCAGGAAGCAAGGGCGTCCTCACCATCAAGGGGGACACTAAGGAGGCCGTGACGGTGCTCAGGCTCGCCTTTAAGACCGCGGCGGCAGCACAGCCCGCCGGCGCCGGTACCCCCGAGGCCAAGGAGGTCGCGCCTACCAAGAAGAAGCAGCTGTTCACCCAAGACAAGGCGGAAACCAAGCAGGTGCCGGTCAACGAGGACGGGTCTTCAGGAGCCACCTTTACCATAGGAGCCGGCCTCGACCGGGAACAAGAAGAAGCCTTGGTGAGGTTCTTGCGCGCGAACAAGGAGATCTTCGCGTGGGAGCCTAACCAGCTGGTAGGGGTCCCGAGGGAGGTGATCCAGCATCATCTAAGGGTGTGCCCCAATATACGCCCCGTGAAGCAACGAGCAAGACGGCAGTCCGCTGAAAAGCAAGCCGTCATCGTCCAAGAGACTCGCAAGCTGGAGGCGGCGGGTGCCATCCGAGAAGTTCGATATCCCGAATGGCTGGCGAACCCCGTCGTAGTGCCGAAGAAAGGCGGAAAGGAACGGATGTGCGTCGACTTCACCAACCTCAACAAAGCCTGCCCCCAAGATCCATTCCCACTCCCGCGCATCGACCAGATTGTCGACTCCACCGCCGAGTGTGACCTGTTGTGCTTCCTGGACGCATTCTCAGGGTATCATCAGATCAAGATGTCGTTGGAAGATGTGGAGAAGACAGCCTTCCTGACACCATGCGGGGTGTACTGCTACACCTGCATGCCCTTCGGGCTGCGCAACACGGGCGCGACCTTTCAGCGGTTGATGCACATCGCCCTGGGGCGGCAGCTCGGGAGAAACACAGAGGCCTACGTCGATGACATAGTGGTAAAGTCTCGCGAGGCGAGGACATTGATTCAAGACTTGGAGGAGACCTTCGAGAGCCTGCGCCAAGTGAACTTGAGGCTTAACCCGGAGAAGTGCGTGTTCGGCGTCCCCTCCGGCAAGCTACTGGGTTTCCTCGTATCCCACAGAGGGATCGAGGCGAACCCAGAGAAGATCAAGGCCATCGAGGACATGAGCCCACCACAGACCCTCAAAGAGATGCAGAAGCTAGCGGGCGGGTGACCGCGTTAGGGCGTTTCATCTCCAAACTGGGAGAGCGCGCCTTGCCCTTCTTCAAGCTCATGAAGAAGAAGGGCCCGTTCGAGTGGACCCCGGAGGCCGACCAGGCCTTCCAAGACCTCAAGAATCACCTCACCAGTCCCCCAGTGATGGTGGCACCACGGCCTCTCGAGCCTCTGGTACTCTACCTTGCCGCCACCCCGTACTCCGCCAGCACGGCGCTGGTGGCGGTTCGGGAGGAGCGCCAAGCCAAGGGCGCGCCGCGCCAAGCCGGAGCTAAAGTGGCGCAGGGTCAGGGAGGCGTAGCGAGGGCGTCAGCGGGGGAAGACCAAGCTCAGCAGGGCAACATCGCAAAAGCTCCGGAGGACAGTCAGGTCTCAGGAACCCCTCCACCTCAGGATATGCCCCGATCTCCGCAGGACCCGAGCCTCGATAGTGTGCCAGCCCTCGTCGAGCACCCGGTGTACTTCGTTAGCACCGTACTGCGGGACGCGAGGGCACGCTACCCCATGCCCAGAAACTCCTACTCGCGCTCCTGGTGGCCGCACGCAAGCTGCGACACTACTTCCAGGGCCACCCCATCAAGGTCGTCTCAGCCTACCCATTGGAGAGGGTACTCAGGAGCCCTAACCTCAGCCGGAAGGGTCGCCGAGTGGAACATCGAGTTGCAAGCATTCCAGTTGGAGTTCAGCACCACCAGGGTCATCAAGGGGGCTGCGCTCGCTGACTTTGTGGCAGAATGGACGGATGCCCCGACGCTTGAGGAAGGAGAAGACCGGTCCACCTTCCCAGGAAGCGAGGCTCCAGACGGCTGGGTCATGTATTTCGATGGCGCCTTCGCGCACCAGGGCGCGGGGGCTGGAGCAGTGCTCATCTCGCCCACTCAGGAGAAGCTCTATTACGTCATGCAGCTCTGCTTTCAGCACGGCGAGAAGGTCTCCAACAACATCGCAGAATACGAAGGCCTCATAGCTGGCCTGAAGGCTGCGGCAGCTCTAGGGCTGAAGCGCCTCACTGTCAGAGGCGACTTGCAACTCCTCGTCAACTTCTCCAACAAGTTGTACGAGCCAAAGGACGAGCATATGGAGGCCTACCTCGCGGAGGTGCGCAAGATGGAGAAGCAATTCTCGGGCCTGGAGCTGCAACACGTGCCCCAGGGCACCAACAAGGAAGCCGACGACATCGCCAGGAGAGCATCCAAGCGGCAGCCGCAGGAGCCCGATGTCTTTGAAAAGCGGCTCTTCAAGCCATCAGCGACGCCACCTCTTTCAAGCATGACTCAGCCTCGGGAGGAGCTCCCACAGCCTCCGGCCATGGGAGCCCTAGCCTGTGGCCCGACCTCAGGAGCTCGGCTGCTCTTGGCGCTCGAGCCCCAGGAGGAATGCTGGACCAAGGAATTCAAGGAGTACCTGACGCACGGGACGCTGCCGGAGAAGGAAGAGGACGCGGAGCGCGTGGCCCGGCAAGCCACGGCATATTGTATCCAAGACGGCGAGTTATACAGGAAACGACCGAACAACGTCACGCTGTGCTGCATCTCCAGCGATCAAGGAAGGGAGTTGCTGACTGACATACACGGCGGGGACTGCGGACACCATTTGTCATCACGAACCCTCGTCGACAAGGTGTTCCGCAGTGGATTCTACTGGCCTACAGCACTCAACGACGCAGCCGAGCTGGTGAAGTCCTGTGAAGCTTGCCAATTCCACGCCAAGCAAATCCGTCAGCCTGCTTAGGGCCTCCAAACCATCCCGCTCACATGGCCGTTCGCGGTCTGGGGGCTGGACATCCTAGGCCGATTCCCTCGGGCGCCAGGGGGCTACCGCTATCTCTACGTCGCCATCGACAAGTTCACCAAGGTTGCGGAAGTGGAAGCCGTCCGTACCATCCCAGCCGGCTCTGTTGTCAAGTTCATCAAGGGCCTCGTGAGCCGCTTCGGGGTCCCCAACCGCATCATCACAGATAACGGCTCGCAGTTTACTAGTAACCTTTTCAAAACCTACTGTTGCTAACCTTGGAACGCAGATCTGCTACGCTTCGGTAGCGCACCCCAGGAGCAATGGCCTGGCCGAACGCGCCAACGCGGAGGTCCTGAGGGGCCTCAAGACTAGGACCTTCAAGAAGAAGCTGGAGGATTGTGGAAGGGGCTGGCACGATGAGCTCTAGCCCGTGATGTGGTCCATCCGCACCACCACCACCAAGCCAACGGGCGAGACTCCATTCTTCCTCGTCTATGGAGCTAAAGCAGTCCTCCCTCACGAGGTCAAGCATCGCTCCGCACGGGTCCTGGCGTTCGACGAAACGCAGCAGGACGCCACGCGGGGGATGGACCTCGTGCTGGGGGAGGAACGTCGTCGTGAAGCTGCGTTAAGGGCGGCAAGGTACCAACAAGCGCTGCGGCGATACCACTGCCGCAACGTCCGCTCCAGGACGCTCGAGGTAGGCGACCTCGTCCTGAGGCGGGTCCTCTCCAGGGATGGGCTGCATAAGCTTTCACCAATGTGGGAGGGCCCGTTCAAGGTCGTCCACATCTCCAGGCCTGGCGCCGTGCGCCTGGAGACACAAGACGGGGTACCTATCCAAAACGCCTGGAACATCTAGCACCTCCGAAAGTTCTACCCATGAAGCAAGGCCCAGATCCTGTGAAGAAAGGCCCAGAGCCTGTGAAGAAGGCCCAGTGCCTGTGAAGAATCGCCGCCCATGACACTCTCACGTAATAATGAGTTGGGGCTGTATACGCCCCGGAGTCTCAGGAGCGCCGGCCTCAGGCCCTGGGGCTCCCGCCCACGCCTAGTGGCAGCACTTAGCTCCGCGCTGGTGAGAAGACTTGAAGACTAGACTAGGTGCCGGATGCGTCTTTTCATTTGCTTTCCGTAGTTGGCTCACTTTTTCTTAATCGAAGTTTGTTTTTGGTGTTCCCTGCTGATTTGATTCCCTCGCCTCTTACCGCATTTTCCGGCTCTGGTTTGCTAGTGTTCTCTCTCTCGCGTACCTCGCGAGGGGGCTAGGCAGGTGCCCTCGCAAGAATTTTTCTCCTCTCTGCCTTCTCGCGAGCCACCCTCGTTCGAGCCCAAAAATTGGCGCACCTCTCGTAGTTCGTGCCCCATGGGTACCGCGATACAAAGTGCCAGATCAGGGCCAGGGTGGACGGCAAGTCATGTTTAAAGCACTTCCTAACGAGTTTGTGCAGTTCCTGAGCGAATGAAGGCCACCAAGGCAAGATGTTCACGAGGAAATAGGCGCTTCGTAAGGAAGAGGGCGTCCTGAACCCACCAGGTTAAGTTATCTTTGCGCAAAATAACAACACGGCATGGGAATAACACGCATAGTACAATAACCAAGGAACCACAGTTCGATACACGCCCCTCTGGGCCCATACTGGTTTCACTTTTTGATGCAGGAAAAAGAGCAAAACGAAGTGGCATTGCGGCGATCCGCGGAGGCAGGCCCTTAGCGACGCCCTGAGCCTAGCCAGATCCTTCCTCGCGCCTCAAGGAGGCGCGGCGGCGAGATGACCTGCTGCCGCCTTCGGCGCGGGCGCGGCGGTGCGGCGGCTGGTCGTAGCCACCACTGCTAGAGCTGTCACTAGAGGAAGAGCCGTCGTAGCTGGAGGAGACACGGTCGCCGCCGAGGGCAGGCTCACCCTCGTCCTCGCCGCGACCGTTACCAAGGCCGAGCACCTCCTCACCGTCGTTCGTCTTGGGGCAGCACCAGGCGCGGCGACCATCTTCCCCAAACACCCTCACGTAGAGGGTCGATCCACCATCGTACTTGAAGTGGAGGGTGCACCGCCTGCCCAGGCCGCGCACGCGGGCGAACATCTGCCAGCCGCGGGCCAGGGCTATGTTACCCGCGGCGGAAGTCTCGACCGCCACCCAAGAGGCCTTGCTGCTGCAGCCATCCGCCTACAGCCAGAGTCTGCCTGGACCAGGGGCCGGCAGTTCATCGACGAAGAAGCACGGAAGCTGGAGCCAGTTGCCGGACGGGTTCTCTGACCAGACGACGAACTCCGGCGACACCTCCGCTGAATGGAAGCGCGGACGGGGAGGCCGCGCCGCCATAGCATGCCTCCCCTCGTCAACTGCATCGCCATGGCTAGGACGACCCCCTCCGCGTGCCGCGGCGCCGCCTCGACAGTGGGCCACGGCGGGGGACGCGGCGTGCTTGCGCGGATGGCCGCGCCCGCGCTTGGGCGCCTGGGAGCCGGGCCCCTCGCGAGGAGCCTTTCCCTTCTCGGTGGCGGAGAACTTCCTTCGTGGCGCCATTGGTGGCACTGCAAGCAATAGAGCAAGGAAGAAGAAGCAAGCAAGCGAGGAAGAGATGGGCGACGGGGGCTCCACCCCCTCCCCATTTATAGCAAGAGAAGTCCAACCGGCGCTTCCCACGATCGCAGGTAATGATGGTTTTCCTTGCATGTCGCAGGGACTTGTCAAGTCGTGCAGTTGCCGAGGCAGCGTGGGGAAGCGAAGACCCCCACGTCCAATCAATCGCCACGTGTCAACCGAGGCCGCAGGCTTTTGGGGCCCGCGGTGCTCCGAACTTGACCCTTGGCTTCGCCGTGAAGCCAAGCCCGAGCGCACCTTGGGCCCGGGGGCTACTGTCGGCGTTCTGGGAACGGGGGTCCCCAGACTTGCCTGCCTGCAGCCCACGGTGTGGCTGAGCTAGCAGGCCGTACGACCCATCTTCATCGACAAGGCATTCAAGACCCTCGCGAGGGGCCAAGCCTCGCGAGGCGGACGACGCAAGACCTCCTCAGGAGCGGCCAAGCCAAGCAGGCTCACGAGGAGCGGAGATATCAAGGCGGGGCAAACCTCACGAGGCCCTCGTGACATGAGCCATGACGATCGACACCAGGCGGGCGCCAGGCAGGCGCCGGCGCGCGCAGCGTCCTTGTTTCCTCTTTGGTGCTAAGGAGGCCAGCGCAGGCGAGGAGTATCGAGGCATCAAGCAAAGGTTGCTATATTGGTGCAACGAGACCAAGATCAGGAGGACGGCAAGACGGAGGTCATCGTGGAGCCCAAGACGGCGTCACCACCAGAGCCTTTCGCAGGCGAAGACCACTTTTGTCAGGATAGCTTGTACTAGTTGTCCCCCTTCAAACTTGCCCGCCGTTGTTGGCTCCCTTCCCGCTCATTATTTGGGAAGAGGACCAGGGCCTCTATAAATAGGTCTAGCCACCACAGTAGTAGAGGACGGGAACGGATCGAAAGCCGACACTAGCACAAGAACACCTCAACCTCAGGAGGCTGTTCTTCCCCTTGTACTGTTCATCATCAGCCCAAGAGGCAATCCACCACCACCACAATGGAGTAGGGTATTACACTACAACGGTGGGCCAAACCAGTATAAATCCCGTGTCTTTCTGTGTTGCGAGTTCGTCGAGTTCGTCCGCGAGATCTTAGCGAGCTAGGGCGTAGATCGATAGGAGGGAAAGACTTCGTGTGCACCCCAGTGTTCGAACCTTAAGGGTTTGCCGGAACCCCACATCCGACAAAAATAGAGATAAGTACAAGTGAGACTCGGGAATGGTCATACACGTAGGGGGAGTACGTGTAGGGGCCACTAAGGAGCACTCAAATCACAAAGTAAGTTAGTCGGAAGAAGCAACCATCATTTCACTCTTCAATGACACATACGCAATATAAAATGGTTGATATGGAGAGAAAAAGAAAACCACTATATATACACTAGCAGGAGCCTAAGCTACAAGCCTGCTTGCTTGGGTTGCTCTCTTCACAAGCATAGAACGACGGTGGCCACACCGCTGGTCACATATCCGGCTTGATCCAGTCGCTGGGGGAAGGGAACAATGTTCTGCGTAGACGCGGTCGACATCGGCGAGGGAGAAAACCCACAGTCGGTGCGTCCCAATCTGGGGTCCCCGCAGTATGGGCTGATGCCGCATCCCAACTGCCCTTCTAGCTACAGCCCGACGTCCCAGGTAGTAGTACATCTTCCTTTTGGAGTCGGCTTGCTCCACTACCGCAGCTCCCCACATAGCTCCATCTCCATGCCGATCTTTCTCTACTTCTACCAGCTTCTATTTGCGATGAGTTTATGTCTCATGAACTAGTGCCAGTACTATTATTCTAATCACACTTCTTCAATATCTTTGCCATCAGGGATGCTCAGCTCGATTTTAGTGGAACTACACAAAAGCATCGTATGATCCGAGGGTGCTAGCCGTCTTTCCTTCGACAGGTTCTACCTAGCCAGGAAATTAAATCATGTTTAGGGTTTAGGGTTTAAGTCGTAGTGACCCCATCAGTAGTTTTTCTTTTGTACACGCTCTCAAAACTTTTGTCTTTAGTAGTGAAGTAAAAATGGGTTATGATCTGTGAATCATTGAGATGCATCAGCATGCGTTTTCCTTTGTATTTAATGGAATGTTGTAACGGGGCAACCTTGGAGTAGGAATGAAAATGGAGTGGAAAGTTTCCGTTTTTCCAGAGAAAAAATGGAAACAGAGAGAAACCAACGTTTCGTTTCATTGGATCACGCCATCGAGCAAAACCAATGTTTAAATCACGTCTGTCGCGTTCGTGTCTCACCCTCCTCCACGGCTCCACCCCACACGGTCGCTCGGCATGCCACTCACCACAAACCGAGTATACGATAACTTTCCCGCCTGCTTGTCAATGGATCGCGCCATGGAGTACTAGCACTACTAGAAGAGATTGACGAGTTGGGGGAGGACAGCTAGCTATAGCACGGACTACCAAGAACTTTTTACATGCATGTTGTGGCCGGCTATTGCGACCTTTGAACGTGGAGCAGTCGCATGCACCGGGAAGCGGCGCGGGCGACACTCTCTTGGCCGACGCGCCGCTTCAATCTCGGTGCCAGTGAGAGGACGCGTCCGCTCTGGCCGGGCATAAATGCGGCACTAACTGATTTGGGTGGGAAGCATGTGCGGGGGATGAAGAGGGTTCGGGTTGGTCAGGAGCGGGCGTGGCAGCGGTCCGGACGCCCGCAAACAAGAGATGTTGTATGTTAATATTGCTGCGTATATAATTAACAACGTAAATAATGTGCCAGTTGGACAAATATGATTGGAGATGGAGATGGAATTTTACGTAAACACGGATATGCATGTCTGTCTATGTGTGTGTGCGCGACGACTCTCGCGACCTGGAAGCAGGGGCATGTTTGTGATCGAGTTTTCTTTCTTGGTCAGTTTTCGTTTCTTTTTTCCGGGAACGCGCGTATTCTATTTAAAACCACTGCTATGGAGAGATTTTTTTACTCCATTCTCGCGTCTCTCTCTCTCATCCTCGGCATATCAAAACAAGATGACAGTGTCCACTCTATCTCTCTCCTCACCGGTAGTCACAGATCCCGCGAATCCCGTTCGCTGCGAGAGGTGAGGAGGTGCAGCATTGACGTTGTCGCCGTTGGCGATGGAGGAAGCCGATGCGCACCGTCCTCTCGGAGCCGGCGCTGGCACGGATGAAGCTCCTCCGCGCCCATGTTCGTTGTCGTCGTGTGGGCAGATCCCGCCCGCCCGCCTAAGCGACATCTCGCCCACCTGATGTATAACTTCTTGTACTGGTCCAGCTCCCCAGGTCGCTGCATGCGGGTTTTCTTCTATGCGACTACTCCCCAGCTCCCCATGTATAGTATCTAGGGTTCGTCGGCTGGTCCAACATCACCTACTATTATAAAGGAAATGCCACTCTAAAAGTTGTCCCGATTTATGCCTTAGTGGAGGTATACATGTTGTTTCAACAAAAAATACATGGTGGTTGTGTGGTCATTGTCCATATGCTCCTATTGCTGCTGCTAATCTAATACTATCACTGGTTAAATAAAGAAATGCTTTTTTTCTCGGGTATCCTGGTTTAGTTCCCATCAAGATAATCATGATGCTTCTGTTTGTTGGTGTACTTTTCATTAATTTTATTGACAATTCAGATGTCGTTGTTAATCTTGTACCACTACCAAAACAAAGTAATAATGCTATATCCTTTTTATATTTTTGCAAGCAGCGATGCGTATCTCCATACCCGGGCATGTCTTCCTTAATTTTAGTGGAACTGCACAAAATTGGATGGTCATTGTTGTTCCGCCTCACTGTCCTCTGCCACGTGGTTCTTCCTTCCTTGAGCTTGATTAATGAGAAGAAACAGACTACAATGAGGATTTGTCGAACTTCATAGGTGCCTCACCCAAACTTGATGCCAAATGGATGATGCATCGCCACGAGGACCTATCGATGCTCATGGTTGCGCCTCATGGTTGCGTCGGCTGGTGAAGCTGATCGATTTTCGACAAAAAACAACTTGTCTTCCATCAGTGCTCCTTGCTTGGTTGCGTTGGATACGCAGTCGTCTTTCACGTTGGTGCAATTTTATCACACAATTGGCTATGAACCAAATGTTTCCTCGAAGAACGATCGACGTTGGTACTAAGAGTATAAGTTTTGTATTGATTTCTAAGCCTTCTCACAACTTTGTCTTCAGCTCCCCTGTAATTTTATTTGTCTAGCTATTAACTTTGATTAAAAAAATGGTGTGGACTAAAAACCCGGATGGACGTAGTAGCCATCCATTTTTATTTACTCCACATATTAGATTTGACTAAAGTCAAACTTTGTAAAGTTTGGCCAAGTTTAGGCCGAACACAACAAACCATAATTATTGAGAGAGGGCAAATTGTACATACTCTCAAACCTTTTCGATAATTGAAATTAAAATTCCTTATTTGTACACACTCTCACACGTTTCCGATAATTTGGCGCATGTGTGGTTGTTCACTTAAGGGGAGGGTAGTGTACCGCACGTGAAGGACAGGAAGTGTGACCAGGACACGTGGATCGTTAGTTCATCGGAAGTAGTAGTTTTCTTCACTGGTACGTTAAATAAAGAGTTTTGTTTTGTACTTACATAATTTAAAACGATTGTCCACTCCACTATATATTAGTAGTATACACGAGTGCTATATGGATGCAGCTTCATTGACTTAGTGCACCTGCCTTTGGGTGTATGACAGGTGGGCCCAAAATGTGGCTGGCCCACCTGTCATACAGCCAAAGGCAGGTGCAGTTAAGGCACCGGAGCTCAGTCCGTAATACAGTATATATGTATTACACTATATAAGATGGAGCCTTAGCGCTTGTTCGCTAGGGTTTGCACTCTCCACACTCTCGCCACACTAGATATATATACACGCTGGAGGCTCAGCGTTCCTTTGATAGGGTTTGCTATATTCACAGTCTCTCACCCTCTTCACCAGATCTGAACAAGACTGCGTTAGCCTATGTCTCTCTCTCTCCCCCCTCACAGCTGGTGAAGGAGGCATCCGGATCCCGTCACACCGGGAAGGGGAAGAGGTGCAGCGTTCACTCTATCGCCTTCGGCGAGGGAGGCAATCCACTGCCGGCTGCATTGTTCTCTTTCACCCAGTGCCTATGCGGGAGGGCCATCGACCCCTTCTTCCTCGATGTCATACGTAGTGTGGGCAGATCCGGCCTCCCGCCGCATGCCTTGCCACATCCCGACGACCCTAAGGTATAAGTTTCTTTGAAACCGTCATTGCTCTAGCTACATGCGGATCTTTTTCGATTCTGTAGTAGAATCTAGGTCTTTGTTCAAAGAGGAAAGAAGGGTGCGGTGGGGTGGAGCATGAATCTAGGACGTGGTTCAATGAGGAAAGGAGGGAGGGAAAGTAGTATAGACTGGCTATCCAGCCGCTTTGTTGGTCGAAAAGGGAAAAAGGGGTAACCCAGTACACACATCTGTAAGGAACTGATCTCTTTGTTGAAAAGGGAAAGAAACTGAGGGGTCGGCTAGTTTGTGCAGGACTAGATTTGCTGCCCTCACGTAGGAAAAAGGTTCAAAGAGAACAAATATGGGACCAACGCAGATATGCTGCTTGGCTACATACTCTGCATCACCCGTTTATACGTGTGGACGCATATGGTGCTTGCATGTCCCATGTCCCATACAACTATTTTGCCGTTGTTAATCTAAGAATGTTGCTGAAAAATTGAAGCAATGCCACTGTTAAAAGTAAATTACATTTTTAAAGAATGCTTTTTAAGAGAATGTCTCTGTTAATATGAATCAATGCAACCGTTTTAGAAATGCTACTGTCCTACTTTGTTTTCCATCAACATAAGTTAGATGCTTCTTTTTGTCGCCATTTATTTCATCCTTCTTTATTGGCCAGTAATTATTTCCTTTTGTGCCTCTGTTAAAACAGGGATATCTATTCAACTTGTTGCTATAGCAAACTTAAATGTCACACTGGCGCCTTTGCTTGATTTCAGTGCAACTGCACAAAACGAGATTGGATTTCCTATTCGTGTTGGTAGATTCGTACGTGATCTTGTGTGCGTAATGACATGTTGGTACTTGCCTTCATCCACATGATTGTGCAGTATGTTTTGAGATGTTGTGCTACCTGTATTGCTACTGTTTTAAATAAATGTTGAATTGAAGCTATTGTATTGCTCTCTTTTCCCATTAAGTAGTGAACAAATATGGTACCAACCCAGTCATGTTGCTTGTTGCTTTGTTACAACAAACTCTGCATCACCCCCTTTATAAGTAGATGGAAGCACATAGTGTTGTTGCACCCACTCTCCCTGGAACTGTTTATGCTTTTTGTTAATCTAATGCCGCTAGTAAAATTAAGCAATGTCACTCTCAGAATTAACTACTGAACTGTTTTAAGAGAATTTCTCTGTAAATATGAATCAATGCAACCGTTTTAGAAATGCTACTGTCCTATAATTTGTTTTCCATCAAGATAAGGTGGATGCTTCTTTTTGTGGCCGCATGTTTCACCCTCCTTTATTGGCCAGTAATTGATTCCTTTTTTCCCTCTGTTAAAACAGGGATATCAATTCAACTTGTTGCTATTGCGCCATTTTGCTTGGCTACGCGAAACACTTTTGTTTTAACAGTGTTTTGTGCAGTTCAACTTGAATGTCACACCGGCGACTTTGCTTAATTTTGGTGGAACTGCACAAAAGGAGATTATGGATTTTCATATATGTGTTGGGATTTCTTTCAAGTCCTCCTCGTGAGTTGTTTCAAATCTTGGTCAAGAAAGGTCAGTGCAGGCCTTCATCCACATGATTGTGCAGTGTGCTTTGAGATGTTGTCCTACTTGTATTGGTACGGTTTTAAATAAATGTTGGATTGAAGCTATTGTATTGCTGTCTTTTCCCATTAAGTAGTGAACAAAAATTGTTCCAACCCAGACATGATGCTTGTTGCTTTGTTACAAAAAACTCTGCATCACCCCCTTTATAAGTAGATGGAAGCACAAGTTGTTGTTGTGCCCACTCTCCCCTGGAACTGTTTATGCTTTTTGTTAATCTAATGCCGCTGGTAAAATTAAGCAATGCCACTCTCAGAATTAACAATTGAATCTTAGTTCAAAACTGCAACACTTGTTAGGGATTGGCGGGATTACCATTTTTGTGGTCGCATGTTTCATCCTCCTTTATTGGCCGGTAATTGATTCCTTTTTTGCCTCTGTTTAAGCAGGGATATCTATTCAACTTGTTGCTATTGCGACATTTTGCTTCGCTACATGAAACACTTATGTTTTAAGAGTGTTTTGTGCAGTTCATCTTGAATGTCACACCGGCGACTTTGCTTAATTTTGGTGGAACTGCACAAAAGGAGATCAGATTTTCATATATGTGTTGGGATATGTTTCCAGTCCTCCTCGCGAGCTATTTCAAATATTGGTCAAGAAAGGTCAGTACTGACTTTCATCCACATGATGCTGCAATGTGCTTTGAGATGTTGTGCTACTTGTATTGGTACTGTTTTGGATAAATGTTGAATTGAAGCTATTGTATTGCTCTCTTTTCCCATTAAGTAGTGAACAAATATGGTACCAACCCAGACATGTTGCTTGTTGCTTTGTTACAACAAACTCTGCATCACCCCCTTTATAAGTAGATGGAAGCACATAGTGTTGTTGCGCACACTCTCCCCTGGAGCTGTTTATGCTTTTTGTTAATCTAATGCCGCTAGTAAAATTAAGTAATGCCACTCTCAGAATTAACTACTGAACTGTTTTAAGAGAATTTCTCTGTTAATATTTATCAATGCAACCATTTTAGAAATGCTACTGTCCTATACTTTGTTTTCCATCAAGATAAGGTGGATGCTTATTTTTGTGGCCGCATGTTTCGCCGTCCTTTATTGGCCAGTAATTGATTCCTTTTTTGCCTCTGTTAAAACAGGGATATCTATTCAACTTGTTGCTATTGCGCCATTTTGCTTGGCTATGCGAAACACTTTTGTTTTAAGAGTGTTTTGTGCAGTTCAACTTGAATGTCACACCGCTTAATTTTGGTGGAACTGCACAAAAGGAGATCATGGATTTTCATATATGTGTTGGGATTTCTTTCAAGTCCTCCTCGCGAGTTGTTTCAAATCTTGGTCAAGAAAGGTCAGTACATGCCTTCATCCACATGATTGTGCAGTGTGCTTTGAGATGCTGTGCCACTTGTATTGGTACTATTTTAAATAAATGTTGAATTGAAGCTATTGTATTGCTGTCTTTTCCCATTAAGTAGTGAACAAAAATTGTTCCAACCCAGACATGATGCTTGTTTCTTTGTTGCAACAAAACTCTGCATCACCCCCTTTATAAGTAGATGGAAGCACATGTTGTTGTTGCGCCCACTCTCCCCTGGAACTGTTTATGCTTTTTGTTAATCTAATGCCGCTGGTAAAATTAAGCAATGCCACTCTCAAAATTAACTACTGAATCTTAGTTCAAAACTGCAACACTTGTTAGGGATTGGCGGGATTACCATTTTTGTGGCCGCATGTTTCATCCTCCTTTATTGGCCAGTAATTGATTCCCTTTTTGCCTCTGTTTAAGCAGGGATATCTATTAAACTTGTTGCTATTGCGACATTTTGCTTCACTACGCGAAACACTTATGTTTTAAGAGTGTTTTGTGCAGTTCATCTTGAATGTCACACCGGCGACTTTGCTTAATTTTGGTGGAACTGCACAAAAGGAGATCGGATTTTCATATATGTGTTGGGATATGTTTCCAGCCCTCCTCGCGAGCTGTTTCAAATCATGGTCAAGAAAGGTAAGTACAGACTTTCATCCACATGATGCTGCAGCGTGCTTTGAGATGTTGTGCTACTTGTATTGGTACTATTTTGGATAAATGTTGAATTGAAGCTATTGAACTGCTGTCTTTTACCATTAAGTGAGCAAAAATTGTTCCAACCCAGACATGATGCTTGTTTTTTGTTGCAACAAAACTCTGCATCACCCCCTTTATAAGTAGATGGAAGCACATGTTGTTGTTGCGCCCACTCTCCCCTGGAACTATTTATGTTTTTTGTTAATCTAATGCCGCTAGTAAAATTAAGCAATGCCACTCTCAGAATTAACTACTGAATCTTAGTTCAAAACTGCAACACTTGTTAGGGATTAGTAGGATTACCATTTTTGTGGCCGCATGTTTCATTCTCCTTTATTGGCCAGTAATTGATTCCTTTTTTGCCTCTGTTAAAACAGGGATATCTATTCAAATTGTTGCTATTGCGACATTTTTCTTTGCTTAATTTTGGTGGAACTGCACAAAAGGAGACCATATTTCCATATATGTGGTGAGATCTCTTTTAGGTCTTCCTCACGAGTTTTTCAAATTTTGGTCTTGAAAGGTAAGTACCGACTTTCCTCAGAATTAACTACTGAATCTTAGTTCAAAACTGCCACACATGTTAGGGATCGGCGGGAGTACCATTTCAGTTGGGGATCGGCCGGAGTACATGTTTAAGAAATGTATTGTTCAGATAATGTCTCTGTTATTATATATCAGTTACAGTGTTTTACAAATGGTACTATCCTGCTTTGTAGTTATTTCTACATGTTTGACCAAGGTATTGTTAAGATAATTTCTCTGTTAAAATGAATCAGTCGCATTGTTTTAGGAATGGTACTTTTCTGCTTTGTCGTTCTTTATACATGTTGAAACAAGGCATTGTTAAGATAATGTCTCAGTTAATATGAATGAATCACACTGATGGAGAATTGCTACTCTCCTGCTTTGTTTCCCATTAAGATAAGGTAGATCAGTAGATGTTTTTCTTCTGGGAGTACAAGTCATCAACTGTTATTTCTCAGTAATTGTTTCCCTTATACGTATTGTTGCTTACAGGGATATCAAAATTAAAGCTCGGTTTTATTCCGACTTTGATTTTAGTTGAACTGCACAAAAGGAGCCAATGTGTCTAAGGCAAACTGCTGCATTAGTGGGTCCAGTTGGTCTTACCACTTTGTAGAAAGAAGCAGTCACTGTTTGCACTACATTACAAAAGGAATGATCGAGAAGCTTTAGAGAGTATTAGTAGATGCTGGTGACATGACTAGTCTGCAGAGAGCATAGGCAACTCTACAACACATGGAGTGCACTGGGCAAAAAGTGCCCAAACAAGTACAAGAAGCCATGACAGGACTCCAAGTCTGTCAATGTCATTCTAAGCAACAATGATGGGGCATCTGGGTATGGTAATCTGTTTACCGTACTTTTAGTTTGTTAGTCCACCGATTGGTGGGTTGACACTAGGGCCAATATTCATGTGTGTGCTGATGTGTCTTTGTTTTCTTGCAGCATATAAATACGAAATCCACAGGGATGCTCAGCTTGATTTTAGTGGAACTGCACAAAATGTTCAGATGGTTTGTGTCCTCCATAATACTTCATCATGCACAATACATCGAATGGTTCTCTAATCATTCGTTGTCACCTTGAGCCACCGGACTATCAGTTGACAAACTGATGACAAACCCTGCCTGTTCCACAATCATAGGCATTACATATTTTGAATGGGAAAAGCTTGTCAAAGTTTAATCATTGATGTTAGCAAGAAGACATTAGTTTAATATATTGGAATTGGAAAACCTTGTCAAATTTTGCTCATTGATGTTAGCCAGAAGACATGCATTTGATATTTTTGAGTGGGACGCCCTTTGCTGTGAGCAACGTCGATCGTTTTTTCCTATTCCTGTCTTCAGTTCAGAAATATTTACTCTGCTGAGATGCATAGTCACATGAATGTTGACTTATGTAAGGTATTTTAAGAGTTTGTTCTGAATGTTGTCTATGTAATGCCAGGCCTTGTGAGTTTGATTGCAAAGTTGAGCTTGGAATGTTGTGGCATGCGGCATCACGAGCTGTTCACCGTGCCTCCTGAGAATAATGCTTCATATTGTTTTGCATGTTGAGCTAATGCCTGTGATTTGCATGTTATGAAGATCATCCTCTTCTGTTGTTTCTGTGCTTAAGAAGTTCATTGTCTTATGTTTCATTCATAGCCTATACGACAACTCGGGTAGGTTAGAGGTGAAACCATATGATCTTCCGACCAACTCATCATCTTAGGCCGTGATTGGATCGTCGTTTTCCAACCAAAACCGCTTGTAAAACTGACGCTTGTAAATAAAAGCAGATGGTCTCGGGCGAAGCGCTTGGTTGGTCGATTTCGACTAGTAAAATATACACTGGTCTCTCAAATTACACGCGTAACCCGCCGGTTTTACTTACAGACCTCGGGCCCTCGGTTTCATTACGCCTGTATTTTACGCGTTGTTTCCGATGATGAGTAAATTACACTTGTATCTTAATACAGGTGTGAAATAAACCAGAGCTCCCAAGCGCGGCCTTATCGTTTCATGCCGTCTCAGTCTCTCGAAGGTGCTCATAGGTGTCCGATGATCCTGGCTTCCTGAATGAGCAGCGGGCGCTGTATCAGACCATCCGTAGGGCCCGCGAGGCCCTCTCCGTCGTCCTTCGAGTTGTTGCGCTCGCCGTGGCGCCGAGCATTGTCAACATGGTCAACGAACATGAGGATTCAGGAGATGGCTTTATTTTGACTGGATGACAGTAGGGACCCACTAGGGCCATAGCCGTACGTACGCAAGTGCCTCCTTATTATGTACAACTATTTTTTTTGCTTCCTCCTGGTTTCCTGACATCACGGTCCCACACCATTGTCAACCTATGTAGTCAATAAACGAGAGAATTGCACAAGGAGCGGCCGACAGCTGGGACCAAGCAGCTCGAGCAGTATTTGTGTTTTTGAGGTGTGAGCACTGCAGAGTTTTTCTTGAGCGATGTTTTCGTTGTTGTTCAGAGGAGAGCAGGGTATTAACTGGGCGGGCTGTGGCCCGTCTAGCCCAGGCCAGATATCCAGCCCAGATATTAATTTTTTTCAAGCTGAAAATGGCTAGCCCAGCTATACTTTTTTTTGAGGAATACCCAGGCAAGGTCAACTTGTTATTCTCCGCCTCGCTGGGCTGCAAATCTTTCCTAGGAGGGATGCATTAGGCTTAACGGGAAAATGGGCTTTAAGAAATATTAAATGGGATGTAATTATAAAACTGGGTAGTAACTATAAAAAATGCACCAAACACGTAATTAGTTTATAAAATATTATTTTTGGATTTTGAAAATTTTAATTTCATTAATTGTTGCGCGCGCAATGTTTCGTTGGATTTTTACGTAATACAAATTTATAGTGAAATTGTATTTAATCTGACTAGAATTTTCGGGATAAAAATATTTCGGATCCCATCAAAATGTGGGAAATTTTATTGAATTCTGTTTCGAACGGTTGGTTGAAATTATTAATCGTTGTCCTAGCTAGAAAATGGGTTGTACTTTTAACAAACTGTAAATGGGTTGTAGTAAATTCCATTAGAATTCAAAAATGGGTTGTGCATTCTTAGAAATCGTAAATGGGCTATAAGTTCTCTGCCACACACTTGTGGGCCTACTAAGTTGACTTGTCCCCTAAAAAAGTAAATTGACGCGTATGCAAGGCTTTGTCAACTTATAGTCAACACATGGTTCCAGCAGCAGTGGCCATTGGATGTCCATCCAACGGATGTCGTGCTTCTTCTTCAATCTCGGATATTCTAGCTTCAGTCGCCCAAAAATGATTCCTCCCCCTGACATCTGGGGCGCACCGTTTCGGAGGCTGACCTGTGGGCCTACTAAATTGATGCGTACCAAGGGCTTTATCAACTTAGTCAATATAAACGATTCTAGCTGCAGTGACCGTACGATGTCCATCCAACGGCCGTCGTGCTTCTTCAACCTCTGGTCTTCTTACTCTAGCCGCCCAAAGTAGCGCCGGTCGTGCCACCTGCTCCTGCCTCCCGTGGCTGGTTGTGCTGCCGCAGAGGCCTCACTGCCCCTACTACTCCCACCGCTGGCCAAGCCATCCCTCTACTCACCCACACCCCCTTTTATTCTGTGGCGACGGCAGCCTCACACCGCAGCCGAACCAGTGACCCTCATACTCCTCTCCACGTGGGCATCCACTGCCGCGTCTTCCCCGGCTCCGCATTGTCCCCTTCCTAGGCCTCGCCGTCGTCCACCGCCCTTGTGCTCTCGGCACGGCGTGGTCAATGTGGTCAATCGACGACATCCATCGGACGTGGACTGTAGTGGAGAGGCTGACAGCTGGGTCCATGGCCGCACACAAGGAAATGCCTCCTTATTACGTGCAAAATAATGATTCCTCCACCTGACATCTGGGACCCACCGGAAGGGCCTCTGTATTTCACGAAAAAAACGTTCCCCCCACTGACAGGTCGGACCCACCAGCTATATCTTCGCACGCAAGGAAGTGCCTCCTTATTACGCACACAAAAATGAATACTCCCCCTGCTAGCTGGGACCCAGCATAGTGGGAGGCTGACTTGTGGGCCTACTAAGTTGATGGGGACGGAGGGCTTTATCAACTTAGTCAAAATGAACGATTCCAGCTCCAGTGACCGTACGATGTCCATCCAACGGCCGTAGTGCTTCTTCAACCTCTGGTCTTCTTACTCCAGCCGCCCAAAGCAGCGCCGGTCGTGCCGCCTGCTCCTGCCTCCCGTGGCCGGTTGCGCTGTCGCGGAGGCCTCACTGCCCCCTACTACTCCCACCGCTGGTCAGGCCATCCCTCCACTCACCCACACCCCCTGTTATTCTGCGGCGACGGCAGCCTCACACCGAAGCCGAACCAGTGAACCCTTGTACTCCTCTCCGCGTGGGCATACACTGCCGCGTCTTCCCCGGCTCCGCGTCGTCCCTTCCTAGGCCTCGCCGTCGTCCACCACCCTGGTGCTCTCAGCGCGGCGTGATCAACGTGGTCAAGGAATGACTTCCATCGGAAGAGTACTGTACGTGGAGAGGCTGACAGCTGGGTCCACGGCCGCAGCAAGGAAGTGCCTCATTATTACGCGGAAAATAATGATTCCTCCACCTGACAGCAGAGACCCACTAGATGGGCCACCGTATTTCACAAAAAAAGTTCCCCCTGACTGCTGGGACCCACGAGCTACATCTTCGCATGCAAGGAAGTGCCTGACAGTCGGGACCCACCCGGTCGAAGCGTACGTAGCGTTGTCATTCTGGTCGCGAACGTGTACGTACATACGATCGGTCTGTTTGCAGGCTGCAGCAATGAACCGTGGCCGTGTAAGGAAGGGCACGTGTCGTAGTAGAGGCGCGCACGTAGCATGTACACGTACATGGCCGGGGTGCAAGAAAGTAAATACGGCTACGTATGTACATACGGGCGGGGTCTCGAACGCCTACTCGCGCATACGTACGGCCAGGTCTCGTGTACATGGCTGGGTCGTAAAATAGAAACTGCGTCGTTGTCTTGTTCATGGGGAGGCAATGGGATGCGTCGTGTTCATCGGGAGGCAACGGAACACGTGCTGTTCATCGGGAGCCAACCAGCTTGGACGGAACAGCCGATGGAAACAAGGCATGGCGTACCGCAGAACAGAGGAAACAGCCTTGTGTTCGACCGGCCACGGTTGAAACGGGATCCTGTTCATCAGGAGGGGTCTGGCATACCGCAAAACGGAGGAAACGGACTTCTCTTGGACCTCCTACGGTCGAAACGGGGTCCTATTGATCGGGAGGGGTCTGGCGTACCGCAAAACGGGACTCCACGGGATATTGTTCATCTCCACCGTCGACTGCCTCCACGGGCTACTGTTCATCCACCGTCGACTGCCTCCACGAGCTCCTGTTCATCCACCGTCGACCTCCTCCAGCCTCCACCTGTGACTGTTCATCCACGGGCTCCTGTTCATCCAGCCTCCACCGCTCCTCCACCGGCTACTGTTCAACCAGCCCTCTCCACGGGGTCCTGTTCAACCACCCCTCCACGGGCTATTGTTCATCCAGCCCTCCACCGGCTACTGTTCATCCAGCCCTCCACCGGCTACTGTTCAACCAGCCCTCCACGGGGTCCTGTTCATCCAGCCCTCCATGGGGTCATGTTCATCCAGCCCTCCACGGGGTCATGTTCATCCACCGGCTCGATCAATCGGGGTCCTGTTCATCCAGCGGCAACAGCCTCTACTACCACATGGTCCTGTTTATCCAACCCCCCACCGGGAACTGTTCATCCAAACCCCCCCAACAACGCTCACTGTTCATCAAGGGAAGGAGGCAGCAGTGTTCAATCAGCTTCAGTTAGCAGCAGTAGCGAAGGAATCACTCGGGTTCAGTTAACATCAAGGGATCGATCAGGGTTCAGTAATGTAGCTAGTGCAATCGCTCGGGTTCAGAGCCCAACGCCTCGCTTGGGTTCAGTTAGAGCGCAACGCCTCGCACACACGCACATACGTACGAGAGAAACGTGCATCGCTCAGCCCCCGACCACCCACCGTAACCGGGAACTCCCCCTATATTTTACTCGCCCTCGCTTCTACCACGGTTTTCTCCATCGTGGACAGCCCAAAGAATGTCATGCAGTCGCGTCTCCGGCCCGCCCAAGACGAAAAGCCCATTTTCTATCATGATTTTTTGTCATAGAAGTAGGAGCCCACCACATCTATGATGATACCGGGTTTTGTCACAATTATTGTCATAGAAATGTCATAAGCATGACAGAAAAAATTCGTTCGGCCCAAAATGTCACTGATGTGTCTTTTTTTTGTAGTGGGCCCACGAATATATATAGGCTTGCCGCCCATAACCAAGCGAGTCAGAGTGTGCCCAAAGACAACCATTATTGCATGCGTGTGTCCCGAACATATTTATGGAGGTGTGTGATGCATGCATATGTGTTGAATACAGGACCCAATGCACAACATTGATGTGGTGCATGCGTTGAAAATCACAAAGGTCCCCACACAGAGCAAGAGGTCGTTCATGACGTGTCATGTGCTCGCCCCCCCTTCGATCCAGCGGGATGGATTCATGTGTACAGATGCGCTATTATATATATATATATATATATATATATATATATATATATATAATCTCACATCATGATCTATATCAAGACAAAACAAAAAATTAATCCCCTCCTAAGTCAAATTAGTTAACCTCTCTCGCGCTATCGGTGAAAGTGATGGACCAAGCTGGTCACCCCCCTTGACACGTACTATATATACACCTAGTAACACAACCCTAAAAGAATTAATGCTCATTGGTCGTCAAACGCGTACCTCTCTCTCGCTGGGTCAAAGTGATGGACGACGAACTCGCGGGCCCAACACAGAAGCGAAGCGTACGTCGCACGCGAGTGATCATCCTATATAGGACTATGTACTACCGTCTGCATGTGGCCCAAAGAGCTATTTGTGTGATGTTTGAATACGCAATGCACAACTTTGATGTGGCACCACATATATAGGAAACCAAAAAGTCCCCACAGAGAGCGCGAGGTTCATGACACGTGGTATGTGCTATATGTACACCCCCATTCGACGCGTGGTATATATGTACTTCTACTGTATAGCACAAACCAAAAAAGAATCATTCCTTGATGATCAAATTAACATCTCTCTCATTGGGTCAAAGTGATGGAGGAAAACCTCGCATGCGCACGGATGGAAGCGCCACACCCGAGTGAGTTCCTATATATAGGGCAACCACCACCTGCATGGTATTGCGTGATGTTTGAATACCAATATAATGTACAACTTTGATATGGAACCTGCCTCGGGAACCAAAAAGTCCCCACATGGAGCGAGGTTATGACACGCATATATATAGAGTATCCATGTTGCCCCTTCTTTGACATGTACATACCCCTATACCATGCATATATGATACGTCTCCAACGTATCTATAATTTTTGATTGTTCCATGCTATTATATTATCTGTTTTGGATGTTTATGGGCCTTATTTAACACTTCTATATTATTTTTGGGACTAACCTATTAACCCAGAGCCCAGTGCCAGTTTCTGTTTTTTCCCTTGTTTCAGTGTTTCGCAGAAAGGGAATGTCAAACGGAGTCCAAACGGAATGAAACCTTCGGGAGAGTTATTTTTGGAACGGAAGCAATCCAGAAGACTTGGGGTGTACGTAACGGAAGCAACGAGGAAGGCACGAGGCAGGGGGCGCGCCCACCCCCCTGGGCGCGCCCTCCACCCTCATGGACCCCTCGTGGCTCCCCTGACGTATTTCTTCCTCCTATATATACCAATATACCCTAAAACCTTTGGGGAACATAATAGATCGGGAGTTCCGCCGCCGCAAGCCTCTGTAGCCACCAAAAACCAATCGGGGCCCTGTTCCGGCACCCTGCCGGAGGGGGGAACCCTCACCGGTGGCCATCTTCATCATCCCGGCGCTCTCCATGACGAGGAGGGAGTAGTTCACCCTCGGGGCTGAGGGTATGTACCAGTAGCTATGTGTTTGATCTCTCTCTCTCTCTCTCTCGTGTTCTTGAGGTGATACGATCTTGATGTATCGCGAGCTTTGCTATTATAGTTGGATCTTATGATGCTTCTCCCCCTCTACTCTCTTGTAATGAATTGCGTTTTCCCTTTGAAGTTATCTTATCGGATTGAGTCTTTAAGGATTTGAGAACACTTGATGTATGTCTTGCATGTGCGTATCTGTGGTGACAATGGGATATCACGTGATTCACTTGATGTATGTTTTGGTGATCAACTTGCGGGTTCCGCCCATGAACCTATGCATAGGGGTTGGCACTTGTTTTCGTCTTGACTCTCCGGTAGAAACTTTGGGGCACTCTTTGAAGTACTTTGTGTTGGTTTGAATAGATGAATCTGAGATTGTGTGACGCATATCGTATAATCATACCCACGGATACTTGAGGTGACATCGGAGGATCTAGGTGACATTAGGGTTTTGGTTGATTTGTGTCTTAAGGTGTTATTTTAGTACGAACTCTATGATAGATTGAACGGAAAGAATAGCTTCATGTTATTTTACTACGGACTCTTGAATAGATCGAGCAGAAAGAATAACTTTGAGGTGGTTTCGTACCCTACCATAATCTCTTCGTTTGTTCTCCGCTATTAGTGACTTTGGAGTGACTCTTTGTTGCATGTTGAGGGATAGTTATATGATCCAGTTATGTTATTATTGTTGAGAGTACTTACACTAGTGAAAGTATGAACCCTAGGACTTGTTTCCTAGCATTGCAATACCGTTTACGCTCACTCTTATCATTAGCTACCTTGTTGTTTTCATATTTTCAGATTACAAAATCCTATATATACCATCCATATTGCACTTGTATCACCATCTCTTCGCCGAACTAGTGCACCTATACAATTAACCATTGTATTGGGTGTGTTGGGGACACAAGAGACTCTTTGTTATTTGGTTGCAGGGTTGCTTGAGAGAGACCATCTTCATCCTACGCCTCCCACGAATTGATAAACCTTAGGTCATCCACTTGAGGGAAATTTGCTACTGTCCTACAAACCTGTGCACTTGGAGGCCCAACAACGTCTACAAGAAGAAGGTTGTGTAGTAGACATCAAGATCTTTTCTGGCGCCGTTGCCGGGGAGGTGAGTGCTTGAAGGTATATCTTTAGATCTTGCAATCGAATCTTTTTGTTTCTTCTTTTAGCACTAGTTTAGTTTATAAAATAAAACTACAAAAAAAAGGAATTGAGTTTGTCTCATACGCTTCATCATTTTAATATCTTTCGTGAGTATGATGGAAAGGAAAATTGTGCCAAAGTGTTAGAAGAAAAATGCATTAAAATGTTTGGCACTAAATCTTTGAATGATGAGCATGATTGCAATGTTGTTAGTATGAACTCCTTGAATATCCATGGTACTAATGATGATTGCACTAGTCATGATGAAAATATCTCTTATAAGCATGTCGATTTTTGTGGAGTGCATAGAGTTTGCAAATACATACCAAAAAGGAAAGATAGATTTTGCAAGAGGCATAAGTACTTAGAAACTAAATGGTTGCAAGAAAGGCTAGATGTGTGTGCTGAAAATTTAAATTTTCTTAGTCGTACTTGTGAACTTTGCAATGAACGTGGTCATTTAACTATCCGATGCAAATTGTTTCATGATCTAATCGTTTCCAAAAATTGTGATGACTTGATTTCCCTTGCACATCATAATGAACTTAGTTTGTTTATGGGTTATGAAGAAATGAAACATATAACTAACTATCTTCCAGTATTTGCCCGTGATAAACTTCTTGATTTTGATCTAGAGGAAATTTATATGTATTGTGCGGTGAATTGTATTGAAAATCCTTATATTGCCAATTACATAAAGAAAAGAAAACAAATAGAAGATGAAGAGAATACTAATGAAAGGGAAGAGACTTCCCAATATTCTCCTATTATTTCTTATGATGAATCAGGTAACGAGGAGGAGCCTTCTATTCAACCAATATCATTAATAAGGAGCTCCAAAAAGAGGATTGAACCCACACATGATGTGAAGAAGAAAAAGAAAAGACAGAGAAGCAAAGGTAGAAAGGTATCTCTCCCAAATGATGTTGCTCCTATTACTCATTGTGTTGATGACAATTGCTATATTATTGGTGCTATCCATACTATTAATGATGAGAGTGATTATGCTTATGATATGAAAAGGGTCAAGCTTGGGGATGCTATGTTTGAAGAAGATGATGTTTTTGAGAATATATTTGCTGCAATTAATGTTTGTCCCATGCTTGGGGATGCTATTTCTGATGAAGATGATATTTTTAGCCTCTCAAGTTTTGATATGAAAATTTATAATGATGATAGAATGCCTCCTACTTATGATGATTATATTGATGAAAGTGGGTTTGGAAGAGTGTCAACTTTAGGAAGTAATGATCCCACTATTTTGGAGGATGTTTAATCTTATTATGGTAATTGTGAAAGTGGATTTGGAGAGGTCATGACTTTATTTAGCAATGATTCCACTATCTTGGAAGAGGTTTCAATTGATTATGATGAGAACAAAGTTGCTACTTATGATGATTATTGTGATGAAACTTATGCTATAAAAAGTAGTGATGATTATATTTATAAAACTTGTCATGATTATGATTACCTTTTTCTGAACATTACTTATTTAATGTGGAAACAATTTATAGTATTCGAGTTTCTTATGATACTCCCACTATTCCGAATGATTAGAATTTTGCTTATGTGGAGAGTAATAAAATTTCTATGCTTGTAGATCATGAAAACAATGCTTTAGGTGTTGGTTATATTGTTGAATTCATTCATGATTCTACTGAAAATTATTATGAGGGAGGAATATATGCTTGTAGGAATTGCAATATTATCAAGTTTCCTCTCTATGTGCTTAAAGTTTTGAAGTTATGCTTGTTTTGCCTTCCTATGCCAGTTGATTATTGTTCCCATAAGTTGTTTGATCACAAAATCCCTATTCATAGGAAGTGGGTTAGACTTAAATGTGCTATTCATATTCTTCATGATGCTCTCTTTATGTTTCAATTCCTATCTTTTATGTGAGCATCATTGAAATCATCATGCCTAGCTAGGGGCGTTAAACGATAGCGCTTGTTGGGAGGCAACCCAATTTTATTTTAGTTTATTGCTTTTTGGCTCTGTTTAGGAATAAATAATCCATATAGCCTATGTTTAGATGTGTTTTTATGTTTTAATTAGTGTTTGTGCCAAGTAGAACCTTTGGGAAGACTTGGGTGAAGTCTTTATGATCATGCTGTAAAAAACAGAAACTTTAGCGCTCACGAGATTAGCTAAAACCTTTTAATGGAGAGTGCTATTTAGTTGATTATTTTTTCAGATGATTACTAGACAAATTCCTCAGGTCCACCAATTTATTTTAGAATTTTTGGAGTTACATAAGTATTCGAATGATACAGATTACTACAGACTGTTCTGTTCTTGACAGATTCTGTTTTCTATGTGTTGTTTGCTTATTTTGATGAATCTATGAGTAGTATCGGAGGGTATGAACCATAGAGAACTTAGAATACAGTATATATAACACCAATATGAATTTAGAATGAGTTCAAAACATTACCTAAGTGGTGATTTATTTTCTTATACTAACGGAGCTTACGAGTTTTCTGTTAAGTTTTATGTTGTGAAGTTTTCAAGTTTTGGGTAAAGATTCGATGGACTATGGAATAAGGAGTGGCAAGAGCCTAAGCTTGGGGATGCCCAAGTCACCCCAAGGTAATATTAAAGGATAACCAAGGTTCTAAGCTTGGGGATGCCCCAGATGGCATCCCCTCTTTCGTCTTCGTTCATCGGTAACTTTACTTGGAGCTATATTTTTATTCACCACATGATATGTGTTTTGCTTGGAGCGTCATTTTATTTTCTTTTGTTTTGCTTGCTGTTTGAATAAAATACCAAGATCTGAAATTATTAAATGGGAGAGTCTTCACATAGTTGCATAATTATTCAAATACTCATTGATCTTCACTTATATCTTTCGGAGTAGTTTGTTGTTTGCTCTAGTACTTCACTTACATATTTTAGAGCACAGCGGTGGATTTATTTTGAAGAAATATATGAACTCTCATTCTTCACTTATATTATTTTGAGAGTCTTTAGAACAGCATGGGAATTTGCTTTGGTTATGAATTTAGTCCTAATATGATGGGCATCCAAGAGGGATATAATAAAAACTTTCATATAAAGTGCATTGAATACTATGAGAAGTTTGATTCCTTGTGATTGTTTTGAGATATGAAGATGGTGATATTAGAGTCATGCTAGTTGAGTATTTGTGAATTTGAGAAATACTTGTGTTAAAGTTTGTGATTCCCGTAGCATGCACGTATGGTGAACCGTTATGTGATGAAGTCGGAGCATGATTTATTTATTGATTGTCTTCCATATGAGTGTCGGTCGGGGACGAGCGATGGTCTTTTCATACCAATCTATCCCCCTAAGAGCATGCGCGTAATACTTTGTTTTGATAATTAATAGATTTTTTCAATAAGTATATGAGTTCTTTATGACTAATGTTGAGTCCATGGATTATATGCACTCTCACCCTTCCACCATTGCTAGCCTCTCTAATACCGCGCACCTTTCGCCGGTATCATACACCCACCATATATATTCCTCAAAACAGAAACCATACCTACCTATTATGGCATTTCCATAGCCATTCTGAGATATATTGCCATGCAACTTTCCACCGTTCCGTTTATTATGACACGCTCCATCATTGTCATATTGCTATGCATGATCATGTAGTTGACATTGTATTTGTGGCAAGCCACCGTTCATAATTCTTCCATACATGTCACTCATGAGTCATTGCACATCCCGGTACACCGCCGGAGGCATTCATATAGAGTCATATTTTGTTCTAAGTATCGAGTTGTAATTCTTGAGTTGTAAGTAAATAAAAGTGTGATGATCATCATTATTAGAGCATTGTCCCAGTGAGGAAAGGATGATGGAGACTATGATTCCCCCACAAGTCGGGATGAGACTCCGGACTAAAAAAAAGAAAAAGGCCATAAAAAGGAGAAAAGTCCAAACAAAAAAAATGAGAGAAAAAGAGAGAAGGGACAATGCTACTATCCTTTTACCACACTTGTGCTTCAAAGTAGCACCATGATCTTCATGATAGAGAGTCTCCTATGTTGTCACTTTCATATACTAGTAGGAATCTTTCATTATAGAACTTGGCTCGTATATTCCAATGATGGGCTTCCTCAAAATGCCCTAGGTCTTCGTGAGCAAGCGAGTTGGATGCACACCCACTTAGTTTCTTTTGTTGAGCTTTCATATACTTATAGCTCTAGTGCATCCGTTGCATGGCAATCCCTACTCACTCACATTGATATCTATTGATGGGCATCTCCATAGCCCGTTGATACGCCTAGTTGATGTGAGACTATCTTCTCCTTTTTGTCTTCTCCACAACCACCATTCTATTCCACCTATAGTGCTATGTCCATGGCTCACGCTCATGTATTGCGTGAAGATTGAAAAAGTTTGAGAACATCAAAAGTATGAAACAATTGCTTGGCTTGTCATCGGGGTTGTGCATGATTTAAATATTTTGTGTGATGAAGATAGAGCATAGCCAGACTATATGATTTTGTAGGGATAGCTTGCTTTGGCCATGTTATTTTGAGAAGACATAATTGCTCTGTTAGTATGCTTGAAGTATTATTGTTTTCATGTCAATATTAAACTTTTGTCTTGAATCATATGGATCTGAATATTCTTGCCACAATAAAGAAAATTACATTGAGAAATATGTTAGGTAGCATTCCACATCAAAAATTCTGTTTTTATCATTTACCTACTCGAGGACGAGCAGGAATTAAGCTTGGGGATGGTGATACGTCTCCAACGTATCTATAATTTTTTATTGTCCCATGCTATTATATTATCTGTTTTGGATGTTTATGGGCCTTATTTAACACTTTTATATTATTTTTGGGACTAACCTATTAACCTAGAGCCTAGTGCCAGTTTCTGTTTTTCCCTTGTTTCAGTGTTTCGCAGAAAAGGAATATCAAACGGAGTCCAAACGGAATGAAACCTCCGGGAGAGTTATTTTTGGAACGGAAGCAATCCAGAAGACTTGGGGTGTATGTAAGGGAAGCAACGAGGAAGGCATGAGGGAGGGGGCGCGCCCTCCACCCTTGTGGGCCCCTTGTGGCTCCCTTGACGTATTTCTTCCTCCTATATATAACAATATACCCTAAAGCCTTCGGGGAATAGAATAGATCGGGAGTTCCGCCGCTGCAAGCCTCTGTAGCCACCAAAAACCAATCGGGACCCTGTTCCGGCACCCTGCCGGAGGGGGGAACCCTCACCGGTGGCCATCTTCATCATCCCGACGCTCTCCATGACGAGGAGGGAGTAGTTCACCCTCGGGGCTGAGGGTATGTACCAGTAGCTATGTGTTTGATCTCTCTCTCTCTCTCGTGTTCTTGAGGTGATACGATCTTGATGTATTGCGAGCTTTGCTATTATAGTTGGATCTTATGATGCTTCTCCCCATCTACTCTCTTGTAATGAATTGAGTTTTCCCTTTGAAGTTATCTTATCAGATTGAGTCTTTCAGGATTTGAGAACACTTGATGTATGTCTTGCATGTGCGTATCTGTGGTGACAATGGGATATCACGTGATTCACTTGATGTATGTTTTGGTGATCAACTTGCGGGTTCCGCCCATGAACCTATGCATAGGGGTTGGCACTTGTTTTCGTCTTGACTCTCTGGTAGAAACTTTGGGGCACTCTTTGAAGTACTTTGTGTTGGTTTGAATAGATGAATCTGAGATTGTGTGATGCATATCGTATAATCATACCCACGGATACTTGAGGTGACATTGGAGTATCTAGGTGACATTAGGGTTTTGGTTGATTTGTGTCTTAAGGTGTTATTTTAGTACGAACTCTATGATAGATTGAATGGAAAGAATAGCTTCGTGTTATTTTACTACGGACTCTTGAATAGATCGAGCAGAAAGAATAACTTTGAGGTGGTTTCGTGCCCTACCATAATCTCTTCGTTTGTTCTCCGCTATTAGTGACTTTGGAGTGACTCTTTGTTGCATGTTGAGGGATAGTTATATGATCCAGTTATGTTATTATTGTTGAGAGAACTTGCACTAGTGAAAGTATGAACCCTAGGCCTTGTTTCCTAGCATTGCAGTACCGTTTACGCTCACTTTTATCATTAGTTACCTTGCTGTTTTTATATTTTCAGATTACAAAAACCTATATCTACCATCCATATTGCACTTCTATCACCATCTCTTCGCCGAACTAGTGCACCTATACAATTTACCATTGTATTGGGTGTGTTGGGGACACAAGAGACTCTTTGTTATTTGGTTGCAGGGTTGCTTGAGAGAGACCATCTTCATCCTACGCCTCCCACGGATTGATAAACCTTAGGTCATCCACTTGAGGGAAATTTGCTACTTTCCTACAAACCTCTGCACTTGGAGGCCCAAGAACGTCTACAAGGAGAAGGTTGTGTAGTAGACATCAATATACATAACACAAACCAAAAAAGAACCATCCTTGTTGGTCAAATTAACATCTCTCTTGTTGTACGTTCAACTGGTCGACGATGACCTCATGGGCCCACAGAGAGAGGCACACGCAAGTGATGTCATAGGACAAAACCAGCGCGTGCATGCGCTCGTGTGTTATGTGATGTTTGAATACCCAATGCACAACTTTGACGTGGCACATGCTTCGCAAACCGGAAATGCACTACACCACGATGCGTGTAGCCCCCTCACTTCAAGCCGATGGGAGTATGTACGCACGTGCTTGAACTTTGATATGGAATCCCACCATGATCCACACCACACACATGCCAAGATGAATCCACCTTTTGGTCAAATGCCTCTCGTTGTCAGTGGAAACTAAAAACCTTTGCGGGCTAACGAATCGGCACGTCGCTGATAACCGCATGAGGGAGAGTGTCCGAGAGGACCACCAATCCATGCATGTGGCCTGAACATTATGTATGAAAGGGTTGTGTAATGATTTAAATAACCAATTCATGACTTTGATGTGGCATATATGACTCACAAAATGATCAATAGTCCCACACGGAGGTTCACGACTCGTAGTCTACTGCTGGACCCCTCCCCCAACCCCCACACACACAGACACACACATCCCGCACCACCACAGCCACTCTGAGGCATGTGAAACTTTTTCTGCAGTGAACATGTGACGAAAGACGAAGTGTCGTTTTAATTTTTTAACAGACATCATTCAACCGTTTTTATACATCGATTGATTTCCTAGGGATTTAATGTGCAAAAATCAAATTTGAGCTACATGTGCACCAAAATGGGTTGGAAAATCATATGTGTCCCTGGGTGCATCTTTCCATGTGCAAGAGATTTCAAAATATTGAGAATATATATTTTTAAAATTCAGTAAATCCAAAACTTAGTTTAAATTCATGAAACTTATCGTGGTGTCATATATGGACACCAGTAGACTGTGATATTGTATTTTTCATCAATGAGACCCGTTTTGATATAATCTTCTTACAAACGGGAGATTATTAAAAACTGGCAACCAATATCTCATCTGGATTATTTATTCGGACCGTGTGCGTTAGACCGTGCCATGCTTCAGTTAAGCAGTAAAGCGGCAGAATGAATCATCAATCAACCAAAAAATATGTGTGCTGCCAAACGCCCCATGTGCCGTGCGAGGAGGCGTGAGTTGATGGGACGCATGCGAGCAGTCCGCCGCACAGGCATACCGAGAGGCGTGCGTGAAGGTGTGTGTATTGATGGGAGGCGTGCGAGTAGCTGTGTGAAATGATGGTAGGACTGGCAGAAGTCCGCCGCGCAGGTTCACCGGGAGGCGAACAGCTTTTGACCGTAGCCTGCCTTGCTCCCACTGGTCCGTACTAATTGCGCGCCTGAGCCGCCAGCCATAATAGGCGGCCGCACCCCCGATCCACAGTGGTCACCAACATATAGACTCTGGAGTGTATGAGGATGCCGCCGAAGCGCACCATCGGAGGGAGTGGCGACGCCGGGGCTAGTGAAGCACCCGCGCAACGCGTGAAGCTGGGCATAGAGGTTGTCGTCGCCGCCGGCGAGGTCTCGCGCGGGCAGCAGCACGATCTTGACTTTGTCGGTGCCGTCGTGCACCCCCCCCCCCCAGTCGGAGTCGGAGCTCAACAGCAACTCCAACAACGACTGCGACTCCGATGGAAAACCGGTTAGTCATCTATATACCCATTTGTGCGGCAAACATATCATGTGTTTTCTCTGGTTAATTACTCCCCCCCTTTATAATTTTTCTGGACTACAAATCCTATGGTTATGTTCTCTCAGTCCATGAAATCAGAGTAATTAAGATCCGTTAGATGCATGTGGTGTAGTGATTGTTTGAATGTTATCCGTATAGAGTTAGTGATTAATTGTTTATTCTGTACAAATGATCTTTGCTAATAATCCGACTAGGGTTAGCTTGAATGCTAATAATTCGTGGCCAGATATTGAGAATTGATTTTGAATGTCCTATATATATGTTTGTGCCTTTTTTCTTCCAGATCTTGAGAATTGATTTTGAATGTCCTACATGTATGTTTATGCCATTTTTTTCTTTTAGATTGGTATGTACACAGATGAGGCTTCGGCCAGCGCGGCCACCGGATGTAGATCTTGGACCCGGCTGTGCGGCCAGAAGCAGCCCCCCTGGACCTAAGGAACCAGTAGAATCTCCGGCGGACCGCATCAGCGATCTCCTTGACGGCATCCTTGGGGAGATCATCTCCCTTCTCCCCACCAAGGATGGCTCCCACACACAAGTCCTCGCATCTCGGTGGTGCACTCTGTGGCGCGCCATGCCTCTTAATCTCGACTGTCATCAGCTATCAATCAATGATGATTCTGAACTCGCCGAAGCCATCATCTCCTCCCACCAGGGCTCCGTCCAACGCATCTGCATCCCGGCATGCTACCTGCTGGACATACCCTGCACGGTGGCCGCATGGCTGACATCCCGTCAATTCGATAAACTCCAGCAGCTTGAGTTCTACCATGACTATGTATGTATAACACACCATGAACCGATGTATCTGTGCCCTCACCACTGATGTCCATCTCGTGGTTTTCCTCCTCTCTCCACACTGCCACATTCGCCCGGTGCCATCTAGCAGACAATTTGGTACAAATGCTTTGACTCCCACTGCTAAAACTTGCCCTTGTGGTGGTTGATCTGTTGGAGGTCGCACTGCACAACATCATCCACTCCAGCTGCCCTGCCCTGGAGTGCTTGCTGCTTGTTTTTGGAATAGAAATCTGTATCCGTTGTCTCAAAATAAAGCCGCCCCACCTTGTAAGCATGGGAATTTGTTTTTTTGGACATGATCTCATCATCGAAGATGCCCCTTCACTTCAAAGGTTGCTCCTTGATTTTATTATAGTACCTTCGCAAATAATTGTAGTCTCTGCGCCTAAACTGGAGACCTTGGGTGCAATTCGTGATCCTTTTTTATGGTTCAAGATGGTGTTTGGCTCCACACCTATTGAGGTATTGTATATTATTCACGTGAACTTTTGTAATCTTGTTTTTTCATTTGTGCGCATAAGTATCATCTTGGAGTACACTTTTGGTACTAATATTATGTTCTATGCTCAATGAAGAGCTTGTCCATCCTATCAGTGGTGGTGGATTCTACCAAGACCTTACATATCAGTATGTGGTGTTTTGATCTCAACACGATTATTGGCTTGCTGCAATGCTCTCCATGTCTGGAGAATTTTTATATAAAGGTGATGATTTCATGCACATTGAAAGCCCATATATAATGTACTATAATTGATCGTTCAGCTATCATGCTTTCAACGTAATCTTTTTTAGACATTAAGTGTTTTCAATCTTCATCTCTATTTAGGCACTAACACATGGAGAAAAAACTATAACCAATCGAATGTTCAAGAAGCACCGGGATTTTCTCAAATCTCATGACATTCGTTTGAAGATAGTAATGCTGGAAGGATATGCATCCAATAATGCAAACACTAGCTTTGTCACATTCTTCATGTTGAATGCGAGGGCACTATTGTCCATGAGGATTAAGTTTTTCGACAAGAAATTTCTTATGGCTGCAAGTGTTGAACAGCATAAAAAGAACTTTCAGGTGGACCTAAGGGCTTCTGATCGTGCTCGGCTTCTATTTACAATAGATTGTCATCATGGACCAGTAGAATTTCTGGCCCGAGATCTTGATTTTATGGATCGGACTGATCCATTTGATTGTGCCTGCCGAAATCTTTGGTTGAGTTAGATGTCATTGTCCTGTTCAATCTAGATTTTGTCTAAACCTGATGAGCAATTAATCCTCATGCTTTTGTACTGTTTGTAAGCTGGAGTTAGATATTGTTGCCCTTTTCAACTCGGCTTTGACCCATATTTCTTTCATACTGGGCCAATGGCTTGCCATTTCTTTAATTAAGACATAAATATTATAAGCATTCACAACATAGGGAAAGAACCTCACTCTCGTGGGATCCTTGAGATCTTTGTTCATTACAGAACCGCAAGTTCTTAGCGCCCACCAGCACCCACAAACTTATTTTCAGCTAGCGCACCAAATGGGTTGTAATTCTAAATAAGAAAAGTTGCATGGTAGTGACAGATTTGGATTTTTCATTTGGGACCCATGAGGAAAAAGCCTATCCATGGCAGTGCCGACTCTGATAGTAAACATTGAGAAACCTGGTTTTAAAATTACTGTAAATCCAAAACTCGCCTCAAAATCATGAAACTTGGCATGGTGTTATGACATAGCACCAACATGTTGTGGTAAAAAATTAGTCCAATTTGGGACGAGTTTTGGTACAAACTTCTTACAAACCGGAGCTTCTCTCAAAAAGGCTCATGGTTCCGAGAGGGACCTTGTCACCTATGTGTGCGAAACGACATACGTTGTCTCTTCCCGCCTTGATTTATTTTACAGAGGCAACATGCAACTATAGTATATGAAATTATTCATGGTTTGTTTTGCCCTTTTTATACATTATTTGAGTTTTCTAGGCATTTTGGAACAACTTTGGTGTGTGCAAAGGTTGTGTGTGTACTAGCCACATATGTAATTGGATGTTCAATCTGTTTATGGAATATAGTCCTTATAAGTTATAAGTACATATGTTGTTGTTCTGTGTGCAATGACATCGCACACGGACTATACCGGGGAACCCGTCGGTGATGATTACATCAATCGCTGACAATTGTATACCACCAAGCGTTTGCCCACAACACACACGGCTTATTAGCAACAATCGTGTATATTAAGATCGGTCTTCGCACACATTTCTGATTACAAACCTGTTTGTCGCGTATCACACACATCCTGTTAAATTGAACCGTTTATGTTCTCTTGGCTCAAAGCAAAAAGTTCATCCAAGTGAACCGTATGTCGTATATCGCACACACCTTGATTTGGCTAACCGTTTCTTTTGTGTTGCCTAATCACAAACAGATCATCCGAGTGAACTGTAGGCTGTATATCGCACACACCTTCATCTGGCTGTCCGTTTATTTTGTTTTGCCTCATTGCAAACAGTTCATTCAACTGAACCGTATGCCCCTCATAGCACACGCAACTAAAATCTGTACCGTGTTTCATGTATCCTTCATCGCAAACGTTTCGCATATTTTTTGATGGTTATTTACATCACCATTTGCGATTAATGCATGACACACAGTTTCATCGAAGGGTCTCTAATCGTAGTGTCTCGTTAGCTGCATCCTGCAATAGTGTACGTAATTCCCTTTGTCTGTCGGTATATTACTTGCCCGAGATTCGATCGTCAGTATGTCTATACGTAGTTCAATCTCGTTACTGGCAAGTCTCTTTACTCGTTCCGTAATACATCAGCTCGTAACTAACTCCTTAGTCACTTTGCTTGTAAGCTTCTTATGATGTGTATTACCGAGAGGGCCCGAAGATACCTATCCGATACACGGAGTGACAAATCCCATTCTGGAGCCATGCCAACTCAACAGACGCCCTTGGAGATACCTTTAGATCATCTTTATAATCACCCAGTTACATTGTGACATTTAATAGCACACAAGGCATTCCTCCGGTAATGGGGAGTTGCATGATCTCATGGTCAAAGGAACATGTATTTGACATTTAAGAAAGCAGTAGCAATAAACTGAACGATCATATGCTAAACTAACGGATGGGTCTTTTCCATCACATCATTCTCCTAATGATGTGATCCCGTTATCAAATGACAACACATATCTATGGTTAGGAAACCTTAACCATCTTTGATCAACGAGCTAGTCTAGTAGAGGCTTACTAGGGACACGCTATTTGTTTATGTATCCACACATGTATTTAAGTTTCCGATCAATACAATTCTAGAATGAATAATAAACCTTTATCATGATTAAGGAAATATAATAATAACCATTTTATTATTTCCTCTAGGGCATATTTCCATCAGTCTCCCACTTGCACTAGAGTCCGTAATCTAGTTCACATCGCCATGTGATTAACATCCATAGTTCATATTGCCATGTGACCATCACCCAAAGAGTTTACTAGAGTCAATTATCTAGTTCACATCGCCATGTGCTTAACACCCAAAGAGTACTAAGGTGTGATCATGTTTTTTCCTGTGAGAGAAGTTTAGTCAACGGGTCTGCTATATTCATATCCGTATATGTATTTTGCAAATTTATATGTCTACAATGCTCTGCATGGAGCTACTCCAGCTAATTGCTCCCACTTTCAATATGTATCCAGATCGAGACCCAGAGTCATCCGGATCAGTGTCAAAGCTTGCATCGACGTAACCCTTTATGATGAACTCTTTATCACCTCCATAACTGAGAAATATCCCCTTAGTCCTTTTAGGTAATGATGTCTACTACACAACTTGTTCTTGTAGACTCGTGTTGGGCCTCCAAGCGCAGAGTTTTGTAAAACAGTATCAAATTTCCCTAAAGTGGATCACCTAAGGTTTATCAATCCATGGGAGGCGTAGGATGAAGATGGTCTCTCTCAAACAACTCTGCAACCAAATAACAAAAAGTCTCTTGTGTCCCCAACACACCAAATACAATGGTAAATTGTTGCACTAGTTCGGCGAAGAGATGGTGATACAAGTGTAACATGGATAGTAGATATTGATTTTTGTAATAGTAACAATAAAAAACAGCAAGGTAGCAATTGATAAAATGGAGCACAAACGGTATTGCAATGCTTCAAAACGAGACCTAGGGTCCATAATTTCGCTAGTGCAATCTCTCAACAATGCTAATCTAATTGGATCATATAACCATCCCTCGCGTGCGATGAAGAATCACTCCAAAGTTCTTATCTAGCGGAGAACATAAGAAGAAATTGTTTGTAGCTATTCTTTTCGATCGATCTATTCAAGAGTTCGTACTAAAATAACACAAAGTTAGTCCTTACGTTTGATCTATCAAAGAGTTTGTACTAAAATAACACCATATGATACGCATCAATCAACTCTAATGTCACCCAGATACTCCAATGTCACCACAAGTATCCATGAGTTAATTATATGATATGCATCAAACAATTTCAGATTCATAATACTCTATCAAACACAAAGAACCTCAAAGAGTGCCCCAAGATTTCTACCGGAGAAACAAAGACCAGAACGTGCATCAACCCATATGCATAGATTACCACAATGTCACCTCGGGGATCTGCGAGTTGAGTGCCAAAACACATATCAAGTGAATCAATATGATACCCCATTATCACCACGGGTATTCATAGCAAGGCATGCATCAAGTGCTCTCAAATACATAAAAGTATTCAATCCGATAAAACGAAATCTCAAAGGAAAAACTCAATTCATCACAACAAGATATAGAGGGAGAAATATCATATGATCCAACTATATTAACAAAGCCTGCGATACATCAAGATCGTTCCATCTCAAGAACACGAGAGAGAGAGAGAGAAAGAGAGAGAGAGAGAGAGAGAGAGAGAGAGAGAGAGATTAAACACATAGCTACTGGTACAAACCCTTAGCCCGAGGGTGGGCTACTCCCTCCTCATCATGGTGGCCATAGGGCTGATGAAGATGGCCACCGGTGATGATTTCCCCCTCCGGCGGAGTGCTGGAATGGGGTCTAGATTGGTTTCTCGTGGCTACAGAGGCTTGCAGCGGCGGAACTTCTGATCTATCGACTCCCCTAGGGTTTTTGGAATATTTGGAATTTATAGGGCGAAGAGGCGGTGCGGGAGGCCACTGAGGTGGGCACAACCCAGCAGGAAGCGCCTGGGCCCCCGGGTGGGTTGTTCCCCCTCGAGGAACCCCTCTAGTACTTTTTTGGCCCAAGTTGTGTCTTCTGGTCCATCAAATTTTTCCAAAAAGTTGCGCTACGTTTGGACTCCGTTTGGTATTGATTTTCTGCGATGTAAAAAACAAGCAAAAACAGCAACTAGCACTGGGCACTATGTCAATAGGTTAGTCCCAAAAAATGATATAAAGTTGCTATAAAATGATTGTAAAAATCCAAGAGTGATAATATAACAGCATGAATACTACTTCATAAATTATAGATACGTTGGAGACGTATCAGCATCCCCAAGCTTAATTCCTACTTGTCCTCGAGTAGGTAAATGATAAAAGAAATAATTTATGAAGTGTCAATGCTAGCAAAGTGCATACGTTTGATGAATGATAATTTCAATCACTTCTCCTAGCATCATAACAGCAACTCTTTCTCATAAAACTCATCATGTTAAAGTAGCAACCAATTCACATGTTATGGTTCAAACAATGGATTCTCTTGAAACTTAACAACATGTGTTCTCAGTCACCAAGCAATTGCAATTCCACTTATTCAACAAATTCTAAGTAAGAGCTCCACATACTCAATCATCATATAGTCTTCCATGATTGCTAGTACTCAAAGCATATTCTTAGAACAAATGGCATCCATCGAACACAGAGAAAGATAATGGCTTAATGTTTCGCCTCCCAACTCATTTATCATAGAGATAATTGTCAACAATAATAAATCATGATCAAATATATTTGACTAGCCATATGTGCCTAGATCTTTCCCCACCACATGATGCTTGCGAACTAGAGAATAGTTGAGGTTGAAATGAGAATGCTTACTATTGACTCTTGCATAAAAGTAAATACTGAAAAGTAAAAGATAGGCCCTTCGCAGAGGGAAGCAGAGGTTGTCATGCTGTAGGATCGAAAGTATGTCTAGAGGGGGGTGATTAGACTACTTGACCAAATAAAAATCTCGCCTTTTCCCAATTTTAGTTCTTGGCAGATTTTTAGCAACTTATCACAAGTAAAGCAATCAACCTACACATGCAATTCTAAGAGTATAGCAGCGGAATGTAAAACAATTGCACATGAAGGTAAAGGGATGAGATTGAGGGAGCAAACGCAATGTTGACATGGAGATTTTTTATCCGTGGTTCCGATAGGTGCTGCTATCGTACATCCACGTTGATGGAGACTTCAACCCACGAAGGGTAACGGTTGTGCGATTCCACGGAGGGGTCCACCCACGAAGGGTCCACGAAGAAGCAACCTTGTCTATCCCACCATGATCGTCGCCCACGAAGGACTTTCCTCACTAGGGTAGATCTTCACGAAGTAGGCAATCTCCTTGCCCTTACAAACTCCTTGGTTCAACTCCACAATCTTGTCGGAGGCTCCCAAGTGACACCTAGCCAATCTAGGAGACACCACTCTCCAAGAAGTAACAAATGGTGTGTTGATGATGAACTCCTTGCTCTTGTGCTTCAAATGATAGTCTCCCCAACACTCAACTCTTTCTCATAGGATTGGATTTGGTAGAAAGAAGATTTGAGTGGAAAGCAACTTGGGGAAGGCTAGAGATCAAGATTTATGTGGTTGGAATGGAATATCTTGACCTCAACACAAGTGTAGGTGGTTCTCTCTCGGAAAATATGTATTGGAAGTGTAGGCATGTTCTGATGGCTCTCTCCACGAATGAAGAGTGGGTGGAGGGGTATATATAGCATCCACACAAAATCTAACCGTTACACACAAATCACCAAACTCGGTGGGACCGATTCAGAGAACTCGGTCGGACCGATTTAGTTCAAAATGTGAACGTTAGGATTCACGGTGGGACCGACATGTCAACTCAGTGGGACCAATGTCATTAGGGTTTAGGGCATAACGTAATCTCGGTGAGACCGATTACACAAACTCGGTGAGACCGATTTTGGTAATAGCCAAACAGAGAGTTGGTCAGGCAAACTCGGTGGGACTGATTCGCTCATCTCGGTTGGACCGAAACGTTATGAAGAGGAAACAGAGAGTTTGCATTGCAATCTCGGTGGGACCGATCGCTCATCTCGGTTTGACCGAAACGTTACGAAGGGAAACAGAGAGTTTGTAATCCCATCTCGGTGAGACCGAGATCCCTATCGGTGAGACCGAATTGATTAGGGTTTCTGGCAGTGGCTAACTGAACTCGGTGGCTCCGGATGGACATAATCGGTGGGGCCGAGTTGGACTTTTTGGTTATGGACATATGTGGATATGAGAAAGTAGTGGAGGGTTTGGAGCATATCACTAAGCATTTTGAGCAAGATCCTCATTAAGCAACACCTCATCCCTTCTTAATAGTATTGGCTTTTCCTATAGACTCAATGTAATCTTGGATCACTAAAATAGAGAATGTAGAGTCTTGTGCTTTGAGCTTGAGCCAATCCTTTGTCCTTAGCATTTTGAAGGGTCCACTTTCTAATCCATGCCATGCCAAAACATTGAGCTTTCCTGAAATATTTATCTTGGAATAGCATTAGCTCAATGAGCTATATGTTGTTAGGAATTACCAAAACCACCCAGGGATAGTTGCACTTTCACATGCGCTTTTTATTTAGATGCCCAAGCTCTTAATGCAAAGGAACTTCACGTTATATTGCACCTTATGATAGCAACCTTTATTATGCAGTCCGCCGCTTTTATTACTTTGCCATCACAAGTTCTTACAACGCTCAGATTTCCCTTACAATAAAAGATCAAACATGTTTAGGAGAAATTTTTATTGCTTCATGCACCGATGACAACTTACTTGAAGGATCTTATTCAATCCATAGGTAGGTATGGTGGACACTCATGGCAAGAAACTGGGTTTAAGGGTTTTTGGATGCTCAAGTAGTATCTCTACTTAGCACGAATTTTTGGCTAGCAAAAGGTCCTAGGCAAACACCACATGTTGGAGGATCCATGACAATATAACTTCTATGCAAATATACATAACCATAACTCATTACGTTGTCTTCCTTGTCCAACTTTAACTAATTTTCTCAAGTTTGAAAATAAGTAATGGGTATTCACGATCATAGAAGATGTCCAAGATAATATATTTGTATGTGGAAGTTCTCTTCCTTATACTAATCATTCATGAATTGCGTGTGTGACCAATATTGTGATTCTCAAGCTTCAAAAGATTTCACTTTCTAAACAAAATGTGAAGCTACTACTAGGCATAATATGAACATATCATTTCAACTTCATGATATTCAATTCATTCAACAATTTACTCATAGTATATAAGTGAAGCACAAGAGTAAAAGACAAACTACTCCAAAAAGATATGTGAAGATCAAGCGAGTAGTTAAGTAAATGGGTAGCTAATTGAGGACTCTCTCTTATTTAAAACTTTCAGATCTAAGTATTTTATTAAAACAGCAAGCTAAACAAAACAAAATGACATGCCAAGAATAGCGCAACTCATGTGAAGAAGCAAAAACTTAGGCTCAACCAATACTAACCGATAATAGTTGAAGAAGAAGGGTGGGATGCCTACCGGGGCATGCCCAAGCTTAGATGCTTGAGAGCTGTTGAAATATTAATATGGGATGCCTTGGGCATCCCCAATCTTGAGATTTTGTGTCTCCTTAATTCTTTTTATATCATGGTTTCTCTAAATCTTAAAAACTTCATCCATACAAAACTCAACAAGAACTCGTGAGATAAGTTAGTATAAATCAATGCAAAACCTTATCATCCTCTACTGTAGAAAATCACTAAAAATATTATTTAACAATGCATAATAATTGCCTCTGCATATTTAATACTCCGATGCTCAAATAGAATCATTAAACAAGCAAACATATGTAAACAATGCAATCATAACAACAATCTGTCTAAACAGTACAATCTGTAAAGAATGCAAAAATATTCATACTTCTGTAACTCGAAAATTTCTGAAAATTTACCACACTATAGAAATTTTATCATATCTTATTGAGCAAAAAAAATCAACATTTTATCAAATTCTGACTTTTCTCGGTAATTTTTGCAACAGCGATAAACTTTCTATTTTGAAACAGCAACTCAAAGACTTGTAAAATAAGCATGGTAAAGGCTATCCTTGACATTTTTATTGAAATAAAAGATACAAAACATCATTCTAAATAACAGCAAGCGAATCCTAGCAAAATAAAATGACTCTCCAAGCAAAACACATATCATGTGACGAATGAAAATATAGCTCAAAGTAAGGTTACCGATAATCTTGGAGACGAAAGAGGGGATGCCTTCCGGGGCATCCCCAAGCTTAGTTTCTTGGATCTTCCTTGAATGTTACCTTGGGGTGCCTTGGGAATCCCCAAGCTTAGAGTTTTTTCACTCCTTATTCTCCTCATATCGATATCTCACTCAAAAATTGAAAGCTTCAATCACACAAAACTTAACGGAACTTCGTGAGATAGGTTAGTATGATAAAGAGCAAACCATTCACTTTTGGTACTGTCAAAGACAAGATTCATAATTGTTCTCACACAATGCCCACTATACCATATCATTTCCACAATTTATATTGAGCAATATAAGCCATAGAAACTAGAAAACAAGCAAACTATGCATTGAAAACAGAATCTGTCAAAAACAGAACAATCTGTAATGATCTGGACAACTACCATACTTCTACTACTCCAAGAATTCCAAAAATTAGGAAAAGTTAGACAGTTTGCATATCAATCTTCTGTAAAAAATGAAGAATTTTATCACGTTCCAGTGAATTTAAACAATTATCTTACTGGAAGCAAAAGTTTCTGTTTTTGCACAAAATCAAGTCAACTATCATCCACACTATCCCAACGGCTTTACTTGGCACTTTATTGAAATAAAAGCCGTAAAACATGATTACTACAGTAGCTAAATTAAGTGAACACACAAAAATAGTAGGGGTAAATGTTGGGTTGTCTCCCAACAAGCGCTTTTATTTAATGCCTTTTTAGCTAGGCATGATGATTTCAATGATGCTCGCATAAAAGATAAGAATTGAAACATAAGCACATGACTAGCACATTTAAGTCTAACCCACTTCCTATGCATAGGGATTTTGTGAGCAAACAAATTATGGGAGCAAGAATCAACTAGCATAGGAAGGCAAAACAAGCAAAACTTTAAGATTTTCAACACATAGAGAGGAAATTTGGTACTATTGAGATATGTAAAAGCATATCTTCCTCTCTCATAATAATTTTCAGTGGCACCGTGAATGAATTCAACAATATAACTATCACATAAAGCATTATTTTCATGATCCATAAGCATAGAAATTTTATTACTCTCCACATAAGCAAATTTATTGTCATGAGTAGTAGTGGGAGTAGACTCAACAAAATAACTATCATGGGTTTGAAAATTAAAATCATGATGACAAGTTTCATGGTTATCATTATTCTTTATAGCATACATGTCATCATCATAATTATCATAGATAGAAACTTTGTTGTCATAATCAATTGAGACCTCTTCCGAAATAGTGGATTCATCATTAAATAAAGTCATGACCTCTCCAAATCCACTTTCATCAATATAATCATCATAAATAGGAGGCATGCAATCATCATAATAAATTTTCTCATCAAAACTTGGGGGGCTAAAAATATAATCTTCATCAAATATAGCATCCCCAAGCTTATGGCTTTGCATATCGTTAATATCATGGATATTCAAAGAGTTCATACCAACAATATTGCAATCATGCTCATCATTCAAAGATTTTTTTTCTATCAAACATTTTATAGAATTCTTCTTCTAACAATTGAGCATATTTTTTCTTTCCATCATTTTCAAGAAAGACATGATAAAGAAAAATAATATGAGGCCACCTCAATTCCATACTTTTTTGTAGTTTTCTTTTACGAACCAAACTAGTGATAAAATCTATACCTAATATTAAAGGATAGAGGCTTTCATAGTTCTCCATACACCATCCCTTTATATCCGTTGGTTTTATATTAATGATAGAGATTGACGGCCGAGATTGAAATCCTTTTGGTTCATCCGCTGTTTCCTTTGGAATAGACTTAGAAAAAACACGTCTGCTATAAAAGAAACTGCACGCAGCAGGAGTCGAACTAGGATGGCAAGTAATGCGAACGCAACGCACAAGCCAACTCACCTAGGAAATGCTTTTGAGAAAATTTAGGTAGTCCAGACGCCCCAGTTTGGTCTGCCATAATTTAACTTTTTTAGGCAAAGATAAATTTAACTAGGCTGACCTCCAGACGCCCCAGTTTGGTCTGCTATAATTTAACTTTTTTAGGCAAAGATAAAATTTAACTGGGTTGACCTCCAGATGCCCCAGTTTGGTCTGGCCCACGTATAATCTGCTGGTTTTTTTTCTTTTTGTTTCTTTTGCTTTCCGTATTTCCTTATTTCTTTTCTATTTTTCTATAATTTTTGTGTATTTTATAAATTCATTGCGTGTTTATAGATGAAAATATTCATTGTATTTAAGGAATTTCTCATTCTATATTAAGAAAATGTTCATCATCTTTCATCAAATGTTCATTTTGTATTTTAAAATTATTTTCCATATATCACTAAAATGTTCAATATGTATTAGAATATTCTTCAGTGTATATCACAAAAATGTTCAGTGTGTATTTAAATATTTTTCAGTGTATATCACAAAAATGGTGTGTATTTTAGAATTGTTCAGGGAATATTACAAAATTGTTCAATATATACATGTAAAAATTGTACATCGTATATAAAAAATTCAATAAATATTTATTATTTGAAAAGTTTCTTCATGTATTTCCGAATTTTGATCACTTTTTCAAAAATTGTCCATGTTTTAAAAGTTTGTTCGAATTCGAAATGTGTTCACAATTTTCATGATTTTTTTTCATATTTTTCCAAAGAAATGTTGACAAATTTAGATAACGATTGCCGATGTACTTGGTACATTACATTTAGTGCTGTGCTTTGCCACAATCAGTCAGTTTCTCTACTGGTTAGCAACACATCTATCCATTGGGTTGTCGCGAGTTCGACTGCCACACATGCCATTATATTTTTTGTGACATTTATACATTCGTTCAAAGTTTGGGAATGGACCGGCTCGTTTGCGCGCCCGCTTCAGCGAAGCTCGCCTATTGGATGCACACGGGCCTCCAATAGGAGCTCTCTATGGAAAGTTAGCGTACTAATCCCTTTGCTCGCTAATCAATTAGGCCTTAACCCGTTTCTTCTATGGGACAAAAAAATACGTACGCAGGTGCTCATGTTTCATCTGTCGTCCACCGTCCCATGTGAGCCGTCGTGTGCCCGCAAAAATTAACCGAGTCATCAAAACGGATTGGTAACGGATGCATGCAAAACGTATTAGTAACGGATGCTATCGAAACTTACGTCCTCCATGTCTGGCTTGGACCGGAATAATCAACCGATTAGGCTAGCTATTATGTTAAATATATACCCGTGACCTCAATCCAATCGTCCCCTAACCACCGCCTCTGCCCACGTGCTACAGGCGTTTCAGGCCGATGATGCCATCGCCTCCTCCATGTACGCCTCGGGCCTCAATCGCATATCAAAGCTATGGGCGCGACATCCAGATTGTCACCGAGCTGTTTGAGGTGGCCATTGAGGTGTTCGACATGGGACTGCACACCGGTCTCTCCCATCATGAAAGCACACGATTACTTGGTGTGACTGTGTGAGCATCACGCTGGACTAGATGGCCTTACGCGTATGTACACCATGGACCGGGTTCTCCAACCATGACACCGGTCTCTGCCATTGCGAATACACGCAGCTATATGATGCCACACGCACACACGGCGTGGGCGTGATGCGGTACTGTACATGTATGTGGCGGGACGACACGTCGGGCAGCATGCCGGCCTCGACCTCAGACGTGATAGATGTGCATGGTAAGGCCCATAATCACAATAGTGCTGGTGGTCTTGGCGATTGATCCTTTGCCCCGCCATCTATAATTTAAACATGAATGCTTGCACAGCTAGCTATAACTTCTAATCACCAAGTATGTCTTCTCCAATTGGGACAATTGCATTTTTACCCCTAGTTGGTTCCTACCCACGGGTTTTGCCCTTACCTTTCAAGCTTGCTCAGTTTTGCCCTTACTTTTTCCGTCGCGGTCCCTCGAATGCCCTTTGACCATTTGACCAAAACTTTTAAAATTCATAACTAATTCATATGAACTCAGAAAAATGCAAATAAGATATCAAAATGTTCAGATAAACATTACCTTTATGTGCATATCATTTGCATTCAGGACAAAAGCACCCTTTAAACTACCTGAGGTAATTAATGTTATTAACATTATTAAAAATAAAAAGGTATAAACAATATATTTTTTCATGAATAAAAATTACATGCAAATGTAGGTGATGTTTTCGGAACATCTTGATATCTTATTTGCATTTTTGTGAGTTCGTATCAACTTGTTATGAAGTTTCCAAATAATGGTCAAAGTCGTTAGAACATTCTTAACAAGATGATACGAGCTCAGAAAAATGCAAATAAGATATCTGGATGTTCAGAAAACATCACCTACATTTGCATGTAATTTTTATTCATGAAAAAAATATTGTTTATACCTTTTTATTTTTAATAATGTTAATAACATTAATTACCTCAGGTACTTTAAAGGGTGTTTTTGTCCTGAATGCAAATGATATACACATAAAGGTAATGTTTATCTGAACATTTTGATGTCTTATTTTCATTTTTCTGAGTTCATATGAATTAGTTATGAATTTTAAAAGTTTTGGTCAAACGGTCAAAGGGCATTCGAGGGACCACGACGGAAAAAGTAAGGGCAAAACTGAGCAAGCTCGAAAAGTAAGGGCAAAACCCGTGGGTAGGAACCAACTAGGGGTAAAAATGCAATTGTCCCTCTCCAATTAGTTTTCTCCTTCTCCACCCTGAGCTCCTTTTCTAATTTTAGCTGAAACTTCTTAATCGAAGACAGTAGATCCTAATGAGATCTCATATATAGAAACATCCATGATATTAATATTTTTTATTTGAGACATTAGGGACAAGCGCAAGTATAAAAAAGCACCTCTAATTGTTTGCACACAAATGACGGTTGCACCATGAGGTTGGTGACAGACGAGCACATGATATTTTGTTATCCCGTTGCAACGCATGGGCATATTTGCTAGTAAGAAACTAAAAGATTTAATTGCAAGATCTAAAGATATACCTTCAAGAAGTCACCTTCCCGGCAACGGCGCCAAAAAAATATTGATGTCTACTACACAACTTGTCGGGGATATACCCCGCGATATGACCCGGCCGGACTTGGTGACTCACTGGTGACCCGCCCTTACTTGGCGACTCACTAACCCGTCGGGATCTCTCCACTCACTGATGACCCGGCCGAGCCAGGTGATTCATTGGTGACCCGACCGGCGGGTTAGAGGAGCAACAATACCTGGAGGCCCAGAAGGCTCAACGCCCAGAAGGTCGGCTCATGTTATGGTGGCCGGCTTAAGAGGAAAGGCATAAGGAGTATTCCCTTACAAAAGAAGCAAGGCTAGGACTCCACTTGTAATAGAGTAATCCTAATACTACTAGGACTAGTCATGAAAACTCGCCTCTCGAACTTATATAAGGAGGGGCAAGGCACCCCAAGAGGGACAAGTTGGGCAAGTCTAGAAAGACAAACAAGTCAATAGCTCTCGATAGAGCACCCTTGTAATCATGATCACTAACATCAATATCAATGAAGCAGGAGTAGGCCTTTACCTCCACCGTGAGGGGACGAACCTGGGTAAAAAATCTCACGTCTCTCGTCCCACTCAACCCATCTGAAGCTACCACATAGATGCGTTGGCCTCACGGCCAAGTCCTCATGCTAAGGACATATGTCGTGACAAATCCAGGACAGTTGGCGCCCACAGTGGGGACTGCGCACAATGGTGTTGAGTTCTTGGAGGGCGCTTTCCCAGGGATCGAGAAGTTCCGCCCGACTCATTAGAAAGTTCCGCCCGGCTCATCGGAAAGTTCCGGTCGGCTCATCGAAAAGCTTCGTCCGGCTCGTCAAAAGGTTCCACCGGCTCGTCGGAAAGTTCTGGCCAGCTCATTGAAAAGTTCCGACCGCCTCGACGAAAGGTTCTGTCTGAATCGCCAAAGAGTTCCGACCGCTTGGACGAAAAGTTTTGTCCGAATCGCCAAAGAGTTCCGACTTCCAAATAAAGGGGGGTCAAACACGACCCGGAGGATCTCATCCCGAGCCGCCTTGCTCCGGCCCTGCTGCAATCGCGCTTCAAAGCTGCCGCCTCGCCGTCATCACTTTAACCTCGGGCTGAGTCACCCCGCTCACCTTATTTCGAGCCGCCGCGCGTTACCTATGAGCCGCCTGTACTTCAACATTCGGGTCTACCATTGGGGCGTCCGGGGTCTCACTTTGAGCCGTTTTCATCGCTATGAACCGCCGTTTCCGCCGAGGCCTTGAGAGATTGATTAATTTTTTGTTGAAATTACTGGAGGTTATCCGCATTTGCTATATATGAGCATCTATCGTTCGGACAAGTTAGTTGAATTCTATCCAGTCAATTTTTGTTGATATGATTTTATTCTTTAAGGAACAAGTACTCTGGCTTGTGATATTTTTTATGTAGGATAATTGTTCACTGCAAGAGCGATGATCGTGGATAGATAGCTCGCGTCAAAATTATCAGGCGCTAGCATCTGACTATGCCATAATGCTCAATGAATGTATGTGCAAGCCGCGGCCTCTGTGACCCAATTTACATCAACACAATGCGATTGACTCGCCCGTCCGCGTGGTTTATCACACCTGTGATTGACTCGCCCATCTGCACCGGCTTACAATGCCACGGCCGGCTCATCTGTCCGTGCCTGCGGTCGACTCGCCCGTGTCTGTGTTGTCTCTGATGATGCAGTCGTCTTTACCGTCCGCTTCCTCGGTCTGGTCCACATGAGCACACTGGAGCTGCACCTGTCTGCACGAGTTGTTTAAGTGAGCGCATGCAAGTCGCTGCTCTTGCAGCCCGGTTTCTTCCAACAACCCTGGAGCAAATCATAATATGTTATCAGCATCCGCCTGCACCGGATGATTCAATGGATAGGCGCGCAAAGTCGCCACCACTATGGTGTGTTTAAATTCAACAACCAGCTGGCTCTACGTCCACTGAAACTTATGAAAAAGAAATGTTATTCTATCGATATCTTCAAGAGTTCCCTAACCCCCTGACTGAGAGTGCTATGATGGGCTATTGAAGTTCGTCCCTGCTGGGATGAACCGCTGGCCAGATTACTGACACAAATCATATGGGGTCATTTATAACCCGCCACGGTCGACCTCAAGTTTCCGTGGATTCACATCGTGTTATCAACGCCAATGATATACAATGGGTGTTGCGAAAATCATTAACTCACCACCTTGCTTCCAGCTTCAAAATATGACAGTGTTCCGCTGTTCAGCTATATGCCGGTTTATATCACGACCAAGTATGAAGAATCTCAAGCCAACTCCTCGAGTCGTCTTGAGACTCGAGGGCTACGATGACATGACTTAATAAATATTGTGAGATTCAAGAACTCCGGGTCATTGGAGGGAAAGATAACCCGGTCCCGGAGGCTACTGCCATATTGATGAAAATTTAAGGGCAGTTAGAAAATTTCCGGCTTAAAAAGAAGGATTCTGGTTCAAAATCCGGCTCAAGGGAAATATCTCTCACACAAAGTTCTGTGTTCTTAATATCCGGTTTGACATCTAGTTCAAAAGGAATTCATCTCTCGCAAGTTTGAGTTCTCAGAAAAATTAAAGGTTGCCAAAGAGAACTTGCTGCAGAGCGCAGTTCAAACATGGGCATCCTGCCTTATGGGCTTATCCTATTATGGTCACTTGGGGGCTTCCTGTTCACTGAGCATAACTGTGATTACCCTCTTGATCCGGCTTACATGCCTTGTTACAAATTACTAGGGGGCTTCCTGCTCATTGAGCATAGTTATGACTACCCTCTTGATCCGGCTTGCACGCTTTGTTACAAATTACTTGGGGGCTTCCTGCTCATTGAGTATAGCTGTGACTACCCTCTTGATCCTGCTTGCACGCCTTGTTACAAATAACATGGGGGCTTCCTGCTAACTGAGCATAGCTATGACTACCCTATTGATACGGCTTATACACCTTGTTGTAAAACACTTGGGGGCTTATTGCCCAAGGTTACCAAAGAGAACTTGTTGCAATGCATAGTTCAAACATAGGTATCCTGCCTTGAGGGCTCATTATATATCACTTGGGGGCATCCTGTTCAATAAACATAGCTTTATTTACCCTTTGATCGGCTTGGACGCCAGGTGTATTCACCAAAAATCTGGGTTATCCTACCTTTGTATGTCTGCCACTCTGCCCAGGTAATCCTGGAATGACCCGCCGTACTCTTAACAGTCAATCTTATACAGACCCTGAACTTGTCAAAGTTAAAACAACGATTGGTCATGTGAGGCCCGGTTTACAGGTTTGAATAAAGGATTAACTCAGTGGTTGTGCGGCCCTTGAACATCACTTGATATTGAGGCTTGGCGGCCTATGAAGGCCTGGTTTTTTCTGCTTTGTTATTTTTTATGAACATTGTTTTAGTTCATACTCTTGTACCATATTGACATATAGTTTAAAATTGATTCAGGCCATGTAGCCTTAATCCATATGACTCATATTTGAGCATATTTGGGGTTTTGATAACCCGGTCTGCCTTTGGACGATAAATCGCCAGTATACTTTGATTGTGCACTTGGAGTTATGCGCTCTAAGTTTCTGGGCTATTACCCTTACTGCATATGGCGCTGTAAGCCGGCAGTTTGAACTGATTTCACAGGCCATGTAGCCTTGATTATCTGACTCGTCATTGAGCATCTTTGGGTTTGATAACCCGCCCTGATAGCGGACGCTAAGTCGCCAGGATATCTTTGCCTTGAGCAATCAAAATCATGATATTGCATGCCTACGGGTCAATACCCACGATGAATTATAATTATTGAGATATCACCATGATGTCAATCTCCAGGTATGTTTTCCAATAATGGTATGAATATTTGGGGTTTGGTAACCCGCCCTGGCTATGGACTTAAGTCGCCAGCATATTTTGGATTGCGCAATTGGAATCATGCGCTTATAAATTTTTGGGTTGTCACCCTCACTGGATATGGTTGTGTAAGCCAGTAGTATAAGACAATTTTACAGGTATGTTCTTGATTGTTATATGAATATATGAGGTTTGATAACCCGCCCTGGCTTATGACTTTAAGTCGCCAGTATATGTTGGCTTCGATGGCCTTAATTCTAGTCTTTTCCATAATTGCATAAGACTATATTATGTTTGGGTTATTACCCGCCCTGGCTTTTGACGTTAAGTCGCCAGGGCATATGTTGTTCAAACTTTGTGTAGGACATGCAGAGTTTTACACATAAGTATACTGCTATTGCTCATATGAACCATTGCGTTTAAGCCCATCATCTGGCCATCTGAAGATATTGTCGGGTTATCCAGCTCCAGGTTATATTTCTCCATATTGAGTTTATTGAGGCTATAAGACGCCAAAGTGATCTTTTCAAAAACTAGACATGACTATGAGCCGCCATGGATGGGGTTATCAATTCCTGATTTTTTACAAGCTATAAGCCGCTGGGTTATAAAAATCCCAGATTGCAATGAATGCGCATTAAGTCGCCAGGCCAAGAGCCACCGGGTATTTAACTCCGGATTTACTTATCAACAGATAAGGTATTCAAATCTTTAATAGCCAGACTGGGCTGGATTTTCATGATGGTATTGAATGATTGTGGTTTTCATATCGGATTATATTATTCAAACCTTTAATAGCCAACATGGCTGGATTTTTATTATGGTTATCAATAACCAGTATTATGATTGAGGTTTTCAAAAAGCCACTTCAGAGCAATGGCTATTATTTCTTCATCCAAGAGTATCGGTTCACAACAGAGAGCATGTTTCAATATTGATATGTAAAGACTTTCAGCAACATCATCCGGACAATGGATATGGTTTTATTTAGTCCCGGGTCGCTGCAGGCACACGATCCGGCACTTGGGGGCTACATTATTCAATCATGATTATATCAAATATGGAAGTCCCATGTCGCTGCAAGCATGCACCATGACACTTGGGGGCTAATGCAAGGTCATTTTTAACTCACCTTATTGAAGACCCGACTCATCACATTGTAATAAGCGGCCCTTGGGGGCTACTAATTGTTCCTGTCAAAGGTAACCCGAAACTTGGGAGCTACATCATTTGGTGTTATTTTTTGAAGTACACATAAAGTCCCAGCTCAGTATTATCTTACTGAGCCGGCCCTTGGGGGCTACACGTTGCTGCTCAAATCTACATGATCATGTCTACAAAGTCCCTGCTCGTTATTGCATAATGATCCGACACTTGGGGGCTACACATGTGAAATACAACATATTCAGTTTATGACTGGTGGCTTAGATGAACAAATTGGATTTCTCCAAAGTTGCAACATTTTAAAGCAAGTCTTAAGCTATCACTATGCTCCCCTCTTAAGACTTGGGGGCTACATGTGATATGCATATAAGGGAGGTACACTTTCAAGCTTGGTGTTAGCAACAATTATGACCCAGTGCCATCAATATTTACAAACCGGCAATTTTGGCAATCATAAATCGGCAAGATCTACAAGCCGGCTGAATATCAGTTGAATATTTCAAGACCAATATTTTTGTCAACTCAGAGCATTGAAGGCCGACTCAAATGGATTCTTTTTTACAATATTTCTTCTACAAGCAAATTATCTATGAAGCTGGCTTATTGACCCGGACTTTTCAAAAGAAGTGCCCAGATTTTTTGCATTGGCAAAGTTTTGAACATATCTGCTAAAGGATATTTGCTATGAGATCATGGACACGTATCAAGGAGGAAATGACAAGGACTTAAGGATGATCAGGTGCTGGCTCAGAATTTTTTTAACCCAGAGCACAACCTATCAAATTTGTTCTTATGTTTATTTTGCAGGATCAGTTTAACATGGATAAATCCAAATTAAACTGGGGGCTAATGTTGGGGATATACCCCGCGCTATGACCCGGCCGGACTTGGTGACTCACTAGTGACCCGCCCTGACTTGGCGACTCACTAAGTGACCCGCCCGGATCTCTCCACTCACTGATGACCCGGCCGAGCCAGGTGATTCATTGGTGACCCAGCCGGCGGGTCAGAGGAGCGACAAGACCCGAAGGCCCAGAAGGCCGGCTCATGTTATGGTGTCCGACTTAAGAGGAAATGCATAAGGAGTATTCCCTTACAAAGGAAGCAAGATTAGGACTCCACTTGTAATAGAGTAATCCTAATCCTACTAGGACTAGTCATGAAAACCTGCCCCTCCAACTTATATAAGGAGGGACGGGGCACCCCAAGAGGGACAAGTTGGGCAAGTCTAGAAAGACAGACAATTCAATAGCTCTCGAGGGAGCACCCTTGTAATCATGATCTTCATCATCAATATCAATGAAGCAGGAGTAGGCCTTTACCTCTGCCGTGAGGGGCCGAACGTAGGTAAAAAACCTCGCGTCTCTCGTCCCACTCAACCCCTCTCAAGCTACCACATAGATGCGTTGGCCTCACGAATAAGTCCTCATGCTAAAGACATCTGCCGTGACAAATCTACGACACAACTTGTTCTTGTAGACTCGTGTTGGGCCTCCAAGCGTAGAGTTTTGTAGGACAGTACCAAATTTCCATCAAGTGGATGACCTAAGGTTTATCAATCCGTGGGAGGAGTAGGATGAAGATGGTCTCTCTCAAACAACCCTGCAACCAAATAACAAAAAGTCTCTTGTGTCCCCAACAAACCAAATACAATGGTAAATTGTATATGTGCACTAGTTCGGCGAAGAGATGGTGATACAAGTGTAATATGGATAGTAGATATTGATTTTTGTAATAGTAACAATAAAAAACAGCAAGGTAGCAATTGATAAAACAGAGCACAAATGGTATTGCAATGCTTGAAAATGAGGCCTAGGATCCGTACTTTCGCTAGTGCAATCTCTCAACAATGCTAATCTAGTTGGGTCATATAACCACCCCTCACGTGCGATGAAGAATCACTCCAAAGTTCTTATCTAGCGGAGAACATAAGAAGAAATTGTTTGTAGCTATTCTTTCTGATCGATCAATTCAAGAGTTCGTACTAAAATAGCACAAAGTTATTCTTTCCGTTCGATCTATCAAAGAGTTCATACTAAAATAACACCATATGATACGCATCAACCAACTCTAATGTCACCTAGATACTACAATGTCACCACAAGTATCCATATACGATACGCATCAAACAATTTCATATTCATAATACTCGATCCAACACAAAGAACCTCAAAGAGTGCCCCAAGATTTTTACCGGAGAAACAAAGACCAGAATGTGCATCAACCCCTATGCATAGATTACCCCAATGTCACCTCGGGAATCCATGAGTTGAGTGCCAAAACACATATCAAGTGAATCAATATGATACCCCATTGTCACCACGGGTATTCATAGCAAGATATACATCAAGTGCTCTCAAATCCATAAAAGTATTCAATCTGATAAAACCAAATCTCAAAGGAAAACTCAATTCATCACAACAAGATAGAGAGGGAGAAACATCATATGATCCAACTATATTAATAAAGCACGCGATACATCAAGATTGTGCCATCTCGAGAACACAAGAGAGAGAGAGATTAAACAAATAGCTACTGGTACAAACCCTCAGCCCCGAGGGTGGACTACTCCCTCCTCATCATGGTTGCCATAGGGATGATGAAAATGGCCACCGGTGATGATTCCCCCCTCCGATGGAGTGCCGAAACGGGGTCTAGATTGGTTTCTCGTGGCTACAGAGGCTTGCGGCAGCGGAACTTTTGATCTATCGACTCCCCTAGGGTTTTTGGAACATTTGGAAATTTATAGGGCGAAGAGGCGGCGCGGGAGGCCACCGAGGCGGGCACAACCCACCAGGGCGTGCATGGGCCCCCAGGCGCTCCCAGGTGGGTTGTGCCCCCCTCGGTGCCCCCCCTCTGGTACTTCTTTGGCCCAAGTTGTGTCTTCTGGTCCATAAACATTCTCCAAAAAATTTCACTGCGTTCGGACTCCGTTTGGTATTGATTTTCTGTGATGTAAAAAACAAGCAAAAAACAACAACTGGCACTGGGCACTTTGTCAATAGGTTAGTCCCCAAAAATGATATAAAGTTGCTATAAAATGATTGTAAAACATCTAAGAATGATAATATAATAGCATGAATACTTCATAATTATAGATATGTTGGAGACGTATCAGGTAACTAAGGATAATTTTGACCGCTGTCCAATGATCTTACTCCTGGATCACTAGTGTACCTCCTTGCCAAACTCATGGCAAGGTACACAACAGGTCTGGTACACAACATGGCATACTTTATAGAACCTATGGCTGAGACATAGGAAATGAGTTTCATTCTCTCTCTATCTTCTACCGTGGTCGGGCTTTGAGTCTTACTAAAGTCTATACCTTACAATACATGATAGAACTCCTTCTTTGACTGGTCCATTTTGAAATCCTTCAAAATCTTGTCAAGGTATGTACTCATTGAAAATCTTATCAAGCGTCTTGATCTATCTCCATAGATCTTGATGCATAATATGTAAGCAGCTTCACCGAGGTCTTTAATTGAAAAATTCTTATTCAAGTATCCTTTTATGCTATCTAGAAATTCTATATCATTTCCAATCAGCAATATGTCATCCACTCACTTTCTTGTAAATAGAGGCTTCACCATAAGTCTGTATAAAACCATATGCTTTGATCACCTCATCAAAGCGTATGTTCCAACTCTGAGATGCTTGCACCAGTCCATAGATGGATCGCTATATCTTGCACACTTTGTTAGCACCTTTAGGATCGACAAAACCTTCTGGTTGCATCATATACAACTCTTCTTTAAGAAATTCATTAAGGAATGCAATTTTTACATCCATTTGCTAGATTTCATAATTACAAAATGCGGAAATTGCTAACATGATTTGGACAGACTTAAGCATCGCTATGGGTGAGAAAGTCTCATCGTAGTCAACTCCTTGAACTTGTCGAAAACCTTTTTGCGACAAGTCGAGCTTTATAGACAGTGATATTACCATCAGTGTCCGTCTTCCTCTTGAAGATCCATTTATTTTCAATGGCCCGCCGATCATTGGGAAAGTCCACCAAAGTCCATACTTTGTTCTCATACATGGATCCTATCTCAGATTCCATGGCCTCAAGCCATTTATCGGAATCTGGGCTCATCATAGCTTCTTCATAGTTCGTAGGTTCGCCATGGTCTAATAACATGACTTCCATGACAGGATTACCGTACCACTCTGGTGCGGAACGTGCTCTGGTCGACCTATGAGGTCCAGTAGTAACTTGATCCGAAGTTTCATGATCATCATCATTAGCTTCCTCTCCAGTTGGTGTAGGTATCAGGGGAACGGTTTTCCCTGATGTGCTGCTTTCCAATTCGAGAGAAGGTACAGTTACCTCATCAAGTTCTACTTTCCTCCCACTCACTTCTTTTGAGAGAAACTCCTTCTCTAGAAAGGACTCATTCTTGGCAACAAAGATCTTGCCTTCGGATCTATGGTAGAAGGTGTACCCAATAGTTTCCTTAGGGTTTCCTACAAAGACACACTTCTCCGATTTAGGTTCGATCTTATCAGGCTGAAGCCTTTTGGCATAAGCGTTGCATCCCTAAAATTTAAGAAACGACAACTTAATTTTCTTGCCAAACCACAGTTCATATGGTGTCGTCTCAACGGATTTAGACGGTGCCCTATTTAACGTGAATGCAGCTGTCTCTAATGCATAACCCCAAAATGATAGTGGTAAATCAGTAAGAGATATCATAGAGTGCACCATATCTAATAAAGTACGGTTACGACGTTCGGACACACCATTACGCTGTGGTGTTCCAGGTGGCGCGAGTTGTGAAACAATTCCACATTGTTTTAAATGAAGGCCAAACTCGTAACTCAAATATTCACCTCCGTGATGAGATCGTAGAAACTTTATTTTCTTATTACGATGATTCTCTACTTCACTCTGAAATTCCTTGAACTTTTCAAATGTTTCAGATTTGTGTTTCATTAAGTAGATACACCCATACCTACTCAAATCATTTGTAAAGGTTACAAAATAATGATACCCGCCGGGTGCTTCAACACTCATTGGACCGCATACATCGGGATGTATTATTTCCAATAAGTCATTAGCTCGCTCCATTGTTCCAAAGAACGGAGTCTTAGTCATCTTGTCCATGAGGCATGGTTCGCAAGTATCAAGGGATTCCAAAAGTCCATCTGTATGGAGTTTCTTCATGCGCTTTATACCAATAAGACCTAAACGGCAGTGCCACAAGTATGTTGCACTATCATTATCAACTTTGCATATTTTGGCATCAATATTATGAATATGTGTATCATTACGATCGAGATTCAATAAACCATTCACATTGGGTGTATGACCATAGAAGGTATTATTCATGTAAACAGAACAACAATTATTCTCTGACTTAAATGAATAACTGTATTGCACTAAAAATGATCTAATCACATTCATGCTCAACGCAAACACCAAATAACATTTATTTAGGTTCAACACAAATCACGAAGGTAGAGGGAGTGTGCGATGGTGATCGTATCAACCTTGGAATCACTTCCAACACACATCGTCACCTCGCCCTTAACTAGTCTTGGTTTATTCTGCAACTCTTGTTTCGAGTTACTAATTTTAGCAACTGAACCGGTATTAAATACCCAGGGGTTACTATGAACACTAGTAAGGTACACATAAATAACATGTATATGAAATATACCTTTGTTCACTTTGCCAACCTTCTTATCCGCCAACTATTTGTGGCAGTTCCACTTCCAGTGACCATTTCCTTTGTAGTAGAAGCACTCAGTTTCAGGTTTGGGTCCAGCTTTGGGCTTCTTCATGGGAGCGGCAACTTGCTTGCCATTCTTCTTGAAGTTCCCTTTCTTTCCCTTGCCCTTTTTCTTGAAACTAGTGGTCTTATTAACCATCAACACTTGATGCTCTTTCTTGATTTCTACCTCCGCTAATTTCAGCATTGCGAAGAGCTCGGAAATCGTTTTAGTCATTCCTTGCATATTATAGTTCATCACGAAGCTCTGGTAGCTTGGTGATAGTTACTGGAGAACTCTGTCAATCACTATCTTATCTGGAAGATTAACTCCCACTTGATTCAACCGATTGTAGTACTCAGGCATTCTGAGCACATGCTCACTGGCTGAGTTATTCCCCTCCATCTTGTAGGCAAAGTACTTGTCAGAGGTCTCATACCTCTCAACATGGGCATTAGTCTTAAATACCAATTTCAGATCTTGGAACATCTCATATGTTCCATGGCGTTCAAAAACGTCTTTGGAGCCTTGATTATAAGTCGTGAAGCATGTCGCACTAAACTATCAAGTAGTCATCATATCGAGCTTGTCAAACATTCATAACGTCTGCATGAGCTCCTGCAACAGTCATGTCACCTAGCGGTGCATCAAGGACATAATTCTTCTGTGCAGCAATGAGGATAATCCTCAAATCACGGACCCAGTCCGCATTATTGCTACCATCATCTTTCAACTTAGGTTTCTCTAGGAACATATCAAAAATAGGGGAGCTATATCGTGAGCTATTGATCTACAACATAGATATGCAAAAACTATTAAGACTAAGTTCCTGCTAAATTAAGTTCAATTAATCAAATTACTAATGAACCCTACTTAAATTAACATCCCTCAGTTTATCTAAGTGATACATGATCCAAATCAACTAACCCATGTCTGATCATCACGTGAGATGGGGTAGTCACCAATGGTGAACATCTCTATGTTGATCATATCTACTATATGACTCGCATTAGACCTTTCGGTCTCCAGTGTTCCGAGACCATGTCTGTACATGCTAGGCTCGTCAAATTTAACCCAAGTATTCTACATGTGCAAAACTGTCTTACACCCATTGTATGTGAACATAGAGTCTATCACACCTGATCAGCACGAGGTTATGTGTCGTGGTTATGTGTGTGCTACCTCTTGAGCACTGCGTTAGCTTTACCTTGAAGAGGAAAGGGCGATGCAGCAAAGTAGCGTAAGTATTTCCCTCAGTTTTGAGAACCAAGGTATCAATCCAGTAGGAGACTACACGCAAGTCTCCTCGTACCTACACAAACAAATAAGAACCTTGCAACCAACGCGATAAAGGGGTTGTCAATCCCTTCACGGCCACTTGCAAAAGTGAGATCTGATAGAGATAATAAGATAAATATTTTTGGTATTTTTTATGATATAGATTGAAAGTAAAGATTGCAAAATAAAATAGATCGGAAACTTATATGATGGAGAATAGACCCGGGGGCCATAGGTTTCACTAGTGGCTTCTCTCAAGATAGCATAAGTATTACGGTGGGTGAACAAATTATTGTCGAGCAATTGATAGAAAAGCGCATAGTTATGAGAATATCTGAGCATGATCATGTATATAGGCATCACGTCCGTGACAAGTAGACCAAAACGATTCTGCATCTACTACTATTACTCCACACATCGACCGCTATCCAGCATGCATCTAGAGTATTAAGTTCATAAGAACAGAGTAATGCATTAGGCAAGATGACATGATGTAGAGGGATAAACTCAAGTAATATGATATAAACCCCATCTTTTTATCCTCGATGGCAACAATACAATGTGTGCCTTGCTGCCCCTGCTGTCACTGGGAAAGGACACCGCAAGATTGAACCCAAAGCTAAGCACTTCTCCCATTGCAAGAAAGATCAATCTAGTAGGCCAAACCAAACTGATAATTCAAAGAGACTTGCAAAGATAACAAATCATACATAAAAGAATTCAGAGGAGATTCAAATATTGTTCATAGATAATCTTGATCATAAACCCACAATTCATCGGATCTCGACAAACACACCGCAAAAAAATAACATCGAATAGATCTACAAGAAGATCGAGGAGAACTTTGTATTGAGATCCAAAGAGAGATAAGAAGCCATCTAGCTAATAACTATGGACCCGAAGATCTGTGGTAAACTACTCACACATCATCGGAGAGGATATGGTGTTGATGTAGAAGCCCTCCGTGATCGATTCCCCCTCCGGTGAAGTGCCGGAAAAGGCCCCAAGATGGGATCTCACGGGTACAGAAGGTTGCGGCGGTGGAAATAGGGTTTCGTGGTGCTCTCGGATGTTTTTGGGGTATATGAGTATATATAGGCGAAAGAAGTCGGTCAGGGGAGCCACGAGAGGCCCACGAGGGTGGGGGGCGCGCCTACCCCCCTGGGCGCGCCTCCCTGCCTCGTGGCCGCCTCGTTGCTTCCTTGACAACCAATCCAAGTCTCATGGATTGCGTTTGTTCCAAAAAATAACCCTCCCGAAGGTTTCATTCCGTTTGGACTCCATTTGATATTCCTTTATTGCCAAACACTGAAATAGGCAAAAAAAACAGCAATTTGCACTGGGCCTCCGGTTAGTAGGTTAGTCCCAAAAATAATATAAAAGTCCATAGTAAAGCCCATTAAACATCCAAAACAGATAATATAATTACATGGAACAATCAAAAATTATAGATACGTTGGAGACGTATCAACCATCCCCAAGCTTAATTCCTGGTCATCCTCGAGTAGGTAAATGATAAAAACAGAATTTTTGATGTGGAATGCTACCTAGCATTTTTTTAATGTATTTTTTATTGTGGCATGAATGTTCAGATCCGAAAGATTCAAGATAAAAGTGTAATATTGACATAAAAATAATAATACTTCAAGCGTACTAACAAAGCAATCATGTCTTCTCAAAATAACATGGCCAAAGAAAGTTATCCCTACAAAATCATATAGTCTGGCTATGCTCTATCTTCATCACACAAAATATTTAAATCATGTACAACCCCGATGACAAGCCAAGCAATTGTTTCATACTTTTGATGTTCTCAAACTTTTTCAATCTTCACGCAATACATGAGCGTGAGCCATGGACATAGCACTATATGTGGAATAGAAGGATGGTTGTGGAGAAGACAAAAAGGAGAAGATAGTCTCACATCAACTAGGCGTATCAACGGGCTATGGAGATGCCCATCAATAGATATCAATGTGAGTGAGTAGGGATTGCCATGCAACGGGTGCACTAGAGCTATAAGTGTATGAAAGCTCAACAAAATAAACTAAGTGGGTGTGCATCCAACTCGCTTGCTCATGAAGACCTAGGACATTTTGAGGAAGCCCATCATTGGAATATACAAGCGAAGTTCTATAATGTAAAATTCCCACTGGTATATGAAAGTGATAACATCAGAGACTCTCTATCATGAAGATCATGGTGCTACTTTGAAGCACAAAAGTGTGGTAAAAGGATAGTAACATTGTCCCTTCTCTCTTTTTCTCTCGTTTTTTTGGGCCTTCTCTCTTTTTTTCTTCCTTTTTTATGGCCTTTTTTCTTTTTTCCTTTTTTTTAGTCCGGAGTCTCATCCCAACTTGTGGGGGAATCATAGTCTCCATCATCCTTTCCTCACTTGGGACAATGCTCTAATAATGATGATCATCACACTTTTATTTACTTACAACTCAAGAATTACAACTCAATACTTAGAACAAAATATGACTCTATGTGAATGCCTCCGGCGGTGTACCGGGATATACAATGAATCAAGAGTGACATGTATGAAAGAATTATAAAGGTGGCTTTTCCACAAATATGATGTCAACTACATGATCATGCAAAGCAATATGACAATGATGAAGCGTGTCATAATAAACAGAACGGTGGTAAGTTGCATGGCAATATATCTCGGAATGGCTATGGAAATGCCATAATAGGTAGGTATGGTGGCTGTTTTGAGGAAGGTATATGGTGGGTGTATGATACCGGCGAAAGGTGCTTGGTATTAGAGAGGCTAGCAATGGTGGAAGGGTGAGAGTGCGTATAATCCATGGACTCAACATTAGTCATAAAGAACTCATATACTTATTGCAAAAATCTATTAGTTATCGAAACAAAGTACTACGCGCGTGCTCCTAGGGGGATAGATTGGTAGGAAAAGACCATCGCTCGTCCCCGACCGCCACTCATAAGGAAGACAATCAATAAATAAATCATGCTCCGACTTCATCACATAACGGTTCACCATACGTGCATGCTACGGGAATCACAAACTTTAACACAAGTATTTCTCAAATCCACAACTACTCAACTAGCATGACTCTAATATCACCATCTTCATATCTCAAAACAATTATGAAGTATCAAACATCTCATAGTATTCAATGCACTTTATATGATAGTTTTTATTATACCTATCTTGGATGTTCATCATATTAGGACTAAATTTTTTAACCAAAGCAAATTACCATGATGTTTTGTAGGACTCTCAAAATAATATAAGTGAAGCATGAGAGATCAATAATTTCTATAAAATAAACCACCATCATGCTCTGATAGATATAAGTGAAGCACTAGAGCAAAATTATCTAGCTCAAAAGATATAAGTGAAGCACATAGAGTATTCTAATAAATTCCGATGCATGTGTGTCTCTCCAAAAGGTGTGTACAGCAAGGATCATTGTGCTAAACTAAAAAGCAAGGACTCAAATCATACAAGACGCTCCAAGAAAAACACATATCATGTGGTGAATAAAAATATAGCATCAAGTAAATTAACCGATGGACGAAGACGAAAGAGGGGATGCCTTCCGGGGCATCCCCAAGCTTAGGCTTTTGGTTGTCCTTGAATTTTACCTTGGGGTTCCTTGGGCATCCCCAAGCTTAGGCTATTGCCACTCCTTATTCCATAATCCATCAAATCTTTACCCAAAACAATAAAACTTCACAACACAAAACTCAACAGAAAATATCATGAGCTCCGTTAGCGAAAGAAAAAAAACCACTTCAAGGTACTGTAATGAACTCATTATTTATTTATCTTGGTGTTAAACCTACTGTATTCCAACTTCTATATGGTTCATACCCCCCTATAATAGCCATAGATTCATCAAAATAAGCAAACAACACACGAAAAACAGAATCTGTCAAAAACATAACAGTCTATAGTAATATGTATCAAACACAAACTTCTGTAACTCAGAAAAATCTACCAGAATAGGACGACCTAGATAATTTGATTATTTATCTACTGCAATTGGAATCAGTATTTTATCACGTTCTGGTGATTTTTAACAATTGTTTTCGCGAGCAGAAAGTTTCTGACTTTTTCAGCATGATCAAATAATTGTTATCCAAGAAGATCCTATAGGTTTAACTTGGCACAAACACTAATTAAAACATAAAACCAAATCTAACCAGAGGCTAGATGAAATATTTATTACTAAACAAAAACAAAAAGCAAGGAATAAAAATAAAATTGTGTTGCCTCCCAACAAGCGCTATCGTTTAACGCCCCTAGCTAGGCATAAAGACAAAAATAGATCTAGGTATTATCATCTTTGGTATGCAATCCGGAAGTGGCTCTCATAATAGATTCATAAGGTAATTTAATTTTCTTTCTAGGAAAGTGTTCCATTCCCTTCCTTAATGGAAATTGGAATCTAATATTCCCTTCCTTCATATCAATAATTGCACCAATCGTTCTAAGGAAAGGTCTACCAAGAATAATATGACATGTAGGATTGCAATCTATATCAAGAACAATAAAATCTACGGGCACATAATTCCTATTTTCAACAATAAGAACATCATTAATTCTTCCCATAGGCTTCTTAATGGTGGAATCCACAAGATGCAAGTTTAAAGAACAATCATCAAATTCACGGAAACCTAGCACATCACACAAAGTTTTTGGAATCATGGAAACACTAGCACCCAAATCACACAAAACCATAGCATTCATGATCTTTAATTTTAATTTTAATAGTAGGTTCCCATTCATCATAAAGTTTTCTAGGGATAGAAACTTCTAATTCAAGTTTTTCTTCATAAGATTGCATTAAAGCATCAATAATATGTTTGGTAAAAGCTTTATTTTGACTATAAGCATGAGGAGAATTTAACACGGATTGCAACAAGGAAATACAATCCATCAAAGATCAATTATCATAATTAAATTCCTTGAAATCCAAAATAGTGGGTTCATTGCTATCTAAAGTTTTGACCTCTTCAATCCCACTTTTACCAATTTTTGCATCAAGATCTAAAAACTCCGAATTATTGGGAAGCCTTTTAACTAAAGTTGACTCATCTCCAGTCCCGTCATTATCAAGATTCATATTGCAAAACAAAGATTTAATAGGAGACACATCAATCACTTTTAGATCTTCATCCCTATTATCATGAAAACTAGAAGAACACGCTTTTACAAAGCAATCTTTCTTAGCACGCATCCTAGCGGTTCTTTCCTTGCACTCATCAATAGAAATTCTCATAGATTTGAGAGACTCATTGATATCATGCTTAGGTGGAATAGATCTAAGTTTCAAAGAATCAACATCAAGAGAAATTCTATCCACGTTCGTAGCCAACTCATCAATCTTAGGCAATTTTTCTTCAAGCAAAGCATTGAAATTCTTTTGAGAAATCATAAATTCTTTAACACTAGTCTCAAAATCAGAGGGCATCTTATTAAAATTTCCATAAGAGTTGTTGTAGGAATTACCATAATTATTAGAGAAATTACTAGGAAACGGCCTAGGATTAAAGTTTCCTCTATAGGCGTTGTTACCAAAATTGTTCCTACCAACAAAATTCACATCTATAGATTCATTATTATTCTCAATCAAACCTGACAAAGGCATATCATTAGGATCAGAAGAAGCACTCTTATTAGCAAACAATTTCATAAGTTCATCCATCTTTCCACTCAAAACATTAATCTCTTCTATAGCATGAACCTTTTCACTAGTAGATCTTTCGGTGTGCCATTCAGAATAATTAACCATAATATTATCTAGGAGTTTAGTCGCTTCTCCTAAAGTGATTTCCATAAAAGTGCCTCCCGCGGCCGAATCTAAAAGATTTCTAGAAGCAAATTTCAATCCGGCATATTTTTTTGTATAATCATCCATAAATTCAAACCATGTGTAGGGCAATTACATATCATTAATTTCATCCTCTCCCAAGCTTGCGCAACATATTCATGATCAAGTTGCTTAAAATTCATAATATCGTTTCTAAGAGAGATGATCTTAGCGGGAGGAAAATACTTAGAGATAAAAGCATCTTTGCACTTATTCCAAGAATCAATACTATTTTTAGGCAAAGACAAAAACCAAGTTTTAGCATGATCTCTAAGCGAAAATAGAAATAGCTTCAATTTAACAATATCATTATCCACATCCTTCTTCTTTTGCATATCACACAAATTAACAAAGTTGTTTAGATGGGTAGCGACATCTTCACTAGAAAGGCCAGAGAATTGATCTTTCATAACAATATTCAGCAAAGCAGCATAAATTTCACAAGATTCAGCATCGGTAATAGGAGCAATCAGAGTGCTAAGAAAATCATTGTTGTTGGTATTGGAAAAGTCACACAATTTAGTATTGTCTTGAGCCACCGTGACAAACAATCCAACACACAAGCACACAAGAAGTAAGCGAAAAAGAGGCGAATGCAAAAAGAGGGCGAATAAAACGGCACGGGTGAAGTGGGGGAGAGGAAAATGAGAGGCAAATGGCGAATAATGTAATGCGAGGGATAAGAGTTTGTGATGGGTACTTGGTGTGTCTTGACTTGTGCGTAGACTCCCCGGCAATGGCGCCGGAAATCCTTCTTGCTACCTCTTGAGCACTGCGTTGGTTTTCCCTTGAAGAGGAAAGGGTGATGCAGCAAAGTAGCGTAAGTATTTCCCTTAGTTTTGAGAACCAAGGTATCAATCCAGTAGGAGACTACACGCAAGTCGCCTCATACCTACACAAACAAATAATAACCTTGCAACCAACGCGATAAAGGGGTTGTCAATCCCTTCACGGCCACTTGCAAAAGTGAGATCTGATAGAGATAATAAGATAAATATTTTTGGTATTTTTTATGATATAGATTGAAAGTAAAGATTGCAAAATAAAATAGATCGGAAACTTATATGATGGAGAATAGACCCGGGGGCCATAGGTTTCACTAGTGGCTTCTCTCAAAATAGCATAAGTATTACAGTGGGTGAACAAATTACTGTCGAGCAATTGATAGAAAAGTGCATAGTTATGAGAATATCTAGGCATGATCATGTATATAGGCATCACATCCGTGACAACTAGACCGAAACGATTCTGCATCTACTACTATTACTCCACACATCGACAGCTATCCAACATGCATCTGGAGTATTAAGTTCATAAGAACAGAGTAACGCATTAGGCAAGATGACATGATGTAGAGGGATAAACTCAAGCAATATGATATAAACCCCATCTTTTTATCCTCAATGGCAACAATACAATGCGTGCCTTGCTGCCCCCGCTGTCACTAGGAAAGGACACCGCAAGATTGAACCCAAAGGTAAGCACTTCTCCCATTGCAAGAAAGATCAATCTAGTAGGCCAAACCAAACTGATAATTCGAAGAGACTTGCAAAGATAACAAATCATACATAAAAGAATTCAGAGGAGATTCAAATATTGTTCATAGATAATCTTGATCATAAACCCACAATTCATCGGATCTCGACAAACACGCCGCAAAAAGAATTACATCGAATAGATCTCCAAGAAGATCGAGGAGAACTATGTATTGAGATCCAAAGAGAGAGAAGAAGCCATCTAGCTAATAACTATGGACCCGAAGGTCTGTGGTAAACTACTCACACATCATCGGAGAGGCTATGGTGTTGATGTAGAAGCCCTCCATGATCGATTCCCCCTCCGGCGGAGCGCCGGAAAAGGCCTTAAGATGGGAACTCACGGGTACAGAAGGTTGTGGCGGTGGAAATAGGGTTTCGTGGTGCTCTCAGATGTTTTCGGGGTATATGAGTATATATAGGTGAAAGAAGTCGGTCAAGGGAGCCACGAGGGGCCCATGAGGGTGGGGGCGCGCCTACCCCCCCTTGGCGCGCCTCCCTGCCTCATGGCCGCCTCGTTGCTTCCTTGACGTCCACTCCAAGTCTCCTGGATTGCGTTTGTTCCAAAAATAACTCTCCCGAAGGTTTCATTCTGTTTGGACTCCGTTTGATATTCCTTTTCTGCGAAACACTGAAATAGGCAAAAAACAGCAATTTGCACTGGGCCTCCGGTTAGTAGGTTAGTCCCAAAAATAATATAAAAGTGCATTATAAAGCCCATTAAACATCCAAAACAGATAATATAATAGCATGAAACAATAAAAAATTATAGATACGTTGGAGACGTATCAGTATGGCGCCCCCTCCCACATATATACAGGTGGGGGAGAGGGGAGCAGCCCGGAGGCGCCCCAAGTAGGTCTGAATCCTACTTGGGCTCCTGCCCTGGCCGTGCCCCCCTTCCTTATTTGCCGAAGGGGGAAAGGGAAAGGGAGGAGAGGGAAGGAAGGGTGAGGCAGAATCCCCCCCCTTTCCTTTCTCCCATGGGTCGACTTCCTTAGGGGGGGGTGCACCAGCCCCCTATGGGCTGGTGTGCTCCCCTCTAATGGCCCAATAGGCCCATCACCCTCCTGGGGGTGTCCGGAACCCTCTCCAGTATTCTGATGAGTACCCGATACACTCTGAAACACTTCTGGTGTCCGAATACCATCGTGCTATAAATCAATATTTACCTTGTGACCATTCTGGAGCTCCTCGTTATGTCCGTGATCTCATCCGGGACTCCGAACAACATTCGGTCACCAAATCATATAACTCATATAACACTATGCCGTGAACGAATGTTAAGCATGCGACCCTACGGGTTCGAGAACTATGTAGACATGACCGAGACACCTCTCCGGTCAATAACCAATAGCAGAACCTGGATGCCCATATTGGTTCCTACATATTCTACGAAGATCTTTATCAGTGGAACCGTAATGACAACATACGTAATTCCCTTTGTCTGTCAGTATGTTACTTGCCCGAGATTCGATCGTTGGTATCTCTATACCTAGTTCAATCTCGTTACTGGCAAGTTTCTTTACTTGTTTTGTAATACATCATCTCGTAACTAACTCCTTATTCACTTTGCTTGCAAGCTTCTTATGATGTGTATTACCAAGAGGGCCCAGAGATACCTCTCTGATACACAGAGTGACAAATCCCAATCTCGATCCATGCCAACTCAACAGACACCCTCGGAGATACCCGTAGAGCATCTTTATAATCACCCAGTTACGTTGTGACGTTTGATAGCACACAAGCCATTCCTCCGGTATCCGGGAGTCGCATGATCTCATGGTCGAAGGAACATGTATTTGACATTTAAGAAAGTAGTAGCAATAAACTGAACGATCATATGCTAAGCTAACAGATGGTTTTGTCCATCGCATCATTCTCCTAATGATGTGATCCCGTTATCAAATGACAACACATGTCTATGGTTAGGAAACCTTAACCATCTCTGATCAATGAGCTAGTCTAGCATGAATAATAAACCTTTATCATGATTAAGGAAATATAATAATAACCATTTTATTATTGCCTCTAGGGCATATTTCCATAAAAAACTAGACAAAAACTTGTAAGGTAGGTTATCACAAAATAAATTCAACATCTTAACATTCTCTATTGTAACAAATCATGAAGTTATAGTTTAACATTGAACACTAAATGTCTACACATTTATAATATGTCCATTCCCGCATAAAATATTAAAGAAATAATGCAACTATAACAACAATCTGTCAAAATATAATAGTCTGTAAAGGACGAATAAATTTCCATCCTTCTGTAACTCCAAAAATTCTGAAATATTACTACATAACATTACTTATAATTTCTTATGTGTAAACATTTCAAGATTTTATCACGTTTTGACTATTTAGAAATATTTAAATAACAACAAAAAAGTATTTGTTTTCAAACAACAACTCATAAATATGCGAACCGGGCATGGTGAAGGCTAAACTTGGCACACTATTGAAAGCAAAGAGCCAAAATATGATTACTAAAGTATCATTAATCATCCCCGCAAAAAATTATCATTAATCATGTAGACACCAAAAACGAGAGAATAGATGAGAAACCAACTAGCTACTGCCATGGACCCATATACCAAAGAAAACTACTGTGGAGCCCATATCCGCCCGACATATGCACCGGATATGAGGTGTGCTAAGAAAAGATGTTTGAGCTGGGTTTAAGGGGTTCGGTTGGGTGGCGTGATCCAGGTGGTGTTCGACCTGTCCGCCCACATGTTTAGGGAGGAAGTAGGGACTCCGGTTGTAGAAGCTCTAAGCACTATTAAAGATTCTCTCGTTGCTTGCCTTGAGGACATATTTAGGTCGGTTTAGAAGATACTCCTTTCATTCACTATTACAAGATATTTTGAATATTTCAATATGAACTACATATAGAGTAAAATTAGTGAACAAACACACAAAAACGTGCCTACATACATCTGATTTAGAAAAAAGTTACAACATCTTATAATAGTGAACAGAGGGAGTACATACTAAAATGCCCTAAGAAGATGCCATTGTTGCCTGCCATAAAGGCACATGTTAGGGTCAGCTTGGGAGATGCTTACTATGGAAGCCCTAGGCCAAGTTCGGTAGTTATCCTAAAATTACTCTCTTATATATGAAAGCAAGGGACTTCCTAAAACAATTATCCTCTAATTTTGTTCAATTCCAACAAGTCTCCTAAATCATATTTCCTATTTAATATTTTAAAATATCACTTAACTACCATTTAAAACCATTATAAGTCGATCCTCTACCCAACCTTCATCGACGCCTCTCTGGCCACCACTCCCTGCACCTTGGGCGATGCCACGACAACACTGAACCACCAACGAGGATGGTGCTAACTCTCTCTCTCTCTCTCTCTCTCTCTCTCTCTCTAGATCATCCTATCGGTTTCAATGAAAAAGGGGAAGGAAACAAGCCATAGTGACACCCTTGGTTTCCATCTAAAAAATAAAATGGAGGAGACAAGATGGAGTGGCAGCATGGTGGCATGCAAGGAGAGTTCTAGACATAGTCATTGGCGTGGTTGCAAACCTAGGAGGGGATCGGAGGGTCGAGCACTGCTAGAATTTCCCTAGGAAGTGTTAGAGACGGGTTTCACCCCTCTTCTTTCCCCTAAAATGTCTATTGGGTGGGCAAAAGGTCACTGCTAGACTTGGCCTAGAAATTGATGGCAACATATTTTTCTCTTGTTCCCTAAAAGGTCATCGGGGAAGCATGGCTCAGAGAAAGTCTAGCAGACTCACCATATCGTCTGGATCGCCATACTACCCATCAGTTTGGCGATTGAGGCTTAAAAAGCGATCTTGGTCTCGACCTATATAATTTATGAAGCGCGCTCCAATTCAAGCCCACAAGTCTTCATACTTGGAGGTTGGGGTGCTGATATGGAGCACGCTTTAAACCCAGCCACTAACACAGGAAGGAAGTTTCAATATGTTTCCTTACTCTCGAGCCTAATCTAGTCAAAGGCGTTACCCGTTAGTTTGGTGATCGAGGCTCAAAAACCCTGTCTTGGTCTCAACACGTATAATTTATGGAGTGCGCTCCAATTCAAGCTTCAAAAAACCGACCTTGGTCTCGACCCGTATGATTTATGGAGCGTGCTCCAATTCAAGCCCACAAATTTCCATATTTGGAGGCCGGGGTGCTGATATGGAGTGTGCTTCAAACCCAACCACTAACACATGAGGGAAGTTTAAGCATGTCTTTTTCCTTTCAAGCCTAATCTTGTCAAAGGCGCAACCGTCCATACCACTACATGTTAGTTTGGCGATCAATGCTCGAAAAAGTGGTCTTGGTCTCGACCTGTATAATTTATGTAGTGCGCTCCAATTCAAGCCTCGAAAAACCGGTCTTGGTCTCAACCCGTATAATTTACGGAGCGAGCTCCAATTCAAGCCCACAAGCCTTCATATTTGGAGGTTGGGGATGCTGATATGGAGCATGCTTCAAACCCAACCACTAACACAAGAGGGGAGTTTAAACATGTCTTCTTCCTCCCGAGCCTAATCTTGTCAAAGGCGCAACCATCCATACGACTGTTGCTTCCATTCCTGCCAAAAGTGCACACTTTTTCACTAGGAAGCATGCACATTAATGGCCGCTGCCGTGTTTCGCACCCGTGCCCTCAATTCCATCCTTGTTCCTCACCGGAGCGCACATGTTCACGGGTATATAAACCATCACACCCTCTGTGGGCGGCACCCATCTTCCACTTCACCGGCATCACTCCATCTTCCTCTAGGGTATATGTTGTCATGTCATATATAGCCAATGTAATAGCCAACATGTATATTACTCCCTCCGTCCCAAAATAAGTGGCTCAACTTTGTACTAACTTTGTACTAAACTTAGTACAAAGTTGAGTCACTTATTTTGGGACGGAGGGAGTATTTAACTACAAGGAAGTACTGTTTTTTAACATATGGTCCTCCTTTCACTCTAACAAAGGTTCTTGTAGCGCGTGCTAGAGCCGGCTGTAAATCTACAACCCGCATCTCTTCTCTCTTCTATTCTCTCTCCTCCAACTAAGCAAATAAGGAAGCTATAAGTAATGCAACTATGAATCTCATGAAGAGTTCGATCCTGGCTCAGGATGAACGCTCGGGCTATCGAGCACTGTAGGTCAACTCGGCTTAAAATACCATAGTTGACGCAAGGCATGAACATAGCCAAGAAACAAAAGGCATGAACATACCCAAGAAAAATCGGTGTTTGGCAGCATCACACTACTGGAATCGCCCTATATGCCAAGTGCCACGGACACTCGGCAAAGGCCCAAAAACTGCCGGCAACGCCTTTGCCGAGTGTCCCCCTCGGCAAAAGCCACCCGGCGTACACCTCTTTAGCAAATAGGAATTTGCCGAGAGCCAGAACATGGGCACTCGGCAAAGCCTTTGCCGAGAGCTAAACAGCCCGTCTCGGCAAAATAAAGCAGCTAACAGATAACAGTCCGTTAGCTCCAGACATGTGGGACCACGCCAAATTTGTCGAGAGCCACTCTCGGTTAAGAGAACCCGTAGGAGGCTGACACGTGTTGTGCCCTGACATGTGGGACCCCGAGAACAGGCCGAGGGCAACTTTACCGAGAGCCACTCTCGGCAAAGAGAACCAGTAGGAGGCTGACACGTGTCGCCTCCTGACATGTGGGACCACGCCAACTTTGCCGAGAGCCACTCTCGGCAAAGAGAACCAGTAGGAGGCTGACACATGTCGTGTCCTGACATGTGGGACCACGAGAACATGCCGAGATCCAACTTTACCGAGAGCCACTCTCGGCAAAGAGAACTAGTAGGAGGCTGACATGTGTCGCCTCCTGACATATGGGACCACGAGAACAGGCCGAGGGCCAACTTTGCCGAGAGCCACTCTCGGCAAAGAGAACCAGTAGGAGGCTGACACGTGTCGTGTCCTGACATGTGGGACCACGAGAACAGGCCGAGGGCCAACTTTATCGAGAGCCACTCTCGGCAAAGAGAACCAATAGGAGGCTAACACGTGCTGCCTCCTGACATGTGGGACCACGAGAACAGGCCGAGGGCGAACTTTACCGAGAGACACTCTCGGCAAAGAGAACCAGTACGAGGCTGACATGTGTTGTCTCCTGACATGTGGGACCACGAGAATAGGCCGAGGGCCAACTTTGCCGAGAGCCACTCTCGGCAAAGAGAACCAGTAGGAGGCTGACACGTGTCGTCTCCTGACATGTGGGACCACGAGAACAGGCCGAGGGCCGACTTTGCCGAGAGCCACTCTCGGCAAAGAGAACCAGTAGGAGGCTGACATGTGTCGCCTCCTGACATGTGGGACCACGAGAACAGGCCGAGGGCCAACTTTGCCGAGAGCCACTCTCGGTAATCCTTTTACCTTTACTGAGAGGCCTCTCGGTAAAGTTGTTAGGAGCACCACAGGTTATTATCCTTTACCGAGAGGCCTCTCGGTAAAGGTGTCAGGTTCTACTGGTTGGTACACTTTTACCGAGAGGCCTCTCGGTAAAGGGTGCATGCTGGTCCAGTTTCACAGTCATTACCGAGAGGCACCCTCGGTAATGGTGTGCCCAGCAGCCTTTTTCATTTTTGTTTCTTTCTTGCAACGAAACATATACAGCAGCAGCATATAGTTCATCACACATAGAACATGTCACATATAGGCATCATTGAACAAAAGAAGCAATGATTCTGAAAAACATTACACATAAAAGCAATAGTGCATAAAAGGTGAAATAGTAGTCAAGACACTTGACTACTACAAGTTTACAAGTCTCAAGATGCAAGAGTTCTCAACATACAAGGAACAGTTTCAAACATAACATAACTGAAGTTCACGCGATTTTGCAGATCGGAGAGATAACATCAACATTAGAAGGAATCATTCGTTTGCTGCCCCAACTCCACCAACCGGAGTGATAACAGTAACATTAGAAGGCATCATTCCATTTGCTGCCCCAACTCCACCAACTTGAGGTGGAACTACCGGAACATTGTTCGACTCTTGTGATGGGTTGAGCTGTGATGGATTGACCCAATAGTGAGATGAATGCATATGGTAATGCAAAAAATGGTGATAGAAATAGTTTGAATGAAACTCACAATGTTCCACTATGGCGTCAGTGGCATCTCTGTCACTGGTTGGCCTTGCATGGAATAAAGACTGGCCACCATAAGTTGTAAAGGCTTCACTAGATCATCTTGTGCCTTCAGCTTGGCCTGGTTTTCATCTCGTTCTTTCTCAGTGTCAATTTGTCGAGTCTACAATATGGCAATGCAAATTTCATTCATGTTGAAATGCCAATATGCAGGACCATGAAGGATCAATGAAGAAGCACTGACCTGAATATCCTCAATAATGCTCACGGAATGTGGTACGTGACACTCTACGGTAGGAGTAGAGCCAGTACTCATAGCACGGAGCTTGTTGACTCTCGGAAGGGAGGAGGTTATGACAGAATTGAGCTGAACCGCCATCTTGCCATTCGGTCTACCGCCTGCCGCGGCAATGGCCACAAGAGGGTCAAATGGTAGCACGTGAGGATTAGCGTCAGGCCCGTACGTCTCCTTCAATTTTTTGGTGTAGTTCTCTCCATCTGACCGGGCTTTAGAGCTGATCCAGTCCCTCTCCGGGTGGAGAGGGTCCTTGTCCTTGTTGTCTTTGGTACGTTTGATGGTCCATGCCTCGAAGTAAGTGATATCCTTGCTAGTGTCTTCTTTCTGCAAAAGAAAGCGATCCAAACAATCAAGGGAATGCTCACAAATGAAAGACAACATGATGAAAAGAAAAGGATGTGGTTGCCTACATGTTTTAGGACGACACCTGGGATGGTGAGGTTGCCTTGACGGTGTCCTGGACAACCCATCAACTTACGCCGTTGAGATATTGCTTTGTGTTCATCCTTCCACCCTGGATCTGTCCACCATTCGACGATCTTCTCCCAGCACGGAAGTTTGTCAGCGCACCACCGAGGAATCACCTGTAAATTAAACAAATCATCTTAGTAAGGATTCTAATTTTGCGGTAATGTAGGGAATAGCAAGCATACAACGTCACTTGCCTTGAAGTAATTGTCCCATGAAAGATGCTTCCCTCGAGCCTCCTATTTGGAAATCTTATGGTTGAGATAGTCCGCGTGATACTTGACCACTAACCGGACGCGCTCCTCATAGTGCATGTCGTGGACTAGTTTCTTGGCAATATTCTCAACCACCACATTTGCACGATCCTTCTGACCCTCAACGCATGTATAGAAATCCTACAAACATGCATACATGTGAGAAGGGTTAAATCATGACTATGGCAAATTTAAACCTTTTGGTATTGACATTTAGGTGTTTGAAAGGACTTACCCAGAAATCGTTGACCACTCGCATGGCTCTGTTATCATAAACCCTCTGACGCATATCCAGGACATTCGGTGCAAGTTTGTAGTGATCTCATGACCAAGCTGGCTCAATGATACCGTTCGGCAAAGTGACCAGTCCAGGATAATTTAACCTACAAAGACCCCCAATGATGCCACTCAGCGACCGTGGCAGACGCCTGTCACCACCTTTTATTAAGCTTCTGCATTATGAAGAGTGAAGTCATATTATATGTGAGGAAATGACAAAAGGTACAATTTATATGGGATGAGTCGAGATAACCACTTACTTCTCTCCCATTGGTTTAATCAACACGTCTCTATGCACATATGGACGTCTTGGAAGCTTTGAAGTACCACGCAGCCAGACTTTCCCTCTGGAAGTAGTGCTGATAGTCAAACCGCTCGGTTGCGAGCCGCTCACCTCGTGGTGCTCTGTCACCCGTGAGGGTCCATCCCCACCCTCAGAAACCTGACGAACAACCAGCCTCCTCTCGGCGCCGTCGTCCTCCACCACCTCCTCCTCCTCATCCTCCACCACCTCCTCTGCAAAATCCTCCTCGTCCTCCTCCTCACAACCTCATCCCCATCCTATGTTTCCTCCTCCTGAGCACGGCGAACCACTGCATCAGAGGGTCTAGGAGAAGAAAGAGGTGCTCTACTCCGGGCTGCTTTACGTACTCCTCGTCCGCCTCCTCCTCCTGCCTCACCTACTCCCCCTCCTCGTCCACCAACTCCTCCTCCTACTCCCCCTCCTCGTCCTCCTACTCCCCCTCCTCGTCTCCCTCCTCCTCCTGCCTCACCTACTCCCCCTCCTCGTCCGCCTCCTCCTCCTGCCTCACCTACTCCCCCTCCTCATCCGCCTCCTCGTCCGCCTCTGCGGTCTAGGAAGTTGACGGGCACTGAGAGAGGGGGTAGGCCACGGTCAACAATTGCTTCTTCTCATGTTTATTACTTTACACTCTTTAAAGTTCTCTCTTGGTGCCGGTCTAGAAAGTTGACTGGCACCGAGAGAGGGGGTAAGCCATGGTCAACAACTGCTTCTTCCCATGTTTTTTCCTTTACAGTCTTTAAAGTTCTCTCTCGGTGCTGGTCTAGAAAGTTGACCGGCACCGAGAGAGGGGGTAGCCAACGGTCAACAACTGCTTCTTCTCATGTTTTTTACTTTACACTCTTTAAAGTTCTCTCTCGGTGCCGGTCTAGGAAGTTGAACGGCACCGAGAGAGGGGGTAGGCCACGGTCAACAACTGCTTCTTCTCATGTTTTTTACTTTACACTCTTTAAAGTTGAGTTTTGAACAAATCTAACCCAAAAAGCATATATATATATATGTATATATATATATATGAGTGCATCAAAAGTCTTTTATCAAAAAAATTCATCAAAAGTCATGGAATTTTCAAACTTTGGTTGTAAAAACATATGTAATATGAGATACAAAAAAGATAGTTCCAAACAAAAACACAAAGAGAAGGAAAACAATAGAGTAGTGGTTACCGAGGGTCGACTATCGGCTCTCGGTAATGGCCACTTTTTCCGAGAGGCACTCTCGGTAAAGCATCTAACCTAGATCTCTTTCCTTCTTGTGCATTCTCGACAATATGTATTATACTTTTTTTTGTTGTTTTCTTCCATGCTTGGCAAACAACCTTAGCACATCATAATTACCTGTGTTTTCTTTTTCAGATGGGCCTCGCCCGGTTCTAGAGACCGGCACCCCTCCGGAGGCCCCGACGGTCTAGGGCGTTGTTCGGCACCTAGAGGGGGTAGGCCACGGGGAATAACTGCTTCTTCGTGTTAGTGCATGTCATCGCGAGATGACAGACCAAGTCTAGGCTCGTTCTGTCACGGGATCACCCACCGAAGACTCTGTCTCGGGGACGAACGCAGCCGGTCCTCGACGTTCCCGCCCGTGTGTGTGGTTCGTGAGGCACGTGCCACGTCAAGGAGGTGCGTTGCTTATTCAAATAGCACACCACCCCTGCATGCATATGCATGGGCCACACGCATGTAGGGGTGCCCTCCCCCCCCTCGGGCGCTCTCTAGATCGAGCACCCATCCGGTGGCCCCGGCGGTCTAGGGCGTTGTTCGGCACCGAGAGGGTGTAGTCCATGGTGAATAATTGCTTCTCCGTGTTAGTGCATGTCATCGCGAGATGACAGACCAAGTCTAGGCCCGTTCTTTGAGATAGCCTATGGGTATTGAGAGGGAATGTGTCCGGTTTGTGCAGGAAGTGCGGGTCCTGTTGCTCTGTTGGCCTCGAAACTTCTTGTGCTCTCAAAGGAGGCCATTGCATGTATATGCATGGGCTTCCGGTGGCCTCTACGGTCTAGGAAGTTAACCGGCATCGAGAGAGGGGGTAGGCCACGGTCAACAACCGCTTCTTCTCATGTTTATTACTTTACACTCTTTAAAGTTCTCTCTCGGTGCCGGTCTAGCAAGTTGACCAGCACCAAGAGAGGGGGTAGGCCACGGTCAACACCTGCTTCTTATCATGTTTTTTCCTTTACACTCTTTAAAGTTCTCTCTTGGTGCCGTTCTAGGAAGTTGACCGGCACCGAGAGAGGGTGTAGGCCATGATCAACAAATGGTTCTTCTCATGTTTTCTACTTTACACTCTTTAAAGTTCTCTCTCGGTGCCGGTCTAGGAAGTTGACCGGCACCGAGAGAGGGGGTAGGCCACGGTCAACAACTGCTTCTTCTCATGTTTTTTACTTTATACTCTTTAAAGTTGAGTTTTGAACAAACCTAACCCAAAAAGCATATATATATATATATATATAGGGATTGACTATTCGTCACCCTGGGTGAGGAATAGTTATTCTTCACCCACCTCTATTTTATCATCTATGCACCGTAATTTCACGTTTCGTAAATTTTGTCTTATTTTAGACATAAAAAGAGAACATAAGAAAACCTACACTCGTCGTAATGTTTTTTTATGTTATGTAAAATTACTAATGTAAAAACATAGTGTAAAATGTACATAAAATACAATTTTTGACCTATTTTTTTTGTTATGCCAAATTTTATGCAGAAAATAAATATGAATGTAACTATTTGTATTTCAAATGTAATTTTTTATGAAATGATCATAAGATTACCTCGGATGAAGAATAACTTATTTTGCACCCTAGGTGATGAATAGTAACACTATATATATATATATATATATATATATATATATATGAGTGCATCAAAAGTCTTTTATCCAAAAAATTCATCAAAAGTCATGGAATTTTCATACTTTGGTCGTAAAAACATATGAAATATGAGATGCAAAAAAGATAGTGCCAAACAAAAACACAAAGAGAAGGAAAAAATTAGAGCAGTGGTTATCGAGGGTCGATCATCGGCTCTCGGTAATGGCCACTTTTTCCGAGAGGCACTCTCGGTAAAGCATCTAACCTAGATCTCTTTCCTTCTTGTGCATTCTCGATAATATGTATTATACTTTTTTTGTTGTTTTCTTCCATGCTTGGCAAACAACCTTTGCACATCATAATTACCGTCATGTATTTTCTTTTCAGATGGGCCTCGCCCGGTTCTAGAGACCGGCACCCCTCTGGTGGCCCTGACAGTCTAGGGCATTGTTCGGCACCTAGAGGGGGTAGGCCATGGGGAATAACTGCTTCTTTGTGGTAGTGCATGTCATCGCGAGATGATAGACCAAGTCTAGGCTCGTTCTGTCACGAGATCACCCACCGGAGACTCTGTCTCGGGGACGAACGCAGCCGATCCTCGACGTTCCCGCCCGTGTGTGTTCTTTGTGAGGCACGTGCCACGTCAAGGAGGTGTGTTGCTTATTCAAATAACACACCACCCCTGCATGCATATGCTTGGGCCACACGCATGTAGGGGTGCCCTCCCCCCCTCGGGCGGTCTCTAGATCGAGCACCCATCATGTGGCCTCGTCAGTCTAGGGCGTTGTTCGGCACAGAGAGGGTGTAGTCCATGGTGAATAACTGCTTCTCCGTGTTAGTGCATGTCATCGCGAGATGACAGACCAAGTCTAGGCCCGTTCTTCGAGATAGTCTATGGGTATCGAGAGGGAATGTGTCCGGTTTGTGCAGGAAGTGCGGGTCCTGTTGCTCTGTTGGCCTCGAAACCTCTTGTGCTCCCAAAGGAGGCCATCGCATGTATATGCATGGGCTATCCGGTGCCCCCTGCGGTCTAGGAAGTTGACCAGCACCGAGAGAGGGGGTAGGCCACGGTCAACAACTGCTTCTTCTCATGTTTATTACTTTACACTCTTTAAAGTTCTCTCTCGGTGCCGGTCTAGCAAGTTGACCGGCACCGAGAGAGGGGGTAGGCCACGGTCAACAACTGCTTCTTCTCATGTTTTTTTCCTTTACACTCTTTAAAGTTCTCTCTGGGTGCCATTCTAGGAAGTTGACTGGCACCGAGAGAGGGGGTAGGCCATGGTCAACAACTGCTTCTTCCCATGTTTTTTACTTTACACCCTTTAAAGTTCTCTCTGGATGCCGGTCTAGGAAGTTGACCGGCACCGAGAGAGGGGGTAGGCCACGGTCAACAACTGCTTCTTCTCATGTTTTTTACTTTACACTCTTTAAAGTTGAGTTTTGAATAAATCTAACCCAAAAAGCATATATATATATATATATATATATATATGAGTGCATTAAAAGTCTTTTATCGAAAAAATTCATCAAAAGTCATGGAATTTTCAAACTTTGGTCGTAAAAACATATGAAATATGAGATACAAAAAAGATAGTGCCAAACAAAAACACAGAGAAGGAAAAAAATTAGAGCAGTGGTTACCGAGGGTCGATTATCGGCTCTCGGTAATGGCCACTTTTTCCGAGAGTCACTCTTGGTAAAGCATCTAACCTAGATCTTAACCGTTCCCCTTTCTTTCTATGTTCATTCTTCTCCTTCTCTGTTCACCACGCCACCGCCGCCGCCGATGCCGAAATCGCCACCGCCACCAACTGTCGCCCTCCACCGCCACCAACTACCGCCGCCACCCCTCCTCCACCGCTCCCAATTGCGGCCACCGCCACCCCCTCCTCCACCGCCCCCAACTGCGGCCACCGCCCCCAAGCTTCATGGCCGGCAGCTGACGCGACGGTTCTTCGATGCGTCCCAAGGACGGCCGCCGCAGCGGAGCTCCTCCGGTAGCGCGGCAGCTGGAGATGCCCTCAGGTTAGTAGAAAACCGGCAAAACTTCAGTTTAGGGATCTCAAATTCTCAAAACCAATATCTTAGATCGCTGTGGGGTGCTTTCTGACTTTTCCGCTCCCTCTGTGCGGCTTTGGCCGCCTCTTGCTCTACCGCCCATTCGGCCTTGGCAGCTTCAAATTCCGCCCACATAGGTGTGAGGTCGCGAGCGGCGATGAACTCGGCACGGCGGGATGCCACCGCTTGCCTACCATTCTGTGTGTGGTCGTGGGCAGCGAGGAACTCGGCGCGGCAGGATGCCACCGCTTCCTTACCAGTTAGTGTGCGGCGCGGTGGCATGAACGACGCTTGGTGACAGCTCTAGGGTGGAGTGGCCGGACAACCGTAAAGTGCATTGGTTTGTCAAGAGCTCAAGGACAGAAGACGAAGGAAATTTGGATTCCCCTTCAATCCTGGTCATTTATTACCGAGTAAAATGCATTGGCGGTCATTGAACTTGTCTTGATAGCTCACTTTGATCATTGTATACGAGATATGGTGATTATACGGTCACCCGCTCAGCGTATAGCTCCGTATTTTTCTGGTTGACCAGTCAAACAGTCCGCATGCGCCTCATCAGCTCGTGTTCTTTATCTATCTATCTATGCGGGCCTACCTGTTAGTGGAGAAAGAAATAAAAACCAAAATTATGCGTATGTGACATTACTGTTTAGACGTTTGCTGGAGGCATCCGCGAACACCGAGCATGTATTCACCTAGCTCAACACCAACGGTCATACTCGTGACTCGGTGCCTTGCTCATGTATATCGTCCATCACAACGACAATCTATAAAACAGCCTAGCTAGAGAGGGTACTATGGTGCGGAGTATGTACTATCGTGAGCAACCGATCATAGTGCCACTGCACACGAGTGTGTGTCTGATCGATTCGTCCATCATTCGTAAGTTATGTATGGTTGTGTGGTGTCTAATGGTGGTCGTTGAATGCTAGCTGGCGACAAGAGCGGTTGCATGGACACCTGGTTGTCAATACGTTCCGCATACGCTTCAAAGGCTCGTCATCCATGAGTTCACATTTTACCACACGCCAGCGTCTGACCGCCCTGGCCTACCGAAACCCCTTCCATCGCTAGCGCGCGCTTCCCGCCTGAAACAATCACCGTCTCTCCAGAACGTCAATGCCGCATTCACCAGCCTTAACTGTAGGTGCAGTTGGTGTGTCACTGACATGCGGGCCTGATGCCCGTTGGGCCCACATGTCAGTGAGACGACGCACCTGTGGTTAAGTCACTGAAGTAGCATCTGCATTCACGCCCAACGCGACCTCTCACTAGCGCCGGCATTACAGCAGCGCGACGGCCGAGAGAGCGCCACCCACGCGGCATCCCGGTGCAAGCGACTACTCCACGTTAATGACACCACGGCTGCCGACGAACCTACTCTGGTGCCAGCCGTCCATCCGTCTGCCGTGGCTCATTTCCATTCGCCCGCTATATTAACTTGAGCCCCAGCTCCCAGCCATAGCCAAAGACCCACACTCATTCTCCTCCGGTCCCTTCCTTCTGTTGGCACCACTCCAACCATGGCCTCCGGGCACTCCAAAGCTCTCTTGGATGTACTGTCGCAGGAGCAGACGAAGGAGATCGCCAGCTCCCCCCTCCCCCCCCCCGGCCGCCCTCCGCCGCCACGACCACCAAGCCGGCGCGCGTGCACGGGCGTAGCCGGCAGCGAGGAAGAGTAGTACACGGTAGGTCGCCACCGCTCTGGTCCCAGGAAGGCCACCGCTCCTCCACTCAGTCGACGCCAAGCTTGGTGGGATAAAAATCGGCGGCCGATTAGCCGCTTGACGGCGACGTGGAGGCGGAAATCTTCATAACCTTGTGCTCCGGAGGAGGAGGTTATCAAGGCGGATAAGTAGGAGGCAATGGCCGGCTCTCTCGGGTTCATGGCCGGACATGGTGGTCGGGGCCCGGCGATCGTTTAGATTAGGTTTACAGTAGGTTTTAGTATGGTTTGTGCGAAATATGTAATGAATTTCGTCCAGTTTATAGGAAAAGTTCTCGAAATGTAATGAATTTCATCTGGTCAATTTGAAATTTGCTTTGTTTACACGAATTTCGTCCGGTTAGTTCATATAGTTGTCGAAAGGTATGCGGGCAGCATTGGATGGCATCCATCAGTGTCCTCGGACAGATGCCAGTGTAAATTTGATGGCCAGCGCTGGAGATGCCCTAACTACCATGCTATAATCGCTAACAGTGCTCCATTATTTCGCAGGGAACAGTTATCCCTCGATCAAAATCAGATCCGCCGTGTTTTGCACTCCTCCCACGTAAGAGTGTAGACTCTTTCTTACATAAAAATGGAGCAAGTGGACGGCACTGTAGCACGTCATATCACTCAAACTAGCCCACCTAATGCGCGGGAAAGCACCGCCCTCGTCATTTTGTTCTGGATTTCTATCAATCGATCGCACGAAAATGTTATGCTTTGCAAGTTCAAAAGGAAAAGGTGGCACACTTACAACTCGTACGCGTCGCGTTCACGTCGCACCCCCGACAGTCCGGCTTGCACGCCGCTCACCAGAGGGGACACGCGTTGTCTTGCATTTTCACTGACATGTGGGACTGCAATTGAATAAACTGTCGATAGCCGAAATATAATCGCTCGGCACGCATCGGCTGAGAGGAGAGAGACGGGGGAGGGAGAAGAGATCGCCCGCCCGCCGTGCACGGACTCCAAGAAATATGTGGTGATAATGTGAGGTGGGCCATGTGGGAGTCCGCACCGCTTCCAAGCCCGCTTCTTACCGCCCTGGCCTACCAGAACCCCGCCCCCACCCCACCACCTCCCCGCGCACGCTCCCCTCTCAGAGGCCAGTTGCCCGCATTCATAGCAAGTAGTACTAGTAAAATTCTGGGCTATAAAGGGCATGTACAATGGTTGATAAGATAGTCTTATCATAAGTCTTGCATGTAATTTAGAGATGACAAAAAAAACATGTGTACAATGGATCATCTCTTAGCCTTATCTTCAATAACTAGTTATTCCTAAAAACATGGTGAAACATATTGTGCTAAGAGATCATCTCTTGTCTTCTCGACAAGCCCGCTTATGTGGAGGAGAGAGAGGCATTGACAAAGTCAAGGAGTGGGATCTGCAGGAGCCCGTCTCTACACGTGCTCCTAGGTATAAAAAATAATTCTAAAAAAAGAGGCATAAAAAACAATTGTGTCTAAAAAAAGAAAGGTAAAAAACATTTGAGAGGAAATAGAGAGAGAGAGAGAGTGAGAAAAGGTTGTAACCTTATAGTCAACACTATGGTAGTATTACATGAGGAAGGAGGGAGTGGTGCACATGCCAAGTTCACTGGGCTGCCGTGTTTCACACTCCTCCATCATAACAGTGGAGACAATAGGTTTCATCAAAAATAAACAATGAATACTCGTTGCTCGTCCACTATATTGGAAAGAATATTTTCATTCGCTGACATGTGGGACGTCGACCATCCTGGTCCACCTGCCATGCACAAAATTATCCTGGTCCACCTGCCATGCACAAAGTTAGTCGGACGAAGGAACCATCATGACTTCATTGAATTCCGCTTCTTCATGAAAAGTTACTCTACCCGCAGTACTGCTACCACACGCGAAGACTGGACGGCACTGTACCACGTCATATCACTAAAACCCACTAGGCCAAACTAGCCCGCCTAGGATTTGTACTCCCTTTGTTTCAAAGTTAGTAGTACAAAGTTGACTCATCTATTTTGGAACGGAGGGACGTCTCTGTACTGTTATGATTTTGTGTTGTACGTCTCTGTACTTTTGCTACTCATCTATTTTGGAACGGAGGCCTGAATGTATTGCTAAGCCTACAATTTTAGGAGCTTGGGCTATTGGCCGATCGACGACGGATCAGTATAAGCGTACCACGAGCTCATCAGCCCCAACATTTCTCTTCGGTGAATGTTTTGCAAGTACTATAGCTCGCACAGTAGCTAGCCTACTAAGAATCATCAAATAAGCCCTGTTGATATGATAAACAGTTCAAACTTACATCTAAGCATGGCATATATTACATCAAAAGCTGGTGAGGATACATCTGTTTCCATAACTCGGAGAGGGTTCGCATGATTCACTATCAAACAAAAGTAGCAAGTACCGCCCACACAAGACAGTGCACTAGCCCGAAGATGGTTTGATAAAACCCATCGTTCTGGTAATTAAACACAAGGCAATGCAAACTACCCTGAAGGATTAGCGCGACCAACTATTTCTTGTCATCGATCTCTCGGGCAATGACCACAGCACGGCCAGCGGCATGGGAATCGATCTCTGGGGTGATGTCCACAGGACTAACCGCGACATCGGAATCGATCTCTGGGGCAATGTCCACAGGATGGACAGCGGCATCGGAATCGATCTCCGGGGCGATGCCAACAGGACGGACCGCGACATCAAAAACGATCTCTAGGGCGTTGTCCACAGGATGGTCCGCGACATCGGAATCATCATGGACGTCCACCGGCACCTACACAACCCTAACATATTAGCAAGCACATTGAAAATAATCAAAAACCACAACTTTCGGTAATAAGCCATTATTTTTTACCTTGTGCAGCTCACCGGGGGATCCCATCCCTCCGGGGGCCATCACCTCGTCCTCGATGGGGGCCATCACCTTGCCAGGGGAATACTGCTTCTCAACGGCGACTATCTCCTCAAACTCGGCCTTGAGCCTCGCATAGGTGGCCATCAGAGTTTCTGGGGTAGGCACGGTGGGGCCCTTGCTGTTCTTCCAACTTTGTTTGAGGAGTTCGTCCGCCAACGTCGTCAACTCTTTGGCCAGTGCTTGTTTCTTGGAGTTCTTTGTCTCCATGGGTTGGCCCGCCAACATGGTCAACTCGTTGGTTGGTGCTCGCTTCCTGGAGATCGCTGTCTCCAGTGGGTTGTCCGCCGGCAACTCTTTGCCTAGTGCTCCAGGATCCATCAATGAACTGACAAACAAAAAGCAATCGAAAGGAAACCACAATCGCAATGAAAACGGGAAAAGAATAGGCTATGAGAATCGGTCGGTGCTTCGCAAAAAGAAGATTCTTTGAATGAAAATATAGCAGCATCACTGATTCGCCCACCTTTCCTTCGTCGATACAGAAGAAAAATGGCAGAAGTGAGTAGCCTGGAGTGAGGTTTTCTTCAAGAAAGGGGAGAAAGGGCTTCAATGAGCATTCCAGTGAAATAATGGTTGCTTCGTATAGTCCAACTTTGAGGCCACTTTACCACTGCTGGTAAAGGTGTGGGTTTTGTGATATGACGGGTCATGACGGCCACACCGGGGTGACCGGTGAGTTTCAACTGTAGCACCTCGCTGTGATTTGGTGGATGGCACGCGGGCCCGGATGCTTTGATGTCCCGCATGTAGATAGAGCGGCTAGTCATATAGGAGTGGTAAATATTGTGCACCGCGACCAAGGTGGAGAGGAAAACGAGAGAACTACGTAATTAATGCATGAGTTTAATTAGGGTAGTTTTGTAAAGACGAGATACATTCCTCCAATCGCAAAATGCCTTGGTTGATGAGATTTGAGATTTGAGCCCTATAAACCGGAAGGGAGATTTGAGATTTGAGATACTGCACGCGGTGTAGTCTCGTCACTTGTTGGAATCTCTAGAAAGACTTATACCGCATGATTCTTTGCTTCTTCTTACTACTACATACTACTTCGCCGACATGTGGGACAGCCAGCAGCATCCGGGTCGATGTAATACGTGTCATGCACCAGATTAGAGTGCGGAACGGAAGGGGGGCATCACCCCGGTCGTACCGCCTGGCCCTGTTTGGATACTCTAACTCAGTTAAAGGTTAGAGTTAGATTCTAATCCTGAACTAACCCTGGAGTAACTCTAGCGAAAGAGGTGTTTGGATGACAGGGTTAGATGGAGCGCGGATACAGCGAGGTGCCTTCATGGGCGGTGCGAGAGGGAGGGAGGGAGAGGACGAGAAGCTTCGAGGAAGTGGGGAGGGATCTGCTATGGGGAGAGCGAGAGAAAAATGTGTTTTTAGTGTCCCGAGAAGAACTAACCCAAATAAGCACCTCTTGGGTGGGTTAGATTTTTTTGGGTTAGTTGAGCTCAAACTAACCCAAACTAACTCTAACACATGGATCCAAACAGTAACCCAAACTAACCCTCCTGTTTGGATATTTTTGGGTTAGTTGAGTTCAAACTAACCCAAACTAACTCTACCACATGGATCCAAACAGTAACGCGCCGTCAAATCGCACAGCCCGACCTTTCCAGCAGTAAATAAGTTGAATCCGCTACTCCCTCACCCTCCTCGCCTCTTTGTCAAACCGCCTACGCGAAAACTGCCACGCGTACTGCCCGGGAAAAGCCCCGCCCTCAACTTTTAACTACGCGAAAATAGTTCGAGCTTGTTCGTTCTATATAAATACTAGTACTGTATGTTTATTCACCCGTGGGGTTGTTCAATGAATGGAGGGCCGGGGAGCACAAGTGAACAATACTACTACTAGTAGTAGTAAGTAGAAGTCGTACAGGTAGTCACCTTAAATAGAGAGTTTCTTTTCTTTAATGCCACGTACACAAATTGAAACGCTTGTTGTGGAGAGAAAAAGATAATCACTCCACTATATATGTACGCAGGGGCTTGAGCGCTTGCTTTACTAGGGTTGCTCTCTTCATTCTCTCATCCTCTCCAGATATAAACAAGACAGCGATAGCGACATTTTACCTCTGCTCACCGCTGGTCACAGATCCGGCTGGATTCCTTCGGCTGGTGTGTGTAGAGGACTAGGTGCATCATTCACGCGGTCATCGCCGGCGAGGGAGGAAACCCACAGCTGCCGGAGGGGCCCGATCCTCTGCCCGTGTTGTTCTCTCCGACACAGCGCCGGCTCGGGAGGTCCTCCGACCCTTCTTCCTCCCTGTCATATTGTCCGCAGATCCGACCTGCCGCCGACGACATCCCGACGGCCCTTAGGTACAAGTTCCTCGAAAGCGGCCTTGCTCTACTGCCCCAGCTCCCCACGTGTGTGCATGTGCATCTTTTTCTACTCCCATCAGCTCTTCCAAAGCCACCTAGATTTTTAGTATTATTAGAGGTAAAGCTACTTCATGCATTCGAATCTAGGGCTTTGTTCAAACAACGAAGAAAGGGGGGAAAGTTGTAGCATGAATCTAGGACTTGATTCAAAGAGGAAATAATATGGTGAAAGTAGTAGAGACCGGATACCCAACCAGTCTCTTGGTTGAAAACGAAAATAATGGGAAAACGCAATACAAACTGGATAAGGAACAGATCTATTATTGGTTGAAAAAAGGATAGAAAGTGGCGGCTGGTGGACAAGTCAATAGAGTATGTCCAGGATTAGATTTGTTGCCCTCACATGGTAAAAGGTCTCCAGGATTAGAATTGCTGCCCTCACATAGTAAAAGGTCTCCAGGATTAGATTTGTTGCCCTCACATAGTAAAAGGTCTTCAGGATTAGATTTGCTGCCCTCACATAGTACAAGGTCTCCAGGATTAGGTTTGCTGCCCTCACATAGTAAAAGGTCTCCAGGATTAGATTTGCTGCCGTCACATAGCATGAACAAACTCGGCATCACCACTTTATGCCTCCTTGTAGGTACATTGTGCTGATGCGTCCACTGTCGCATGTCCTTATACCAACCTTTTGCTGTTGTTAATGTAAGGGCGCATGTAAAATGAAGCGATCACACTGTTACCTTAGGGACATGTCTAACCAGTGTTATTGTTAATCTAATGCCTCCAGTGATAAGATGCAATTAAACTGTGTTACAAATGGCACTCTTGCTGTTTTCCCCAATATGATAAGTAAGTTTCTCCTTTACGCTGCTGAGTGTCCTGGTGTCCCCACGGTCTCATGCCCTTAAACCAACTCTTTAGCTGTTGTTGATTTACTGTATCTAGTAAACAAGCAATGTCACCATTAAAGTTATCCCATATTTGAGGAATCTCATTGTTGATCGTAATGCTTCTGGTAACATGAAGCATTGCTGACGCTTTAAAATTTTCTACTGTCCTTGCGTGATTGCCATGAACATAATTAAGATGCTTCTTTTCATTTCGTATATGTTTCGTATATTCTTATTGACCAGCAACTGTTTACTTTCTATCTTTTTGTGCAGATAGGGATATCCATTTCACCTTGTTGCTATTGTGACCTTTTGGTGAACTGCACAAAACACTTTTTTGGAATGAGTGTCTTGTGCAGTTCAACTCAAATGTCACGCGGGCAACATCTCTCAATTTTGGTGGAACTGCACAAAATGGTGATTGGAGTTTCCAAAATCTCCGTCAAGTTCTGCTAGTAATCTCGTGCAACATTTTATTAGCCTTTGCAAGATGAGCCGTCACTGTCACCACAATGGCACTTTATTTTAGTGGAACTGCACAAAAGGATAAGAAAATTATAGTTGCACCTTACATGAGCCGGACAGCCAACCTTAATGTTCCTCAATTTTAGTGCAACTACTAAAGAAAAACCTTCCAGCTCACGAGAGCAAGTACTTCTTGCTAGCTAAATGATGCAATCTTTGCTTCATTTCAGGTGAACTGCAGAAAAAGGCACATGAATTGAATCATGGAACTCCAGGCAGGCCTCATCCGAGTGGAGCTGCAGGTTGAGTAAAGGAGGCCACTATTAAAGTGAAATCATGCTCTCCTTGTGCTGTGCAAACAGGAATACTCAACCACAGATGTTGTGACGGTCAAGAGCATTCGCCAAGTTCTTCGATTGTATGACATGGCTAGCCAAGATGGATTTAATCCCGATATTCACTTTATCAAAAGGCTCTAATGGGTTGGTTCTGAATCTTGCAAGCTCGGAACCAATGAGATGTGTAGGTGATACGTCTCCGTCGTATCTACTTTTCCAAACACTTTTGCCCTTGTTTTGGACTCTAACTTGCATGATTTGAATGGAACTAACCCGGACTGACGCTATTTTCAGCAGAATTGCCATGGTGTTATTTTTGTCCAGAAATAAAAGTTCTCGGAATGACCTGAAAATCAACGGAGAATTATTTTGGAATATATAAAACATACTGGAAGAAGAATCCACGTCAGGGGGGCCTCCACCTGTCCACGAGGGTGGGGGCGCGCCTGCCCCCCTGGGCGCGCCCCCTGCCTCGTGGGCCCCCTGACGCTCCACCGACCTCAACTCCAACTCCATATATTCGTGTTCGGGGAGAAAAAATCAGAGAGAAAGTTTCATCGCGTTTTACGATACGGAGCCGCCACCAAGCCCTAAAACCTCTTGGGAGGGCTGATCTGGAGTCCGTTCGGGGCTCCAGAGAGGGAAATCCATCGCCATCGTCATCATCAACCATCCTCCATCACCAATTTCATGATGCTCACCGCCGTGCGTGAGTAATTCCATCGTAGGCTTGCTGGACGGTGATGGGTTGGATGAGATTTATCATGTAATCGAGTTAGTTTTGTTAGGGTTTGATCCCTAGTATCCACTATGTTCTGAGATTGATGTTGCTATGACTTTGCTATGCTTAATGCTTGTCACTAGGTCCCGAGTGCCATGATTTCAGATCTGAACCTATTATGTTTTCATGAATATATGTGAGTTCTTGATCCTATCTTGCAAGTCTATAGTCACCTACTATGTGTTATGATCCGGCAACCCCGAAGTGACAATAATCGGGACCACTCCCGGTGATGACCGTAGTTTGAGGAGTTCATGTATTCACTATGTGTTAATACTTTGGTCCGGTACTCTATGAAAAGGAGGCCTTAATATCCCTTAGTTTCCGTTAGGACCCCACTGCCACGGGAGGGTAGGACAAAATATGTCATGCAGGTTCTTTTCCATAAGCACGTATGACTATATTCGGAATACATGCCTACATTACATTGATGAATTGGAGCTAGTTCTGTGTCACCCTATGTTATGATTGTTACATGATGAACTGCATCCGGCATAATTCTCCATCACCGATCCAATGCCTACGAGCTTTTCACATATTGTTCTCCGCTTATTTACTTTTCCATTGCTACTGTTACAATCACTACAAAAACCAAAAATATTACTTTTGCTACCGCTACCGTTACTTCCATACTACTTTGCTACTAAATACTTTGCTGCAGATATTAAGTTATCCAGGTGTGGTTGAATTGACAACTCAGTTTCTAATACTTGAGAATATTCTTTGGCTCCCCTTGTGTCGAATCAATAAATTTGGGTTGAATACTCTACCCTCGAAAACTGTTGCGATCCCCTATACTTGTGGGTTATCAGTAGGCATCTTTGTTGTACTTATTATTTGGATCTTATTTGTTGGTTCTGAATCTTGCAAGCTGGGAATCAATGAGATGTGTAGGCATCTTTGTTGTACTTATTATTTGGATCTTATTTGTTGGTTCTGAATCTTGCAAGCTGGGAATCAATGAGATGTGTAGGCATCTTTGTTGTACTTACTATTTGGATCTTATTTGTTGGTTCTGAATCTTGCAAGCTGGGAAACACGGCATGATGATGCAGAGGACAACAACCATAACAAACAGTTCAAACTTGGTAGTATTATCTTTGTGAAAGTGCGACAAATGTGTTGATCGTGTGCGTCCTGGGAATAATAATTCTAATTGTTGTGCATGTTGATCCTGTGGCACTGATAGAACGAACCAATGCATTGCTTGTTTTAAGTATAAATTTCTATTAAAGCTAATTAAATTTAAGTAAAGTGACCACTAACTCTTGTTATTACAGTACCAATACAGACCCGCTCGTGAACCGACGTGTCGCCGGAGTAGGTTTCTTAATGGAGGCGTTTGAATGCGCCGAGGGTGCATCTTCTGCCGGGCGTGCGGCGGACGAGGGAGGGGTAGTAACTGTTGTCGCCTGTACACACTCAGTTTACTGTTGAATCCAGTTCCCCAAGAGCTGAAAAACGAACTGCTGTCGCCGCCTACACACTCATTCACTTGAAGAGACTCCAATGGCGATCCGAGGGGTGAGCCTGCTGGATATGGACTTCAGCAAGGAGTTCCCCTTTGAGTTCGCCGTTCAGTCCTATGGCTGCACCAAGTTGAATGTGATGTACACCAACGATTCGGACTCGGTGAAGCTCTGCCTCGCCGAGTTCAAGCAATACCTACAGGATAAGAAAGCACAAGGTTGCAGAACTAGACCTTGTGCCCATCCATTCGTCTCCTGACAGGGACCAGCGGATCGCCGTTGTCCAGGTATGTGTGCAGGGCGAGGTTCTCATCTACCACTTCTTTAGGTCCATCAGAAGTTCTGGAGCATTCGCCCATTTCATCGGCAGCGCCGACTGCACCTTCGCTATGGTGGAGAGGAGGAAGAACGCGACGATTCGGCCATATGGTGCAACAAGCTTGTCGACATCCAGAAGCAATACAAGATCATCAGCAACTGCCAGGAGAAGGACTCCGTGGTTGACCTCGCCGAGACCATCATCGACCCCTGATATGCCAACGTGAAAGAAGACAACGATACCAAGGACCTGAACACATGGGAGGTACCTCTGAATCTAGCCTACATAACCTACGCGGCCAAGGACGCATACGCATGCTACGACATGTACAGGCAGACCTTGGACATGAGGGCGTGTCTGCTTCCCGTAACCGACGAGTACACGGACAGCCGTAGCGTCATGATCAAGCGTGCCAAGAAGGTCTAGATATTGTACTTTATCTGTTTATAAGCACCTTTATCATCTGAGTGTTTCATGCATTAGCCTATGTGTCGTAATTATCTGTTTTGTCTGAAATATTTATTTTAAGAACCCATTAACCTGTTTGCTTTTTAGTGGCTATTTGCTTATGTATGTAACTAGTTCACTTGTCCGTTAAAAAAAACTAGTTCACTCAGCTGCCGTGCTTTGAATCTCCTTCCTCCCAACATATTCCCCTCCTCAGGTGGACCCAGCAGGTCTCGTACACAGACATATGGGACCAACCACCTATCCATTTGTATTTCTTCGTTTTGTTCAATCATTCGTCCTCTTCCTATACATCGGCTGGCCATCATAGCCTATGGCGTTGGCCAGGCCATCCCTCTACTACCACACATTGTCTGGCGGCAGCAGCTCCACCGGCCCACCCTGCACCCGAACAAGTCAACCCTCGTACTCCTCTCCGCCTGCGTCTTCCCCCGCTTCGGTTCGTTCGGTCCGAGGTCTCGACGTTGTCCTCCGCCTTGGTGCTCTAGCCGTGGCGCCGCCGTCTGTCGTTCCCAACATGGTCAGCAAAACAAGAGGAATCGGGAGACAACTGTTCGTCGAGAGGCTGACAGTCCCGGGCCCACCAGGTCCATGGCCTAGGTTTTGTTGTTTAACATGGGCAGCCCACGACATGTTTCAACATTTTTTGGATCCAACAGGTATCAAGCGGCCTCTGGGCCTCCCAACCTAGCTTGTCTATAACATCAGCAGCCCAAGTTATGTTTGTTTTTTCAAGACGACGCACAGCTCAGTTCTATTTTTCGTTTTCATTAATCCTATATCTGAATTTTCTCCCACTTTCTTTTTCGATGTAAACTGAGTTTTCTCCCAGTACTTTTCCCTAGAACCAACTCAACTGTCCCACGTCTAGCCTAAAAATTAATAATACCCCACGTACTATTAACTCATCAAATTTAAACGATATTTTATTTCGTAAGTTGAAAGTTCTTACAAAATAATAATAATAATTGTTTATATATAACTTGGCAAGTTAACTCCTAGTGATTGCGTACATAAGCTTGCAAAGATTTTACTGACCAATGCAGTAATAGACGTGCAATCATTTGTTTATGGTTTTATAACATTTCTCCGTCTAGCCCAACATGATATTTTTACCCAGCCCAGCAAGTCCGCGGATTTAGAGAAAAATGCAAATGGGCTTTAAATTCTACCATATATATATATATATATATATATATATATATATATATATATATATATAAACGGGTTGCATAGATGCTACATCATTGTTTCACCCAGCCCACCAAATGGACTAAAAAACAAATGGACTGGCTGACATGTGGGCCAGTAGGTCGAAGCCTAAGAATGCGTTGGATTTACATCCAAGGGCTGGCATTCTTCTTCAATCTCTCGTCTTCTTCCCCCAGCGCTGCCGGGACCGCCTGCTCCAGCCTCCGGCGTCCAGCGGCGTTGTTTTGCGCTCCTCAGCGAAACGCTACCCCGCCGACAGCGAGGCCATCCCTCCACTCCGCACCTCCTGTTATTCTCTGCCGAGTGTAGGCCCACCCCGCACCCGAACCAGTCAAGTTTCCCACTCCTCTCCGTCTGCGACTCCACTGCCACGTCTTCCCCATCTCTGGGTCGTTCCAGTCTGGGGCCTCGCCGTCGTCCACCGCCTCGGTGCGCTCGGCGTGGTGTAGTCAACATACGAGAGTCATCGAAAGAGGACTGTACGTGGAGAGCCTGACGGCTGGGACCCATGAGGTCCATGGTCGCACGCAAGGAAAGTTCCTCCTTATTACGCACTGTACGTGGACTGTACGTGGGAAGGGCTTCTGTATTTCGCAAAAGAAACGTTCCCCCCGCTGACAGGTCGGACCCACCAGCTATATCTTCGCACGCAAGGAAGTGCCTCTTTATTACGCATAAAAAATGAATACCCCCCTGCTAGCTGGGACCCACCATAGTGGGTGGCTGACTTGTGGGCCTACTAAGTTGACGGGGACGGAGGGCTTTGTCAACTTAGTCAATATGAATGATTCTAGCTCCAGTGACCGTACGATGTCCATCCAACGGCCATAGTGCTTCTTCAACCTCTGGTCTTCTTGCTCCAGCCACCCAAAGCAGCATCGGTCGTGTCGCATGCTCCTGCCACCCGTGGCCTGCTGTGATGCCGCAGAGGCCTCACCGCCCCCTACTATTCCCACCGCTGGCCAGGGCATCCCTCTACTCACCCACACCCCCTGTTATTCTGCGGCGACGGCAGCCTCACGCCGCAGCCGAACCAGTGAACCCTCGTACTCCTCTCCGCGTGGGCATCCACTGCCGCGTCTTCCCCGGCTCCGCGTCGTCCCCTTCCTAGGCCTCGCCGTCGTCCACCGCCTTGGTGCTCTCGGCGCGGCGTGGTCAATGTGGTCAACGACCGACTTCCATCGAAAGAGTACTGTATGTGGAGAGGCTGACAGCTGGGTCCACGGCCGTAGCTGGGTCCACGGCCACAGCCCAGTTTTTTTGTGATTTGTCAAGTAAGTCGCTTTGTCAGGCCTGTTGGGCTACAAATCTTTCAAGACGAGGAGAGCTTCATTCGGCTGGCCTAGAAAATGGCCTATCAGTAATGAGAAATGGGATGTAGATTTTCAAAACACATCAAACCGGCAATTAGTTTCAAATTTCTTTTTTTCATTTCGAGATTTTAAATTGCATTGATTTTTATGCGTGGACAATTTGTTGGATTTTATATTGATATACATTTATTTTTAAAGTCAGTTTGAATGTGACTCGAAATTTCGGGATTAAAAACAGTTCGGACCGCACCGAAATATGCAAAATTTCGTATAATTTTTTAACCGTGGCCACAATATGGGCTGTAATGCTAACAAAAAGAATATGGGCTCCAAAAAACCTTAAAAATTAGCAAATGGGCTGTAAATTATTAGAAATAATGGCAGATGGGATGTATGCTGTTTTCCACAGATTTGAGGCTTTCCTAAAAAAAGGTTGACGCACAAGCAGTCACTGTTGGATTTCCATCCAACGGCCGTCGTGCTTCTTCAATCTCTGCTCTTCCTGCTCCAGCCGCTCAAACAAGCGCCGGCGGGACTGCCTGCTCCCTCCTCCCCGCGGCCGGCTGTGCTGCCGCGCAGGCCTCAGTGCCCCACCGTACTCTCATCGCTGGCCTAGCCATCCCTCTACTCACCCACACATGATGTTATTCTCCGGCGACGGCAGACGAACCAGTAAACCCTCGTACAGTCGTACTCCCCTCCGCGTGGAAAACAACTGCTGAGTCTTCCCTGCCTCTGTGCCGTTCCCTTCCTAGGCCTCGTCGTCGTCCACCGCCCTGGTGCTCTCGGCGCGGCCTGGTCAACGTGGTCAACGACCGACATGCATCTGAAGTGGACTACACGTGAAGAGGATGACAGCTGGGTCCACGGCCGCACGCAAGGAAATGCCTCCTTATTACGCGCAAAATAATGATTCCTCCACCTGACATCTGGGACCCACCAAAAGGGCCTCTGTTTTTCACGAAAAGAACGTTACCGCCGCTGACAGCTTGGACCCACCAGCTATATCTTCGCACACAAGGAAGTGCCTCCTTATTACGCACAAAAAAATGAATATTCCCCCTGCTAGATGGGACCCAGCATAGTGGCAGGCTGACTTGTGGGCCTATTAAGTTGACGGGGACGGAGGGGTTTCTCAACTTAGTCAATATGCACGATTCTAGCTCCAGTGACCATACGATGTCCATCCAACGGCCGTAGTGCTTCTTCAACCTCTGGTCTTCTTGCTCCAGCCGCCCAAAGTAGCGCCGGTCGTGCCACATGCTCCTGCCTCCCGTGGCCGGCTGTGCTGCCGCGGAGGCCTCACTGCCCCCTACTATTCCCACCGCTGGCCAGGCCCTGCGGCGACGGCAGCCTCACACCGCAGCCGAACCAGTGAACCCTCGTACTCCTCTCCGCGCGGGCTTCCACTGCCGCGTCTTCCCCGGCTCCGCGTCGTCCCCTTCCTAGGCCTCGCCGTCGTCCACCGCCCTGGTGCTCTCGGCGCGGTGTGGTCAACGTGGTCAAGGAACGACTTCCATCGAAAGAGTATTGTACGTGGAGAAGCTGACAGCTGGGTCCACGGCCGCAGCAAGGAAGTGCCTCCTTATTACGTGCAAAATAACTATTCCTCCACCTGACAGCGGGGACCCATCGGACGGGCCACCGTATTTTGCGAAAAAATATTTCCCCCTGACTGCTGGGACCCACCAGCTACATCTTTGCACGCAAGGAAGTGCGTCCGGGCAAAAAAAATGATTCACCCCCCTAACTGCAGGGACCCACCAGCTACATCTTCGCACGCAAGGAAGTGCCTGACAGTCGGTACCCACCTGGTCGAACCGTACGTAGCGTTGTCATTCTGGTCGCGAACGTGTACGTACATACTGGTCGATGTAGAGGCGCGCACGTGTCGTAGTAGAGGCGCGCACATAGCACGTACACGTACGTACAGCGGCCAGTGTGCAAGAAAGAAAATACGGCCACGTATGTACATACGGGCAAGGTCTCGAACGCCTACTCGCGCATACGTACGGCCAGGGCTCGTGTACATGGCTGGGTCGGAACGGAGAAACTACGTCGTCGTCGTGTTCATGGGGAGGCAACGGAATGCGTCGTGTTCATCGGGAGGCAACGGAACGCGTGGGAGCCAACCGGCTTGGACGGAACAGCCGATGGAAACGAGGCCTGGCGTAGCGCAGAACAGAGGAAACGGACTTGTGTTCGACCGGCCATGTTCGAAACGGGATCCTGTTCATCGGGAAGGGTCTGGCATACCGCAAAATGGAGGAAATGGACCTCCTACGATCGAAATAGGGGTCCTGTTGATCGGGAGGGGTGTGGCGTACCCAAAACGGAGGAAACGGACTTGTGTTGGAGCGCTACGGTCGAAACGGGGGTCCTGTTCATCGGGAGGGGTGTGGCGTACCACAAAACAGGACTCCACGGGATACTGTTCATCTTCACCGTCGACCCCCTCCAGCCTGCACGGGGCTACTGTTCATCGACCGTCGACCTCCTCCAGCCTCCACCTGCGACTGTTCATCCACGGACTCCTGTTCATCCAGCCTCCACTGCGCGCTACTCCACCGGCTACTGTTGAACCAGCCCTCTCCACGGGCTCCTGTTCAACCACCCCTCCACGGGCTACTGTTCATCCAGCCCTCCACCGTCTACTGTTCATCCTGCCCTCCACGGGGTGGTCCTGTTCATCCTGCCCTCCACGGGGTCCTGTTCATCCAGCCCCAACCGGCTCGATCGATCGGGGTCTTGTTCATCCAGAGGCAACACCACGGGGTCCTGTTCATCCACCCCCACCAGGAACTATTCATCCAACCCCCCCCCCCACAGCAACGCTCACTGTTCATCCAGAGGCAGCATCGATCGGCTTCAGTTAGCAGCAGCAGCGAAGGAATCGCTCGATCGGGTTCAGTTAACAGCCATCCATCGATCGCTCGGGTTCAATAACGCATAGCCTGCAGTGCAATCGCTCGGGTTCAGTTAGAACCCAACGCCTCGCTCGGGTTCGGTTAGAGCCCAACGCCTCGCACCCACGTGTGTGCGTGTACGAGAGAAACGCTCATCGCTCGGCCCCGACCACCCACCGTTACCGGGAACACCTCGATATTTTCCTCGCCCTCGCTTCTACCACGGTATTTTCCGTCATGGATGGCCCAAAGAATGTCATGCAGCTGCGTCTCCGTCCCGCTCAGGACGAAAAGCCCATTTTCTGTCATGATTTTTTGTCATAGAAGTAGGAGCCCACCACATCTATGATGATACCGGATTTTGTCACAATTATCGTCATAGAAGTGTCATAAGTATGACAGAAATTTTTTCCGTGCCCAAAATGTCACGGATGTGTCTTTTTTTTGTAGTGTCTAGATTGTACATGTGGCAAAATCTGGTGGAATCTAGATGATATCCAACGGCCAGTTGTGCTCAAATTTGCCATCTCTGCACCATCGGATTAGCCTCATCCAACGACCATCTTTCAAAGTTAAAGTTCTACGCACACTATATAAAAAATATATAATATAATACTCCCTCCGTTCCATAATGTAGTGCCTATAGATTTTTTATAAAGTCAAACTTTACAAACTTAGACCAAGTTTATAGAGAAAACTATTTATATATACAATGTCTATATAAAATTTGAAATTACATCTTACGATGAATCTAATAATATATGTTTAGCATTCTAAATGTAATTTTTTTTCTCCATAAACTTGGTCAAAGATTGTAAGGTTTGACTTTTTCAAAAATCTATAGGCACTACATTATGGAACGGAGGGAGTATATATAGGGAAACACTTCCTATCAGAGGTCTGATAACAAACTTTACGTGTCCTCTATCGTTGATTCCTTCTTAATCCCACGGTCCATGTTTAGAAGCTAATCTCCCATCCCATCAATTAAGCACGCTAATTTATCCATCCCGAATTAATCTTGCATGCTGCCCCATCGCAACCCCCTCACCACAGCCTGGGGCCCGAGCCCGTTTTCTCATCTCACGGGCAACGGGGCAGCATGACGAGGTCGCCGCCGGCCCCCGTGCGCCCACCCTCCCCCCTAGCTTGCATCTCAGCGCGTCATCCGGTCGGACAATGAGGAGAACCCAGTAGCAGAGCAAAGAAGGCAACGTGGAGAACCAGGCGACGGAGAGGCTGCTGTTGCAGGTCTTCCGGTGCAACCTTCTCGGCATGGACCACCTCACGTCCTGAAGATCACAACTATACCAGGTTTCGTTTCCTCCAGGTTTTTTTCCTGTAAATCTGAAAGGGCAGGCAATTGCTTCTTTTATTTTGATGTACAGTGTTTTTTCGCAGGGATTTTGAAGTACAATGTTGACACCTGCAAGGTTGTATTTTATGCAATCTGATATATGTAGGGGATCTTGTGTTTGCCAAGAGTTGCGTGTGGTCTCACCAAACAAAAAAATCATCGTTCCAGATCATAAAATTGTGCACCTACATATTGGGGGAAAGCGTTGGTATTTCCCAATGTCAAAATTTTGTGCTTCCTTCATTGCATAAAGTTTCCGACGTTTCCACCACACTTCTGCTTTCTTATACCCTTGTTGTATTTTCAGATAGCTTGAAATTGATGCTTCAAATTTCGATGATTCCTAAGCATTGTACATGTATTTCTTCAGCCTAGATAGTCATCTTGTGAAAGTAGTTCTTTGACTGAAAATAGTCCAGTCTGACTTATGCCTCTGATTTTATCGACAATAGATTGTGTCCATATTAGCAAAAAAAAATCTCAATTTATTCGTGATGCACAACTTCATGCATGCAATCATGCTACAAATCATTTTTTTATGCTACCATTGTGTCTTATTTAAGTTGTGATAAAATGAGATTATTGCTTCCTATCAACCATTTCTTCCTCCTTTCGTGTATTGCATATGTTTCGTGTATTGCTACTTCTATTGTACACAAACATTTTTCTTTAACCATTATCAGAGACTAATGTATGATGAAAAATTACTAGCGTGTGCTTCAACCATTGCCAATGTTGCTTCTTTTAGTAGGTACTATTGTACAAACAATTTCCTTCTTTTAGTAAAAAATCCAACCATTGTGTGTGCTTCTTTCTCACTGAATGCTCCTATTGTACAGGAATTTCGCCGCTCCCGATTCGAGTTGTGCCCCTCTGTTGCGAACATAATATCAATGATTTTTTAAATCATAGAGCACGCTACGAGCTGAGACCAATTGGGCATTGCGTTGTCAGTTGTACTTATGAACGATCGAGAACTCATGGCATGCACAGATCATGTAATGGTCAGATTGACCGCTGCCTATCGCTACACATGCTGCGACAAAGTGAAAATAGTTTTGTAATAGTTTGTACTCCTTGAAAAACAGTTGAATATTTTGTTCATCACATAATTTGTTCTAATGCTTCGTCACACTTGCGCTTCCACGTGAATTTTGTGAAGCAAATGTTTTGATTGTAACCAAGATTGTTTCCTTTACATCAAAACTTAGGTTCCGAAGCTCTTGTATAATATAGCAATGCTTCCGTTGAACAATATGTTTGTGTGGCATCACAAAGAATACACTTCCTTCGGTCAAAAGAAATGTTTATGTGGCACGAAACCTGTTTTCATGTTGCATAAAAATGCACCCCAGGAAAAAAAATGTATGCGATTTTATTTGAATTATACACTTCCATCAGTCAAAAGGAATGCTTCCATGGACAAGCCATGTTTATGTAGCATAAAAATGCATCTAAAAATATCATTATTGTACTATATATTAATTTTAATTTTGAAGCTAGTCACAATTAATCAGAATATTTTTAGGAAGCACTATTCTAGGAAGCAGTTACAATCACAGCCTCAGTCCATTGGGACCATGCACTAGAGTATTAACTACCACCAGCGTATTATCCTTGGAAGCATTATTCACGGAAACAATTACTATCAGGAAACAAATCGCAGCTGACTATTAACTACCATCAGACCCACACGCTAGGTTTGGACGATTAGGATGATTTTAATCCTACGGCCATTGACTGGTCTGATAGGAAGCATATATCTGTAGTCTGATCCCTAGTGCTTCCTGTATATATAGGGGTATAGATATAGATATGTGATGCGAAAGCCACCCATCATCTCTAATTAAAATAGTGTGTCCATGCACAAATGCAATGTGGCCAAACGATGTCTGCCATCGATATCTCAAATACAAATCAGTCTGACCTTGTTCAATGTGTATACAGTACAACATGCTCGTTTTCAAACCACACCACACATATCTCAGTTATATTCCTGCATGCATGGGTTTCAAACATCATGATCTCTTATTCAAATATTTGAATTCTACTTTACATTAATTATGACGTCACCTAGTCTTTTACACCCACACAGTCATCTTCTCTTTATAATTGTACCATTAACTTCCTCTCGTGCATGCATGCACACACATTATCAGTCGGCATTATCCATCGCACACATGCAATCTTTTTCTTCAGGTCGGTCTCCCATGCATGCACACACACACAGCTCCCCCTCCCCATCATATCGGCATTCTTTATCTCTCACGTGCATGCGCAACGATCGATGTTCCTCTATGTGTGTGTATATATAGCTAGGTCTTTCATAGTTTTCCACACAAACCGATCAATCTATATATCTAGTGAGGTCTCACCCTCTTTCCCACGTCCACATCGATCAATCTATACCTCTCTATATAGGATTACATAGCTAATACACCCACATTTATAATATATCCAACTTCCCCCTCTCATCATCCATGCCTCCGCTTCATCTCTCAGACGCGCGCACAGTGGCGAAGTAAGGGGCAGCAAGGGCCCTGCCCCCCCCCTAACATCACTATATATCGAGGCTAATATGAATGTGATCATTAGACAATTGCTGGTAAAATGGTTTAAGTTGATGAATTGGCCCTCCTCATAAAGGATTAGCAATGCTTGGCCCCCTAGCTCATTTATTTTTTCATGGCTCCGCCACTGCGCGCAACAGCGCACGTTCTCGCCCCCTCTCTTCAAATATCGATCTCGCACTTGTGCACTCCTTCATAGTCTCCCTCCACTTGGCCCCTCGCACCATCTTCTAGCCCCCACCGGATTTTGCCACATGTACAATCTAGCAGACTCCATGGTTGAACTTAAGCATAATGCACAAACCTCAAAACACAAGTGCTTCTCCTTTGTTCTAGAATCTTCCGTATCATAACTGCCCAAACTTTTTTTCTAGTTGAATTGCCATTATTTGTTTTTACTTTATGCTTTACAACGCACAATTCCATGAATCATAAAATAGATTAAGGGCTTCTTTGATTCAAAGGATTCTCAAAGGAATTTTGGAGGATTCTAATCCTTAGGAATTTTTCCTATCTTGGTTGTTTGATTCGTAGGATTGTAAACCATAGAAATTTTTCCATAGGATTCATTTGCACTAGATTTCATAGGAAACATCCCATCCACTCAAACCACTTTGAAAGAATCCTGCGTTTTTTCTATGCACAATCAAACACTCGTACAATCCTGTAGGATTCAAGACGACATTCCACTCTAATCCCATGTTTTTCCTATTCCCGCGTTTTGGAAATCCTACGAATCAAAGAGGCCCTAGCTTTTTTATAAAAACTAATTTATTTTGAATGAGATGAACTATAAGAATTAAACGAAGGTCTACATCAGGCATATATGACTCAGAGCTTACATGCTATAGTGTGGTATTTATTCATAATTTGGTTGCCAAATCTGATGCGTGCAATGCACGTGTACCTTACTAGTACTTCGAGTATGTGCAAACACGTAAATTAGAATTCCAATGGCACGCTACACAGTGTCTCTCTTACAGTTCATGAAGCTACGTGGCACATGTGGAGGCATTGTCGTGACCTCCTTGTGTGGATTGATCACAGTGACGTGCTGCTGCTTCCAGAAGAATGTACTCGTCCTCTCTGAGCCACACTGGCGGTACATGCACGAAGCGAAGATGTGCACGCACGCCACGCACGCACTCATTCCCTCGCACGCACACGCGGGTACACGGGGCGACGCATTTTTGTACGAAGATCCACCCCATGTGATAATTTGACGCGTGTAAAGTCCTTCATTTCATTGATGGTCAATTAATACAGCGCATGCAAATTGAGTGGACGTGAGGGCGGAAGAAAGACATTACAACTCCACTGCGCACATGCGAGTAGTTAAATCATGGGGTGCCAGTACTTCCATTGGTCTCCTTCGTATTTTGTGCCAATTTTTGACCATATTTGTAAGTAACATAATATTTATGCATGTCATAAAAAGTGGCACAAAAAAGGGGGCCAATAAACCAGGACGCAGGCAGCATGATCAATTTTTGCCAGGGCTACTATTGGTGGCCTTTGTATTTAGATATGGACAGAGCGGAGTAGTACTATCTTTATCTTAGCCTCGTAGGGCTCTCCCAGTGCCTAGGCTCGCCTCCCCGCCCCGGATCCCGCCATGGATAATCCCTTAGATCCCAGGATCCTGCGGGCTGCCCTCTCGCATAGCCCGCAACACTGCCGCCTTTGAGCGAAACCCACATGTGTTTTAGAGGGGATCCATTGCTCTGGAATCACAGATCGGTGGTGGCCGGAGGACATGCCAGGGCTGCATTTCAGGTGGTGGGCAGCAAGGGCAAATCAGGATCGAGGAAGCATCGATTGGAGAGCAGTTCCAAGGAGTTGCGCCTGGCGCAGCACAAGGCGGAGGCACAAGTCGATCTTAGGGGAGAGATGCTGAGGGACGTCAGCATCTGGCAGCGTCGCGTTGATTTCGAGCTAGGGCTAATGGCAGAGATCATATTCACGGAGTCGACTGCGGAGGAAAGAACGCGCATGCCTGCGCAATGGCATGAGCAGCCGGTGCAACTGTTCAAATGGGCGGTAGGAGAAGCCAAATCCCGGGACCAGTTGCGGCGGCGCCGCTGGGCATGCATCGTAGGCGAGGTGAGCTGCCCTCCTTCCCCATCAGCGATGCAGTGACCTAGTCGGTTGCTGCTGCAGTGAACTTGCAACGCTATGTCTGTTTGCAACCTTGACAATCACTCCATCTATATGTATTGTTTTCCTGTAAAAAATACTTGGTCGTTTGGAAAAAGATGGTAATTGATTTATCACTAGTTTTAGAATGCTTGGTCGTGACAATCAACCGAAGCCACAACCAGAAGTCTCCATCGCGTAAGTACTTTACGGTCGGTCGCACCAACAGACGGTCGGTCGGACCCGCGTCTCACCGAAGGGACACGCATCGGCTTGGTCTGACATGTACGACCAGTTACATCACTGACTTGTGCGACCGCATTTGAGCAGTGTAGTACTCCCTCTATCTCAGTTTACAAGTCTTGCACGTGTACCTAGGTCGTTAATTTGACCAACTTAATAAGAGGCATACATTACGAAAAATATATCATTACAAACTTCAAATATTCTATTTTTAATGATATATTTTTATGTTAAACAATTTATGTTCTACTAAACTCATCGGGAGTACTTGAAATTTATGTTCCACTAAACTCATCGGGAGCCGTTTCGGGCCTCGAAACCAAAACCATCAATTAATCTTTACCTTGTTCCCATCACATTCCAAAGTACTAGTGCTACAATTAAGTGCAAGCCTACTCACACCTACCAGTACGTACCAAACCTGAACGTGTTCCCACTATGCAGGTTTTAGTACTAGTGCTAGTACTTAGGTTATAAAAAGGGGAACTACCTAACCGAAAATTACTCTACCTTCCTCCTCATAAGTCCTCCTTCTTCGTCCGTCCTTGCCATGGCCGGTGTGCAGAGCTCTAGGTCGAGAACTACTCGTAACAAGGGAGCGGCAACCAAGGCTGCGGAAAAAAAGAGAGGGCTCGCCGCCACGTAGAGACCTCGAAAGATCTCTCACGCGCAGGCGATGGCTCCCAGGAGCGCCCTAGCCGCGGAGGCGAACATGCCGAGCTGGCGGCGCTGGAGTCGTTATCCCTCGACGGCATGCCCGATCAGCTCAATAAGCACCTCAATAAGCAGAAGGAGTTCATCCACGGCTTGGTGGAGCTGCTGAAGGAGAGCCTCGACGACATGCCCGCTGAGCTCAATGAGCAGGGGGAGTTGACCGCCGGCTTGGTGATGCTGCTGAAGAAGAGCATTGCCTCGGAGAAGAAGGCGACCGGCGAAATCCTGCAACTTCAGGAGGACAAGGCGAAGCTCTGCCACGAGCTCGACCTGCTGAAGGAGGAGAACGCCGGCTGGAAGAAGCTGCATGAGAATAGTAGTTCCTCGATGAAGATGCTGCAGGCCCTCGTCATGGAACAGAAGGAGGAGTTGGCGAAGCTCCGCATCGAGCACCCGGCTGCTGTCAAGGTACGTAATGCGGCCGTGGAACAGATGATGAAGGCTCGCGTCGAGAAATCCCGCGTCATGGACACAATGAAGAAGATGGCGGAGGAGACGCGCAAGGAGATGGAGGTCGTGGAGGCGATGAAGAAGCAGTTACGACTCCGCGGCCAGCAACCCTTCATGTAGTGAGAGCAGCGCCCCAGACTTGTGTGTGCGTCTTCCTTCTTTTTTGGGGTGATAATCTTCCTTCTTCTTTTGCTCCTGTGTTTCTTCTTTTGCTTCGGGTGTTTCGCCGCACGTGTCACCTTCTCTGCGAGGCATGAATAGAACAATGCTAAAAATGAGATGACTAGCAAATTAGATCATTCTTTATCGCCAATAGAACAATGCCTCTTGCTAGTAATATATAATAAGAGTAGAGAGTAGAGGATATGGCACTGGGCTGCCGTGTTTCGTGCTCCTCCGTCGTACTCCAGTGGAAAACTTGAGTATACCGCACGGTTCTTTGCTCCTCCTCAGGTCGTTGGCACATTTATACGAGCAGTCAAATCACAAGGCCCCGCCTTCCAGCAGTAATGAGCCGTCAAATCACAAAGGCCCTCGCCTCTCTTGAAACCGACCTAGCTAGACTGCCCCGCCCTCTAGCCTTTTAAAAAATGTATACTTTTGTACAGTAGTAGGATCGATGGATTGCGCCATGGAGCAAAACTAACAAGATGAAATTAAAGAAAAAAGGTGGTACATATAGAGAGCGCTCGTCGCCAAATTATGCATATAGTACTATTAAAAAAGCTAGTACGTGCTTAAATGGGGTGCTAAATTCTATTAAAGAAATTAGCATACCTATTTAATTCTTGGGTTCTTATTATTTATGCCACTAGTTTGTGTATCACTACTTAGTTTTGCCATTAGAAGTTACAACTACTCAAAAATGCCATCGATCCGTGAGATGCCTGCTCAAAAATGCAATTAGATATCTCAAAAATGCCATCGTTAAGTTAGATGTTTGCTCAAAAATGCCATTAGACATTGTGATTTTCACGTCAAAACCGTTGACCATGTACATGACAAAAATAAGCCGATTCTCACAATGATAAGTGTGGCCCCGCTTGTCAGGAGTAACCAAGCGAACAATTTTACAGGAAAATAAGAACGCTGTTGGGATCAAGTAGGCCCCACACTTTATTTTACTGTAGTGAGATAGAGGGAGAGCTGGCATGTTGGTCCATCGGTATTTATGTCATTATAACATGGCAAAAGAGATTTGAGTCACAATAATGGTGTCCAGCACAACACACCCCTCAAATAAAACTAAGCACCCTGAAATTCTTTGACAAAACTAAGCCCCCTGAAATTCTTTGACAACTAAACTGCTGGCTATATGATGTTGGCCATATATATTGTACGTATATAATGTGAAGAAACGAGTGGTAGTCGTAGTACTATACCAACTAAAAGATGAACTGTAAGAAATACTAGTATGTACGTACTGAGGAGTTAAAGTAACAAGAAGAAACATAACATAGTTCTGCTGGGGGCTCAGCACAACACACCCCTCAAATAAAACTAAGCACACCAGAAATTAAACTAAGCAACTAATCCGGTAGACACTGCATTAGAACCACCATGAGCAACGACACTGCCACCTTACTCGGAGTCCTCGTCCACGTCCTCGACTTCGTCCTTGTCCCTCTTCCTCTTGGCCGATACTTCTTTGCTTGAACCGCACACTTGGCTCTTGCTCTTCATCCAACCCTTGTAGATATTGAAACAAAGGTAGCCATCCATTGCAGCGTAGTGGATGTGGTCTATATCTAGTACATTCCACTGCCATGCACGATGAAACGTGTGCGGAGGTTTCTTCAGTTTACCGTACGAAGGATGAACCATGGCTCCTGCCAGGGTCAGCATTGAAGGCTTATCACGGGAGGACACCAGCCCATTATTCTGGAGGTCGAAGGGTTTGCCTACAACGAGGCCTATCCGTTCCAGGACTCTTATGTCGTTCGTAAAGTCTACAGTAACGAATTTGACTCGGCCGCCCTTGAGGAACTTCTTAAATTCCTCGCACTCAACGTCGGCATGGCATATGTGGTAGACCAAGCATAAGTCATGCACGCAAACCTGGATCACGGCGGGCTTCTTCCTCTCTTCCTCCTTTAGATTCTTCTCTTTTCCCAGGACTGTGGTGTACTCAGCATCTATCCCAGCGACCCACACATCATTTGAGTTTTCGAACATGCATCTGAAGCGATCAAGGCATCCTTTCACCGTCGCGGAAGAACGGGTGTAGATGACGTCGAACTCATCGCCGGTGATGGTTCTAACCTTGTACTCACCGCCGACCATGAAGATTTGGGACGCCATGGATTTGGGAGGAGGGTTAGGATTAGTGGAACTGTCGTAATGTGAAACGACGGGATGACTAGGAGCGGTTTATCGATTGTAAAAATGCCGAGTGGGGGGGCGCGTGCGAACGGCAGGGTAGTGGCTTGCCTGGTGGATAAATGGATTCATGCATAGTACAATGGGGCCCAATTAGATGTCATGTCTACTCGACGCCCAATTAAATGGCTTTCGATGTCATGTCAAGCGTCGGGAAAATTACAGGTGATACGAAGCTTCCGAGAGCCCTTGGATCTGAGATCGAACGGTTGCATGGCGTGATTCTAGACCTATGGGTGAATATCCTATCCTGGAGGGTTATTCTGCAAATTTTCAGCAACTTAGCATGCGATCGTTCGATCTCAGATCCAAGGGCTGCCAGCAGCCCGTATCATGGTCGCGCCTACCACGACCGTCGCCTCGCTCGCGCGGTCGCGCCCTTGGAGATTTAACACGGTGCGTTAGGCTATCTGATGTTGGCATGTCATACATAGTCATCACTTAGTCACTCATACTACAACAAGGTTAGCTATAAGGTTGGCTATAAGAGTATTTTTTGTTTACTTCTCTCTATCTCTTTCTTCGTAGTATTTATTGCATTTGCCAAGGAGTGACCTCTTCCAATGAAATGGTGCTTAGATGAGGTGCTATGGGCATTAAATGGCTTAGCAACTCAAGTCCCCAATGCATAGGTGCTTAGTTTTTCGTTGCTAAGTTTGTTCATCTAGGTACACGTGCTTAGCACCGTTTCTTCCTGGGGTCATCAAACTAGTCTCTCTCTTCTTAATTAACTTGCCACATCATACTTTATGCCTATGTGGCAGGCTTAGCACCTGTAGGATCAAGTACAATAGTGGGCTATAAGCCCGCTTTACATGGCATTTTTGCATATGTGGGGGAAAGAGGCAAGGAAAAAGTGGAGGAGTGGGCTCTCAAGCAAGAGCTAGCCTCTACATGGTGGAGCATCGGGAGAGGCACCTGTATGGAGGTGGTCAGGAATCGGGAGACCCACACCGGTCGTAGGGCCGCGGTTAAAATGATAATAGCAAGTCAAATCACCAGGCCCCACCTGTCCAGCAGTAACTCGTTGTCAACTCACACAGCCCTACATTTGCAGCAGCCTACTCCCTCATCTTCTCGCGTCTCTGTCGAACCGACTAGGCGGAACTGCCCCGCCTACCGCGCGGGAAAAGCCCCGCCCTCGACTTTTAAATAGTACAGTATACTAATTTTGTATTTATGGATTGCGCCATGGAGCAAAGCCTCAAGAAAACGGCGGTACACATTTACGGAGTACAGTATACAGCACGCCCGTCGCATTCGTGTCGCACCCCAGACGGTCGGTCGGTCTGGCACGCCGCTCTCTGAATGGAACGCGCGTCATATTGCGTTTGCACACACATGTGGGACCGCAATTGAGAACCGACCATAGGCACACTCCCCGGCCCCGCAAGTCGGGTGAGTTAATAGAAGAGAGAGAGACGAGCGATAGTACTAGAGAAGTGTTGTACAGACGTTGGTGCCTGGACGATCCCTACATGACACGGAAGATCAGTTCGTCCATGCATGTGACCAGACTCCAGCAGACACGCCTGGATTGGCTATCGTCTACATATCGTGCAGGCTGTGTTGTACAGGGCTGTAGTTCTGGTGAGAAATCTAAAAAAAGGTTTCTTGTCATCTCGCAAAATTAGGTGTCATGTGCTTCGGATCACTGCGAGGGTTAAACAGCGACAACTGAGTTCCTCCAAGGCGCTAGTCATGGGGGGCACATGCATGAAGACTACTCGGCTGCCATCTATGTCAAGCCGGCTATGTTAATTAGGGCATCTATCGATGGACCCCTTTTCTACGAGTTTATATTTAATTTGAGCTTTGATCCTCGTCTAGTTTGTCCGTCGGGATTCATATTGTCTCCTTTGGGCAGTGAGGTTATGGTTTATTGTCATGTGGCATTTTTTCGTGTTATATGTCATAATCCGGTGCTTCAGATCAAAATGAGGACAACTGCGCCTCCAGGGCACGTGCATGAAGACAGTCATTGACGAGGTCAAGCCGGCTCCAGTAAACAAAAGAAAACTAGTAGTACTCCACTATATAGGCAGGAGCCTTCGCGCTTGCTTGCTAGTGTTGCTCTCTTCACGTTGTCTCGTCCTCTCCAGATCTAAACACGACAGTGGTGGCCACACACACACTCTCTCTCTCTTTGCTCACCGCTGGTCACAGATCCAGCCGGATCCTCTCCTTCGGGGAAGGTGAGAAGGTGCAACGTTCACGCGGTGGTCCTCGGCGACGGCTCTTACCCAGTGCCGGCACGTCCCAATCAGCGTGCCTTGCCGTTCTCTCCCAAGCACCGCTAGCTAGGGAGGGCCTCCGACCCCTTCTTGCTCGCTGCTGTAGTGTGGGCAGATCCGACCTCCCGCCAACCACCTAGCGACATCCCGGCGACCCTCAGGTATAACTTCCTTCGAAAGCGGCCTTTCTCTACTTCCCGAGCTCCTGACGTCGCTGCATTTGAATCTTTTACTATTTCCTAGGTCCCCCTCGTAGATAGGATCGATCGGTTGTTCGAAAGCCACCTAAATTTTTATTGTTAAGAGGTAAAACTAGTTCATGCACTCGAATCTAGTACTACTTGGTTCAAACAAGGAAGAAAGGGGGTGGGGTGGGGGTGGGGGAAGATTTGTTACCTGAATCTAGGACTTGGTCGAAAGAGGAAATAATGGGGGCGAAAAGTAGCAGAGACTGGCTATCCAACTGGTCTCTAGGTCTAATAGGGAAATAAAGGGAAACGCAGTACAAACTCAATATAAACCCGATCTATTGGTTGAAAAAGGAAAGAAAGTGGGGACTGGGGGACAAGTCAACAGAGTAAGTCCAGCACTAGATTTGCTAGCCTCACACAGTATAAGGTGGCTATACCGAACAAAAATGGGACCAACCCAGATATCCTGTTCTGATGTTTGTTGCCCTGAGCCACTCTTATGTAATGCCACTGGTAAAATGTAGCAGTCGCACTGCTAAAAGTAAGGACACGTTAAACCAATGTTGCTGGTAAAATGAAGCAATGGCACCATTAAAGTAATGTCGTATTTAACGGTTGTCATAGTTAATCCTAATGCCCACACTAATATCTAGCAATGCTGCTGCTTTAGAAATTGCTACTGTCCTTGTAGGATTGCCATTCAGATAAGGAACATGCTTCTTTTCATTTGATGTATGTTTCATCACTTGTTTGTCACCCTCCTTTCCACCTTTTTTGTGCAAACAGAGACATACATTTCACGCTTGATCTTAGTTGAACTGGACAAATGATATCCAAATTATAGTTGAACATTCCAGGAGCTTCACAACCAACCTTGATGTTGCTCAATTTTATTGCAACTAATGAAGAAGAAGCTCTGTGGGTTTCGTTTTCTGATGGAAATGGAACCGGGGCTGGAGCCCTTTTCTTAAAAAAATGAAGAAGGAACTCCTAGCTCATGGGACATTGCTTCATTTTAGGTGAACTGCACCAAAAGGTCCCATGAATTGAATCATCCATGTTGGTAACTGGTGTCATCCCTTCTACGATGGCGTTGACTGCAGACATGGTTCCCATCACGAGGTATGTTCCTTTTTGGTCTGACCGTTTGCCAAAGATCCTGCATGTTGAGTCTGCTCTTGTGCTACTGTTTTGGCACTGCCATGATAAAGCAGTAATGTTATTATTTTGCACCTTAATCTAGTGGCACTATTAATTTGAGGCAATGTTTTGGCACCACTAGTGGCACTGATTTTTTATATATCGAAAGAGGGGGTTTCCTCCGATTTCATTAAAGAAATCCAACCATAGAGAACCATTATCCGACAACATCTCAGTGTAAACGGGCAGTTATGCAACTACTACTAGAACGGACTGAGTACTAGCAGGAGACAAGTTCGCCACATAAGCTAGGCAGGTAGGGGGACGCAGCACCAGCTCGACCAAGTTTGGATTACAACCCAAATGCTACCACAGAAACATCAGAGGGGAAGATAGGTACTGAAAGAGCCAGCTTCAGCATCCTAGTCTAAGCACCCCCGGCCTCCATCCTTGCGATGCACGGTACACCTCGTTTGCCACCTGCTCGACCCTAGTGCCACTGATAAAATGAAGTAATAATACAGTTAAAATAGAGCGAGTGTCCTCTCTATCATTTCATTTCCAATGTAGATAAAGAAAGTGCTTCTCTTTGTTAGTATATGTTTCATCAACTAGTCCCATTGTTAATGTTTAAGCGTTTCTGCAAACTGGGGTGCTTAATTTTTGTTGATCTGCACAAAAACAGAGATTGGAATGTCTCAAGGCCCCTCCTTGTACTACCGTGTACACTGATGTTCATCACTGGCAGAAGGTGTATCGGGGAGACTTGGGTCGATTTCCAGTATGAGGCGTACCGTATGAGGCGTCGCAGGGCCCATCTCGCCCTCGCAGCATGGCATACTATGATACTATCGCAATATTTTCTTCTATTTATTAGTGTATGTTTCATCAACTAGTGCCACTATAATGTAATCACGCCTTTTCATTATCTGTGCAAACAGGGTTATTCAGCTGCATTTTGGTGGAACTGCACAAATGTACGGATGGAACCGGCATATATGCAGAGTGCGAGGTGCCAAGTAAAAATTACGGACACCAACCCTGCTCCATCTAAGCATTGGCATCCACCACCATCAGTGGGATGTGTGGCGCTCACTGTGGACGGATCTTTCTCGGCAGCAAATCCTCTAACCAAATACTAGTAGCTTAGACTTCAAAAAAATACTAGTAGCTTATATTGGCAGTTTTCTAGGGTGTACTCTTTTCTGAAAGAAGCACCAATCTATTTTTATTTATTTGTACACAGTGTCACAACTTTGACCCAAAGGTCCAGAGCTATTTTAGCGTGATTGGCGTAGTACTCGGAGACTGATTGTAAGCATGATTTTTATTAGCTGTCACACTGATTGTAAGCATGAGCAGATGGAAGATTAGGTTAGTGTGAAGCTTACCTTAAACCCTACCGACGCCGTTGAAATGAGGCGAGTGTCGAGGGAACCGTGGAGAACGGCGGGGAAGCAACGTCGCACCATCCAGCCTCCTCTTGCGGTGGGAGAACGAATACTCATGTGGCTCCGGCTAGCTCTGCACCCTCACGAATGGCACACCGTACTCGATCGATTCGTTATCCTCTGGGTGCTCGACCTTCGACCTGTACGCCCACCACCTCCGCCTGACTTTCGCCTCGGGCGAATCTGTCTGCTCCATCGCCCAGAGGAGATACTCAATGAACTTGAAGGACTGTGGCGTGACCGCCGTCGAGGAGTACATCGCCGCCCTCATCGCCGCCATCTCGCTCTTTCGCATACATTGCCACATGGCCCTCACCATCCTCGAAATCTCCCACTCATTGTCAAACCAAGTAAGGATCTCCTTCAACTTGGCTAACTTTGCCTAGTCGCCGCCGGCGATCTGCCTGATTCGCTGCTGCATCCTCTCCATAGATGTCCTTCTGAGTGGTCCGGTGCTAGCTTTGGAAGATGAGAGGAGAGACAGTGGTCTTGCAATAGAGAAGAGGGAGAGGCGAGACGGTGGTTTTAGAATGGAGATGATGGAGAGGAGAGGTTTCCCTGCCTTTCGGTCGCTGACAGGTGGGCCCCGTGCTTGGTGGGACCCATGTGTCAGTGTCTCAATGGCAGGATGGGCTACGTCAGGGGATCCTCGTCCGAGGAGAGAGGAGGTCGTTTTGCAATGGAGAAGAGGGAGAGGCGAGACGATGGTTTTGTAATGGAGATGATGGAGAGGAGAGGAGGTGGTTTTGCAATGGAGAAGAGGGAGAGGAGCGTGCGGCAGCGATTTAGGATTGGACGAGAGGGCCGGCGCGCTGTGACTGGATCAAAATCAAAATCAATTTACCCTTCAATTAAGAAAGCGCCCCCACATTAACTAGTCTCCCTTTTATTCCGGGTCATAATTGACCATGATTTTCGCAAATAAAATATCTGTTATACGTTGCAAAAATAATATAATTTGAAAGTACATTCAGATACGAACCAACCAATACAATTTTTGGTGACATGCATTCACATCTTGCTTGTCAAATACAGTACGTGGTCAAACTTTGACCCAAAATACGCAAAACAAAAAAATACTTCCAAGACCAGCGCCGCTCCTCTCCTGTTCCAATCTAAATCCAGCGCCGCTCCTCTCCTCTTCCATTTCAAAACCACCGCCCCTCCTCTCCTGTTCCAATCCAAAACCAGCGTCGCTCCTCTCCTCTTCCATTTCAAAACCAGCGCCCCTCCTCTCCTGTTCCAATCCAAAACCAGCGTCGCTCCTCTCCCGTTCTAATCCAAAACCAGCGCTGCTCCTCTCCTCTTCCATTCAAAAACCACCGCCGGCGAGTGAAGGTGCTGTGGAGAAGTAGATCGATGGAGGAGTACAACCGATACGTGAGGATCGCAGACGGCGACCCTGTGAACCTAGCTAGGATGTTGGAGATACAGTCTTGGTTTGACAACAAGGACCAACTAGCGGCGACGGCGACATCCATGGCCAAATATCTGCAACAGAGCGACAAGGCGGCGATACTCCCGAAGGGAGTCGCGCGGGACTACATAGAGCTGCTCCTATGGGCCATGGAGCAAACAGACTCACCGAATCCGATCGTGAGGGAGCGGTGGTGGGAGTATCGATCCCAGATGGAGCATCCACCAAAGATTGAAGGATCGAGCATCTATAGGGTGCCGTTTGTGAGGGTGTCGTGCCAGAGCGAGCCGGTGGAGTCTTCGTCGACCGAACCCAGCTGCAAGAGGAGAAAAGTAGTTGGCCCGACGACGCTTCCTCGCCATCCTCTCCCTCGCCGTTCACATCGTCTCACGGGGCGGCTGTCTACCGCCGAGGAATAGGAGGGGACTGCCCCCCCAGCCCAATAGTCGGGCAGGTTGTGAATTGTCAGGAAGAGCTTAGGGTTGTCAGTATTTGCAGGTTGTGAATTGTGTTTTGTGTTGTGTATTTTGAGAGTACTTTCAGATATGAATGTCTTTTGAATTTCAGATTTGCAGTACTGATCATATGAAGTATTTTATGAATTCTAGAGATATATTTTTAGCACTTAAAAAAATGTAGTTTCATAGGAGTATAAAAGTGCAGACAATGTGATTCTCAGAGAAGAAAGTGCAAGTTTCAGTTTCAGATAAGAAATTGCAAGTTCAGTTTCAGATAAGAAATTGCAACTTTCAGAGGCAGAGCATTTATATTAACACGACCTTTTCAAACAGGGTTAACATCATGTTGGAAGTTTTATTCTTGGTCGAAAATGGAACTACCAGCCAGTTAACATCATGCTGATCAACATTCATGCATAGCACATCTTCATATGATGCACACTCAAAAAGATATGCTATTTTCAAAATGCCCACACAATGTCGAGTGTGCGAAAAACGGAGAAAACGAGGGATGAAGTTTTGGCAAGTGTTGGACGTGGTGTGCGTAGATGACAATGGGGACCCACATGTCAATAATGGCAGAGGCAAAAAAATTAGAATATTTTCCCTGCATCAGGTGGAATCGAACCCGGGCGGAACAGCTGTCGGGTAGTGTCACTTGGCCACTGGGCTAGTTCTGTACTTTCGTTACAAATAAGGCACTGCCTTGGGTGGTCCGATCACCTCCTACGCCTTTGTGCGCTCGCCACAGCGCCGCTGTCTGCCGTTGTGAACATGTTGAACAAATGAGAGGAATCTGAAGAGGACTGTACATGGAGAGGCGGACAGTCGGGACCCGCCAGGTCTATGGCCGTACGCAAGCAAGTGCCTCATCGAAAAAAACTTCCTCCTAATGCTATACTGACGTTGGGGCCCACGGGTTTGTCAACATAGTTATATTTTTTAAGTGCTTCAACGTAGGAGATAAATTCACAACGAAGATGTGGAGCTAGCAGTTAGTATCATTTATTATCACCGGGGCAACAAGTATCCACTGGGTTTTGGGTTGCCCCGTCTAGGCTTTCTTTTTTAACATGCGCACCCACGACATGCCAGTTTGTATTTTTTTGAGGGTCATCATGTATCAACCGGCCTATGGACCTCCCATCCGAGGTTTTATTTTTCCTGAAACATCGGCAGCCCAATTTATGTATTTTTTTGAAGAAAACGCAGAGGTCTGTTCTATTTTTTATATAAGAATAGGAACACCTGGTCCAACTTTTGTTTCCCTTCTAACTATATTATATATATTTAAATTATTTTATATGTTATTATATATTATTGTTATTGTCATCATATATTTAACAGATACTTACATATGTAAGAAAACAATATCCCACATCTTATTAACTTAAAAAATAATTTCTTAACAATAAAATACTGGATTTTTTTGGCAATGAAAATCCTGGTGATTGTGTACAAAAGCTTGGTAAGATTTAAGGACCAATGTAATAATAAATCACTTATTATTTAAATATATTTATAACAAAATGCTCAAGCCCTGTTTATTTTTTGATAACATTGTTGCGCCCAACCCAACATTATAATTAGAATCAGCCCAGCAAAATCGTGTATTTTGAGAAAGTGCAAATGGCCTGTAATTTTTTAGGAGAAAAATAAATGGGCCGCATGGACTACATTATTTGTTCACCCAACCTAGCAAATAGACTGTAATTCTAAAAAAGATCAAATTGACTATAAATTCTGAAAAAATGGGTTGAATACGTGCCACATTTTTTTAGGTTGAAATGTGGGCCAATAGGTCGAAGCCAACGCAAGTCGTTGTCAACTTAGTCAAAAAATGATTCTGACATCGTTAGCCGTTGGATTTATATCCAACGACCGGCATCCATCTTCAATCTCTCGTCTTCTTCCTCCAGCGCCGCCGGGACCACCTGCTCCCGCCTCCTGCTGCTAGCAGCTCTGCTTAGCATGCTTCGCTGTGAAGCGCTACCCCACCGTTGGCCAGGCCATCCCTCCACCCCTCCACACCTCCTATTCTTCTCCACCGACTGCCAAACCGCACCGCACTAGAACCAGTTAACCCTCATACACCTCTCCGTCTGCGACTCTACTCCCGCGTCTTCCCATCTCCGGCTCGTTGCTGTCCGGGGCCTCGCTATCGTCCACCACCTTGGATGCGCTCGGTGCGGAGTGGTCAATATGGTAAACGAACGACATCCATCGGAAGTAGACTGTGCGTGGAGAGGCTGACAGCTGGGTCCACGGCCGCATGCAAGGAAATCCCTCCTTGTTACCCGCAAAATAATGATTCCTCCACCTGACAGCTGGGACCCACCGGAAGGGCCTTTGTATTTCGCTAAAAACGTTCCCCCCGCTGACAGGTCAGACCGACCAGCTATATCTTCACACGCAAGGAAGTGCCTCCTTATTACGCACAAAAAAATGAATGCCCTCCCCTGCTAGCTGGGACCCACCATAGTGGGAGGCTGGATTGTTGGCCTACTAAGTTGGCTGGGACGGAAGGCTTCGTCAACTTAGTCAATATGAACGATTCTAGCTCCAGCGACCGTACGATGTCCATCCAGCGGTGGTAGTGCTTCTTCAACCTCTGGTCTTGTTGCTCTAGCCGCCCAAACCAGCGCCGGTCGTGCCGCGTGCTCCTGCTTCCCATGGCCGGTTGTGATGCCGCGGAGGACTCATCGCCCCCACTACTTCCACCGCTGGCCAGGCCCTGCGGCGACGGCAGCCTCACACCGTAGCCGAACCAGTGAACCCTCGTACTCCTCTCCGCGTGGGCATCCACTGCCGCGTCTTCCCAGGCTCCGTGTCATCCCCTTCCTAGGCCTCGCCGTCGTCCACCGCCCTGGTGCTCTCGCCGCGGTGTGGTCAACATGGTCAAGGAACGATTTCCATCGGAAGAGTACTATACGTGGAGAGGCTGACAGCTGGGTCCACGGCCGCAGCAAGGAAGTGCCTCCTTATTTCGCGGAAAATAATGATTCCTCCACCTGACAGCAGGGACCCACCGGACGGGCCACCGTATTTCATGAAAAAAAAAACGTTTCCCCCCTGACTGCTGGGACCCACCAGCTACATCTTCGCATGCAAGGAAGTGCGTCCATATTACGGGCAAAAAAATGATTCGCCCCCTGACTGTTGGGACCCACCAGCTACATCTTCACACGCAAGGAAATGCCTGAGAGTCGGGACCCACCTGGTCGAAGCGTACGTAGCGTTTTCATTCTGGTCGTGAACGTGTACATACATACTGGTCGATCGGTCTGTCTGCAGGCTGCAGCGATGAACCGTGGCCGTGCAAGGAAGGGCACGTGTCGTAGTAGAGGCATGCACGTGTGGTAGTAGAGGCGCGCACGTGTACACGTACGTACAGCAGCCAGGGTGCAAGAAAGAAAACACGGCCACATACGTACATACGGGCGGGGTCTCGAACGCCTACTCGCGCATACGTACGGCCAGGGCTCGTGTACATGGCTGTGGCTGGGTCGAAACGGAGAAACTGAGTCATCGTCGTGTTCATGGGGTGGCAACGGAATGCATCATGTTCATTGGGAGGCAACGGAACGCGTGTTGTTCATCGGGAGCCAATCGGCTTGGACGGAACAGGCGATGGAAACGAGGCCTGGCGTACCGCGGAACGGAGGAAATGGCCTTGTGTTCGACCGTCCACGATGGAAATGGGATCTTGTTCACCGCGAGGGGTCTGGCGTACCGCAAAACAGAGGAAACGGACCTACTACGGTCGAAACGGGGTCCTGTTGATCGGGAGGGGTGTGGCGTACCGCAAAATGGAGGAAACAGACTTGTGTTGGAGCGCTACGGTCGAAACGAGGGGTCCTGATCATCGGGAGGGGTGTGGCGTACCGCAAAACGGGACTCCACGGGATACTGTTCATCTCCATCGTTGACCTCCTCCAGCCTCCACGGGCTACTGTTCATCCACCGTCGACCTCCTCCAGCCTCCACCTGTGACTGTTCATCCACGGGCTCCTGTTCATCCAGCCTCCACCGTGCGCTCCTCCACCGGCTACTGTTCAACCAGCCCTCTCCACGGGGGTCCTGTTCAACCACCCCTCCATGGGCTACTGTTCATCCAGCCCTCCACCGGTTATTGTTCAACCAGCCCTCCACCGGCTACTATTCAACCAGCCCTCCACGGGGTCCTGTTCATCCAGCCCTCCACGGGGTCCTGTTCATCCACCGGCTCGATCGCTCGGGGGTACTGTTCATCCAGCGACAACGGCCTCTACTACCACGGGTTCCTGTTCATCCAACCCCCCACCGGGAACTGTTCATCCAAACCCCCCAACAACGCTCACTGTTCATCCAGAGGCAGCATCGATCAGCTTCAGTTAGCAGCAGTAGCGAAGTAGTCGCTCGATCGGGTTTAGTTAACAGCCATCGATCGATCGCTCGGGTTCAGTAACGCGTAGCCTGCAGTGCAATCGCTCGGGTTCAGTTAGAGCCCAACGCCTCACTCGGGTTCAGTTAGAGCGCAATGCCTCGCACACACGCGCGTACGTATGAGAGAAACGCGCATCGCTCGGGCCCCGACCACCCACCGTAACCGGGAACTCCCCCGATATTTTCCTCGCCCTCGCTTCTACCACGGTTTTCTCCGTCATGGATGGCCCAAAGAATGTCATGCAGCTGCGTCTCCGGCCCGCCCAGGATGAAAAGCCCATTTTCTATCATGATTTTTTGTCATAGAAGTAGGAGCCCACCACATCTATGATGATACCGGGTTTTGTCACAATTATCGTCATAGAAGTGTCATAAGTATGACAGAAAAAAATTCGTTTAGCCCAAAATGTCACGGATGTGTCTTTTTTTGTAGTGCTTACACCATGCAAATCTCGATACCCACACTATCAAAAGATAGTGTATGCGGTCTTTATGGCATCCCAGAAGCTGCGACACTACTTTCAAGAGTGTTCGATCACGGTGGCTTCCGACGTACCACTCAATGACATCATAAACAATCGAGACGCCACCGGCCGCATTGCCAAATGGGCCGTCGAGCTCTTACCATTTGAAATAACATACAAGTCACGCAGAGCTATTAAATCTCAGGTGTTGGCCGACTTCATCGCCGAATGGACAGAAGCCGAACTCCCTAAAGAGTACATCAAATACTTCAACTGGGTGATGTACTTTGACGGCTCTAAAATGTTAGCCGGATTAGGGGCTGGCGTTATCCTAACATCCCCTACAGGGTACATAGCCTGGTATGTATTACAAATCATGTATACGGACTCCAACAACGCAGCCAAATATGAGGCACTATTGCACGGTCTCCAAATGGTTGTTTCTATGGGCATACAACGCCTCGAGGTGCGTGGGGACTCGAACCTTGCAATATCCCAAATAAATGGAGAATTCGATGCGAAAGATCCAAAGATGGCGGCCTACCGTAACGCCGTACTCAAAATATCAGCTCGGTTTGAGGGGCTCGAGTTCCATCACGTAGCTCGAGACAGTAATCAAGGAGCGGACATCCTTGCTCGAATGGGTGATAAGCGCGACCCCGTCCCACCCAACACTTTTGTTGAAAGGCTTTTCAAGCCATCCGTGGTATGGCAGGACGAGAGCGGCAATACTAGTCTGGCGCCGATCATACCCTCAGATGTTGAACACAATTCTAAGGACATCGCGGGCTCGGAAACCGAAGTGACACCTTCCACCCATGTAATTATGGTTGTCATTGCTCCATGGACCGAACCCTTCCTGGCCTACCTTAATAGGCGGGAGCTCCCTGATGACCAGAACGGGGCCCGTCGCATAGTTTGACATTCGAAAGCCTACAAAGTTCATGAAGGAGAACTCTACAAGAAAAGTACTGATACGTCCATTTTGCATCATGTTTTCTTACTGTTATTTATGATGTTTTTATCCATAATAATGCTTTTTGGAGTAATTCTAATGCCTTTTCTCTCATAATTTGCAAGGTACACACCAAGAGGGAGAATTCCGGCAGCTAGAAATCTGGACCTGAAAAAGTTACGTCCGGCCACCTATTCTGCACAACTCCAAACAAGCTGAAACTTCACAGAGATTTTTTATGATTATTTAAGAAATATTGGAGCCAATAACTACCAGAGGGGGGCCACCAGGTGGGCACAACCCACATGGGCGCACCAGGCCCCCCAGGCGTGCCCTGGTGGGTTGTGGCCTCCTCGGCCCACCTCCGGTGCCCATCTTCTGGTATATAAGTCATTTTTACCTAGAAAAAATAAGGAGAAGACTTTCGAGGCGGAGCGCCGCCATCTCAAGGTGGAACTTGGGCAGGAGCACTTTTGCCCTCTGGCGGAGCGATTCTGCCGGGGGAACTTCCCTCCCGGAGGGGGAAATCATCGTCATCATCATCACCAACAACTCTCCCATCTTGGGGAGGGCAATCTCCATCAACATCTTCACCAACACCATCTCATCTCAAACTCTAGTTCATCTCTTGTATTCAATCTTGTTACCGGAACTATAGATTGGTGCTAGGGGGTGACTAGTAGTGTTGATTACTATATGGTTTATTTGGTGGAAGATTATATGTTCAGATCCATGATGCTATTTAATACTCCTATGATCATGAGCATGTTTATTATTTGTGAGTAGTTACTTTTGTTCTTGAGGTCATGGGAGAAATCATGTTGCAAGTAATCATGTGAACTTGATATGTGTTAGATATTTTGATAGTATGTATGTTGTGATTCCCTTAGTGGTGTCATGTGAACGTCGACTACATGACAGTTCACCATATTTGAGCCTAAGGGAATGCATTGTGGAGTAGTAAATAGATGGTGGGTTGCGAGAGTGACAGAAGCTTAAACCCCAATTTATGCACTATTCCGTAAGGGACCGATTGGACCCAAAAGTTTAATGCTATGGTTAGAATTTATTCTTAATACTTTTCTCGTAGTTGCGGATGCTTGCGGGAAGGTTAATCATAAGTGGGAGGTTTGTTCAAGTAAGAACAGAAACCTAAGCACTGGTCCACCCTCATATCAAATTATCAAAGTAGCGAACACGAATTAAACCAACATGATGAAAGTGACTAGATGAAATTCCCGTGTACCCTCAAGAACACTTTGCTTATCATAAGAGACTGTTGTGGCCTGTCCTTTCACTCAAAAGGATTGGGCTACCTTGTTGTATACTTGTTACTATTATTGTTACTTGCTCGTTACAAATTATCTTGCTATCAAACTACTCGCTACTTACCGTTTCAGCACTTGCACACATTACCTTACTGAAAACTACTTGTCATTTCCTTCTTCTCCTCGTTGGGTTCGACACTCTTACTTATCGAAAAGAGCTAAAATTGATCCCCTATACTTGTGGGTCATCAAGGCTATTTTCTGGCGCCGTTGCCGGGGAGTGAAGCGCCTTTGGTAAGGAAACATTTATATAGTGTGCTGAAATTTATTGTCACTTGCTACTATGGAAAACAATCCTTTGAGGGGTTTGTTCAGGGTATCTTCACCTTGTCCGGAACCACAATTAATTGCCCCTCAACCTACTGCACCTACTGAAAATATTGAATATGAAATTGCTTCGGGTATGATAGAACAACTGCTAGCTAATCCTTATGCAGGAGATGGAACCGAACATCCTGATATGCACTTGATATATGTAGAACAAATTTGTGGATTGTTCAAGATTGCAGGTTTACCCGGAGATAAGGTGATGAAAAAGGTTTTCCCTTTATCTTTGAAGGGAAAAGCATTGGCATGGTATAGGCTATGCGATGATATTGGATCATGGAATTGGAATCGTTTAAAATTGGAGTTCCACCAAAAAAATTATCCTATGCATCTAGTTCATCGTGATCGGAATTATATATATAATTTTTGGCCTCGTGAAGGAGAAAGTATCACTCTAAATTGGGGGAGGCCTAAGTCAATGTTATATTCATGCCGCAATCATGAGCTCTCAAGAGAAATTATTATTCAGAATTTTTATGCTCGGCTTTCTCGTAATGATCAAACCATGCTGGACACTTCTTGTGCTGGTTCTTTTATGAAGAAAACTATGGAATTCCGGTGGGATCTTTTGGAAAGAATTAAACGCAACTCTGAAGATTGGGAACTCGGCGAAGGTAAAGAGTCAGATATAAAGCTTAAGTATAATTGTGTTAAATCTTTAATGGATACCGATGCTTTTCAAAAGTTTAGCACTAAATATGGACTTGACTCTGAGATAGCCTCCTTTTGTGAATCATTTGCTACTCATGTTGATCTCCCTAAAGAGAAGTGGTTTAAATATCACCCACCTATTAAAGATGAAATGAAAGAACCGGTACCGGTTAAAGAAGAAACTATACTCTATAATGTTGATCCAGTTGTTCCTACTGCTTATATTGAGAAACCCCCTTTTCCTGTTAGGATAAAGGAACATGCTAAAGTTTCAACTGTGGTTAACAAAAGTTATGTTAGAACACCTGAACCAGATGAACAAATTATAGTAGAACCTAATGTTGCTATGGTTAAAGATCTCTTAGAAGAAGATATAGATGGGCATGTTATTTACTTCTATGTAGAAGCTGCTAGATTGCTAAACCCGATAAAAGGGATAAACATAGACCAGTTGTTGGCATGTCTGTCATTTCAGTTAAAATAGGAGATCACTGTTATCATGGTTTATGTGACATGGGTGCTAGTGTGAGTGCTATTCCTTACACTTCATATCAAGAAATTAAGAAAGACATAGCACCTGCAGAGATAGAGGACATAGATGTTACTATTAAACTTGCTAATAGAGACACCATATCACCTTTTGGGATTGTTAGAGATGTTGAAGTCTTGTGTGGGAAAATAAAATACCCTACTGATTTTCTTGTTCTTGGTTCCCCACAAGATGACTTATGTCCCATTATTTTTGGTAGACCCTCCTTGAATACATTTAATGCTAAGATAGATTGTAAGAAACAAACTGTCGGTGTTAGTTTTGGTGATGAGTCTCATGAGTGTAATTTTTCCAAGTTTAGTAGAAATCATCATGAAAAAGAATTGCCTAGTAAGGATGAATTAATTGGTCTTGCTTCTATTGTTGTGCCACCTACTGATCCTTTAGAGCAATATTTGCTAGACCATGAAAATGATTTTCATATGCATGAAAGAAATGAGATAGATAAGATTTTCTTTGAACAACGTCCTCTACTTAACCACAATTTGCCTACTGAAACTCCAGGAGGTCCTCCTCCACCTAAAGGTGATCCTGTGTTTGAATTAAAACAATTGCCAGACACTTTGAAATATGCTTATCTTGATGAAAAGAAAATATATCATGTTATTATCAGTGCTAACCTTTCAGAACATGAAGAAGAAAGATTATTGAAAGTTCTAAGGAAGCACCGAGCTGCTATTGGATATACTCTTGATGATTTAAAGGGCATTAGTCCCACTCTATGCCAGCACAAAATTAATATGGAACCTGATGCTAAACCAGTTGTTGATCACCAAGGTCGGTTAAATCCGAAGATGAAAGAGGTGGTAAAACGGAAATACTAAAACTTCTAGAAGCAGGTATAATCTATCCTATAGCTGATAGTAGATGGGTAAGTCATGTTCATTGTGTCCCTAAGAAAGGAGGTATAATTGTTGTTCCTAATGATAAGAATGAACTTATTCCACAAAGAATTGTTACAGGCTATAGAATGGTAATTGAATTCAGAAAATTAAATAAAGCAACTAGAAAAGATCATTGCCCTTTGCCTTTTATTGATCAAATGCTTGAAAGATTATCTAAGCACACACACTTTTGCTTCCTTAATGGATATTCTGGCTTTTCACATATACCAATTTCTCAACCTGATCAAGAAAAGACCGCTTTTACTTATCCTTTTGGAACCTATGCTTATAGACGTATGCCTTTTGGTTTATGTAATGCATCTGCTACCTTTCAAAGATGCATGATGGCTATATTCTCTGACTTTTTGAAAATATTGTTAAGGTTTTCATGGATGATTTCTCTGTTTATGGGCAGTCTTTTGATGATTGTTTAAGCAATCTTGATCAAGTTTTGCAGAGATGTGAACAAACAAATCTTGTCTTGAATTGGGAGAAGTGCCACTTTATGGTTAATGAAGGCATTGTCTTGGGTCATAAAATTTCTAAAAGAGGTATTGAAGGAGATCAAGCTAAGATTGATGCAATTGAGAAAATGCCATGTCCCAAGGACATCAAAGGTATTAGTAGTTTCCTAGGTCATGCTGGTTTCTATAGGAGATTTATCAAAGAATTTTTCTAAAATTTCTAGGCCTCTTACTAATCTTTTGCAAAAGGATATTCCTTTTTTTTATGATGATTGTCTGGAAGCCTTTGAAACACTCAAGAAAGCCTTAATTTCTGCACCTATAGTTCAACCACCTGATTGGAACTTGCCTTTTGAAATTATGTGTGATGCTAGTGATTATGATGTTGGTGCTGTTCTAGGACAAAGAGTTGATAAGAAATTGAATGTTATTCATTATGCTAGTAAAAGTCTAGACAGTGCTAAAAGAAATTATGCTACTACTGAAAAAGAATTCTTAGCAGTGGTGTTTGCTTGTGATAAATTTAGACCTTATATTGTTGATTCCAAAGTAACTGTTCACATAGACCATGCTACTATTAAATATCGTAGGGAAAAGAAAGATGCTAAACCTAGACTTATTCGTTGGGTTCTCTTGTTACAAGAATTTGATTTGCATATTATTGATAGAAAAGGAGCTGAGAACCCCGTAGCTGATAACTTGTCTAGGCTTGAAAATGTGCTTGATGACCCACTTCATATTGATGATAGTTTTCCTGATGAGCAGTTAGCTACAATAAATGTTGCTAATAGTATTCCTTGGTATGCTGACTATGCTAGTTACATTGTTGCTAAATATTTGCCACCTAGCTTTACTTACCAACAAAAGAAAAAATTCTTCTATGATTTAAGACATTACTTTTGGGATGACCCACATCTTTATAAAGAAGGAGTAGATGGTATTATTAGATGTTGTGTACCTGAGCATGAACAGGGACAAATCCTATGGAAATGTCACTCCGAACCGTATGGAGGGCATCATGCTGGAGATAGAACTGCTCATAAGGTATTGCAATCTGGATTTTATTGGCCTACTCTTTTCAAGGATGCTCGTAAGTATGTCTCATCCTGTGATGAATGCCAAAGAATAGGTAATATCGGTAAGCGTCAAGAAATGCCTATGAATTATTCACTTGCTGTTGAACCATTTGATGTTTGGGGGTTTGATTACATGGGACCTTTTCCTTCCTCTAATGGGTATACACATATTTTGGTTGCTGTTGATTATGTTACCAAATGGGTAGAAGCTATTCCAACCAGTAGTGTTGATCACAACACCTCTATTAAAATGCTTAAGGAAGTTATTTTCCCAAGGTTTGGAGTCCCTAGATATTTAATGACTGATGGTGGTTCACACTTTATTCATGGTGCTTTTCGTAAAATGCTTGCCAAGTATGATGCTAACCATAGAATTGCATCACCCTATCATCCTCAGTCTAGTGGTCAAGTTGAGCTTAGCAATAGAGAAAAAATTAATTTTGCAAAAGACTGTCAATAAGTCCATGAAGAATTGGTCTAAGAAATTAGATGATGCACTTTGGGCTTATAGAACAGCATATAAAAATCCTATGGGTATGTCTCCTTATAAAATGGTTTACGGAAAAGCTTGTCATTTGCCTCTTGAGTTAGAACATAAAGCATATTGGGAAGTTAAAGAGCTCAACTATGATTTCAAACTTGTTGGTGAAAAGAGGCTATTTGATATAAGCTCATTAGATGAATGGAGAACCCAAGCCTATGAAAATGAAAAGTTATTCAAAGAAAAATTTAAAAGATGGCATGACAAAAGGATCCAAAAGCGTGAGTTTAAAGTCGGAGAATATGTTCTTTTGTACAACTCTCATTTTAGATTCTTTGCAGGAAAGCTCCTCTCGAAATGGGAAGGCTCATATGTCATCGAGGAGGTTACCGGTTTGGAGCCATCAAAATAAATAATTCTGAAGGTACTAACCCAAAGGTTGTCAATGGGCAACGAATAAAGCATTGTATCTCAGGTACGCCTATTAATGTTGAAAGCAATATTATCCAAACTTTGACACCGGAAGAACACATAGAAGAGTCCTTCCAGAACACTCCAGAATCGTCAAAATAAGGAGGTACGTGATACGGTAAGTAAACGGACTCTAAAAAATCCGCAAAAATATTTTTTGTCAGTTTTGGAATATTTTAAAATTTTGGAAACAAAGAAACTTTCAGGAAGCGTCCCCTGGTGGGCACAAGACACCAGGGCGCGCCAGGCATGCCTGGGTGGGTTGTGCCCACCTGGGACACCTCCCATACTCCGTTTTTCTTCCTCTTACTTGTCCCTCAAGATAAAAAATCTATATATACTTTCCTGAACCTGTTAACCACCGTATCGCGAAGAAATCCTCTGTTCTCTTTTCTTGCTGTTTTCTGCGTAGATCTGAAAATATGTCATCTCAAGACTCTGAGGGAGAGAGCTATGTTGCTGATCTCATCGCAAACCCAAAGTCCTATGGGGAAGAGAAGCACTATGGCTAGACTTCTGAAGAAGATGAAGATGAATCGATTCCTCCTTGGTTCAAAAACGTAAGCATGGAGGCGTTATGCAAGAAGATAATAAAACTTGAGATAGATAATTGCGAGTTGATGATGGAGAATTTTACTCTCAGTAAGAAGTTGAAGGAAGCAAAGGGCAAATCCCCTATCTTCTCACCACCACCATTACCTTCTTCTTCACCAACATCGCCTTCTTCACCACCAAAAGAGAACTAAGTATCGGGTATGGGCACTCCCCTTCGCTTCCGCCAAGCTTGGGGGAGTTGCCCCGGTATCGTATCATCCCACTATCTTTTTGCTTTTACTTATCTTAGTTCGATCCTTTTGCTTTAGATGAAATAAAGTATAGTTCAATCCTTTCTTCTTTGAGAGTTTGCTTAGTGATCTATCACTGTAATCGTGGGCAAGTTATATAATAAAGTTAGTTTGAGTTTTTACTTTCTTTACTTTCATGTTGCAAATAAAGAAAAGAAATAAGAAAATAAAAAGAGAAAGAAATAAATAAAATGAAGGAAATAAATCAATAATATCATATACTAATCCTATGGTAGGTGATAGCACAACATAAGGAAAAGTATAAGTAGGAAATTTTATTAGAGATTGACAAACATAACATTAGTCAATGATGCAACTCATGAAAGAATTAATAAGGGAAGGGAAGACTCGCATATAAATATACTATCCTAGAAATATTTTGTGATTGTGAGCCCTCATCAAAATATTATATGCCAAAAAAATTGACGTTGGACAAGGAGGACAACGTAATGGTTTATGTTTGTTTATATTCACATAGAAGTCATATTGTCATAGATCCTTTAACATGTGGTGCTTGCCCCCTATCTTTGCTAGCCAAAATTTCTACACTAAGTAGAGATACTACTTGTGCATCCAAAAACCCTTAAACCAGAATCTTTTTCAAGTGTCCACCATACCAACCTAGGGGTTGAGCAAGATCCCTCAAGTAAGTTGTCATCGGTGCAAAAAGGCAATAAAAATTGCTTCTAAATGTGTGAGATTGTTTAGTGTAAGAGAAAATTGAGCATTGCATGAACCTGGATGACAAAGAATAAAAGCGACAGACTACATAATAAAGGTTGTCATCTTAAGGGGCAATATAACATGACGTTCTTCTGCACTAAGGGATTGAGCATACAAACAAATAAGCGCATGGCAACCTCTGCTTCCCTCTGCAAAGGGCCTATATTTTACTTTTATGTATTTACTTTTATGCAAAGAGACAAAGTTTTCCTTCTACTCCTTTTATTTTTTTCTTTTGCCAAGCATCATGTGGTGAGGAAAGATCTAGGCACATATGTCCAATTGAATATAGATAGCATGAGTTATTATTGTTGACATCACCCTTGAGGTGAGTATGTTGGGAGGCGAAACTACAAGCCCCTATCTTTCTATGTGTCCGGTTGAAACGATTTGCTCATGTGTACAAGGTGAGTGTTAGCAATCATAGAAGATTATATGATGGTTGAGTATGTGGACTTGCCTAAAGGCTCCGACACGTGACCCTTCCTGAAAAGATGATGAATTGTAGTTGCAAAGTTGACTGAGAACATACTTTGTTGGTTTCTAATAGAGTTTTTGCTTTATACTTCGATTATGTGATGAACTGTTACTTATTCATGGGAAGTGTATGATAGAAGTTCTATGATAAAAGTATTATGTTTAAATTTGTTGCTGTCATAATAATCAACATGATGCTTCTATGTCCGTATTTTGTTTTTACCGACACCTCTCTCTCAAAGCATGTGGACATGTTTTTTTATTTCGGTTTTCGCTTGAGGACAAGCGAGGTCTAAGCTTGGGGGAGTTAATACATCCATTTTGCATCATGTTTTCTTACTTTTATTTATAATGTTTTTATCCATAATAATGCTTTTTAGAGTAATTCTAATGCCTTTTCTCTCATAATAACAAGGTACACACCAAGAGGGAGAATTCCGGCAGCTGGAAATCTGGACTTGAAAAAGCTACGTCAGGCCACCTATTCTGCACAACTCCAAACGAGCTGAAACTTCATGGAGATTTTTTATGGATTGTTTAAGAAATATTGGAGCCAATAACTACCAGAGGGGGCCACCAGGTGGGCACAACCCACCTGGGCGCGCCAGGCCCCCCAGGCGCGCCCTGGTGGGTTGTGGCCTCCTTGGCCCACCTCCGGTGCCCATCTTCTGGTATATAAGTCATTTTTACCTAGAAAAAATAAGGAGAATACTTTCGGGGCGGAGCGCCACCGTCTCGAGGCGGAACTTGGGCAGGAGCACTTTTGCCCTCCGGCAGAGCGATTCTGTCGGGGGAACTTCCCTCCCGGAGGGGGAAATCATCGTCATCATCATCACCAATAACTCTCCCATCTTGGGGAGGGCAATCTCCATCAACATCTTCACCAGCACCATCTCATCTCAAACCCTATTTCATATCTTGTATTAAATCTTGTTACGGGAACTATAGATTGGTGCTAGGGGGTGACTAGTAGTGTTGATTACATCTTGTAGTTGATTACTATATGGTTTATTTGGTGGAAGATTATATGTTCAGATCCATGATGCTATTTAATACTCCTCTGATCATGAGCATGTTTATTATTTGTGAGTAGTTACTTTTGTTCTTGAGGTCACGGGAGAAATCATGTTGCAAGTAATCATGTGAACTTGATATGTGTTCGATATTTTGATAGTATGTATGTTGTGATTCCCTTAGTGGTGTCATGTGAACGTCGACTACATGACACTTCACCATATTTGGGCCTAAGGGAATGCATTGTGGAGTAGTAAATAGATGGTGGGTTGTGAGAGTGATAGAAGCTTAAACCCCAGTTTATGCACTATTCCGTAAGGAACCGATTGGACACAAAATTTTAATGCTATGGTTAGAATTTATTCTTAATACTTTTCTCATAGTTGTGGATGCTTGCGGGAGGGTTAGTCATAAGTAGGAGGTTTGTTCAAGTAAGAATAACTCCTAAGCACCGGTCCACCCACATATCAAATTATCAAAGTAGCGAACACGAATTAAACCAAGATGATGAAAGTGACTAGATGAAATTCCCTTGTACCCTCAAGAACACCTTGCTTATCATAAGAGACCATTTCGGCATGTCCTTTTCCTCAAAAGGATTGGGCTACCTTGCTGCATACTTGTTACTATTATCATTATTTGCTCATTACAAATTATCTTGCTATCACTCGCTACTTACCGTTTCAGCACTTGCAGACATTACCTTACTGAAAACTACTTGTCATTTCCTTCTGCTCCTCGTTGGGTTCAACACACTTACTTATCGAAAAGAGCTACAGTTGATCCCCTATACTTGTGGGTCATCAAGTACTACGGGAGTTCTTCAAAGATGTATCTTCGAAGAGGAGGGACGATAGCTCTTGGCTGAAATACATGCCGGCCTTGGCGGCCATCATGCCGCAGCTCGGGCCCTTGTAAGTAAAGCCTTCTGTACAGGATTCTTTTGGCCACGGCCCGAGCAGACGCACAGGCCCTTGTACATCATTGTGTCGGATGCCAGATTTTTGCCAATCAAAGCCATTTACCGCCCACTGCCCTCGGAACAATCCCCATTACCTGGCCTTTTGCGGTCTGGGGGCTAGACATGGTCGGACCCCTTAAAGGGGGAGGCCATAAGAAAAAGTATTTGCTGGTTATGGTGGATAAATTCACCAAGTGGATAGAGGCCAAACCGGTAAAAACGGCCGAAGCCGGACCGGTGATCGATTTTATATCCGGTGTTGTACACCGTTATGGCGTCCCGCACAACATCATTACTGACAATGGTTCTAACTTTACAGCCGACGAGGTGAAAACTTGGTGTGCTAATCTAGGCATTAAGCTCGACTACGCCTCCGTTTATCACCCTCAAACAAACGGTCAGGTCGAACGGGCTAATGGCCTGACAATGAGCGGCATCAAACCCAGACTAGTGCGCTCCCTATGGGAATCAGATAAGCACTGGGTTGAGGAACTCGATTCCGTACTCTGGGGGCTACGGACCACGCCCAATCGCACGACCGGATACACACCCTTCTTTATGGTGTATGGCGCAGAGGCTGTCTTGCCTTGCGACATTATTCATGACTCACCTCGAGTGCGCATGTATGAAGAGAGAGAAGCCGAGCTCGATCGGCAGGACGATCTACACGAATTGGAGGAGGAGCACGATGTTGCGAAAGCCTGTTCCGCATTCTACCAACAACAGGCTCGGAGATATCAAAGCAGAGAAGTGCGGGCAAAGACTTATAATGTTGGTGAGCTCATTCTACGCCTACCAGAGAAGAAAAAGGACAAACTCAAACCCAAATGGGAGGGTCCCTTTATTATAGATGAGGTTCTCACTGGAGGAGCCTATCGCCTTCGCAATGCATCGGATAATCGCTTAGAGCCAAACACATGGAACGCTGCTCGGCTCTGAAGATTCTATGCCTAAGTCCAGACATATACATTTATTCGTTCCTTTTTCTCCTTTTCAATTTTTTCCTTTTCTCGTTTTTATACGATTTCTAGCGTGTGTTCGGCTAAGCCGCACACTTGAGGGGTATACATCCTTAAATGTACACACCCCACCATAACTTGGGGCTTCTCTCAATAGAAGCTTATTATTATTTTGAGCATAGAGCTCACCATATATATGTGTCGTCTGCTCATATACATCCTTTCTTCGCCATTATATGCACCTCTATGACTTAAGTTTTTGCCAAGCTGGGTTGCCTGGCTCCTGTGCTTATGCCCTACGTTCCCGCTTGTTCGGCTAGGGCATAAAGGGAGCACCTCTGCGATTGTTACAACCGGGTTATCCAGACATGTACCTCAGATGGGTGAAGCCGAAAGCTAGAGTTCTTAAGAGAATAATTGGTCGGTGGACAAATGACGAACTGCCTTCGTTGCAATATAAACTCCCAAAACATAAAGCTTCCTGTGACTTTTTAGCATCACAACTTAGGCATGCTTAAATAACGCATGCTGACCCAGGGAGAGGAACCCTTAACGAAACTATTCTCTCTGGAAGATGTTTCTTACGTTAAAAAGTAATATAACATAACTCCCCGAATACAGTTTGTCTGTTCAAGCACCATGACCGGATTGCCTGGTTTCCGAACATACTTTGTGTTTACCATAGGTATAGTATTCGGAAACACTCCAAACCTTGGGTTTCGGAGGTTGAAGCGGAAGGTCTGCCATGGCAATCTTTTCAAGTTCGGCCGGAGATAAGTTTGGTGATAAAGTACATTGTTACATGGAATCAAACGCCTACTCTTCATCTATACCATCTATAAGGCTGTCTAGTTTCCAGTCCTGTTGTGAAAATTTGGCAGCTATCTTTACTTGGTCATACACCAAGCTAACCCGAATTTCTTGTCCGCCTGGTCCCCGAGGTCTGACCCGGGCCATATGATTCGGATCAAGTCCGGTATACCGCGTTTTCACCATGGCCCAGGCTTCCCTTGCACCTTCTCAACATGTTGATGCCTTCCATAGTTCAAAGCAGCGTCGAGGTCCCTTGAATAAATTCACGAGCTCCTCCATAATTTCTGGAGGAGAATCAGATGGCCACAAAGCCTTCTCCATGTTCATCATGGCTTTCCGAGCTTGCTCGTGCACCTTGGATAGCTCTTGCAGAAAGTCGCCTTGAAACCCAGACACTTCTCCCTCAGGCCGCCCAGTTAACAAACCTACAGGAACAATTTTGTAAAACTTTCCATCAGGGGGCCATATGAAAGTCAGGTTAAAGGACATACTGAATATGCCGCCTTTCATCTTTCTGTTCTCCTTCAAGGCATCCGACAGTTGGGCTCGTACGTCCTTTAGCTCTTCGGCTTGCTTGATGTTTGCATCCTGTAGTTTGTTCTTCTCATCAATGGTTCGTGTTAATATACGTTGACCAGCGGCTTCTTGCCCTTCAGCATGTTGTTTGTCCACCTGAGCAGCCCTTAGCCTCTCATCCAACTGATCTGTCGATCCTGCCGCTGAAAACAAAACAATGCATATTTCAAAATCATTGTTGGCGCAGAATCGTATTTTCTGGACACTGTTGTACTTACCATCAGGTCCCTTCTTGGAATTCTTCAAATTTCCTAGTTCGGCGGTGATAACAGTTAGCTTGGTCCGACTTTCTTCAAGCTCCTTGGACAATGTGTTATTTTTCTCCGTGAGTACCTAATGATATAACGACCCTTAAATCAGTTGGGCCAGCTGCTTCAAGTCTCGAGGGCTACTGGCGCATGATTATTGAATCTACACAAAGTTCTTACCCGCATATCCTTTGAAAGCAGGTGAGTGGCTCCGGCAAGTCCATCCTGAGCAACTCGGATATATGCATCCGCAGACCTGAGGGCATTGAACGCCTCTTCGATGAAACTTGGGTCGCGTATGGCCTCTTTCCGCCGCCGATGATTCATCGCGCTCTCCACTTCGGAATTGGTGACGGATACATTATCTGAATCCTCTTGGAGATGACAATCTGGCGTTGCGCCCGTATCAACCCTAGTCCTTGTGGCAGGGTCCGAGGCCGGATTGGTCGGGGCATGGCAGTTAAGGTCCCTGAATGCAGTCCGATGTATGCCCCTCCTGAAATATGGCACAGCGTAAAAACGTCACAATCCGGTCTATTCAACCGAGTGCATGTTAAAAATTATACCTCTTTGGTGAAGGTGGGGGCTCGGTAGTACCATAGTTTGCCTTTCTTTTCAAAGACTCGCCCTGCGCGGGAGTCGCCTTCTTAGAGGACGCCTTTGATACAGCTCGGCGAGACGAGCGCCGCCCCTTCAGAGCATGAGACAGTGCGGTGGGTGAGGCTCCATGGGAAAACTCTTTTTGAGGGGATGTCTACTGGGTACTTACATGGGAGGAGGGGAGAAGGCCAGGGTAATCGGCTATAATGGCCACTTCCGTGCCGTCATGGCTCACCTGATAAAAGACCCCCTCCTTAAGTTCTATGAATATATCTGGATCTTCTTCAAATCCGGGATCCATGTCTCAAACATGGTCCTCTGGCTGCAGAGCGGGGTTGTGGACCCCCTCGACGACCTTTCTCCACTCCTATTAAAAATAGCCGGATTAAATTCGGCTAACATGACCCAGGAAAGAGATTGAGTGAGGCCAATAATCAAAGAAAAACTCACCCAGTCGATGGGGTTATACATGGAAAAACCTTCCCGACATTTCAAGCGAGTGAAGTCTTCCTTCTCCCCTTTGTAAAGGTCAGCTAAGATGCTGGCCAAGGCAGTAAAATTGTCCGGACCCTTGCGTAGACAGCGGGATGCATCATCCTCCCTGTTGTAATTCCACATAGGAAAACCTCTAGACTGGAGCGGCTGAACGCATCGCGTTATTGAAATCGCCATTACCTTGATTATAGACAGCCCGGAATGGGCAAGTACTCTGATCTTGCTTACTAGCCTCTTAACCTCTGCACTGTCTTCTTCCCCGAGGCTTCGGGGACGCCAGTTGACGCGCTTCTTTAAAGGAGCACTGGAGAATTCGAGAAGATCGCGCCGGATTGGGTCCGGAGGAACGGCGTCTTCAATATAAAACCATTCCGAGGGCCACTCTTCGGATGCCTTCTTCGGAGTGCCAGACAGGTAACCTATCCCGGCTATGCGCCATACTTCGGCGCCGCCCACCTCGAATATGGATCCCTTTTGGGAGCGGGGGACGAGGCAGAAAAATTTCCGCCATAGCTCGAAATGAGCCTCACAGCCTAGAAATAGCTCGCAAAGAGCAACGAAGCCTGCGATATGCAGGATGGAGCCTGGCGTCAGATTGTGCAGTTGGAGGCCATAAAACTCCAGGAGACCTCTGAGGAAAGGATTGATAAGAAATCCTATGCCTCTCAAAAGGAAAGAAACAAAGCACACCCGCTCCTCTTTAGTAGGATTGGGGAAATTCTCCGCCAGGGCTTCGCCGTTGAGGGGAGTTAATCCAGCCCAAACGGAGACTAGATCTGTAGGAGGAAGATATCCCTGCGTCTGAAGTCTGTTCATATGGGTGCGGGATACTGAGCAGCTTTCCCAATCGCCTTTTTGAGGGCCGTGAGGGCGTGAGGAAGAACTGGGAACGCCGGCCATGTTTGGATGATTTCCTATGGCGAGTTCTAAGGATTTCCGCGTGGCGTGGAATGGCATCTGAGATCTAATCTCCTTAAATAGATGCCTTCCCTACGTGGTCATGGGGTTATTTGTAAAAATACTTAGACCCTTCGCGTACGTTTGACACGTGGAAGCCGAGGCGACGGCGGCAAAGAGGCAATAAAATATGATATTTAATGTGGAGTCGAACTTTCATCAATTCGAAGTATAATGGAGAACCCGCGTTGCAAAGCCGAAGACACAAAGCCGGATACTACGTCATCATTGAAGGCAAGTTCGGGGGCTACTGAGGGAGTCCTGGATTAAGGGGTCCTCGGGTGTCCGGGCTATGTAACATGGGCCGAGAAGATACAAGGTAGAAGGCCTTCCCCCGTGTCTGGATGGGACTCTGCTTTGCGTGGATGGCAAGATTGGCATCCGGACGTGTAGTTTCCTTCCTCTGTAAACCGTCTTTGTACAACCCTAGCCCCCTCCGGTGTCTATATAAACCGGAGGGTTTAGTCAGTAGAGGCTATCAGAATTCATATAGGCTAGACATCTAGGGTTCAGCCATTACGATCTCGAGGTAGATCAACTCTTGTAACCCCTATACTCATCAAAGTCAATCAAGAAGGAAGTAGGGTATTACCTCCATTAAAAGGGCCCGAACCTGGGCAAACATCGTGTCCCCCGTCTCCTGTTACCTTCGATCCTCAGATGCACAGTTTGGGACCCCTACCCAAGATCGGCCGATTTTGACACCGACAGTGGGGGGTCGGGGGCGTCGGGGGTGGTGGTGCTCGGGGGCGGCGGGGTCGGTGAGGGTCGGGGGCGGTGGAGATCGGCGGCGGGGCCGGCGGGCATGGGGGCGGCGCGGGTGAGGTGAGGGAGAGAGAGAGGGGTGGGGCGATGGGCCGACCGTTTTTTAGTTAGGTTTAATTTCTTTGCCGTCTGCTAGCAGAAGGCAAAGAGCGTAGCTAGTGGGGTGGGGCCGGGGGGAAACGGCCATTAAGTTGGCTATTCTCTTTGCCGTCTGCTCGCGGACGGCAAAGAAAGTGGCCGTTAGGTGGTTCTCACTAGTGGGCCACCCTCCCTCTTTGTTGTCCGCTAGCAGACGGCAAAGCTTCTATGACATCTGCTAGCAGACGGCAAAGAGCTGGCTGACGATAAACACCCTCTTTGTCATCTGCTCTTTCTTTGCCGTCAGCTTTCTGTATGCTGATGGCAAAGACCTCCTTTGTCGTCAGCTAGCTGACGTCAAAGAACTGGCTGACGGCAAAGATCCTGATTCCAGTAGTGCTACGAGAATATGACCGGAGGCGTAAACTGTGGAGGGGGGCACCGCACACGGCTAATGATACGTCTCCAACGTATCTATAATTTTTGATTGCTTCATGCTATATTATATTCTATTTTGGATTATTAATGGGCTTTGGTATACACTTCTATATTATTTTTGGGACTAACCTATTAACCGGAGGCCCGGCCCAAATTGCTGTTTTTTGCCTATTTCAGTGTTTCGCAGAAAAAGAGTATCAAACGGAGTCCAAACGGAATGAAACCTTCGGGACGTGATTCTCGGAACAAACATAATCCAGAGGACTTGCACCCAACGTCAAGAAATCAACCAGGAGAGCACGAGGCAGGGGGCGCGCCTACCCCCCTAGGCGCGCCCTCCACCCTCATGGGGCCCACGTTGCTCCACCGACGTACTTCTTCCTCCTATATATACCTACGTACCCCCAAACCAACAGAAGCATCCACGAAAACCTAATTCCACCGCCGCAACCTTCTGTACCCGTGAGATCCCATCTTGGGGCCTTTTCCGGTGTCCTGCCAGAGGGGCATTGATCACGGAGGGCTTCTACATCAACACCATAGCCTCTCCGATGATGTGTGAGTAGTTTACCTCAGACCTTCGGGTCCATAGTTATTAGCTAGATGGCTTCTTCTCTCTCTTTGGATCTCAATACAAGGTTCTCCACGATTCTTGTGGAGATCTATTCGATGTAATCTTCTTTTGCGGTGTGTTTGTTGAGACCGATGAATTGTGGGTTTATGTTCAAGTTTATCTATGAACAATATTTGAATCTTATCTGAATTCTTTTATGTATGATTGGTTATCTTTGCAAGTCTCTTCGAATTATCAGTTTGGTTTGGCCTACTAGATTGATCTTTCTTGCAATGGGAGAAGTGCTTAGCTTTGGGTTCAATCTTGCGGTGTCCTTTCCCAGTGACAACAGGGGCAGCAAGGCACGTATTGTATTGTTGCCATCGAGGATAACAAGATGGGGTTTATATCATATTGCATGAGTTTATCCCTCTACATCATGTCATCTTGCTTAAAGCGTTACTCTGTTCTTATGAACTTAATACTCTAGATGCATGCTGGATAGCGGTCGATGTGTGGAGTAATAGTAGTAGATGCAGGCAGGAGTCGGTCTACTTGTCACAGACGTGATGCCTATATACATGATCATACCTAGATATTCTCATAACTATGCTCAATTCTATCAATTGCTCAACAGTAATTTGTTCACCCACCGTAATACTTATGCTCTCGAGAGAAGCCACTAGTGAAACCTATGGCTCCCGGGTCTATTTTCCATCATCCTAATCTTCCAACACTTAGCTATTTTTATGGCCTTTTATTTTACTTTGCATCTTTATTATAAAAATACCAAAAATATTATCTTATCATATCTATCAGATCTCACTTTCGTAAGTGATCGTGAAGGGATTGACAACCCCTTTATTGCGTTGGTTGCGAGGTTTTTATTTGGTTGTGTAGGTGCGAGGGACTCATGCGTGGCCTCCTACTGGATTGATACCTTGGTTCTCAAAAACTGAGGGAAATACTTATGCTGCTTTACTGCATCACCCTTTCCTCTTCAAGGGAAAACCAACGCAGTGCTCAAGAGGTAGCAAGAAAAATTTCTGGTGCCGTTGCCGGGGAGTCTACGCAAAAGTCAACATACCAAGTACCCATCACAAACTCTTATCTCCCGCATTACATTATTTGCCATTTGCCTCTTGTTTTCCTCTCCCCCACTTCACCCTTGCCGTTTTATTCGCCCTCTCTTTTCCGTTCGCCTCTTTTTCGCTTGCTTCTTGTTTGCTCGTGTGTTGGATAGCTTGCTTGTCACTATGGCTCAAGACAATACTAAATTGTGTGACTTTACCAATACCAACAACAATGATTTTCTTAGCACTCCGATTGCTCCTCTTATCGATACTGAGTCTTGTGAAATTAATACTGCTTTGTTGAATCTTGTCATGAAAGATCAATTCGCCGGCCTTCCTAGTGAAGATGCCGCTACCCATCTAAATAGCTTTGTTGATTTATGTGATATGCAAAAGAAGAAAGATGTGGACAATGATATTGTTAAATCGAAGCTATTTCCTTTTTCGCTTAGAGACCGTGCTAAAGCTTGCTTTCGTCTTTGCCTAAAAATAGTATTGATTCATGGAATAAGTGCAAAGATGCTTTTATCTCTAAGTATTTTCCTCTCGCTAAGATCATCTCTCTTAGAAACGATATTATGAATTTTAAGGAACTTGATCATGAACATGTTGCACAATCTTGGGAGAGAGTGAAATTAATGATACGTAATTGCCCTACTCTGGTTTGAATTTGTGGATGATTATACAAAAAAATTATGCCGGATTGAATTTTGCTTCTAGAAATCTTTTAGATTCGGCCGCGGGAGGCACTTTTATGGAAATCACTTTAGGAGAAGCTACTAAACTCGTAGATAATATTATGGTTAATTATTCTCAATGGCACACTGAAAGATCTACTAATAAAAAAGTGCATGCGATAGAAGAAATTAATGTTTTGAGTGGAAAGATGGATGAACTTATGAAATTATTTGCTACTAAGAGTGTTTCTTCAGATCCTAATGATATGCCTTTGTCCACTTTGATTGAGAATAATAATGAATCTATGGATGTGAATTTTGTTGGTAGGAATAATTTTGGTAACAACGCATATAGAGGAAACTTTAATCCTAGGTCGTACCCTAGTAATTCCTCTAATAATTATGGTAATTCCTACAACAACTCTTATGGAAATTTTAATAAGATGCCCTCTGAATTTGAGACTAGTGTTAAAGAATTTATGATTTCGCAAAAGAATTTCAATGCTTTGCTTGAAGAAAAGTTGCCTAAGATTGATGAATTGGCTAGGAACGTTGATAGAATTTCTCTTGATGTTGATTCCTTGAAACTTAGATCTATCCCACCTAAGCATGATATCAATGAGTCTCTCAAAGCCATGAGAATTTCCATTCATGAGTGCAAAGAAAGAACCGCTAGGATGCGTGCTAAGAAAGACTGCTTTGTGAAAGCGTATTCTTCTAGTTTCTATGAAAATAAAGATGAAGATCTAAAAGTTATTGATGTGTCTCCTATTAAATCTTTGTTTTCCAATATGAATCTTGATAATGAAGGGACTGAATATGATCTACTTTTACCTAGAAGGCGTTCCAAAAATTCGGAGTTTTTAGATCTTGATGCTAAAATTGGTAAAAGTGGGATTGAAGAAGTTAAAACTTTAGATAGCAATAAACCCACTATTTTGGATTTCAAGGAATTTAATTATGATAATTGCTCTTTGATAGATTGTATTTCCTTGTTACAATCCGTGCTAAATTCTCCACATGCTTATAGTCAACATAAAGCTTTTACTAAACATATCGTTGATGCTTTGATGCAATCTTATGAAGAAAAACTTGAGTTGGAAGTTTCTATCCCTAGAAAACTTTATGATGAGTGGGAACCTACTATTAAAATTAAAATTAAAGATCATGAATGCTATGCTTTGTGTGATTTGGGTGCTAGTGTTTCCACGGTTCCAAAAACTTTGTGTGATTTGTTAGGCTTCCGCGAATTTGATGATTGCTCTTTAAACTTACACCTTGCAGATTCCACTATTAAAAACCTATGGGAAGAATTAATGGTGTTCTTATTGTTGCAAATAGGAATTATGTGCCCGTAGATTTTATTGTCCTTGATATAGATTGCAATCCTTCATGTCCTATTATTCTTGGTAGTTAGAACGATTGGTGCAATTATTGATATGAAGGAAGGGAATATTAGATTCCAATTTCCATTAAGGAAAGGCATGGAACACTTCCCTAGAAAGAAAATAAAATTACCTTATGAATCTATTATGAGAGCCACTTATGGATTGCCTACCAAAGATGGCAATACCTAGTTCTATCCGTGCTTTTATGCCTAGCTAGGGGCGTTAAACGATAGCGCTTGTTGGGAGGCAACCCAATTTTATTTTTAGTTTTTTGCTTTTTTCTTCTGTTTAGGAATAAATCTTTGATCTAGCCTCTGGTTAGGATTGTTTTTATGTTTGAATTAGTGTTTGTGCCAAGTTAAACCTATAGGATCTTCTTGGATGATAGTTATTTGATCTTGCTGAAAATTCCAGAAACTTTCTGTTCACGAAAACAATTGTTAAACATTACCAGAACGTGATATAATATTGATTCCAATTGCATAAGATCAATAAACAAATTATTTGGGTCTTCCTATTTTGTCTGAATTTTTAGAGTTCCAGAAGTTTGCGTTAGTTACAGATTACTACAGACTGTTCTGTTTTTGACAGATTCTGTTTTTCGTGTGTTGTTTGCTTATTTTGATGAATCTATGGCTAATAAAATAGTTTATAAACCATAGAGAAGTTGGAATACAGTAGGTTTAACACCCATATAAATAAAGAATGAGTTCATTACAGTACCTTGAAGTGGTGTTTTCTTTTCTTTCACTAACGGAGCTCACGAGATTTTCTGTTAAGTTTTGTGTTGTGAAGTTTTCAAGTTTTGGGTAAAAGATTTGATGGATTATGGAACAAGGAGTGGAAAGAGCCTAAGATTGGGGATGCCCATGGCACCCCAAGATAATCTAAGGACACCAAAAAGCCAAAGCTTGGGGATGCCCCGGAAGGCATCCCCTCTTTCGTCTACTTCCATCGGTAACTTTACTTGGAGCTATATTTTTATTCACCACATGATATGTGTTTTGCTTGGAGCGTCTTGTATAATTTGAGTCTTTGCTTTTTAGTTTTTCACAATCATCTCTGCTGTACACACCTTTTGAGAGAGACACACATGATTCGGAATTTATTAGAATACTCTATGCGCTTCGCTTATATCTTTTGAGCTATATAGTTTTTTGCTCTAGTGCTTCACTTATATCTTTTAGAGCACGACGGTGGTTTTGTTTTATAGAAACTATTATTCTCTCATGCTTCACTTATATTATTTTGAGAGTCTTAAACAGCATGGTAATTTACTTAAATTGGGAAATTAATCCTAATATGTTAGGTATGCAAGACTAGTAAAAACTTTCTTATGAGTGTGTTGAATACTAAGAGAAGTTTGATGCTTGATGATTGTTTTGAGATATGGAGGTAGTGGTATTAAAGTTGTGCTAGTTGAGTAGTTGTGGAATTGAGAAATACTTGTGTTGAAGTTTGCAAGTCCCGTAGCATGCACGTATGGTAAACGTTATGTAACAAATTTGAAACATGAGGTGTTCTTTGTTTGTCTTCCTTATGAGTGGCGGTCGGGGACGAGCGATGGTCTTTTCCTACCAATCTATCCCCCTAGGAGCATGCGCGTATTGCCTGGTTTTTGATGACTTGTAGATTTTTGCAATAAGTATGTGAGTTCTTATGACTAATGTTGAGTCCATGGATTATACGCACTCTTACCCTTCCATCATTGCTAGCCTCTTCGGTACCGTGCATAGCCCTTTCTCACATTGAGAGTTGGTGCAAACTTCGCCGGTGCATCCAAACCCCGTGATATGATACGCTCTATCACACATAAACCTCCTTATATCTTCCTCAAAACAGCCACCATACCTACCTATTATGGCATTTCCATAGCCATTCCGAGATATATTGCCATGCAACTTTCCACCGTTCCATTTATCATGACACGTTCATCATTGTCATATTGCTTTACATGATCATGTAGTTGACATCGTATTTGTGGCAAAGCCACCGTTCATAATTTTTCATACATGTCACTCTTGATTCATTGCCTATCCCGGTATACCGCCGGAGGCATTCATATAGAGTCATACTTTGTTCTAGTATCGAGTTGTAACCATTGAGTTGTAAATAAATAGAAGTGTGATGATCATCATTCATAGAGCATTGTCCCCAAAAAAAGAGAAAGGCCAGAAAAAGGCCCAAAAAAGAGAAAATAAAAAGGGACAATGCTACTATCCTTTTTTTCCACACTTGTGCTTCAAAGTAGCACCATGGTCTTCATGATAGAGAGTCTCTTGTTTTGTCACTTTCATATACTAGTGGGAATTTTTCATTATAGAACTTGGCTTGTATATTCCAACAATGGGCTTCCTCAAATGCCCTAGGTCTTCGTGAGCAAGCAAGTTGGATGCACACCCACTTAGTTTCTTTTGTTGAGCTTTCATGCATTTATAACTCTAGTGCATCCGTTGCATGGCAATCCCTACTCCTTGCATTCGATTGGCATCTCCATAGCCCGTTGATTAGCCGCGTTGATGTGAGACTTTCTCCTTTTTTGTCTTCTCCACATAACCCCCATCATTATATTCTATTCCACCCATAGTGCTATATCCATGGCTCACGCTCATGTATTACGTGAAGGTTGAAAAGGTTTGAGATTACTAAAGTATGAAACAATTGCTTGGCTTGTCATCGGGGTTGTGCATGATGAGAGCATTCTTGTGTGACAAAAATGGAGCATGACTAAACTATATGATTTTGTAGGGATGAACTTTCTTTGCGAAAGTCATCTTTTGATCCCGAGCTCATATGCTCCCGCAAGAACAGTAAAATCGAAAAAATATCGAAAAAAATTCAAAAAATTCCAAATTTTTTTAGAGAAACATTGACAAAAGTTCTAAGTGCCTGCAAAAATTCATCATGAAATCACATTCCTGTAAGGCGTGGCAAAAAACAAATTCAGTGCTTCAAAATGCTTTTGAAAGTAGCTTTTTCAGAGTACTGTTTTTGTTTTTTTTGCCATGCCTTCTAGGAATGTGATTTCACGACGAATTTTTGCAGGCACTTAGAACTTTTGTCAATGTTTCTCCCAAAAAAATTTGGAATTTTTGGAATTTTTTTCGATATTTTTTCGATTTTACTGTTCATGCGGGAGCATATGAGCTCGGGATCAATTCCTCTGCGTCCCTTTCTTTGGCCATGTTATTTTGAGAAGACATAATTGCTTAGTTAGTATGCTTGAAGTATTATTACTTTTATGTCAATATTAGACTTTTATCTTGAATCTTTCGGATCTGAATATTCATACCACAATTAAGAGGGTTACATTATAAAATTATGCCAAGTAGCATTCCGCATCAAAAATTCTGTTTTTATCATTTACCTACTCGAGGACGAGCAGGAATTAAGCTTGGGGATGCTTGATACGTCTCCAACGTATCTATAATTTTTGATTGCTTCATGCTATATTATATTCTGTTTTGGATGATTAATGGGCTTCGTTATACACTTTTATATTATTCTTGGGACTAACCTATTAACCGGAGGCCCAGCCCAAATTGTTGTTTTTTTTGCCTATTTTAGTGTTTCGCAGAAAAAGAATATCAAACGGAGTCCAAACGGAATGAAACCTTCGGGAACGTGATTTTCGGAACAAACGTGATCCAGAGGACTTGGACCCTATGTTAAGAAATCAACCAAGAGAGCACGAGGCAGGGGGCGCGCCTACCCCCCTGGGCGCGCCCTCCACCCTCGTGGGGCCCATGTTGCTCCACTGACGTACTTCTTCCTCCTATATATATCTACGTACCCCCAAACCAATAGAAGCATCCACGAAAACCTAATTCCACCACCGCAACCTTCTGTACCCGTGAGATCCCATCTTGGGGCCTTTTCCGGTGTCCTGCCGGAGGGGCCATTGATCAAGGAGGGCTTCTACATCAACACCATAGCTTCTCCGATGATGTGTGAGTAGTTTACCTCAGACCTTCGGGTCCATAGTTATTAGCTAGATGGCTTCTTCTCTCTCTTTGGATCTCAATACAAGGTTCTCCACGATTGTCGTGGAGATCTATTCGATGTAATCTTCTTTTGTGGTGTGTTTGTTGAGACCGATGAATTGTGGGTTTATGATCAAGTTTATCTATGAACAATATTTGAATCTTCTCTGAATTTTTTATGTATGATTGGTTATCTTTGCAAGTCTCTTCGAATCATCAGTTTGGTTTGGCCTACTAGATTGATCTTTCTTGCAATGGGAGAAGTGCTTAGCTTTGGGTTCAATCTTGTGGTGTCCTTTCCCAGTGACAGCAGGGGCAGCAAGGCACGTATTGTATTGTTGCCATCGAGGATAACAAAATGGGGTTTATATCATATTGCATGAGTTTATCCCTCTACATCATGTCATCTTGCTTAAAGCGTTACTCTGTTCTTATGAATTTAATACTTTAGATGCATGCTGGATAGCGGTCGATGTGTGGAGTAATAGTCGTAGATGCAGGCAGGAGTCGGTCTACTTGTCGCGGACGTGATGCCTATATACATGATCATACCTAGATATTCTCATAACTATGCTCAATTCTATCAATTGCTCAACAGTAATTTGTTCACCCACCGTAATACTTATGCTCTCGAGAGAAGCCACTAGTGAAACCTATGGTCCCCGGGTCTATTTTCCATCATCTTAATCTTCCAACACTTAGCTATTTTTATTGCCTTTTATTTTACTTCGCATCTTTATTATAAAATACCAAAAATATTATCTTATCATATCTATCAAATCTCACTTTCGTAAGTGACCGTGAAGGGATTGACAACCCCTTTATTGCGTTGGTTGCGAGGTTTTTATTTGTTTGTGTAGGTGCGAGGGACTCGTGCGTGGCCTCCTACTCGATTGATACCTTGGTTCTCAAAAACTAAGGGAAATACTTACGCTGCTTTACTGCATCACCCTTTCCTCTTCAAGGGAAAACCAACGCACTGCTCAAGAAGTAGCAGCTAACAATTGTTGGTGTGTGTTCTAGGTGCCCCCTCCTCACGTATATATAGGTGGGAGGGGAGGGGAGCAACCAAGGGGCACCCCAAGTAGGAGGAATCCTACTTGGGGGCCTTGTCCAATTTGCCCCCCCCCTTACCATATCCACCGGAGGGGGAAGGAAAGAGGAGGGGGAGGGAAGGAAGGGGGAGGCCGAATCCCTCCCCTTCCTTTCTCTCTTCCCCCTTTCCTTTCCCTTAGGTGCGGCCCATATGGGGAGCACAGCAGCCCCTGCTAGCTACTGCGTTTCCCCTCTTGGCCCATTAGGCCCATATAGTTTGCCAGGGGGTGCCCGGAACCCCTTCCGGTGACCCGATACGTACCCGGTACCGCCGGAACACTTCTGGTGTCCGAATATTATCGTCCTATATATGAATCTTTACCTCTCGACCATTTCGAGACTCCACGTCATGTCCGTGATCTCATCCGGGACTCGAACAACATTCGGTCACCAAATCACATAACTCATATAATACAGAATCGTCATCAAACGTTAAGCATGCGGACGCTACGGGTTCGAGAACTATGTAGACATGACCAAGACACCTCTCCGGTCAATAACCAACAGCGTAACATGGATGCTCATATTGGTTCCTACATATTCTACGAAGATCTTTATCGGTCGTACCGTAATGACAACATATGTTATTCCCTTTGTCATCGGTATGTTACTTGCCCGAGATTCGATCGTCGGTATCTTCATACCTAATTCAATCTCGTTACCGACAAGTCTCTTTACTCGTTCCATAATACATCATCCCGCAACTAACTCATTAGTCACATTGCTTGCAAGGCTCCTTATGATGTGCATTACCGAGAGGGCCCAGAGATACCTCTCTAATACTTGGAGTGACAAATCCTAATCTCGATCTATGCCAACCCAACAAACACCTTCAGAAATACCTGTAGAGCATCTTTATAATCACCCAGTTATGTTGTGACGTTTGATAACACACAAGGTATTCCTCCGGTATCCGGGAGTTGCATAATCTCATAGTCAAAGGAATATGTATATGACATAAAGAAAGCTATAGCAATAAAACTGAACGATCAATATGCTAACCTAACGGATGGGTCATGTCCATCATATCATTCTCCTAATGATGTGATCCCATTCATCAAATGACAACACATGTCTATGGTTAGGAAACTTAACCATCTTTGATTAACAAGCTAGTATAGTAGAGGCTTACTAGGGACATGGTGTTTTGTCTATGTATCCACACATGTATCAAGTTTCCGGTTAATACAATTCTAGCATGAATAATAAACATTTATCATGAATAAGGAAAATATAAAATAACAACTTTATTATTGCCTCTAGGGCATATTTCCTCCAGGCTGATATTTACATGACTTGTCTATTTTTTATATGTCTTTGCTATGCTAGATCATCACATATACTGGCACACTTCCAGAGTAATTCAATAGATGTTTTTACATCATGTTTATTATCAATTGAGTTATGAGTACAACTATTGTACTGATCATCATGTTAGAGTGTTGCCCCTACCTTGTGAGGAACAAAAAAGCCAAAAGGGACAAAAAAAGAAAAGAGCCAAGAAGGACACTGCTTACTCCCGCAACATGATGGGATTCCCCTAAGAGAATGGTGAAGCAGCAAACAACAAATATTTCCCTTAGTTAGAGAACCAAGGTTATCAATCTAGTAGGAGCTTCCAAGCTAAACAAGTCAACAACACTGACACACACGACACAAACAAGCTTGTCCCCAACACGGCAAGAGGGTTGTCAAGCCCCTTGTCTTGCTAATTACAAGGTAAAACACAAGTGATAGAGATAGATAGTAGCAAGGTGAACACGACAAATAGAAGATAGCAATTGTGTAGAAGTATTCGATAATGGATATTAGATCTAGGGGGCATAGGTTCACTAGTGACATCTATCTCGAAAATAGGCGAATGGCATGGTACATAAGTTACAGTTGGGCAATTGACCAGATTGCAATATTTATGACTATGCTCATTCATGATATAATATCATATAGGCATTACATCTGTGATAAATAGACCGTTGATCCAACTGCATCTACTACTAATACTCCACCCAAAACCACTATCCAGCATGCATCTTGAGGTATTAAGTTTGCAAGAAACAGAGTATCACAATAAGAAAGATGACATAATATAGACATGAAGAAGCCAATCAATACGAAAAAACCCCACCATTTTACCCTTAGTGGCAACAATACAGTACGTGACTTGGCCCTTATTGTCATTGGGTTAGAGCACAGTGACCCGCTACAAAACACCACTCCCTCTGAAGAAAAACCCATCGAACTTGGCTAAATAAGATAGATAGATCGAAGAGCATGCAAATCTATTTAATTATAAAACAAATAAAACCTCAACAGATTCAATTGATTTCAATGAATAATCTGATCATAAAGTGACAATTCATCATGTCCCAACAAACACACCACCGATTACATCGAATTGATCCCGATCATGTGAGAAGCTCACGGGAACATGGTATTGAAGATCCAAAAAGAGGAGAGTCATCTAGCTACTACTATGGACCCTAAGGTCCTGATGGAACTACTCACACATCTGTTGGGGAACGTAGCATGCAATTTCAAAAAAATTCCTACGATCACACAAGATCTATCTAGGAGATGCATAGCAACGAGAAGGCGAGAGTGTGTCCATGTACCCTCGTAGATCGAAATCATAAGCTTTAGTTTAATGCGGTTGATGTAGTCGAACGTCTTCGCGATTCAACCGATCAAGCACCGAACGTACAACACCTCCGAGTTCAGCACACGTTCAGCTCGATGAGGTCCCTCGAACTCTTGATCCAGCAAAGTGTCGAGGGGGAGTTTCGTCAACACGATGGTGTGGTGATGGTGATGGTGAAGTGATCCGCGCAGGGCTTCGCCTAAGCACTACACCAATATGACTGGAGGAGTAAATGGTGGAGGGGGGCGCCGCACATGGCTAAGAACAATTGGTGTCCCTTAGAGGCGCCCCCTGCCCTCGTATATAAAGGAGGGAGAGGGGAGGAGGCCGGCCTAGGGGCTCCCCAAGTGGGAGGAGTCCCACTTGGGCTCCTAGTCCAATTCGGCCCCCCTTCCTTTCATCGGAGGGGGAAAGGGGGAGGAGAGGGAGGAGGAGAAGGAAAGGGGGGCGCCGCTCCCTCCCCTAGTCCAATTCATACTCCCCATGGGGGGGCGCCACCCCTTGGGGCTGCCTTGCCTCCCTCCTATGGCCCATATGGCCCATATCTTTCCCCCGGGGGGTTCCAGTAACCCCCTGGTACTCTGATACGTACCCGATACATTCCGAAACACTTCTGGTGTCCGAATACTATCATCCAATATATTAATTTTTACCTCTCGACCATTTCGAGACTCCTCGTGATGTCCGTGATCTCATCCGGGACTCTGAACAATCTTCGGTCACCAAAACACATAACTCATAATACAAATCGTCATCGAACATTAAGCGTGCAGACCCTACGGGTTCGAGAACTATGTAGACATGACCGAGACACATCTCCGATCAATAACCAACAGCGGAACCTGGATGCTCATATTGGTTCCTACATATTCTACGAAGAACTTTATCGGTCAAATCGTAATGACAACATACATCATTCCCTTTGTCACCGGTATATTACTTGCCCGAGATTCGATCGTCGGTATCTTAATACCTAGTTCAATCTCGTTACTGGCAAGTCTCTTTACTCGTTCCATAATACATCATCCCGCAACTAACTCATTAGTCACATTGCTTGCAAGGCTTATCATGATGTGTATTACCGAGAGGGCCTAGAGGTATTCTCTGATACTGGGAGTGAAAAATCCTAATCTCGATCTATGCCAACCCAAAAAATACCTTCAGAGATACCTGTAGAGCATCTTTATGATCACCCAGTTACGTTGTGACGTTTGATAGCACACAAGGTATTCCTCTGGTATTCGGGAGTTGCATAATCTCATAGTCAAAGGAATATGTATAAGTCATGAAGAAAGCAATAGCACTAAACTTAACGATCATTATGCTAAGCTAACGGATGGGTCTTGTCCATCACATCATTCTCCTAATAATGTGATCCCGTTCATCAAATGACAACACATGTCTATGGTTAGGAAACTTAACCATCTTTGATTAACGAGCTAGTCTAGTAGGGGCATACTAGGGACACTGTGTTTAGTCTATGTATTCACACATGTATCAAGTTTCCAGTTAATACAATTCTAGCATGAATAATAAACATTTATCATGATATAAGGAAATATAAATAACAACTTTATTATTGCCTGTAGGGCATATTCCCTTCAACATCAGCATGGAGGCAACAAGGTCGATGAAGAAGGCTTCTGCAATTGCTTCCCCCTCTGGCAGAGCTCCGGAACAGGCCTCTAGATTGGATCTTTGTGAAACAGGAACTGGCGGCGGTGATAAAATTCTTCTAAATACGGCGTGCCACCTGGCCGTGTGGGCCCCCTGGTGGTCGTCTTCTCCCTCTCTGAAGCTTCTAGGGTCTCTTCTGGTCCAGAAAATCGTCAAAAATTGGCATCGTGTTTTGACCTTCCTACATATGGATTTCCTGCGAAACCAAAAACAAGCACAAAATAGAAACTGTCACTAGGCACTAAATTAACTGGTTAGTCCAGAAAAATAATATAAATTTCTATAAAAATTATATAAAAGTGATAATGCAATAGTATGAAACAGTAAAAAAATATAGATACAGTTGAGACGTATCAGCCACCAAAAAAAGGAGAAGGGAATATAAGAGAGAGGGGGCACACTACTATACTTTTTTTGCATAGAATATGTGTTTCATAATGTAGCACATTGATTTATCATATAGAGAGTTTCCATATGCTTTATGTTTCTATACTAGTTGGGGATTTTCCACATAATAGAACTTTGCTTGCATATTCCTATGAGGAGCATCCTCAAACGCTCTATGTCTTTAAGAGCAAGTGAGTTGGATGCACACCCCACTAGTCCATTAGGAGAGCTTTCATACACTCATAGCTCTAGTGTGTCCATTACATGGCAATTAATTCCTACTCCTTGCACCAATATCGATTATAAGGCGTCTCCATTGTCTAATGATTAGACACGTTGGTATGTGACTTTCTTTATTTTTGACTTCTTACTAAACCTCATCATTATCCTATTTGTCCATTTGATAAGTGCAAAGATCAAAGCTCGTGTTCGAACATCGTGTGGGTACTAAGTAGTCGAAAAGGGAGTCATGTGATTAGTTACTTGACCTGTGCTCTGGGTCATGTTATAATAAAACGTTTGATACGATACAACCTTGAGCATCACGTTTCATGATACAATTGACATTCATTCTAAACCTTATAGTGTTGATGATTGTGTCGTGAAAGTTCTGATCCATGAAAAGCAATAATGATTTTACTTGCATATTTTGATATTATTTGCTTTGTATCAACTATAGACAATTGCTTTGTATCACTATCATTTAAGATCATTCGCAATTACATCGAATTGATTAGAATTCATGCTAGTGTCATTCACAACCAAAATATATATTTTTATCATCTATCTACTCAAGGACGAGTAGGGATTAAACAAGGGATGCTGATACGTCTCAAACTATATCTACAAAACCATACTCCTAATAACTGTTAGGGATCGTAGCAGAATTTTAAAATTTCCTACGCATCACCAAGATCCATCTATGGAGTATACTAGCAACGAGGGGAAAGGAGTGCATCTACATACCCTTGTAGATCGCGAGCGGAAGCGTTCTAATGAACGGGGTTGATGGAGTCGTACTCGTCGTGATCCAAATCACCGATGACCGAGTGCCGAACGAACGGCACCTCCGCATTCAACACACGTACGGAGCAGCGACGTCTCCTCCTTCTTGATCCAGCAAGGGGGAAGGAGAGGTTGATGGAGATCCAGCAGCACGACGGCGTGGTGGTGGAAGTAGCGGGGATCTCGGCAGGGCTTCGCCAAGCTTCTGCGAGAGGGAGAGGTGTTGCAGGGGGAGAGGGAGGCGCCAGGGGCTGTGTTCCTGCTGCCCTCCCTCCCCCCACTATATATAGGCCCCTTGGAGGGGGGCCGCCGGCCCTGGAACCCATCTACAAAGGGGGGCGGCAGCCAGGGGGGAAAACTCCCCCCCCCCCCCCAAGTCAAGTGGGGCGCCCCCCACCCCCAGGGTTTCCAACCCTAGGCGCAGGGGGAGGCCCATGGGGGGCGCCCCAGCCCACTAAGGGCTGGTTCCCTTCCCACTTCAGCCCATGGTGCCCTCCGGGATAGGTGGACCCACCCGGTGGACCCCCGGGACCCTTCCGGTGGTCCCGGTACAATACCGATAACCCCCGAAACTTTCCCGGTGGCCGAAACTGGACTTCCTATATATAATTCTTCACCTCCGGACCATTCCGGAACTCCTCGTGACGTCCGGGATCTCATCCGGGACTCCGAACAACTTTCGGGTTTCCGCATACTAATATCTCTACAACCCTAGCGTCACCGAACCTTAAGTGTGTAGACCCTACGGGTTCGGGAGACATGCAGACATGACCGAGACGCCCCTCCGGTCAATAACCAACAGCGGGATCTGGATACCCATGTTGGCTCCCACATGTTCCACGATGATCTCATCGGATGAACCACGATGTCGAGGATTCAATCAATCCCGTATACAATTCCCTTTGTCAATCGGTACGTTACTTGCCCGGGATTCGATCATCGGTATCCCAATACCTTGTTCAATCTCGTTACCGGCAAGTCACTTTACTCGTACCGTAATGCATGATCCCGTGGCTAACTCCTTAGTCACATTGAGCTCATTATGATGATGCATTACCGAGTGGGCCCAGAGATACCTCTCCGTCATACGGAGTGACAAATCCCAGTCTCGATCCGTGTCAACCCAAAAGACACTTTTAGAGATACCCGTAGTGTACCTTTATAGTCACCCAGTTACGTTGGGTACACCCAAAGCACTCCTACGGCATCCGGGAGTTACACGATCTCATGGTCTAAGGAAAAGATACTTGACATTGGAAAAGCTCTAGCAAACGAACTACGCGATCTTTTATGCTATGCTTAGGATTGGGTCTTGTCCATCACATCATTCTCCTAATGATGTGATCCCGTTATCAATGACATCCAATGTCCATAGTCAGGAAACCATGACTATCTGTTGATCAACGAGCTAGTCAACTAGAGGCTTACTAGGGACACGTTGTGGTCTATATATTCACACATGTATTACGATTTCCGGACAACACAATTATAGCATGAACAATACACAATTATCATGAACAAAGAAATATAATAATAACCATTTATTATTGCCTCTAGGGCATATTTCCAACAGTCTCCCACTTGCACTAGAGTCAATAATCTAAGTGAAACGTTGTGGTTTTACGTAGGTAAGAAACGTTCTTGCTAGAAACCTATACAAGCCACGTAAAAACTTGCAACAACAATTAGAGGACGTCTAACTTGTTTTTGCAGCATGTGCCTTGTGATGTGATATGGCCAGAAGATGTGATGAATGATATATGTGATGTATGAGATTGATCATATTCTTGTAATAGGAATCACGACTTGCATGTCGATGAGTATGACAACCGGCAGGAGCCATAGGAGTTGTCTTTATTTTGTGTATGACCTGCGTGTCATTGAATAACGCCATGCAAATTATTTTACTTTATTGCTAAAAGCGTTAGCCATAGAAGTAGAAGTAATCGTTGGCGTGACAACTTCATGAAGACACAATGATGGAGATCATGGTGTCATGCCGGTGACGAAGATGATCATGGTGCCCCGAAGATGGAGATCAAAGGAGCAAAATGATATTGGCCATATCATGTCACTATTTGATTGCATGTGATGTTTATCATGTTTTGCATCTTATTTGCTTAGAACGACGGTAGTAAGTAAGATGATCCCTTATAATAATTTCAAGAAAGTGTTCCCCTAACTGTGCACCGTTGCGAAGGTTCGTTGTTTCGAAGCACCACGTGATGATCGGGTGGTAGATTCTAACGTTCGCATACAACGGGTGTTGACGAGCCTAGCATGTACAGACATGGCCTCGGAACACACGCAATACACTTAGGTTGACTTGACGAGCCTAGCATGTACAGACATGGCCTCGGAACACGGAGGACCGAAAGGTCGAGCATGAGTCGTATAGAAGATACGATCAACATGGAGATGTTCACCGATCTTGACTAGTCCGATCATCACGTGAGACGGACTAGTCAAGATCGGTGAACATCTCCATGTTGATCGTATCTTCTATACGACTCATGCTCGACCTTTCGGTCCTCCGTGTTCCGAGGCCATGTCTGTACATGCTAGGCTCGTCAAGTCAACCTAAGTGTATTGCGTGTGTTCCGAGGCCATGTCTGTACATGCTAGGCTCGTCAACACCCGTTGTATGCGAACGTTAGAATCTACCACCCGATCATCACGTGGTGCTTCGAAACAACGAACCTTCGCAACGGTGCACAGTTAGGGGGAACACTTTCTTGAAATTATTATAAGGGATCATCTTACTTACTACCGTCGTTCTAAGCAAATAAGATGCAAAACATGATAAACATCACATGCAATCAAATAGTGACATGATATGGCCAATATCATTTTGCTCCTTTGATCTCCATCTTCGGGGCACCATGATCATCTTCGTCACCGGCATGACACCATGATCTCCATCATTGTGTCTTCATGAAGTTGTCACGCCAACGATTACTTCTACTTCTATGGCTAACGCTTTTAGCAATAAAGTAAAATAATTTGCATGGCGTTATTCAATGACACGCAGGTCATACACAAAATAAAGACAACTCCTATGGCTCCTGCCGGTTGTCATACTCATCGACATGCAAGTCGTGATTCCTATTACAAGAATATGATCAATCTCATACATCACATATATCATTCATCACATCTTCTGGCCATATCACATCACAAGGCACATGCTGCAAAAACAAGTTAGACGTCCTCTAATTGTTGTTGCAAGTTTTTACGTGGCTTGTATAGGTTTCTAGCAAGAACGTTTCTTACCTACGTAAAACCACAACGTGATATGCCAATTTCTATTTACCCTTCATAAGGACCCTTTTCATCGAATCCGTTCCGACTAAAGTGGGAGAGACAGACACCCGCTAGCCACCTTATGCAACTAGTGCATGTCAGTCGGTGGAACCTGTCTCACGTAAGCGTACGTGTAAGGTCGGTCCGGGCTGTGTTCCTGCTGCCCTCCCTCCCCCCACTATATATAGGCCCCTTGGAGGGGGGCCGCCGGCCCTGGAACCCATCTACAAAGGGGGGCGGCAGCCAGGGGGGAAAACTCCCCCCCCCCCAAGTCAAGTGGGGCGCCCCCCACCCCCAGGGTTTCCAACCCTAGGCGCAGGGGGAGGCCCATGGGGGGCGCCCCAGCCCACTAAGGGCTGGTTCCCTTCCCACTTCAGCCCATGGTGCCCTCCGGGATAGGTGGACCCACCCGGTGGACCCCCGGGACCCTTCCGGTGGTCCCGGTACAATACCGATAACCCCCGAAACTTTCCCGGTGGCCGAAACTGGACTTCCTATATATAATTCTTCACCTCCGGACCATTCCGGAACTCCTCGTGACGTCCGGGATCTCATCCGGGACTCCGAACAACTTTCGGGTTTCCGCATACTAATATCTCTACAACCCTAGCGTCACCGAACCTTAAGTGTGTAGACCCTACGGGTTCGGGAGACATGCAGACATGACCGAGACGCCCCTCCGGTCAATAACCAACAGCGGGATCTGGATACCCATGTTGGCTCCCACATGTTCCACGATGATCTCATCGGATGAACCACGATGTCGAGGATTCAATCAATCCCGTATACAATTCCCTTTGTCAATCGGTACGTTACTTGCCCGGGATTCGATCATCGGTATCCCAATACCTTGTTCAATCTCGTTACCGGCAAGTCACTTTACTCGTACCGTAATGCATGATCCCGTGGCTAACTCCTTAGTCACATTGAGCTCATTATGATGATGCATTACCGAGTGGGCCCAGAGATACCTCTCCGTCATACGGAGTGACAAATCCCAGCCTCGATCCGTGTCAACCCAACAGACACTTTCAGAGATACCCGTAGTGTACCTTTATAGTCACCCAGTTACGTTGTGACGTTGGGTATACCCAAAGCACTCCTACGGCATCCGGGAGTTACACGATCTCATGGTCTAAGGAAAAGATACTTGACATTGGAAAAGCTCTATCAAACGAACTACACGATCTTTTATGCTATGCTTAGGATTGGGTCTTGTCCATCACATCATTCTCCTAATGATGTGATCCCGTTATCAATGACATCCAATGTCCATAGTCAGGAAACCATGACTATCTGTTGATCAATGAGCTAGTCAACTAGAGGCTTACTAGGGACACGTTGTGGTCTATATATTCACACATGTATTACGATTTCCGGATAACACAATTATAGCATGAACAATAGACAATTATAATGAACAAAGAAATATAATAATAACCATTTATTATTGCCTCTAGGGCATATTTCCAACAATAACCTACGGTCAAACACCATAATAAATTTCACCTAGGAGAGCAGGAGTTGTTCAAATATATCCCCTGGTAACTTCTGTGCAAAGTTACCATGTTGCACATGTTAAAGTTGCCGTGCTTCTCATGATGTAGTTACTAGCCTTCTTACGATATAATTACCAGCTTTATCATGCCATTTTTTTGTTACCAGTGTGCCAATGTTGAAGTTACAAGGATGCACATGCCATAGTTTATATCATGATGCTCATGCCAAAGTTATCAATGCTAAAATTAACCTTTTTGTTGACATTGTAGAAGGAAGAAGGATTCAAATTCCCCCGTGACAACGAGTTTCTTTTTGAGATTTTTGTGACAACATGTAAAAGCGGTTGAGTTGGTTATTGAGCTTAGTAGCTACTTATTAGATATGGGTTCAAGTCCCCTTTTAAGCACTTTATTTCTTTTTTCTTCCCGCCTAGACTAACCGGCATAAAATCAGGAGAGATAGAAAAATTAGTAAACCGGTTTGAAAAATAAAATTCATTGTAAGCATTGACAACGATCGATCGAAGGGGAGCTGGCGGGGTAGCGATCGAATGAGTCTTTTTTTCCTTTTCTGAGAGGAACAACGAAGCAAACTATGCCTTTCACGAGAAGCAAATCTATGCCTCTCACAGAAGTTTTTTTTTTTGCTTTTTGCTTTTTTGCTTTTCCGAGAGGCACTATTGTGTCTCTCATGATGCAAACATGTGTCTCTACAAGAAGCAAATTTGTGCCTATCATGAAAGAAAAAAACATGTTTTTCCTTTTTTTGAGAGGCACAGTTGTGTGTCTCTCGTGTAAGCAAATCTGCGCCTCAACGAGAAGCAACTTTGTCCCTTTCATGGAAGAAAAATCACTTTTTTTGCGTGTTTTTTTTTTGTTTTGTCTAAAACCTAGGGGGAATGGGCAAAAACCGAAAAGCCAAAAAAAACCATCTAAAACCCAAAAACGCAGGAAGAAAAAATAAAAAATAAAATCCCGAGAAGACACCCAAAACGCGACACCTGATAGTGGGCACGCTCAGTCCACCTAAAGTGACCTTCGAAGGGGACCTTTCAATATTAGTTTTTTTTTAAGACAAGCCTTTCAATATTAGTTTTTTTTTAAGACATGCCTTTCAATATTAGTTCTCGGGGCTGGCCCTTAGCGGTGCCGTGCCGGGCTTACCCGCGTGGCCAGGCCTTCGCCCGGCACGGCACGGCCTGTCCAGACCCTTTTACAGCCGGGCTGGGCCATTTGGCCAGGTTATGTGCCACGTTGCTGATGTCCACCCTGACCAATTTGAGCGCAGGAAGCAAAGCTGAGAATCGATGCCCACCCAGCTCCGGCTTCTCCGGCGAGGCTACCGAGCCGCCGCCGCCGCCGCCGCCGTCGCGGCGTCCAAGGCAGGGGCGAGGAGGAAGGTTCTTGATGGAACCCCCGCGGCGCTCGGCTTCCGGATGCCGGCTGAGTGGGAGCCGCACGACCAGTGCTGGATTGGGTGGCCGGTCAGTACTGAAGTGCTCTTGAGTCTTGATTCTTGAGAGACCTGGTTGCTCTTTCTTGAAGTTTTATTTACTTCTGTGAGGCCAACACGGAACCCTAGCTAGATGATGAAAATTTCACAAAATTTCATTCATTTGCCGATTTGCGGTCTTTACATTTCGGAAATGTACTGTTGTTCTGGTGATTGCGGACCAAACTTCACAATGTTGGTAGTAGTTATAAACAAATTTCTTCCAGTGAGATATAGTAGACCAGACCAATGATTGACTACATTGGACGTAGTTAATTATATGTGGTGGTAATTCATCTTTTTAGTATCATTTGTTCGTCTTCATGTTGATTTACTACTGATTTTAACCTGTGTGGAATTGCGTGGCAGTTTACCTTTGTGCTCTTCCGAAGAAATGCTTGCCACATTACTCGCATGGCCTGACAGTTAAAGATCTGCACTCGAGGCTCACATATCTGCACTGCCATATGCCAGGACGCTCAAGGATTTTGGAGAGATGCGGCTGCCCCTGCTCAAAAAGCCTTTGCAAATGTTGTAGATGCAATCTCAAGGTTTGAGCCAGTAACTGTATGCTGTAACGCTACCCAGGTATGCAGACTCATCCATCAGAGAATCTTTTTCTTGTCTGGATGATTTGTCAGAAATTCAGGATACGAATATCATCGGCTTCAATTTTTGTTGCTTTCACCCTAGAGGTTTACCTTGCTCTATTTTTGCATCCGTGGAGTACGCGAGGGTAGTCCATTTGATGGAACATAAATCCAATGTTAGAGTGGTAGAGATGAGCGCTTGTCTTGTTTGGTTGCGTGATTTGGGCCCCAGTGTAAGAATTCTCCTCTCTGTTTTATGGAGGAAATCGCTGTACTCACTGGAATTGGCTTTGTTGACCCACTATTTATTCTATCATCAGTTTGTCGTGCGTGAAGGCGACACAAGATTGAGGAGAGAAATTGCAGGGGTGGATTGGCAGTACAATGCATATGGAGGTACTACCTCCATCTCCACAGTCTGTGATAACAAGAAATATGTGCCAACATCTAATTTGTGCTGTTGTCAAGGTTATAATGGTTTATTTGGGCCAGAAGATCATCAGCTCAATAGGAGAAAAGGTATATCCTGCCATTGTTTTGAACTACCATACTTTTTTTTTACATTATACTTGCATAGTTCTTAACAATGTACCTATAAAGTTGCAATATGTGGCTTATAGTCTTACTTTTGGATATTACTGTGCAGTTTTTTCTGCTACCACATAGTGTTCTTTTATGTGAGTACATAGTTGGCACATGCTTTCGGTGCATTCAAATGCTAATTTTTTTTCATGTAGAGCTTCAATTTACATGTTACTGCACCCTAATTCTGGAGCTCTGGCAGCTAATGGGTAACATGTATTGAATTCAACAAACACTTCTTGTTTGGATCCACAGGACATGAAGAACATATAACTGAAGACAACCTTGTTGCCAGGAAGGTAAAAAATTTACTAAATCCCAATTGACATGCATTTAATATGTTTTGGCAACTTATCACTCTAGTTCGTCTTATTTAATCATTTGAATTCCAGGTAGTGCTTACTATTTTTTTATTTGTAGGTTTTGGAATTGGAGAGGATTCCAAGGTTTGAAACCAATTTTGTTCTTGAAGGTGGAAGCATTCATGTCGACGGAGAAGGTAGCATGGAGATGATCAACCCACTTAACTTCTATGTTTCGAAAACACTTTCTGCTCTCTGAAATATTAGAAGTGCTGGCTATTCTATTTCCCCCACTTTATTTGTGCCAGAAGTGCTGCACTGCATACTTTCATCCTATGCTATTTCTTTTATCCTTGTGAGATTCTCAGATTTATCCTTATGATTCTCAGATTTAGATTTTGTAGAGCTCTCTAATATTGGCATCCTATTGCATAAATCAAAGACACCTCCCCCTTTACACAGGAACCTGTATCACCACTGAGCAGTGTTTATGCCATGGGAACAGAAATCCCCACATGAGTAAGGATGAGATAGAGAACCAGCTGAAGACTCATCTTGGTGTGTCGAAGGTCATATGGTTACCCAAAGGGCTTTACGGTATGTTATTAAAAAAAACACCCCATATTCGTAGTGTATAAAGGTTTTTTTTTCTTCTGTACCATTTACTTAAATTACCCCCTCTGTAACAAAATGTGGGATGTATTTTTGTAGCCAACTACACCAAAAAACGTCTTATATTTTGTTACAGAGGGAGTATCATTGTTTGGTGCTTACATTGCTACCCACTTGCTACTGAGCCTCTGACTCTGCAGGGGATGAAATGATCAGTGGGCATGTTGACAACATATGCTGCTTTACTGGTCCATCCACTGTTCTCTTATCATGGATCGACGACAAATCTGATCCTCAGTATGAGCATTCAGCTGCCGCATTCGACGTTCTGTCCAATACCACTGATGCCAAGGGCCGGAAGTTAGATATTATCAAGATTCATGTCCCTGGGCCACTGTACATGACTGAAGAAGTAGCACAACCATTTCTAGGCTCGGTAAGGGTATTTGATAAAGATATATTTCAGTTTTGCTTTGCAGTCTTACCCTAGTTCACCCGAGGTTAAATTCCTTTACAATCTAAGCAAATACACATGAATCTCAGCTTTGCCGGCATATGTTGGACTAAACAGATATTTTCAGCGAGTGCTCCTTAGGAGCTCTCGATATCTCACTGGTTCTTGCGCGGTGACAATATATGATGGTTGCAGGTGGCATTAGGGCAGCAGAGGTTAGCTGGATCGTATGTGAACTTCTACATCGCCAATGGTGGGGTTGTAGCACCAGCCTTTGGTGACAAGTGGGATGAAGAAGCACGCAAAATTTTGGAGAAAGTGTTTCCCAAACACGAGGTGATATCTCCAGCAACACATTAGCTAGAAACTTAATCGGCGCCAGAGATTTTTCTTGTACCATCCTCCTATTCGTCTGGAGCCTTGTACTTGTACTATCAGTAATGGGTGTTTAAGTTTTCTTTGGCCGAATGTGGATAGTCAGTAGCACTGCAAAGTTTGTCCGGTGGAAATCTACTCAAATTGCTAACATTGGCCGAGTCTTGTTAACATGTGCATATTATGCATAGGTCCATCTGTATCTTACTCGACGGATTACACCTTTGTACACCTCTCTTTTTGTATCATGAGTTCATCCATGTGATGTGATTTTGCTGCCTGTTGCAGGTAGTGATGGTGGAAGGGGGGAGGGAGATTGTCCTCGGAGGAGGAAACATTCATTGCGCGACGCAGCAGCAACCTGCCGTTTGCCCCCATCCCTCTGATGCGGACACCATGGAGGGTCAGGGTTGAGGGAAGGGGCGAGAAGCTGGCACCATGATGGACAGGCAAAAGAAAAGGAGAGGGGAAAAATACCAGCATATACGGTGGTAATGTTGCCCACTTGAAGATAGACGATTTATGCCTGTCTCGTGGTCTCAGGGATCAGGGATCAACAAATCCTATAGAAGTCTGCAAACTGAACGAAGCACACGCAAAAGATCAAGTGTTTCTCTCTTCTTCTTGTTTGCACAAATCTCTTCTAGGTAATACTCCTACGTAGTAGTAATGTTTTTATTATTTCTAGGTTGCCTATTTTTCTGAAGCCTAGTTCATTTTCCCTAACCAAGCATTCCCTTTTAGGCCTCCGTTACAACTCTAGAAATTGTTCAGGAACTTATGAGTGAAATCATACAAAATAGTCTTTTCTATGAAAATGTTCCAGCCTCTTTGATCTTGCAGTTTCTTAAAAATAAATCAAATACTTTATCATAATCCTAAAAAAACTCTCTGAATGCGATCAAATAGCCTTATGTTGCTGCGGGAAATTGATCCGCACAGCACCACAGATTCCTCATTGGAAAATGCTGAATAGCCTGACAACTAACACCTAAATTAATTTGGCTGACCAGAAATACTAATACTAACTCCCAAATTGCACCATCAACACTTTGGGAAAAGCACAAAGGAATGAGATACCATGTACTACCTCCGTCTCCCAAAAGAAGGCCTATAAATTTTCTCTTAAGTCAAACGATGCAAAATTTAACCAAAATTATAGAAAAAAACTTTAAACAACTACAATACAAAATTAGTAATACTAAATACACAATAAGATACATCTTATATTATATATATTTGATATTGTAGTTGTGAATATATTTTCCTACAAATTTGGTCAAAATTTGCACCATTTGACTCGATACAAAAGTTATAAGCCTATTCTCAACCGTTAGTTCTCCAAATTTCCTATAAACCACCTAATTTTGTAAGAGGTTTTTAAAAATATGAACAAGGTAAATTTTTATATGGACGTTGCTAATGTTTGATCCACGTCAAAATCTTCATAAGCACAAATACATCAAAGACCAAAGATTTGTTCCCTGTGCATAGTAATTCTATGAAGAGATCATATACAAATAGGGAAACTCTCCTTTTTTTAGATGAATATAGGGAAACTCTCCTAAATTCATTTTTTGAACTTGCAAACTCTTCTCGGCAGTTTGCCTCCAGATTTGAAAAAAATAAATAGAAAGAAGTATTCAAATCATCCTCAAATTCACTCTTTGGGATACATACCCCCCTGAACTGAAAACCAGGGCAAATAACACCCTGAAATTACTCAAACTGGGTTAATAACCCCCTTGAGCGGTTTATATGTAATCTGGAGCGGTTTAGGCTGGTCACAATGGGCAAGAACATAAGCTAGTAACTTACACACTTCTCTAGACTATGTTACTACCTCCATAGTGTGTAGGAACATCTATGTAGTGTCATGCAACGATGTATTTATTAGGTTATAGACCCATTGTTTCTTGGAGTATGTGATGTTCCGGTAACTTAAGCTAGTTACCACAAGCACCTCTCTTTTTATTAAATATGTGTCACATAAGCAAAGTTGTATTGGAGTGTGTGATGTTACTGAGCAAGTATAATAGAGATGAGTTGGCGGGCTATAAGGAATAAACTAGTATATTTCTGCTTAGTTGGAGGAAAGAGAAGAGGAGAGAGAAGGTAAGCGGGCTCTTCATGAAGAGCCAGCTCTAGCACGTGCTCCTATGCACTTTGTGAGAATGAAAGATGGGCCACGTAATAAAAAAATAGTACACTTTTTTGATCTACTATTGTACATGTTGCTTATAAAATGGGCTGTATATGACACTGGCTTATAGCCAGCAGCTGGCTATACTATTAACCATGCTCTAAGTTCCTCCCCCAGCCTTATGTGCGCCCATGATTCTGATTAGGCGCTGACTGGGCAGAGAACGCTGAGTAGACCAGGATCGCAACCCCCAACAAACCCCAATCTCCATTCTCCGCCTTTCTTTCCTTTCTTGACCAGCAGCTCCGGCGCCAGGGCCGGCCGGGAGGCTGCTGCGGCGACCTCCACTCACGCCGCGCAGCCGGTGGTGGCAAAGGCGGCGCTCGTTGGGAGCACTCCGCGCGCGGCCAGGCCGACGTGCGCCTCCGCGCAGAAGAGCGGCGGCGGGGGCTGCGAGGGGCACCGCGCATGCCGGTACGCCTACTGCTCCTTCAAGGGCCACGCGCCCGCGGCGCCGCCGCTGGGGGCCTTCCTGGCGTCCCGGAGCAGAGCATGAAGCACAGGGGTGTCTCCGCGTTCCGCAACCCCAAGACCAATCCCAATCCCAGCAGCAATGTCGCCGGCAAAGGGGACGACGGGTTCTTCGTCCAGGTGGCGTGTCCCGGCGACGGCGCCCGCCCGAAGACGGCGAGCTCGGGCTCCTGCTGCAGCGGCCTCTCCGCCGAGGAGGTGGAGTCTCCCTACGTCAACTTCGGTCGCCGGAGTCTCCGGGGCGGGACGGACAAGTGGGCCGACCCGGGCGCCTCGGTGGACGGCTCCTGCGGGTCCAGCGATGTTGTGTATCGACTGAAGGAACGACGCCAGCTTGTCGAAGAACAAAATGTTGGATGCGTATGTGTGTGATTTGGAAGTCAAGCATCGTGGAGAAGTTGATGTCTTGAAGAATAAGATTCAGAAACTGCAGTTCTTCTTTGTGCTTGCTCTGTTCTGCTTTGTCATTTCACACTCTTGGAAATGATTGTCGTGAAGAAGAAGAGGAAGAAGAAGAAGAAGAAGAAGCTAGTTTGTGAAGGAGTCATTTATGTATGCTGTTTTGCTTTGTAAGCTTTTAACCAAGCATTCAGAATGTATGCTGTTAAAAGGATTCAGAATTTGTACTGTATCTTCTTATGCAAAATTCAGAATTTGGTACAATGCCTCTTGCAAGTGTTATGAAAAGATTCAGAATTTGGTACAATGCCTCTTGCAAGTGTTATGAAAAGATCCAGAATTTGGTACAATGCAAACTCTCAGTTTTATGTCTGATCTTCTTATGTAGAATGTATACTGAATGCTGATACGAAAAGATTCAGAATGTATGTCTGATCTTCTTATATGTGTTGTGATGTATGCAACTATGTTTTATCTACGGTGAACCAAATATACAAATATATTGTTTGCCGTTATGAAAAGATCATCTACAGTGAACCAAATATTACAAAAAAAACAAATATATTGTATGTTGTTATGAACAGCATAAAATATGCAGTGAACCAAATAGTACAAAAAACAAATATACTGTATGTTGTTATGAAAAGATCATCTGCAATGAACCAAATATTACAAAAAATATAAAGATATTGTATGCAAGTATGCAAAGATCATCTGAACCAAATATTACAAAAAAAAAATACAAAGATATTGTATGCCAGTATGAAAAGATCATATGAAACACCAACCCTAATTTATAATACAGAACATAGTAGCCTGATAGTACAGAGAATACACGACTCCATATAGATATATATTACATGACATGACTCTTGACACAAAAATGACTCCTCAACATCAAACTGGAGGACCTGCTCTGCCTTTCTTAGCTTCTTTGTATCCAGCCAAATTGAAGACACAATGTTGTGGCAAATTTGTAACTTGTTTAGGTGGAACAAATGGAGTAGCAGCACTTCTCTGAACCTTTGCTGATCTAGCCTTGCTGCCTGGAGCATTCTTATCATATTTCAGCGAGCTTGGTTGTGACACAGGCAATGAGCTCGGTTGTGAATTTGGCTCCCTAATTTGAATGCCTGTAGGTCGTTTGCACTCGTGCACTTGTAGGTCTTGAGCTACAGCCTTTCCCTTGCTCTGCCTTGCAACTTCTTCAGCCTATTACATGTACACATTAAAACTTATGGACTACATGGGTATAATATGACATGTGAGAATGTAGTAAACATTTGAAATTACTTATGTTCAGCACATTACCTTTGATTTCTTTGAAGTTTCTGCCTCATAGGCTTCTTTCTGTAGTTTCCTTTTCCTAGACCTTTCTCTGACAATATGTGCATTTCCATGATGCTTAGTTGCAGCAGCATTATTTGTGCAACTTTTCATGTTATGGCCTGTCCTATTGCATGAACTGCAAGTGATTTGGCCACCCACCTTGCTCATTTTTATCCCTTTTGGTGCTTCTCCTTCTTCTCTTTTCCTTGTTTGCAAATTACGAAAAAGGCTTTCGCCCCGCTATATTGATATAGCAACCGCCCGATACAACAAAGAGTCCAATGCTGGGGCAAACAGCACAAGCATGCCCAAAAGAAACAAAAGAGAAAGAAGAGAGAAAATAATGTCCACAACGTCGGATCGACGAAAACGATGATAACCCAAAACCGTTGCGCCCACCGGAGATGTACCACCTCGCTCCAGGCACCTCGAACCTCCGCATACCAAGTAGCACCTTCAGGAAGGAACACGACGACGACGACGCTGCTGCCCGGACAGGTCCTAGGGTTTCCCCCGGTACGCGGAGGGGCGTGGGGAAGGGGAAGACCCGACGCCCTTCAGGAAGGAACGATGGCGCCCACGGGCGTCACTGCGTCGGTGCCGGCAAGCCGGCCCGGATTTCTCCCATCCGCCAAACACCCACAACCCCGAACGGTCCGACGCGCACCACCAGACAAGCCACCCACGAACGTGCGCCACCACGGACTTGCCATCATCACCGCCGCCTCACCGTGGTCATCGAAGCGAGACCAACGAGGACGAGAGGGAGCAGCCGGGAACGAGGAACGGCAGCGAGAGCAGCCACGCCGGAGGAGACAACCTCCACCGCCATCGGCGGTCACCGACCGGACGCGGCAAGGGGAGCGTACCAGGCCCTCGAGGCCCGGCCGAGCCCAAAAGGGGCTCGTGAAGCACCCGTCGCCGAGCTGCAGTAGACGTGCCGCCGTCTCCACCACCCCCCGCACGAGCCGCACCACCACCGCCCCCGCCGGAGCCGCCGCAGGCGAGATCGAGTCAGGCCCGCCCAGACCCAGAGGGGGCCCAAAAGGGCCCAGATCTAGGCTGGGAGGGCGCCGCCACCATCCACCGCGCCGCCAAGGGGCTGCGCCGCCGCCTCTAGGCCACCCGGAGCTGCGCCGCCAGGAGCAGCCGCCGCTGCCGGAATCATCGTTGACCGAGGAGCACCGCCGCGGGATGCCACCACCCGAGCCGTGGCACCGCGCGCGGGGAAGGGACGGCCGCCGCCGCCGCCAACACCACGCGGGCAGGGCCCGGTGGCGCAGGCCGGCGGCGGCGGGAGGAGGGGAACGGGAGGGGGAGGCGCTGGAGGGCGGGGAGATGGGCCCCCGGT